>NC_088884.1:29707637-30307637 GCF_037157495.1 Lathamus discolor | reverse complement strand
ATCTCTGTTCTGCCTCTTAGGGCATAGCACAGCATAACACACATTTTCAAAAAGATCTTTTCCCTGGAAACTCTCCAGTGAAAAGTGAGCAGGTAGGCAAGTATTCTAGTTGTCTTAAATGCTCTAGTCAAGTCAGATGTAAAATGCTCTTATGAGCAGTCCCCACAGAAGCAAGGAAAGCTGGAAAACCATACAGGAACAGCTGATCTGGCAAAAATGAGTAATTCTCATTCTGCCAAGAGTTGTCAAGTGCAGATTGGAAAACTTAGTATTTCCAAACATTAACACAAACTGAGCTTGTAGAAGCAATTACAGTGTTTTACGTTTGGAAAAAACCCACCCTGTTGACAGCATTCCTCTTTATCACAGTTCCTACATCAAGAGGATCTAATATAATGCATTAACAGTTAGTTCTACAATTGTGGTGTGGGTATCTGGTGTCCAGAAAGGATATGCAATAATAAAAGCAAACCCTTCATCAAATAAGCAAATAATGGAACCGGACATCTTTTCAATCCTGCTATCAGAATTTTACCATAGCTGGCAAGTTACAAAAAGGGTAGCTTAAGTACCAAATTCTCATCTGAAAAAAATTAGATATAAAGCATATTTCTAACACAACAGGGACAAAGAAATCCTGCAAGTAAATTGCCACATACCGTTCCGGTTTACACATGTAACACTATTTTTTTCTTTATCTATCCATGTTAGGCAGACAAGAGCAGGACAAAAAGAAAAGAAACCTCTCAGATTTTTAAGCTCCATGAAAAGGCATTTCTTTTTTCTTTTTCCTCTTTAATTGAAGGAAATTACATTCCTCTGGCTCCCTCCAGCTGGAGGCATGTTATGTACATCAGTGGGTTTGTGTATTTCTAATAGACCCACTGTACATCAATACCAGCACTTAACACACTACTCTAAATTGCGTATCTGCAGGCTTATTCTAACTTCAGATAAAAAGCTCTTGCTCTGTGGCCAACAATTTGCCGTGCTGTTCACTGCTTTTCCAGACTGAAAAATTTTAAGTTGGTTAACCTTCATTCCAAGCTCTTACATATTTATAATTATATTAGTTTCAGGAATTTATGGTATTCTTAGGAAATTCAGATTCTTTTCTTAGATCCAGTCTCAAACAGGTAAGAAATCTCTAATAAATGAAATTTAGACTGAGGCGCAGAACACCCAATATGTCACCTTACACACACAGAGATAAACAGCCTTTGTAGAAATCCGTTTCCAAATGCACTATAGTTGGAAGTAAACTCTAACTATACAACTACCTAAAAATATCAGTGGAATATAATGAGCAACAGTAAAATCAAACCTGGTGCAAAATATAAATAGAAACCAAACTTTTCTAAGGTGATCTTACAGTCTTGTGCACTAGAGTGAAAATGCAAACAGAACTGAACTTACTGATCAGTTTAGCTACTTATTCGGCAATTTTCAGCTATTAGTATATTCTGAGAAGTTATCACACCTCTCTGCATAGATGTCTCTCCAAACATTCAGGGATGCATTAACAGGAGTAAAATCTGCAGAAGTATGCAAGGCAAAAGGTCTAATTCAATTTTTACATAATACAGATAACATTATAGCTCAAAACTACAAGTAGATCTAGTCAATTCTCTTTATGAAAAGTGTATTTCACAAGAAAGCTGAAGCAAGATAAAATGTCTAGAAAATGAAAAATGGTTTGGATTACTGAAGTGATTTGAAGAAGCAATTGAAAAATCATTTTGGTAGAGGAAAAAGTATTGGTTAATTTTGGCTTGTACACTATAACATAAGCTGTAATTATGACAATGAAAATATCTACTTGCTTATTGGTTGTGATATTAATTTAGCTTCCTTGTAGCCTTTAACATAAAAATGAGCTGGTCTAAATCAGTGCTGATAATTCTGGCACAATGTTTGGTGCATAAATTCACCCACGTCCTATACTAAGGCACATTTTTATGACGAGAATAATGTTATATTTCTGTCTGAATGTGGGAAACATAAAATGAAGCTCTCCTCTTATACATACCAGAACTGAGTAGACTTTAAGCACCTTTGCAAAATGCACTTGCGTAGGCATTATAAAGTTTCTTTGTATCCCTTTGTTTCGTAATAATTGCACTTGGACACAATGCACACTTCATATTCTGCACAGTAATTCCACAAAGACACATAAATCATACTCCTGGTTGTTCCCTAAGCCTGAAAATGCATTGACTGCTGTACGTAGGCAAGGAAACCCTATGATTTATCTGCTGTTGTAGGATGCATACTGCATACCCCAATGTTGCACTGTTTTTAACGTTGTGTGAGAGTATATCTGAAGTTTTCCACCATTAAAAATACATTATCTATTAAAATACTTCAGCCACATGCTTGACCTAGCCATACATCCAACCAAAACATCAACCGTGTGAATTCTGTCCCAGGCACAGGACTGACCAGTGATGGTGGCAATATCATCTTCAATCTGTTAAATTATTAAATTATAAGTCCATCTGAAGAAAGGACATTTAAAAATCTTGTCCTCTGAAACGGCTGCAGAAATCAATAGTGCTTTAAGCTCTGCTAGCTCTTGCTTTAAATACCAAGCAAATAATTTCAAACAACCAAATTTAGTGACATGTTACACTAACACAATGTATTAAAAAGCAGTAACATGACAAATTAGAACTACCAAGAAAACCAGTGAATGTTGTGGAGGAAAAGGAGTACTGAAAACTTATCAAGAAAACACAGACCTATATTCACATATATACTTACAACGGTAGCCTAAAATAACAATGAAAATCTTACTTTATCTTTCTCTCAATCAATCCTCACTAAATGAATTAAAATTTTACCTAAAAATAGCACAAAACCAAGAGAAATTTCAGCTTTTATGAGGATAACTGAAACAATTTTCATTTGCAGAAGTGGAAACTTGCATGTTTGGGTTTTTTCCATGGTGCTACTCCCCGGTACTGGTTAGTGAGAAAAACCAAAATGAATGAGCCCTATTCTTTCTCATGTAACCCAATTACAGCAAGAAGTTCCAGCAGGAAAAGCTTAGTCTCTTATCAATTGCAAAGACCACACTTCTGAAAGGAACACATTAACTTTTTGTTTGAAAAAAGTATGAGAACATTTTAAGGACTAATTAACATCAAAAGGCAAAAGTTAGATTAAGATTCAAATTTTGGGTTGAAATTCTATTCAGTAAAAATGAAAGATTTTCAATAAACCCTAGCATTAAACACAAAATTGAAATTTTGCTCCTTATTAGCATAAAAGTTTCATTTTTGAAAAGCTAATAACCAAAATTTTCATGTGAATAGAAATTATGCACAAGAAACAAGAAGCTAAGAAATATCAGCAACATGACAGAACTTGAAGCAGCTGCTACTCCTTCTTGAATCCTGACTGACATTGTTGATCAACTTTAAAGCTAAGACACACTATTTTCTGACAGTACATGGGGAGAATTAATAAGTATTTGGTTCATGTACAGCCTTTCAGTTTACAAATTAAAGCGAACTAAAAATTAATGTTGAATCAGTTAATAGGCCCAACATTTTATTTAAAACATTTTAAACTTCTGTACAATTCAAGAATGATTTCCATGATGTACACACAAACAAGCAAATAAAAGCTTATGGTATCTAGCAGTATTGATACTGCTAAGGATAATCCAGCTCCTAAATATTTATTTGAAAAATACATTTACAGAACAACTAGTGGCAAAAATCAGTGGAATGTAAGTTGGTTCAACCTATGAAATTTAATTTTATGCCTAGATAGCACTACTTCCAAAAACCTATTTTAAATTCTGCTGCATTTTGTTCGTTTACATTAGATTTTGAATGCAAAAATTGCTTTCATAATTAAAAATATTACAAATTCATTTATAGATCTTGGTTTTGTAAAAACAAATTTAATTTCAACTTCTTTGCCCTAACCTGGTTAAGGGATAATACAACCTTTTTCTTTTTTATAGCTTAATCTTTATATATTCAGAAAAATAAAGAATTCCATTTATTCTTTGATACCACTGCCATCTAGTGTACACTCTAAATTAGAATGAAGCATTTATATGAATTTTTTCATTCTGCAATTTAGTCTAAGAGGGAACTGCACTATAGTGTATACTATATAGTATAAACTATGTCTTTGGTACTTCTTAACTGTGCCTTGGAATAATGACATGTTCTCTCATCTGGATGCATGTAAAATATGCAGACAAACTAAATTACAAATACACTGTAAAACTGTTACATAATACATTCATGCCTTTTCAAGTCACGTTATGAGATGAATGGGTCAGGGGGAGACTTAAAACAAGTAGTACCTACATGGTGGATCACCAGTAGATTCGGAGAAGTGGTGAAACCAATCTGAACATTACTTGGACTGTATCTATCTTACCTTTTTCCCAATTTTAATATCAGTGTTATGTAACTTCATTTCTTACTGAACTAAACCTGGATCAATCATTGTTGATAATCTAACATCATCATTAGACAACTGCCTTCTGCCTCAGTATTCTGAGTTTCAGCTTCAACATTTTGTGTTTTAAATCAAAAATGCACTACATAGAGGAAAACACAAAGTCAGCATCCTGCAAGGCTGACTGACACCTTGACTGACAGATTTGATTGACAGACTTCACAGTACAGTAAATTAAAGAATCAATAAAACAGTCATAAAAAAAAAATGGGCTACATCTGACACTAGCCAGAAAAAAAAGTTAATAGATATAGCTGGCCAAATTTATGCATGTTTATGAACACCAAGATCCTTGTGTTCTTTGCACCTCAAAATTGCTATAAGTAGCTACAAGGTTGCAGCAATCACTCAAAGTCTAGTGGGGAACTGCCTGCTTCAACAATATTTGGTTTCCTTTCATATGACATTTGCCCATCAGAAATTTCATGTAGCTTTGAAATACTAGAAGAGTTAGGGTTGAAATAGAGTTAGGGTTCCTTCTGAACACACAGTGAATTCCTGAGGTGCTGTGAAATCACAGAAGAAAGGCAAGAAACAAATACAGGATGCATAAATGTGTCTAAACTTCATTTTTCAGACACTTCCTGAACACCTCTGAAGCTATTCCATTGACATCTCAAGGGGGGCAGACTCTAAGCTGAAAAACCACTTATCTAATTACAAAAAAGTAAATGCTTGTATTAGATTTTCCATGTTGATGTCTAATAAACGTCTCATGCCTCACATCATATAATAACCTTTAACTAAAGGAGCTTGAGAGAAATCATTATGTGAAGGTTTAAGTTGCCTACTGCATCTGTAAAGCACTTGGGTCCCCTCCACTATTAGTGAAGATATGCATCTACTGATGGTTAAATAAAGCACTACAATTCCGTAGCTTCTCTGCTGGCTGATTTTACAATATGTATATTTACTGTTGGTTATTCTACAAATTTGGGAGATTAATTCTGCCAAATATGTGTGTGAACACTGAACAGCAATGATTAAAGCAGTAACAAACTGTTTAGGTATCTTGACCATATGTGTCCCAGAACTTTACAGGAAAGTAGACATCAGATGCAAATAATCTTTTGTTAAATTTGAGACCTAGCAAGGTAAAGTAGAAAATATTTCTATAGGCAAAAGCTAAATACAACTGGAAAGCAGGAAAGAAATCGAGATCTTCTAAGGTAAACGTGAAAAGCCTAGGAATCAAGTCAACAACAGAAAACTATCTTTACTTATACAGAACAGGTATTTACACTTGACAAACCCAGAGCTCTAGAGAAAACTGGATTTACGCAATTCCATTCAACTCCACAGTTATGCTGCCATCTAGCGAAATTGGACACTGACTCTCCTCTACAAGAGCTGGTCCGAATGAAAACATCATCCCTAAAATACATATATGACAAAACTTTTCACCTGCAAATACCTTATTCCTCTCTCTGCTCCTTCTTCACCACTGTATTTCTGTAGCACGTGTTACAAGGTAACTAATTTTGGCTATAGGACAGTGAACGCTTACACACCTAATTGAAATACAAACAGACTAACAGACTTCAGTGAGAAGCCACAGAACTAATAAACATAGCCCAGGATCAAGAAAAAGTTATCTATTAGGTTTCTTCTTGAATTCATAGCTAGTATTACAGACAAATATCACTCTAAGCTTTCAGCTCTAAATAACTGCTGTGGCTGTTTTCTCATTACATTTAATTCAAATTAGATGGAACGAGGATAGACACAAAAAACAAGGTAAAACCCTTTCAAAAATTCCAGACAGTAAGAAAAGAAATGAAAAAAAAAAAAAAAAAAAAAAAGGACACACTCACCTGGGAAAATATATTTGCAGTTGGAGCAACTCTGTTGTCCACAATACTATATAATATTGCTAACAATCTGTCCAGGGGAAATGGCTTTGGCCCAAGGAGGTGATTGCTGGTCTACAACAGAAACAAGATATTTTCAGTCCAATAGATCTTTCCTGGAGTACCACAAGATGTTGTTCTCACATCCTTTTGGTCTCTGGGGAGGCACTGTAATTCACAAAAGTCATACAGCCTACTTACATGAGTGCACACTTATTGATTAAGATAAAGATATAGAGCTCTATTTAACATGGCAAGAGTTCAAACTACACAATAAATAGCAACATTTTTGAGCTATACAGTGGATCTGATGCAAGATTTCCTGTCACTAGATTTATAGATTTACTTGTCTTATTAAATTACCTTGCCCGATCTAAGGATTGAAGAGGAAAGAATATATTTTATAGCATTCCCAAGATGCATAGTTTTCTTCTGTTTATCAACAGGAAGACCAGCTAGGCTAGCAGCACACTGAATTTCTAGCTAATGAAAAAATGTAAAGGTTTAGATTTATTCTATTGTCTACAGTCAGTCTATAATCCATAATCACCTACAAAGATCTGTGCAGAACAAAACAAGTTTTTACAGATCTATATAACCAGACAACTTTTAAGTATATTTTTGCTTCTTTTGCTTACTGAAGATATTTTACTAGCATTTGCATTTTGAAAAAGCTTAACAGAGAAGATTCTGTTAAAGTATCAATGTACCCATTTTGCTTGAATCATTTTAGCCACAGCCTCTTCCTTTCACAAAGGTGCAAAGTCACAACGAGAGATCCTCATCTTAAATGCCATATTAAATTACTCTAATAAACAGCCTTCTGTAACAACTTGGCAATGGGCACCAATGGTAATACAGGAAATTAAATACAGGAAGAAAAATTTTTTAGCCCTCAGCACAGTTAAAGACTACAACTTACTGCCCAAGGCAGACTGTGGAGTCTCCATCCTTACAGATGATCAAAACCAAAGCAGGCATGGCCCTGAGCAACATGCACTAGGTGTCCCTGCTTGAGCAGGAGCATTGGACTAGACCAGAGGTCCTTGCCTACCTCAGCTCTTCTGCGAATTTCACTTTCTAAACCAAATTTAAATAAAGAAACTGATCAACCATCTCTGTGGGAATATGAAGTATTAACTGGTCTTTTTTTTTTCCCAATAAAATTGCTGAGGTGTTTTTTTTTATATTTTTGCTGATTTTAATGTTTTAGTTTTCATTTTCTCTTTTGCTTTCTTTCTATCATAATGAAAATGTTACCATTTTGATACCTCAAACTGAAGAAAATATTTTTCGTCAGAAAATTAGAAATGAGAACACTTCAACTTACTGTTTTACACAAGAAATGCCTTTCTTACTATATTTCTAGTTTCTTACAATACACTCAATCATGGGACAATTCTGGCTGGAAAGGTCCTTAGGAGTTCTCTACTCAAACCGCTCCCGCTCAGAGGAGGAGGTCAGGTGAGGTTGCTCAGGACTTTATCAGTCCAGTCTTGGAAGCCTCCAGGGACTGCAACTGCCCCAGCTCTTCCGGGAAAACCATGTTACTGCCTGGATGTCCTTGTAAGGAAAAAGTTTTATTTATATCCAGTAAAAACATTTTGTTTCGGCTTACCCTCACTGCTGCTCACTCTCTCACCATCCATCATTGTATCATATAGTCCTGATAATCTCCATACTTGTACAAGACAAGCTGCTTTTAGTCCTCCCTTCTCCAGCTTGATCAACTGCACTTCTCTCAGGCTCTCCTTGCAAGGCAAGTGCTCCAGCCTCTGACTGCTTTGACAGTTCTCTGCTGAACTTGTTCTGGTATATTAATGTGTGTCTTCTACTTTAGGGGGGCAAAACTGGACAGAGCATTCAAGATGCAGCCCAAAGAGTGCTGAGTGTGAGGGCCCAGAGTGCTTCTGCCTCCCACACGTTCAGCTGGCTAAAATAAAGAGTTCAGCTGGCTGAGCCCAAGGTCAGCTCCTTTGCTGCAAGAGCTGCTGTATAAAGAGCTGCCTGACAGGTACAGGCAGACGTGTTAACAAAACACAGCATATTTACTCAACTTTGCATTTACAGAGCTATTCTGTCCCTTATCCTTCTTTTGCACCATACATCATCTTCACACCTCAGCTGACACTGAGGCATTACAGGTTGCATGAAGTAACATCGAATTCGATGATTTTTCAATGCTGAGTATTTTTAAAATACACGATTTTACAATATGGAGAAGTGCAGCTCACAAGGTAGAAGTGGGTAGTATTACAACTCAGACAGCATAGTTAGGACTGCAGAGATTTATCTATGACCCAAACTGTCAAAAGCTCTGACAAGGGAAATACTTGTTTCCATTTAAGTTTGTATTTCATTCTCCCTACTTTGACATCCAGTTTCCCTTTTTTGTTGTATACATTGATTCATTCTTACTAGCAGAGAAGCTGAGTTTTAAGAGGAATCATAGAATGGTTTGGGTTGGAAAGAACCTTAAGATCATCTAGTTCCAACCCCCCCTGCCATGGGCAGGGATGCTTCTCACTAGAACATGTTGCCCAAGGTTCCCTTCAGCCTGTCCTTGAACACTGGTAGGGATGTAGCATTTACCACTTCTTTGGGTTACCTGTGGCAGTGCCTCACCACCCTCACAGGAAAGAACTTCCCTGTATCTAACCTGAACCTCCTCTGTTTAAGTTTAAACCCATCACCCCCTGTCCTGTTGCTACAGTCCCTGATGAAGAACTTCCAAATAAAGTTTATTCCAAAATCATTCTGGGAAAGAACAACTCTCAAATACACCACCAGCACCTCTGTGTCATCACATTAAAACACAACCACACATTTCTTCAGCAAAACAAAAAGTTATTTCCAATACATGTTTTAGCTTTTCAAATCCAGGAGGTGTCCCCAAAGCTACCTCTTAGCTAACAAAGAAAGCAGTCTAAAAAATAATATAAATGTAGTCAAAACTTCAGCACAGCATCCTTAGTCAGAATGCAGGTACAGTGTACGTTATGAACTGCATAATCCCCTGCCCTTCTGCCTCTCAGCACATCAGCTCTGTGAATATTTTTTGTTATCAACAGAAAAAGTCAATAAACATACAGCAATTGAAGTGTGTACACTCCAAGCAGCTAGCAAGCACAATCAGCATGCATTCAGTAATCACAGAATCACAGAATGGTTTGGGTTGGAAAGGACCTTAAGATCATTTAGTTCCAACCTGCCTGCCATGGGCAGGGATGCCTCACCCTAGACCATGTCTCCCAAGACTTGTGTTTAGCATACAGTCACTTCACAAGTTTCTTGCTCTTAGTATTATCAGCTCTTGCTTAAACAGAACATAGCTTTGAACTTTCAAATTAATTTTGAAACACTTTCTTCTGGAAAAGCTGGAAGAGTTCATTCTAAGAGGGTGTAACTTGTAGAGAATCACTCTGGGTTTATTTCTTTGACAGAAATAAATTCCTGGAAGAACAGGAATGGTTTGGAAATTCCTCCAAACAGCACATAGCAAAGAATAAGATTTTTACAAATCTGCAAGGAACTAAGGCAGAAAGCATTTCCAAACCTTCCTGGCTCCTATACAAATTATGCATCTTCAGTTGCAAGCTAGGAATCCTGACACAAAAGAAATCCTCAAATGAAGCTGAAGCAGGTATTCTAGACAAATTCTTTTCTGATAAACAACCAGCACACTTGATCTCTTGACAGACTGACACCTGAAAAAGCATACTCCTGCACAAGTAGCTTCACCAGAAATATCTCTCACTTGTCACTAAACTGGGAAAACATTGTTCTACAGCAACTATGTAAAGAAACCCAACATATGCTGCTGTTGTCAGCACCAAGGCAACTAATAGAATGATAAAGTCAATTTTTTCCCCTCATTCACAAGATTTACTTTTTTCTAATTAAATAAAAAAACAAACCATGGCCTCTGAACTGGACAGAGTTAAGAATCAAGAAACAGATTTTTAGCCTGGCTGTACCTAAACTTTAAGGGAATGATTTATTTAATCTAATGTTTGCTTCCTGCCAAGTAGGTGTGTACAGTCAAACTAGTTTCCTGGCTACCATTACAGCCAGCAGAAATCTAATCAACGCAGTTTATGGTGCAATTCATCTGAATGAATATAGAACATACTTGAGTACGAGACTAATCGCACCCTACACTCCAATGACTGCATTGACTCGCTCTGCACCGTCTATAAAAAGACACCAGCTTAGATGCAGGCACCCACGTGGAGTCAGGCGAGTCTGATCTGTAAATCAGTTTTCCAAACAAGCTTCTCCGAGGGAAGGTATTGATACAAGCTGTCACACCAACTGAAGCAAATGAGACTTTATTCATAACACTACATATGTAAACTTTTATCCCCGTATTTCAGTTGCCCTCACTACAGAATCATAGTACCTACGTATACAGTTTTACATCTGGGCAACTGTATCTCTGTGCAAATATTTATAAAGATTACAGTATAGCAAAGAAACGTAGGTCTGGAAGATGCTCTTAGGATCTGCAGTCTACCGTGCCTCAGAAACTTTCAAAACCAGGCTGTACTCTGACCTACAAGCAGTTGCAGTTTCTGGCATTAATACTTAATAGCAGAAGGGTCCTAACCTATAAACTATAAAGCGACACATCAGCAGAGAACCCAAGCTCTATAAATAGAGGCAAAGGTGCTTTCAAAATGCCACAATGTACCCAGCCTATTCATTAATCCCTAGGACACACTCCTGTTTCTTTCATGCAGTCAGAGGTCAATGCAACACTGTCAACTCTAGAGATATTTTCTATTAACTATAGTTGATCTACTAAGAATGAGGAAGTCCTAGTTCTCTTCAAAGTAAGACTAATATTAAATGCAACAAAGAGGTGCAAGAATCAGATCATTTGGAGTCTTCGAAGTCTTTGAAGTCTTTCCTGATTATGCAAGTTACTTGTTACAGCTGGACAACCAACTACACAAGACACGGTTAGCCACGTACACAAATGTGTCTAAGAACGCTTTCAGAACATCATTCAATGCTTAGGTTGTATGGTAAATATAAAGTCTACAAAATTACAATTAATCTAGTTAAAGTAAAAAAAGTCACTGAAATCTTACTCATCTTTTTGACCACTAATTTTGCTTACATTTGTTTGCATTTGAGTTACCCTCATTTACTAAATTCTTTTGTTGGTACCTCCTGTTCTGTTTTGTACTTAGTCAGCAGCATTTAGTTTGCTTCAGGAACAACAATAAAATGGAAATCAGTTTATTGTTAATGAAAGCACTTCTGAACACTAAGTAGTGAAATTAGTCCATTTAACGTAACCAATGACACAGGAGTTCAAGCTCTACAGTACAATTAAGGTGATAACAACCTGGGTATTTCTTCATCAGATCTCTCTTTTCCCATTTATTGTACATCCCTAGCTGTTCCTGTGTCCCTGGTTGTTCCCATATCATCTTCCAAGATGGAAATCTATTGCCAAGAAGGAATAAAACAAAACACTTTTTCTGCAGAGAATGCAAGGAAAAGAACATTTTAAGTTTAATTATTCCTTCTCCTGAAAATTATTTATCTACTAATTACGACATGAAGGTATTTAAAAAATACAGCATTCCTGAAAATAATTAAATGCTCTGGAAGTTCTCAGGAGTTCATGTGCCAGGGGCAAAACACGCATGATGCCCATGTGTACAGGACACATGAATTTAGAGACTTCCGAATTCTTACATTTATGTAAGGATCTACCCAGTGGTGCAACACATTGCACTGCTGAAGTAGAACTATGCTCACTTACACTTTCACATGCAAAAACTGTGTCCATACAAAAAAAAAGAAAACTTGGAAAGAAGTCTTTAGATTGCCAAGGACTCTGTCCTCCTGCTGAGGCAGCAGAAAATTAGGAAAAAGACTACAGGCAGAAGAATCAGAAGCAAAGAATTATCAGGCTAAGTATCACTGTTAGAATTTGTCTCATATTATTTACACTGCCTGTAGCATGGAGAAGAGGAGGATATAATGATCGTTTCAGCAGGGATTTAGTGCTGTCTGAACTGCTCTTACTCTACAGGTTTCTTTAAAATTAAGTCAACAAGCTACAAATGTTAAAATTTGATTTATCTCTTTATATTACAGTTATAAATACGCATTCAGGTATTTGCTTCTCCTAGCATATCAAGCTTCTGACAGTAAAAACTGGTATAACTCTACTGAAATCAATTACATTTAGCTATTTATAACCGTGGAAAGGTTAGTTAATAGTCTGATGGAATCCTAAGAAACAGACAGGAGTGCAAAGTTTCCAAGCCCCAAAACACAAACTTGAGCTCTTATACCTCACTGCATCACTGGGAATTAGTGATTTGACTTTCAAAACTACTAACCACCTATTACTTTAATATCTTTCAGAGAACTTCTGTTATCTGGCTCTTCCATGTATGATGTCTTTTAACTACCTTTATTAAGCACATTTGTTACACAAAAAACATTACTTTAGGAGATGAGTTTATGCTACAGTTAAATTTCAAAACAATAAAAATGTGTGCATCAACAGAAATTTGCATCACACAAAATCAGTACACCATAATAACTGTTATTTATGCAACTCTGTTTCTTCTACAGTAAACAATGAGGCAAAACAAAATGCAAAACCAGCAGTAGAGCAGGAAGAAAACATTTGTTGCCAAACTCAGCTAAGATGAAATACATACCTTTTCATGTTTCTTCATAAAGTTGGTCTTTCTAATTTTCCCATGATGCTGTAAACAACAGGAAAAAAAGCAAATTCATATGTAAATTATTTTATGCTCCTACTATAGGAAAAATAGAAACAAAACAGTCAACAAAAAATATATATACTCTACATATGGTAGCACACTTGTCTGGGTCTGCTTCTTTAACCTCCAGTATTTGTGCCTGATGTTAGCAGCAATTCGTCTTACTAGAAGCCCTAAAATTATGCTTGCTTTACTTCTTGCAAAGCCAAAAAACAATACACTAGTATTTCTTGGTAATATGCAGAAGGTGTTTTTTTCTGATCCAATCAGGGACTGATGAGAAGAGGAAGCAAAAATGCAGTTTGAATTCAACTTCATGTTACCATCCCCCTCCTATCATCAATCAACTAATGAAAAAGACAGGTTTCATTCTTTCTCTTTCCAGAGAAGTCTCAATGATGGACACTTCATTTTCAAAACATATATGCATACAATCCATCTGAATTTTCACCTTTTATCTGCTCCATTTTAGAATTTGGATGGTATGCAAGTTGGCAGAATGACGAAAAGGAATTAAATCAATACAAATATAGTTCAAGGTGCAGGAGCTAAACAAACAACAAAAAGAAGGAAGGAGCATCATTTAAAAAGGCACAGCTTTAAAGCAATCTTAAGAAAGGGAGGACTCTGAAAAGAAAGTGTTCTTGGATCAAGTTCTGGATTTGGATCTCAACTGAAAATGTGAGAGCAAGACAAGGACAGAAATATAGTAAATGCCTTAACAAGGCTATAAATCAATGAGCAAAACAAGACAGAGACACATGAAGGATGACATGTATAAATGATATAAAACTAGTGGAGCAGTACAAGTATAATATTCTTTAAACATAGTCAAGTGCTACTTCTCAAAGTATACCTTATGAGCATGCTCAATGAATCAGGGGAAAAAATATCTCAAAAGAAGGAATTCTTTTTCATTATAATGTTTAAAATCTTGTACTTAGTATTTGTAGACCTCAATATTCAGCCATGTCAAGATGATCTCAGTAACTGTGGCTGCTCTTGACTGACTTCTGAAGAGCTTAATATTAGTCAGAGCTTTAAGTTTCCTTTACATAATTTGCCAGACTGAAAAAAAGAATTAGTTCATTCAATTAATACCTATCATATTAGAGACAGGTATCATACTTCGAGACAGCAAAGCAATCTTTTTATCATGTCTTTGAAAAGAAGACTAGGTGATAACAGACTTTCTGGAGGAGGAAGTGATCAAGCCTCAGGTTAAACAGTGATAGATCACAACTGCATTCATACATTTTGAATCTCCATACAGCATATTTATCAAGTGCTTCAAAGCAAGCGAGCAGGTGCCCAATTTCTGAGCAAGCACAGAGAAACATTAAATACAGAGCTGCTTTTAGTAGTTAGTAGTTTCAGGAGTTAGTTTTTAATCCTGTTTTCTATTAAAATGATAAAAATAAGACTTCATATAGTTTGAAATTTTTCTGTTTGTTTTAAAGACTACCTTTCAAAACCAGCTCTGTATTTTTTTCTCAATTTACTGCAAAGCACTTAAATTTTCATATAACTAAGAGCAGCAATGCCAACTATGACTTCATTGCTTTATCAGGCTGTTAGCATTCCAGGCTGCCACAAACCGTAAACTAGCATCCATACCAGTAGTGCATATTAGCAGCTAAATGGCCATCCTCCTGTTTGCATCTAGCAGTCCTTAGTTAAATCACTCCAGAAGATACTTTGCTGTAACCTACTCTGAATCTCATTATAAACCTGAGAAAATATTCTACTTTCACAGTCCGCATGACTCAAAAGCTTGAACCCACCAAAAGTGTCGGTTTTGTTGGGCTTTGAGATGCAGCCATTTCTGTAATTCACCTTAGCACCTGACTAAGTGCTAACTGCTACCAGATGGGGCAAGAATGGTAACTTCTCCTGTTTATCCAAGTCTTGGGGAAAATACTCAATATCACTGATTGAAGCAGGGACCGTGAAGGCATTTCAAAAACCTTAGCAGCTCATGCTTATTGCACACAACTTTGGCAGGGTTCATGTGCAAGAACAGAACCATCAGAGATACTAAAAAAGGAGAAAGGAAAAAAAAAATTATATTGAAAAGGCTGCTCAGTGAACACAAACAAGAAAGATGAGGCACTTTTTGACAACATGCTTCACTGATTTGACTCTTGTGAGTTTTCCTATTTAAATTCCAAGACTGATATGAAAATATCTGGGCAAAATCACTTCTTCAGCAAATAAATCTCTTACAAAGAAACTGCTTTGGCCAAGAGAAAAGAACAAAGGTTGCCCATAAAGAAAACTTGTAAATCTGCACTTACTACAAGTAATCCTCTACTCTTCTCAGCTTTCAATGTTAAGATCATGCCAGAAACATGAAACCCATATTTAAACTAAAAACATACTAGTATATTATTACTAAAACCACAGTAACTTCTCAAAACATATGTCTATGTGTTTTTTTTCTTCAAGAGGGAAGAAAACAAACATATTTTTACAAATTTGTCTTGTTCACATTTTCTTCACATTTTCACACCAATTTATCATGAATACCATACATTTATACACACATGCATATATTAATACATACTGTAATAACGTATAAAACCTTAAAGTTAGTAAAATGCATAGAAAACATAACTGCCCGATCACTTCTCTGGTATCAATCTTCCTGCCCACATTTTCTCCAGTTAAGACCTCAAAAACAACACAATGAGGTACGCCTGAGGAGCATGAAGATTCTGGGTGAGAGACAGGCTACAAGCTCTGGCACCACCACATCTGTTTGCAGCATGACCGCAACACAGCCCAAAGGAAAAAAAAAAAGCAGAAGCAGAAAAATTCAACCTGTACATGTCAAGAATTTACAGAAAATGGAGTTTAGACAATGATTTGGTAATAAGGATTAATACATTCATCCTAAAATATGCATTACCATCACTTCAACACAGCACATGCCAGGTAATGGAACCACATCTTATGCAAAAGCAACTGTGTCTACTTCTTTGTTTCAGAAATTAAAATTGTATAAAGAAGTTAACATTGTATTATGTCATTTTACCTCATTAAAGGCTAATGCACTTGTAGTTTGCATCTTACTCCTGTGGCTTATTCCTAAGGACACTGCAGGCACTCCTCTAAAATCTTTACAAACTGTTGCTATACCAACTTACAAAAGCAAAGCAGATACTTGCACTGTAACAGTGTTACATATGTTCTGACACGACAAAGAAGATTGGTTTATTAGACATCAATAAGGACTACATCATTACCAATCACAATATGTGATCTACAGAAAAGCTTCTGATCACAACAAATGAACCACACATAGAAATACTGCTTAAAATGAAGAGTTTTAAAATAGGAAATTCAGTATGCAGGAATCCATTAAGCAACACTAAGGAAAAATCTCATTACCTTAAGAAAGAACCTCTTATCTGTCCTAACAGGATTGTAGGAAGCAAGGTAAGCAGCTATTAGAAGAAATTTGGAGTAATAAGGAAGTTCCACATGTGTATGCGCAGAGAGTCCTACAAAATAAACAAACACTTTATCAGTCACCAAAACACTCTGAACATCCACAAACATCAAATTGAACTCATTGGCATTCTTCTTCTTTTCCTTCTGTCTTATCTACTGCTGTAACTAAATGAGTATGGCCGCTTTCTCAATACCATTATCACAGATACAAAATCTGTGAAGGGCCAAGGAATGGCCCGATGCCACTCTCTACAACTACCTGAAAGGAGGACGGAGTGAGAAGGTGGCTGGTCTCTGCTCCCAAGTAACAAGCAATAGGACAAAAGGAAATGGCTTCAAGATGTGCCATGGGAGGTTTAGACTGGCTATTAGGAATAATTTCTTCACAAAAAGAATAGTCCGGCATTGAAACAGGCTGCCCAGGGAAGTGGTGGAGTTACCATCCCTGAAGTGTTCAAAAGCCATGCAGATGAGGCCCTTAGTGACATGGTTTAGTTTTGGTTTTGGCAGTGCCGGATTAACCATTGGACTTGATAATCTTAAAGGTCTTTTCCATATAGGAAACAGTCTGATGACTGAAACTATCCTTAGACAATATGAAAATAAACGGCTATTTTACCTACTTTCTAAAGAATAAACTATTTGTCATGATAAATAATATGGAAAAAGTTTTCCCAAGCTATGAACTGGTCAAAAGACCACGAGCAACTGACACCACCAGGAAAATGTAAACGAAGGCTTTAACTTTTTTTTAACTTAACTTTCAAGCCTATCTGAAGTATAAACCTCAAAAAAGCCGTACTTCTCTACTGAAACAACAGAAAAAATTCTTGTGATTCTGACATTTCTCTTTTCCAAGACACTGGGACACAGGTCAGGTGTTTTGTTTAGGGATGTGCTAATCCTGCGTAAGTAACATACCAGGTATAGTATTCCCTTCTCCCTATTCAGAGAATTCTGCTAGTTGGTACATAGAGGTTTGACCATCAGTGGTCAGCCCATTCCTCCTCCATTCCTACATTAGAAATACTTAAAGAAATCTTTTTTTCCTTCAAAGAACCTTTGGAAAGGTTAAAATCAGGATATATGCTACGGGAAAAAACAGTAAGGGTCCTGTGCAGAACACCTTCTCAATAAACATGATTACTCTTAACTGTACCTGAATGTTAATAGGTAGCCTCATCTATGTAATTCCCTTCACATTTTTCAGGTAACAATAACCAAGCCAAATGCAAAGTACACATTTCACATCACAAGCCTCTACAGAGTTACTATATCTCCTACCTTTTAGTTGCCCAGGGTCTTCATCATCGTGCTGTAAGTGCTCCCACTGTGAGCTAAAAGACAGATAATGCACATATATAAAGATGAAGTACTTGTTAGTCTTTTAGAGACAAATTTCTGCTTGGTATATTGTATTTCAATTTCATGACACTGGCTAGGATACAGTTAGTAAGAGCATAATTAAAAATAACATGTCATACTACCTTGCACTTAGGTTTCAATTATGTGCAGATTATGCATATTTGAAAAACCGCAGAAAGTAATGGTATATTAAGGTATAAATTTGAGTACAAGCCAATTGTAAAATACCACTTTCTTTCCTTCCAACTACCACCAGTAAGCAAGTACCAATAATGTTCTAAGTTTCAAGAAAAATGCAGAATTGGGTAAAAAGTAAAAACAGCAACAGGTTTGACATTTTTTCTATCTGCTTAATAACCGTTTATGCTAGTGAGAACAATACTATAATTACTTTGTAATGTAATTTTGAAGTCTATGTAATAAAGCAATATTCACTCTTCACTGAAATACTTTCAAGACATCAAGATGGAACATTCTGTCAGTGAAAAATGCCTGCAAGCAGTTTGCTGTGTTCCTAAACAACAGCAAAAATTTTCACTTCAGAATTTTCCCTAAGGAATGACATTGTCACGAATGTCATGATTTTAGATCATTTTTGTGTATCACAGAGTTTGTTAAAGCACCAGTGCTTTTTATTTTGGGTTTTTAAAGATCTGGTCTAGTGGAAGGTATCCTTGCTTGTGGCAGGGGGGTTGGAACTAAATGATCTTTAAGGTCCTTTCCAGCCCAAACCATCCTGTGATTCTATGACACTATCTTTATGAACAAGGTTTATCAGCCACATACCGTAAAACTTCTGGAAACAGTTTAATAAGAGCTGATGTAATACTCAAATTGTAATGAATGAGCAGTTTTTACCCAATTACTATTTTACAGGTAGAAAAAAAGGCTCCTTTTCATCTTAGCTCAGGTAGCACATCAGCCAATAGCAAAGTTCTACTGCTGTCACTTAAAACTTGAAGAGAAGCCCAGATTAATTACAGTTCTGTGGCCAGAAAAACTGATACAGTCATTTTAACTCCTCAAGCTTTTACTGGTACGCAGAGGCAAATCCTAGAACTATTATGCAGAAACTGGAATTTATCATTAAAAACCCATTAAAGCTCAAATTTATAATCAAAGAAAACTGTAAAGAGGAAAATCTATTTATTTGGAAACAATTCACAAGTTATTTTATAACATAATCTTGTATTACACCCTAATTAGAGTAGGCAATTACACAATATAAAAAGTCAGGAAGATCCTGAGTAGACTACACATTGAAGATCAATATCAAGTGCAAATACATATTTGAGTCAAATAGAATAATGCCTCATTGTACAGTGAAGTTTAGCTCATATGAAGTAAAATCAATTCTCTTTTTGAACAAACGATCACTTTTCCAAAACATTTCGCAAGGACCGATACTACAGACACAGGTTCACTTACCAGAATATTCTATGGCCTCAGTGACATTCAAAGGAAAAAAAAATCATTATGTAACAAGATAAAGAAATCAAACACTACTGAATTACCTCTCTTCACACGGCATAACATCAGAATCACTCATCTTAAAGATGGAAAAGACATTACATTTGATCCAATTCTTAACATTGAAAATGAACACCACCATCTTTTTATACTAGCAGTCTGGCAACTCAAGAAATAAAGCGGGAATCTAAAACCATATCAAGAGGAACTCAGCCCATTAGCAGGACACCAGATTCTAATACTGTCAGAAACGGTAAGGAAAATTTTGCTCTTGGACAAAAAAAAAAAAAAAAAAAAAGGTGGTCAGAAAGCACAGTAAACCTACAAATTTAGCTCTACTAAACAAAGCTAAGGAGCACAAATGTTCAAAATCTGTGACATCCCACAGTAAGTTTGAGGCTTGCATGCATCCTTGGTACACAGTAAGGATCTGTCAAGTTACCTTTACAAGTGGGTTTTACGTTATTCTATCAAAAAAGAAACACTAGCCATGAAACATAATGCAGAATGTAAATATTCAGAGAGGAAGCTTGTTAAAAGCAGCAACATCAACAAAACAAAGAAGCCCTTGCCCCCCAAATTACCTGGATATTTCCCGGAGATAAACAGTCTGCATTGCCCTCTTCAAATGAGGTTCAATATTCTTCCAGAGTTTGCGAGAGTCACGTTCATTTGCTGCACCAAGCCAGAACCAACTCTGTTAAACATTTAACTCATACAACACTAAAACTCTTATCCCTGGCACCTGAACAGTCACAGGCATGACAGAAGTCATCTAACACCCTGACTCTGAAATGCTGCGTTAAGATGATGCACCATCATCATCCATTTGCAAGCACGTTACCATGCAATGCTGTTTCTCTGCGGCTGAGATACTCTGGGACAGTCTGGCAGAACATCTGCTCTCATTTGCTCCTCTTAGCCTTGGCAGAGGAATGACTTATCCCATGCAAAAGTCCTGGTGGTTGACTGAAGAGAAAGATTTACAGTGGAGAAGCAAGTTTTCACAGTATTTCCATAAAACACCACCAAAAAAGGTCACCTAGTGCTTCTGCTGCAGATGCTGCCTACTGGGTGCGACTGAAATAAGCAACGCTGTTGTCATCAGAAATGGTCACAAGACAATGAGGATCAAAGCAAAGTCCTCCACAAAACCCAAAGGAGGTCACCTGCGCTCTCATACACCTGCTCAAATTAAAGACAGAAGCTTACCTTCTCCTCTGGCCACTGGTTCACAATATTTAGAAAAATTGAGTGCTGCCTATAGGAAGTAAATAGTACAACATATTAACAAGGTCCTATACAGTCCATCTAGCTACAGAATATAACAGGAAGCATAATTCATTACTTTGCAAAACCAAGGGATTGTTTTTCTGTCAATAATTATGCTGCTTGCTTCTAAACACTATACTGTTAAATGTCACAACAATTCTGTAGGTTAAAACACAAACAAAAGTAATCTCTCACAGGTTACTTGGTTTTGATCTCATCAAAATCTGTTTACTATACTCAAGGGTTGCATTTGTTGTTTGGGGTTTTTTTTAATAACATAGTAATTAAACATTATAAATGCAATAGAAATGTTTTCATGAACTTGCTTTTTCATTTTCAGATAAAACTTTCCATTCCAGGAGCAGTACAGCATGTTCAAAAGTAGGCCACACATACAGAAACAGAAGTTACTCTTAAAAAGACAAAACAAAAACCCCAAACAACAAAAATCGTGCTGACACATTCCACATTCAAAGGAACTCCTTTTGCCTTATGCAAGATTGAGAGATCTTTGACCACACTGCAATCTAGACTTTTCTCTGTATTTATTAAATCAGTATCACACAGAATTTTGTAAAGAACAATCCT
This sequence comes from Lathamus discolor, assembly GCF_037157495.1. Lineage (NCBI taxonomy): Eukaryota > Metazoa > Chordata > Aves > Psittaciformes > Psittacidae > Lathamus > Lathamus discolor. The sequence continues at coordinate 30,286,393 of NC_088884.1, read as the reverse complement.
CACATTTCATTCTCCTTTTGTTCTGCTGTACCTTATTAAATCTCTGTGCCAGTATTCAGAACTCTGTAACTTCTACATGTAAATCTAATTACAGAATGTATTTTTAATAATATATAAATAATACACATTATTAACAATCAAGCATAATAACATACACATTTAGAGTCTGTATTAGACACTGTGGAGTTGTTCAGAAGCCTATGGACAGTTTTATGTGTCTCTTGTACAGAAGAGACTTATTAAACACAAAAAGAATTTAGCACCCAATTAGGTAATATTTTCATAACATTGGTATTTCACACACACACACACAAACAGTGCATTTAAGGCTAACGGAATTATTCTGACAAGCAGAGTCACCTAAGTACATGTCTAGAAGAACTGTGACCCTAGTTTCCATTTGTATAGCCATCAGATTTCAGCATTTGCACTTAAATAAAAAACCTATATAGTTAACAGGTAAGTACAGCTTCCCAATGGAAATGCAGGCAGAACATTCAGATCATCTCACTAGCATGGATCTGTTTACTAATCATAACCACTGATCACTTCAAACTTTTCCTTGTACACAATACAGTTATTTAAGTAATAATCTGGTAAGCTAATAACTCTTACTGCTATTCAGCTTTTCCTATGTGAAAGTCACCATCAAGTAATTTTTATTTTTCTTCAGTCTGTTTGGTATTGCATTATTCAACAGATATATGATCAAAACTCCTTTTTCAAATAGCTTCAATGTATTTTTGTTCCCTCAGGTGTGACTATATTGCAGGAACTTTGACTTACCTATTTTATTATTAATTCCAAAACACAGACAATAAAAACATTTGTGTCAATCCTCACTTTTCTAGGCCTTTGAATCAAATTAATATGCTATGTTTCCGTAAAAATGTGCAACAGATCTGTCTTGTAGCAGCTTGGTTACCTTAAAATCCTTTGTAGGATGCATGCCAAGTGAAAATTTTACCCTCCGAGATGACAAAGGAAAATGTGTCATATTTTAAGTTAAATTTCCCATAAAGTTGAATTATAAAGAACGCTGGGTGGCAAGCTACATTTAATAAGGATGGAAAACAACCGAACTGAACGTTGGACATGCTGAGAACATGCATCTGGAAGATATTCCTTCAAACATTGAAACATTCAAGGCCACACTGCACAGGGCTACGAGCAAGATCTAGTTGAAGATGTCCCTGCTCATTGCAGGGGAGGCTAGACTAGATGACATTTAACTGTCCCTTCCAAACCAAAGCATTCTATGACTTTTCTCTTTGTCCATATTCAACAATAAATCTAGACTTTCAGAGCTGTTTTGGCAAAACACGTCCTAAAACAAAAGAACAATCCTAAAGGAACTCATCTCACCAGATGCTGAAGTTCTTTCACATCCCTACAGACCATGTAGAAGACACCAAGCAGAATGTTGATATATGCAGAATAGAAGTCTGCAGAATATTCTGGGGGATGATTCTGAGACAAGATCTTCTGCAGATGCCCTGTTTAAACAAAGATAAGTTTTGATTATTTAAAGCTAACTCAATAAACTGACCACATCTTACAAGTTAAGTGGGAAAACAAATTATAATCATCACTAAAAAAAAACCCAAACCCACCAAAACCTACATTGATTAAAAGAACCACCAAATATAATGGAACCAAAATTTTACTTTGAGATGTTTTAGCATGTGGAAAAAGAGAAGTCTTTCAGAGGTTGTGTGAATACTTTTACATTCCAACAGCTATTACATATTCCTGATTCTTTAAAGGCATACTGATAGACACAGAAAAAGCATTTAAATGTTGTCTGACAAAAGTATTACTCAATCCCCTAACGCAGATTAAAGAATTAGCTTACCTATGCTGTAATCAGGAAAATACAAGGTGAATGGCTCAAAACACCCAGTATTTGGACGGAACAGTTCCCATACTATTTCACTGAGCAGGATAACTGTCACATTTCTGTCAGTCTACATAGAGGGGGTGGGGGAAGTGGAAGGAATAGAGGGAGTAACAGATAGGCAGAGAAAGAAAAAGTAACACTGCATGTTACAATATCAATGAGAAAAATTATTGCTGTGACATTTCTGTTCCACAAAAATCACCAAATGTAAAGTTTAATACAAATTACTGGGATAGTAATAAAGCTTCAGCTGGCCTTATCAAGAAGCTCATACATTTGCAGATTTTCATAATTACATGAGACTTTCTTGCATCCCTTGCCATTTCACTGACATGTAAGATTGGTGGGGTGGTAAGATACAACACAATACTATACAATACCAAGTATTGTACTGGTACTATATTGTACTGCTACTATTGGCTGGTACTAGACAATACCAAGCAATTCCATCCCTTACTTCCAAAATTAAAACAGCATTTTACTTTGGTAATTAAACCCAGCCTTTCAGAACAAATGGGAGAATTTAAAAAGCAAAAGAAAGCTCGCTCTTTCTGAAGCCAGCTATATAGCGCTTTATTTTAAAGGTAAGTTGGTCTTTCAAAAACAACAACAAACATTTCAAAACAAAAACATAGTATTAACTGTGTATTTTACCAATGTTTTACTAGTTACTAACAATGGCTGTATGTAGCAACGTATTATTTTTAACCAAGTTTTTACTGACAAAATGCTTGCCTTGAGTTTGATGTTTTGGTTAATAGGTAACAAAACACTTCATATTAAAAAAAAATTATTTCCTTATTTTGGTTACGCTTCCATATATCAGCTTTTTTCTACAAAGCTGACTGTGAGGATGATGAATCATTTTTTTTTTTTTGCAAGGTTTCTGCAATCATACTAAAAAATCTGCATAACAAAAGAGGCATAACAAAAGAAGCACACTTGAAAACTACCAAGGCACCTCAAGAAAATAAAAGGAAGTGACCTGACTGAGTTAACAATGCTTAATATGAGCTGTGAATGACCTGAAGGAAAAGTTTAAATGTTATTTCCCTCCCCTGAAATACAGGGAGAATCTTCTTTTATTTACTCTTCCTACTTCCTGCCAAAGTGGCACCCACTCATATTCTTTGCTGTATCTTCTTTCTCTGTTTTTAAGGGTCTTTTTTAATTATTATTATTTTAATGAGACTATTTTTCTGTAGTTTTCTTTCAACTGTGCTCCTCTCCCAGATTTCCTAGTATTTTAGCTGAGGAAAGTACTTGGGTATTTTCAGTTCAATTCCTGACAGACTTTCCAGTATGGAAAATCTAAGTATTTCTTACCTTAATAGTCATAGAAATCAAGCATCCTATGACCTGTTTTTTCTAATTATTCCCCAGTCCCACAGAATCTTTCACCACTAATGAAGCTTCTTGTCTCTCTTCACTCAAGGAAAGGAAGTGACGCAGGAGATGCTCCTACAACATTCCTTTGCAACATCAGCTGCGTAACAGTTTTACAAAGTCTCAGTCCAGAAGCCAGAATCTGAGCAACTGGAATCTCAGCATTCAGCAAAGCTGACAAACTTATTTGGAGGTTACTTTTGAATTTGAGGATGTTTCTCTACTACACGTAAGTCTTAGCCTATGCTTTTTCGGTTCCTGAACAGCAATCATAAGCCTAAGTTTTCCTGCTTTCTCTGTCTGACAGGTTCTTTCTGCTTCAGGGGCAGCAAAATCCAGAATATGGGCAGAACAGACAAAAAGAGCCAGAAGATGCACCAGCTGCCAGGATTAAGATCACAGCTGTGAATCAGTCTCCATTCAGTACACAGGGAAATCAATGTCACCAGAAGATTAAGAGTACCACGCAAAAGTCTTGAGATGACAACCATAATTTCAGCTATTTAGCCATCTTCTGGCTTTGTCTTCAGTTTCTTTCCAGAGAATGCACCATTTTTCTTTATTCCAAGGCATAAGCTTTGATACTTCAGAAGTGAAAGAGGGAAAGATACAGTAGTTTACTCCAGTCAGAAACATACTGTGCTGCAGTTCCAGTGAAAATGCAAAAACTCTCTGCCAACGTAAAGCACATTCACAGCTGCTGAACTGTGCAGCTCCAGCCACAGTTAAATAGCTGGCAGTCTACTGACCTTCCCCAAGCCAGCCACCACACAGTGCTCTGAAGCTCTACACGGGAGAAACTTGAGGAAAACAAACGTTTCCTGAGTTGCAAATTCACACTTCCTATGCTGAATTCAGCACTCAATGAACTCTATGCTGAATATACTTAGTGTTGTTTGGGCTCTTTTGACTCGGCAGCTGACTCAGAAGCAGACTTTGGATTTCCACACAAACATCTGACAAACTCTGTAAGGAGGTTTATTTATTTCTTTGTACCAAGCTAACAGGAGCTATACTGAAGCATCTCTCTACAGATTATAGTCTGCCTGAGATATTTTTCCGCAATTATTAGAAAAATAAAAATGAAGAGTAGAAAAATTTCAAATTCTTCTTAAAACCGAAATTCTAGAAAAGACAGCTGTGCATCTGATACCAGCCCCAAAGGAATCTGTAACAGATCAGGTATCATAAAGCAAGATACTATCAAACAGAATTTAAATAAACCCCCCCAAAAAACCTAATAGTATAAGAAAAACCTGCCAATGTTTAAATTCTGGTTCGGTTTCTAGCTTTGACTGCAGACAGTTGACTATTTGATGGTGGTGTGTAGGGGGATTAATTTTGCAACATTTTTGATCTAAAGAATCACTTATCTTGATCTGTGAGCCTGGATGGACAGATACCACGTGTTCAGTTACTTTCAATATGCAGGACACACACATTAAGTTTTTTCTAGATACTTACCAACTCTTGAAGCCTAAGAAATGCTGGCAGGATGTTTGCTTCCATTTCCCTCAGCTGTTCTGCTCTATCCAGTACCTTTTAACAAAGCAATGATCTTATTACATAGAGTATGTCAACTTCCATTCTCATGTGCATTTAAAATTAATTCTTAGCTGCTGGAAACTCATTTCACTAATGGCTTTTAGACAGCAGAAACCACCCCTTAAGCAAGCAACATTACAGAGATTATTGCTTCGGGTGTGCTTCAAGGAAGCCCAAACAGCTCTGCCACCTAAAAGAAACATACAATCCCCAGGCAAGCAACATTCTTATGCCTTATGGCAATGAAAAATTGCAATGCAATTATATCAGTCAAGAATACCACTGACAAAGCCCTATCATCATTAATAACCACTGAATCTTTCAATTTTTGCTCCAAATTCTTCTTACATTTCAGCATCATGTGTAGTATGGTAGCACTAGGTCACCTGTAGGATACCTATCTTTTCCCACTATTAAATTATTTTTCATAAAGAAATAAGAGCTGATATTTTCAAAAAGTTAGCTATCATCTAGAATTCACACAACTGAATCTTGAGAGAAGCTTTTCTTGCCATCATTTGCAGACGAGAAATTTACAGGTTTTGTTGTATTATATTCAATCCTCACAGAAACAGATATGTAACAGATATATAGCATATGTACAGTTTAGATAAAGAAACACTTTATTTAAACAACCAACATTTTGGAGCATAGAAGAAAAGAACAGGAGCATGAAAACGTGCATGCTTATCCTTTGGGGAATAAAAAAATATAAATTGTATTCCCAGTCCACTTAAAATCTTGTCAGGAATGAAAAAAAAAAGAGAATAGAAACACATTTCTTCCAGTGTTTTATTTACCATTCACAATATAAATCTAAATTCTTAAGTCCATTACTTCTTTTGAATTACTGATGTTGAAAGATAAACTATAGGTGTCTGGAAAATTATAGCTGTCTATCTCTCTACATTTCCTCCCTACACCAAGTCCTTAAGACATCTATCATACCTGTTGCCTACAGTAAGAAAAAGAATTTTATGCGGACAACCAAGAAACATTTTATGCAAATGATATTTCAAAATCACACCATGCAGGAAAATGCCCTGACAGAGCAGTATCTCTGCTATAATAGCTCACACTTCTTGGGAATTTGTTTAAAACTACAATACAATGTATGACTTTATATTGACCTGTATTTGGTTTATATAATAAACAGTTCCGGGAATGAAGACTGCTTTATGTTCCTGACCAAACAAGAGGCTACATATTTTTACTAATAAAACACTGCTTATTGGATCCAGTGACAAGCAGCTACCAAACACAAAGCTTTAAGGTCTTTGAGGTCTCGACCTAAGCAGATCTTACCCTTTAGTTAAGCAGGAAACAAAGTGGAGTTTCTATTTGCAGAAGATACCCTGCGACCCTGACTTATGGAATACATCAAGTGGTTTACAGAAACCACCAAACCACAGGCCTGTAATTCCATGCCTTAGTTTTAATACAGTTCTAATACAGATGTGACAGCCTTCAACTTTATAAAAAACCTATACATTTTAGAACTGTCTGCTGATTTATATTACAGAAGCAACAAGCTGCTGCTTTTAAAGTGCTAAATACTGTAAATGGATGAATGACTACAAGTTATATCTGCTCCAATTTGTCAGGTAGTTAAAATGAATAAAATTCATTTTTCATAAGTAATCACAAGCATTCAGCACCCATGCTTGGGGTAAGAGAAACATTTGGAATGCTTTGCTTGAAAGTAAACATTTATCTTAATTTGCTCTGAGTTAACTGGGCTGAAATATTACATTATTTGCTACTGAAATAAAATAGAATAAATTAGTTTTGCCAGTTTACGTTACCAGCATGCTGATCTTCCATCAGTCCCAATTTAAACCATTCTACAATAAATCCAGATGACACAGGTTAATATACATGAATTGATTTCCCCTGTTCCTGTCTGTTCCCTTCCAGAACTGAACTGAGATACTAATTTAATACTTAATTCTTCTGATTCAGCAACTATTTACATAATTGAACCTCTCTAGGTATTTAATGTTTTTCTTACTACAAGCATTGTTCAAGGACTTTTTGTTTTCCGAGTGATACTAATTTTCATGTAACACATTAAGTATTCTTTACTAATGTAGAATAGTTTTTTAATCCAAATATTAATCTGAAAGTAAAATTTTACTATATAGAGTGTTTTGTGCAATTTCTTAAAAGAGATTTTCGTGCTAATTTTTGTTCTTATGGAATTGATGAAGTATGCCAATACCACTTTTGTGACAGTAAATTAAAATGCATTATCTATGTATGTCTGTATGTCAAATTTACTAACTCATGAGCTGTAGGAAATTCTGAGCTAGTGCTATTTCCAGTAAGCATAATATGAAGTTACTTAACTAAGTGGCTAATTATTTTTAAATTGAAATAGAACTTATTTGACTATAACCTGTGAAACAGAATGAAGAATGTTCAGTGATTATTGTTCAGTATGTTGAATGGTCAGTAATTATGAACATCTTTGTCTGAAAAAATATCAAAGCAGTATGCCCCCTGATTACTGCGAGAAACGTACAGAGTGATTACCCAGGGTCATTAGGCTTTTAATCTTCAACCACTTCCATGTTTTCTTAAATAATCAATTTCACCTCTTTTAAAATAAACTTAATTTGAACTGCTGGCCTGAAATCTAAGTCCGTGTCTTTTGCAGGTTTACAATGTACATACAGTTACACATCACTAATATGATGGTGTTCAGGTTCTTTTTAAGATAATCAATTACATTCAACCAAGTGAGAGCTAGTACAATAAAGATTCCTCAAACCTGTGTCCTTTCTCAGACCTCTTGTATGCCTGAAATTTATTTCTACGTTCATCTCTCAGCACAATAAATGCTATTATAAATATCTGCAAATTTTGATGCCTTTAGGCCGCCAAGATTATCACAGGGGAAAAAAAAACCAAAACAAAACCAAAAATCACAAACCCTAGTGTTCTACTACTACACTGATTTAATCATTCCTGTGATCTAAATTCCTATTATTTTTCCTGCAGTCTGCCTGTTTATTCCACTTGAGCATGTATCATCAAATGTTCCACTGCCGACTTTTTTTCCATCTTAATTTTAAAACTACAGTTCTTGTCTCTGAGGGTCACAAGCTTAAGATTTAAGATCTCAACTGCACTTTTACAGAGGAAATTATGCATTTTAGTTCCTTAATATAGCTTCTAACTTGAATCTGTTCTAGCCAACCAATTCTTGTCATTTGCATGCTCTATAGTTCACTTCTGCCTTGCTTCCCACCTTTGCTTTCTCATTTCTGAGGCTATCTTCCCAAGGAAAGAGGTATGCATGACTTACTAATTATTAGACAAATACAGGCTCTCTATTCTTAAAGATCCTGTGATACTATTACAGACCCAATTTAAATATGCAGTATAACTTATGTTCATTATGAGTTATGCTATGACTTTTTTGTGTAGAAAAAGTTCTAAAACCAGGAAAAATACAGAACCTCATCTAAAGCCAGTAAAGCAACAGAAAGAATCTACCACTATCAACAGATTCTGAATGAGGTCTACACAGAAATATTGTGAAAACTGCTCTATGCTGCACATACTTCATACACAAATTATCCATAACAATTATTCACACCCTTTTAACAGGAATGAAATAGGAACATTAGAATTGTATTACTTACAATGTATAATGTTTGATCTTGAAGTTCTTGAGTCGCAACAGCTTGTTTAAACAGGCGTACAAAGTCATTGAAAGCATCACAATGCACTTGAGAAGTCTGCTCCACCTCAGGAGAACAACTCTGCAACTGCATGAGAATTTCTTCTAAGAGAAGTCGTGAAGTAAAGCATTCCACACAGTTCACAAACACATGAGGAAGCTGAAAAGGATAAAAAATGAGACAACTTACAAAACAATTTAGCGTTTTCAGTGTGAATACTCCAGAATAATATTCTCTTCCAGATGAGACAATACAAGAAACCACACCCTGTCAATAGAGTATACAACATAGACCAAAGAACCTTGCGAAAAAAGCACAATTACTTATGGACCTAGTAAAAAATATTACTATATCAGAAAGTGAAGACGGATCTGATGAATCCTCATGCGAAACACAGTTTATCTTCTAATTACACTCAAAAACTGAAACACAGTCTATCTTCTATGTGTAAAGCTTGTGAGCAATGCTTAAAAAGAAAACAGTTAGAAAAATAGCATTTAGTTCAAAGAGAAGTTAGACAACTATAACACATTGCAGTATTGTAAAACAGTCCATTAAAAATTACAGTGTCTAGATAACATGAACTTCTCAAACTTATAAAGACAATAATCCAGGAACACACTCCCCAAAATATACTTGTAAGTACCAATTTAGTAATATTGAAAAGGCCATTTGTCCGTAAATAGAAGACACTACAGACTACGTAACACTACCAGTATTCAAACCTGCATAAGGCAAAAAATTTTCTAGCAACTCTGTTTTTAAGAAATAGATTGTTTGCACAGCTCTATACTCTCTGGTAAGGCATATGCTCTTCTTTCACACTGAACACTAAAACCTCTGGAAAACATTAGTCATTGGGATACATATGCATTACTTGCAAAATTAAATTTCTGACACAGGAATGTGTGTGTCTATAAAAACAACAAAAAGATCTAAGTACTTCACTACAATCTTTTTACTTAAATCACAATATATGACATATGATTCAGCAGATGTGAGAAAGTGTGGGTATACGCTGGCAATCCAGCCGAGCAGCATGCAGTAAAAAGCTGTCTTATGATTTTGAACACTATTAAAAGAAAGTGGCTACACCCCCAAAAACACCTATTCAAAGTGCTGCACTGCCACAGCAGGAGAAAAGCTGGGTGCCTGAGATGTGATTCACAACACCACATTATGTAGGAGACATTTATACTTGGCAACAGCCAGTTCTATAGAAGCAGTTGCTGCTTAAATCCTATTCACTTCCAGCATCCAGACGTATGTTTCAATATGTTGCAAGTGGGCTGCACAGTATTAGCAGCATTGCACTAAAAGGTTACTGCATGAAAGAGGATCATGAGCACTGTCTTCCAGCTTTCTCCCTTTACAGAATTTTTAATGAAGGTGGACGTTTGCATAATACCCAGTCCTGCAGGTAGGCATTAACAGGTTTAGATGGAAACTTCTGTGATGACACCTTTCACCCTCAGGGGACTTTAAAGGATGTTTTGGGAAAAATAGGACAAGGAAAAGAACTAGAATGAGTAATACACATTTGCTAACAGAAAAAGAAAGGCCACAAAAGCAGCAAGAACCTAGTGCTTAAAAGTCTTCTACCAACACTGACCAGAAAGAAACTAAAATGGACTTCAGGCAGCAATCTATCATTCTTCAGAATAATTCTTTATGTAAGAAACATGCATTCAGCCACAACGACCCACTACTTCTATGTAGTTGAGATTCTCACATGACATTCAAAATAACATGGTTTTAAAATAAAAGAGGGGAGATTCAGGCTGGATGTGAGGAAGCAATGTTTTACCATGAGGGTGGTAAAGTACTGGAACAGGCTGCCCAAAGAGGTGGTGAATGCACCATACTGGGAGACATTCAAGGCCAGGCTGGATGTAGTTCTGGGCAACCTGATCTAGTTGAGGAAGTCCCTGCTCACTGCAGAAGCATTGCTCTAGATGACCTTTAAAGAGCCCTTCCAACCCAAACTATTCTATAATTCTATGATTCTCTGCCTGCTGCCCCTGCAACTGAAATAAATCTGTTCATGACAAAGTTCCTACTTCAGGTTAGCAACATAGAGCAACTACAGTATTAATCATCAAGGATAATCCAACCCCCAGTGAACAGCCTTACAGCAATTTTCTTCCTTAACAGTTGAGGGGAAAAGAGTCTGTAGTCCCAACTTCCCAGGAATGTAAGGCTCTGAAATCAAAACTGAACAATGAACTTCCAGTAGTTTGCACTTCACATATTCCAATGTCATTTGTCTTACCAGTCCTGCTTGACCTACTTCTTTCTTACTCCTACACTGTTTTCTAAGAGCAGGAATCCAAAGGAAGTTCATGTTAGAAAGCAAAGCTGAAAAAGAATACACAACCCTAACATTTCTGGAAGTGAAGCTCATACAGGAGGAAACAGCAACACCACTGGCATGGGAGAATAAGATCCATCCCACCAGCAAAACACTTGGCAATGCCAGGCTTAGTAAAGATAAACACACCTAAGAGAATTGATTTTATTACATTAGAACCTGTGAATGGTATACTGATTATTATGGTTTTTAACTTATAACACATATCAAACTATGTTTAGAGGACCTAGAATAAATTAAAGTACACAAAATTTGTATTTCCAAACAGATTCTGAAAATACAACACTAAAAAGGGCTATCACTACACTTTTCCCATTTAGAGCTGATTTACTGTGCAAGAGGAATTAGATAAATTGTTCCTATGCAGTATTGCTCCAACATTTTAGAACTCCTGCATTGTTTCTTTTCCAAAGTTTCAGATTTTCCTGCTTCTGTAAGAGGGCTGATTCAATCTAACCAGATCTACTGCAATGAATACAACATTCACCTCAAGTATGCAAAAACATCTACCAGTATAAGAAAGAATGGCATTTGCCCAGAACTCAGCCACTGATTTTCACCATTTCATAGAACCACAAAATGGTTTGGGTTGGAAGTGACCTTAAAGATCATCTAGTTCCAACGCACCCTCCACTAGACCAGGTTGCTCAAAGCCCCATCCAACCTGCTCTGGAACGCTTCCACGGATGAGGCAACCACAACTTCTCTGGGCAACCTGTTCCACTTTCTCACCACATTCATAGCAAAGAACTTCTTCCTAATATCTAACCTAAATCTCCCCTCTTTCTGTTTAAACCGATTCCCCCTTGTCCTATTCCATACCTGCCCTTGTAAAGGTCCCTTTCAGGGTCTCTTGTAGGACCCCTGTAGGTACTGGAAGACTACTATGAGATTTTCCTGGAGCATTCTCTTCTCTGCCTGAACAACCCTAACTCTCTCAGCCCATCTCCACAGGAGAGGTGCCCAAGCCCTCTGATCGTCTTCCTGGCCCTCCTCTGGAATCGCTTTTTTTTTCCTCCAGCAAACATGTACAGCTTGTATGTTCACTTTGAATGCTTTTAACAACTTAATAAAGTTTAAGCTCCTAGGCTGACATTAGTGAAAACTCTTCTCACTCTTTTTCATATACTCTCATTCTTTTTATATAAAAGTAAAATTAGTTTCAAGGAGAACTACATGAATATTCAAAAAAAAAAAAAAATGTAAGCGACTCTCAGATTGAACTGGAATCATCCTAAGAGTTAGTTATTTGTCTCTGGAGCTGTTTAAGATTAAGTCAAGGGAATGAGCATAACAAAATTTAGTTCCTTTTCTTCTTTTTTAAACTTCCATAGAAAAGTTATTATGATTTATACTATACTTCATATGCACAACTTGATTTTATCCTAATTGTACTAGTGAGAGAAGCAACACATTCATCACACAGTAAACGAAGGAGAAGAATAAAGGCAGAAATTACTGAGGAAAACCCATTTCAAGAAAGTAGAAGCTAGTTTGAGGGACCACCTGTTACAAATAAATTCTATGTTCAATAATCATTATGAACATTCTTACCTGTAAGGTACTTAGAAGAGTTTGCATAACATAAGTCTTTCCACTAGATGTATGTCCATAGATAAAGATCGATGGAAAACTAAAATGGTGACGCTAGAGAGAAAAAAAAAAAAAAACACAACAGTTTTTGTTGCTTCAATTTTTTTCATTCAACAGATAGAAGACTTATCAATGACGTTTCCCTTCAAAAGAAAAATTATCTTCTAAATTGAGACATTAAATATAAAATACACCAATTATTATAGAATCAACATGATCAAGTTTTGTGTTTCATCTTCACTGAAATGCTGGAAGGGTTATGTCCCAAGAATCAAGTATCACATAAAGCTACCAGTGAAACTGCTACAACAGGAGGATATATTTTCCATGAGAAAAAAAACCAAAACAAACACAACACAGAAAAAAAATCACATACCAAGACAGAGAAGCAGTGGGCTCTTAATTCAAATTAGTTAGCTAAGTGAAACAAAATCTTGGCAAGCACAAACTGCAGGCTTTACACTGTCCTAACTTCTGCAAATGCTACAAACTGCTTTTCTTTCCATCAGCACTAAACAGAAAAGACAAAACGGTTTGGTGGAGGAGATGGTACAGGAGCTCACTCTCCTCTGACAAGGAAGTATTTGATATAATACATCTATTTATCTAATGGTACTGATGCTGTATTTTTCAGGGATTTATTTTTTTTTTTTAAGATGTGAGGAAAATAATTAACTTGTTCTTTTTATTTCATTGTGAACAGGTATTTTTTGTGGTTTTCTCATTTCTAAGACTCTCGTACACGGACTTACAAAATTAATACAAAAAATAAAGACCTTTTATGAAAACCAATAATATTCAACTAATTCAAGATAAAGGCACTCTTGCGCAAGATAAGCAGATACTCTTAACCTCCATATTTAACAAGAATGTATCTGTTTCTTAAGAGGACTTGTTGTCACTGTGTTTGAAATACATAAATTTGAATGCTCTAGTTTGTGTAATTATTATTATCTATAAATAAAGGCAGAACCAGGAACAGATACTAATTTCCATTTGTAACTGAATGTCAACTGCTTGTAAGTTTGCAGATGAAAATCCCTATTACCTTTTAACACAACTTTGCCAGGCAGTAACAGGATCAGTTAACAAGCCAGTGATTTCCAAATCTTATAGCCAGCAACAGAACTAATTAGAATTGGACCAATTTCATGTACTTAGAATTTAGGTGTACAGATAACTGAATTAATAGGTGAAAACTAAACACAATTCCTACACTGCCACTGAAAAAGGAAAAAAGAATACCCCAGAACATTAGACCAGAGAAGGAGACAGAGTCCTTCCTGGTGCTATCTGGCAAAGATGGAACAAAGTCTTGGAGAAGTCACGCTTCAGATACAGAAGACACAAATACCTGTAAGTTTGTTTGCGTCCTTCCAGCTGCAAAACAGCTTTCAAACTTCAAATTCACTAGAATCTATCTGCTCGACAAAGAGGCAACTAAAGTATTTTCATAATGACATCACAAAAATGCTCTTGATTTTCTACTCTCCCTTCTGAGACAGCAGAATGTATTTGTTCTGTTCAAACCTATAATACAAAAAACATTACCTCTCCAAATATTGACAGCAAGAGGGACACTTGGGATTCTCGACAAGGCACCAGACTTTCCAACTGAAGCAGTGTAGCTGCCGGGTACGCTGGATGTTCAAGGTTAGGCATTTTGATGTTCCTGGAGTCAGTCATCTGAACATGCATGTCCCATCTGAAGTACAGAGACAAGAAATAAAGTGATCTGTAAAATAAAATGTTTTAATTATCATTTGCTGTCACACACATAAAGGAGAAAAATGAAGAGGAATTGACATGATATCTAAACAGGCAGTCTAGCACAGGATAATGGTATAATTATTATAGACTTCATCAAAACTGAAATTTACTGTGTAAGGCATTATAGAGACATTTTCATACCTGAAAGAATTAAAAAAAAATCAAATAAAAAGAGAAAGGCACCCAGGGTATGAGCAAATCAACGTAACGAAGAATTGTCCTAGTTTAGTTAACTGGAAAAAATACACTATTTAGTTCTGGCTTTATCTACATTTAGAAGTAGCAGGGGAATAAACTGAGTTAAGTGGATTAATCACAGATCATCACCTCCATGGACAGCCAATAAACTATAATTTACAAGTAAGAGAGAAGATGCAGAGCATAAGGAAAGATGAGGATGACAAAATAGTAGCTCTTCAGATGTTAACAGGAATGTTCACCCCAGGTTAAAAGCAGCAGAGGCATACAAAAAAAATCCAACTGATGGTAAAGACTGGAAATACTCCTTAAAAATAGCAGTAGTCCAAACCAGGTAAAGCTGTAATATTAATTATAGTCTAGCTTTTAGACAAGTACTAGTCAAGAAAGACTAGTTTGGGTTTTGAATGCCCAAACACTGGGAAAGCTGGATTTTAGTGAGAGTATGGAAAAGCAACTCAGTCAAAGATACTACTTTGTCTGCAGCACTAAAACTGCTGGAAAGACGGTACATTTGTCTGTAGTGATAAGGACAACATGCAGAGAGAGAAATGAAGTGATGTCAAGAGCTGGATTCTGACTTTGACAAATGTAACATTACTTGACAGCCAAAAATTAAAATTTGGAAATTTAGGTAGGTGCCATAAGGATATCTCATCAGCTGACAGGCACATCTGTACACTATGAAAACAAAGATAACGAAGCACTCCAAACATATTTAAGTATTTGCAGCCAAGTAAGTTATGCTGGGCATAAGTACAATGCCACATCAGAAAAGATTAGGTTAGCAAAAGGAGATCAGAAATAGCATGGGAAACGGAAAACAAACTGTCTTGAAGGAAAAAAGCATTATTTGGTTGCATGGACAGGGGAGATAGTGGGTGACAAGGAGATTCACAAATACAAATGTATTTATGGAAATACTTTGCAATAACATTCATTCCAGGACCAATCTCTACTAAGTATTTCCATAAATAAATTTAGGGAAAGATGGTTTTCCTTTCATATTTTCAGTGTCTTCTGAAGTAAAAAACTGGAATTGAGAACAATCAATAGAAAAACAAGTGGAATTAATGGGGGGGAAAAAAAGGATAACCCCGATAACAGAAGTAATGCCAATATAACGAAATTCAATACTTTAAATTACACATATCTGTAAGTAATCGTATCACACTTATCAAGAACTACAGTTAGATATCAAGAAACTGTAAGACTGAAACAATTCAAAAATAAACAAATTGCTCATGTAGTAAGTATAAGAAATCAAAGTAATGCAACTGCTGAAAAAACAAACACATAATCATATGTATTAAGGCAAATTACTTCCCATACAGACAACCATACAAATAGCATTGGCCCATTTTATCAGACCAGCAAGATCGGCTTTGAAGAGGTCTGCCCCCCATCCACTGTATCTATTCAGATGTTTATCCAGAATGGAATAAAGATTTAAAAATATAAAATAAAATAAAATACCTTGATTAAAATTGCTCTCTAAAAATGAGGTAGGAATAAATATCAAGCATGAAAAGAAAAAACTTTAAACAGCAGCCTCCAAACCAGGGGACAAACAAGGAGGGAAGGGGTTTTAAAGAATGCTGAAGTTTGCATGGATGTAAGAGAAGATCTCTCTTTTGTTCCCCTGACTACATGAGAACACAGCTAGACTTGGTACCCTAAACACATCTAAGGCCATAAGGTACTTCAGCTTCTCCACCCAGCTTCACTCCAGGAAAGCACAAATCACCTGTTGATCACATCATTGTCTGCCAGACCTGTTTGCTCCTCAAGCATCCCAGCACATCAACTTATACTAAATGTACTTGAGCCACTGGATGAAAACCTACATCTTTACTGACTTTACGCAGGTCTTTTAATCTTCAACCAGTTCCCATCCTAAAGTTGAAAAAAAAAAAAAAAAAAAAAAAAAGATGCTTAGAGCAACACGCTCACAAAACAATTAGCTTAAATTAAATGTCAATGCTGACACAAGGATTAGCATCATCAGGATGTTCCTGACCAGGGAAAGTTGTACCGCGTGTGTGTGACTCTAGCCAGATGAGGAGGGACAAACAAGTACTTTGCAGCTGACTCTTAAGTCACAACACCAAAAGCACAAGTTAGATTTCAAGGCTGGATTTGTTGATTTAGGAGCACTTCTCAGTCCATCAGTCCTAACACACCCACATTTGGCATGTCTTTCTACACTTTAGCACGAGAGCTGACAGAACTGAAGACTTGCGTGCTTCTGCTTCCCCTTCGGCCCAAAAAGCACCCGCGCCCCGAGGACACGGCCCGGGCACAGGGGTGCCCTGGCCGAGAAGGAACGACGACCCCGCGCCACGAAGCCCGGGTTAACGGCTGGGTTCAGCCAGGCGCTGGTGGGGCCGAGAGTGGGCTCGGCTCAGGCAGCAGACCGAGCGGCGGGGGGCCGGGACCCCGCATGGCCCTACACCGACTCCCCGCAGAAAGCAGCAGGAGCAGGTCAGCCCCGCCACATCACTCCGCTCCCCGCCTAAGCGCCAGGCCATGCCAAACCAACCCCGCTCCCCCCCCGGAGACTCACCCCAACTCCCCGCTCCCGCCGCTGCCTTCTGCACATGCGCACAGCACCCACAGCGCCGCCGGTCCCGCTCAGTGCGCAGGTGCACAGCCTGCACGCATGCGCCGTAGCGGCGTGATGCTCCCCGCCCCTGGTGTGTGTCTGGAGGCGCGGGAGCGGGCGGAGGCGGCGTGAGGGGAGGTTGCTGGCCGGTCTGTGCCGGGGGATCGGCTCGTCCTGGGGATGTGTGTGAGCCTACGGGGAGAGTCCGTTGTAGCCCATGCCCCTGGACAGAGGTGGCTTTGGAGACGTGTTAGAAGCTGCTTGGCAGCAGTGAGGAGGGTGTAAGGAAGTTTGTACCCTTGGGTAGGAGAGCGGTGCTGGTGTCGCGGGATCAGGCCTAGGCCTGGGGCCTAGAGGCAGAATGAAGTCGCGGGTGTGTATGTGGTTGGGGTAATGGTTAGTTTAATGCGAGTCACATCGTTTACGGGCACACAGACAAGTGTCGGGGCTCTCTTGTAGCTGGATGTGCAGTTGAGGGTCAGCTTCCAGGTGCACCCCGTGAGGGGACAGCGGAGTCAGCCACATGAGGGGTCCGGACGCATCGCGTGTCTTCTGTTCACACCTGGAAAGCAGATCTGACAAATAGAGAAGAGACAAAGAGAAAATAGCCTTGAAGTTGTGCACATAACTTGGATTTGTTAATACAGAACAGAACTCAAAGTCTGTGGAGATGCTGCTTTGCAGACAGCACTCTAAAACTGCACAGTGAATTCAAATTACAGTTGGAGTGATACTGTGCATGAGCATTGCATATCGTATTAGAGGGATGAATATGACAACTGCATAGTGGGTTATTAAAGCTAAAGTAATTCTCTCCCTCCATAGTCTGAGCAGGCAGAAATAAGTAACTAAAGCTTGTGTGAACCAAGCATGATTTCTTTTTAATAGTCAGGTTTTTGTGTATATATATGTCTGCATGCAGAATCATCATAGCTTGTCCTGAACAGAATTTCAGATCTATATATATATATTATGAATTAATGGACCAAAACATCATGATTGGAATTGGGAAAAGAGAAGCAGAAATGCATACAACTGATTTCCAGTCATATGTACCAATTTTTATACAGTCTTATTTTTGAAATAGCCTGTTATTTATCACAGCTTTGCCAAAGCAATAATAATATGAAATTGTTTTTAATGTTACTGGATTTGCATATATTTGGGCATAAGTATCACTAATTCTGTCCTTGTTAAAAGATCTTAATTTCAAATAATAGATGCATTTTAAAGCACCGTATCAAGGAATATGCTTCCCAACAGAGGGAAATGCTTTTTATTTGCTCTTGAAACCATGGAATCTGTTGGTGTGGGTTCCTCTGTATGCCAATAGTCCATGTTTCAGAAAAAAACAAGTATAACTGAAAGGAGTCTCAAAAAGTCCACATTTGTATAGTGTTACATGGAAGCTGAAACATTTTGGAAGCAGTTCTTGGTGATGTTCAGAATTTGCATCTT
Organism: Lathamus discolor; assembly: GCF_037157495.1. Lineage (NCBI taxonomy): Eukaryota > Metazoa > Chordata > Aves > Psittaciformes > Psittacidae > Lathamus > Lathamus discolor. The sequence continues at coordinate 30,267,878 of NC_088884.1, read as the reverse complement.
CTATGGATTACTGCTGAGCTTTGGCTTTGAGTTGAGAAAAAAATCATAAAATGAGAGATTAGTCTTTGAACAAGTAGTTTTCACCTTAGTGATTCTGTAGGAGCATTGATGGCTCAGGCTGCAGTCTCTTCCAGGGTCACTTTAACACAACATGAGTCCATTATCACCTCAGAGAGGAAAGTCACACTCTTGCTGGTCCACCCCCACTTATTTTCTGGTCTTAGGATATGGGTGTTTATGAAGAGGGCTAGCTCAGGGAACCATTCCAGCTGAAATCAAACCAAAAACCAGCTATTTCAGTAATTGCAGCCTTGCTTCCAAAGCCTACTTATTAACTGAGTGGAACCACCCCTACTGTCTCATTTAGCTTCTAGCCTGGAATTCAAACAAAATACCCAGAATAATTCTGTTCATTAATCCAGAGTGGCACCATTATTATCATGAGATAGATAAAAAATGAAAAAATAAATCTGTATAGCTTTAATAATTTAAAATTGTTAAGAATACCTGTATTTATTGAAAAGGTGGGATATAATGGTATGTTTTTGCAGGACTGATCTGAAGTAAAGTAGTATAGAATCCTGGACTCTTAAACCTGCAGATTAAAAGCTATTACAGAAGACTGTTGAACAGTTCTGTCCTGTTTCTGAGGCCTATCAATGTCTAATTATTCCTACAGGAAGTCTCTGCCTTCCAGTAAAACTGCTTGAATTTAGTAAGTGTAATTTCTTATTTTTATTCAAGAGTTCAAAACCCTTAAGTAGCAGTTGTTAGAGATAGGATTCATGTCTGAATAGCTGGTTATGTATAGCATAATGATTTTGTTTCAGTTCACATCAGTTTTCATTGATGTTATATACATTTCTTCACAGCTTGAAATGATTTCTTCATTTGTACTAAACTGTCACATCTTTTTATCTTATTCTGACTGAGTTGCTTACATGTCAGATATATTCAAAATGAGAAAACAAACAGTAAACTGAGGTTTGGAACACGCATTTAACAGAGCAGGAGAATCCTTTCACATTGTGTTTGTGGTCACATATATTAATACTTTTTTGTTTGTCAGACTCATTTTCAGTGCAAGTAGTTATTAATTTCATGTAAGTTTTCTTATCCACAGTTCCAGTTTAGCAACAATCTTTTAAGTTTAGAATATACACTTAATTCAAATCACTCAGCTTCCTCATTTCTTAAACTTATGTGCTTAAGTGAATTACAGGGTTAGATTCTCTAATTTTTTATGTATTTCTATATATACATATGTACATATATCTGTCTAAAGAACACATATAGTCTATGTTGATCCTGTATATATGTAGAACTATATAGAGAGAATTATATATATTGAATATGTGCAGTATTCAATTTTTTATTTCTCTCAGTCTTTCCAAGACACACTTTACCAGAGACACCATTGTGCAAGATGCTATTGAGACTGCATCTGGATTATTACATAGCAAACTCTTCCTATTCAAAAAAAGTCAATTCAGGCTGACAGAGGTGCAGAAAAGGGCTCTGCCAAAAAGCAAGAAGATAAGAAATTATTGCTCTGGAAAGATATTCTCTTGAGAGTATCATTGAGGTGGTTTAAGAAATTATTACAACCATGTTTGCTGCCTTGTTTGATGATACAGCTCTTTCCGCCAAGTCAGAAGAAAGGATAGTGTCATCATCTACCTCTACACAAGTCATCCACTTAACCTAAATTCCCAGGTAAAGACTGTTTAAAATCAGGGTGATTTTTCTTCAAAGTGGATGAAAAGATCTCAACTGTTTCATTGTGCACATTGTGGTAAAGGAACTAACCTTAAATAATGAAAGAGGAAAGACACCTGAAATAACTTCTAAAATGGTTTCAGCTTTATCTGATGGTGGCTGTCTGACACATCCTAAGTAAGGGTAGGATTTAAGCCTTGTTGAAGAGTAGACACCAAAGGGGTGAAGAGCCGCTTAAACTGAAAGACAATGTTGTAACTAAATATTGTAAGTACAATATTGTAATAAGGAGGAACACAAACTTCAGTAAAATACACTAATAAAAGCAAACTCCTTAATGTTTATTCAGATGGGAAGCTGCCATTCCAAATTGGTGTCATTCTGCAATGTGTTATTTCAAAAGTACATTATTAAGAAGAACATTTGAAGGGCAAAACTATGTTGGACCATATAACTTTGGTCTGTCTGAAGTACACCTACTCTGCTTGCAGACCATTTTGGGGAAAGTAGCTCTATGCACCAGCTGTAGAAAGGTTATCAAGTACATAACAAAAAACAGTCTGAACACATTTTAAATGCCCACCAGAAGCCTAACAATTATTACTTAATGTCAGTTGAAGTCATAGAGAGGTAGATATATCTTTGTGCAAGCTCACATTGCACTTGTCACTGCAAGAAGCTGTTAGATACCTTCGGGGTATCAGCTGACCTCCTTATTCTCCCAAAACAAGGAAGATCAGGGGTAGATAGGCTTTGTAACAAAAGATTTGGACCAAAGGACTCTGAGTTACATCAGGAGAAATAGTCCCTGAAGACAATTCTGTGGACTATGGATTGCAAGAGTGCAATACATTTCCTTCACATCTTTTGCTGTCCCCAGTCAGCCCCTGTGTCAGTGCGATGGCGTAATGCCAGCGGTAAGCTGGTACTGCTTGGAGCCAGCACCAGTTCTCTTCCACTAGCTCTAAGTAGTAGAATCAGAAACTGAGGATCTGATCCATACTTTCTCATTAAGTTTGCTAAAGATAGGCAAGACTAATGTTTAACAATCTAATCTGTGTGGTTCGGTTGATACGCTGGAGGGAAGGAATGTCATCCAGAGGGATCTTGGCACGCTTGTGGGGTGGGCTGATGACAACCTTATGAAGTTTAACCATGCCAAGTGCAAGGTCCTACACCTGGGTCATAGTAATCCCAGGCACAGCTACAGGTTGGGCAGAGAAGAGATTCAGAGCAGCCCTGTGGACAAGGACTTCAGGGTGTTGGTCGATAAGAAACTGAACATGAGCCGGCTTCAGTGTGTGCTCGCAGCCCAGAAAGCCAACCATATCCTGGGCTGCATCAAAAGGAGTGTGACCAGCAGATTGAAGGAGGTGATCCTGCCCCTCTACTCTGCTCTTGTGACACCCCACTTGGAGTATTGTGTGCAGGTCTGGTGTCCTCAACATAAAAAGGACATGGAACTGTTGGAACAAGTGCAGAGGAGGCCATGAGGATGATCAGGGGACTGGAGCACCTCCCGTATGAAGACAGGCTGAGAAAGTTGGGGCTGTTCAGCCTGGAGAAGAGAAGGCTGCGTGGAGACTTCATAGCAGCCTTCCAGTATCTGAAGGGGGCTTCTAAGGATGCTGGGGAGGGACTCTTCATCAGGGACTGTAGTGACAGGACAAGGGGTAATGGGTTTAAACTTAAACAGGGGAAGTTTAGATTGGATATAAGGAAGAAGTTCTTTACTGTAAGGGTGGTGAGGCACTGGAGTGGGTTGCCCAGGGAAGTTGTGAATGCTCCATCCGTGGCAGTGTTCAAGGCCAGGTTGGACAGAGCCTTGTGTGACATGGTTTAATGTGAGGTGTCCCTGCACATGATAGGAGGGTTGGAACTAGGTGATCTTAAGGTCCTTTCCAACCCTAACCTATGATTCTAATCGTTAGTGATTATAATCACCAACAGTGGATTTTCAAGGAATTAGTATTTAGGAAGCTCTTTATTTATAACTCATTTATATTAAAAACAGTAATTCTATGGACTAAATACTCCCATAGCATCTAATGCAGAAGATTTTGCAGACATATGTGGGAATCGCCGGGAGACGAGCTCATCAGATGATGACCGACAAGTCTCATTTATTGCTAAGCAGATGGATACTTATATACCTTGCTTGCATGTTTATAGTTTGGTTACAGAGAGATCATTGGCTTATAGCTTTTACATGTTACAAGATCATTGGTTTATAGCTTCTACATTTTTGCAGCTACACCGTGCACCCCCCCACCATCCTCCTTCTCATGCACTTATCACTTAGTGGCCTTGGCTGTGATTGGTCATAGTATGTTGCTGTTTGCCGGTGTCCTTCATTTCCTCATTATCTGGCGTGAGAGGTTTGCACCATGTTCTACACAGATGTCTTGTTTCAGCTCGTTGATGGGAGCGTGACCTTTTGACCTTTTTCGACAAGCCAATCCTCCACAGACATATATGGTGAACCATCTAGAGTTTGAGATACCCAAATGGGATTTGATGAAAGTATCACCATAGCCAAATATTGCTAAATTTCAGCTGGTTGTTCAGACAAATTTGTGGCATAGTATCATAACAGATGGGACACTGGCGCTTCTAAAAACCATGTTTTACTTCAAAACTAAAAAATGTTTTACTTCAAAAAGGAATTGCCACTCTCTAACTTGTAGGATGTGACATGGAAAAAGACATGGCTATTCAGTGCACTGACAGCACGGTAAAGTGACTCGGTTAACAAGAAATCAAAAGTAAGCATGCAGATCCAGGTTGGGAGAGTCACTGATGATTAATATTTCTGTATATGCATTTCTGATATTCAAAATCCATAATCCCATTTTTTCATGGGGCATTTGAACCAAAACCTTGGCATCTGGTCATTGCTGCTCCAGTCCAGACACAGCTGCTGTGCTGGGGTGAGGGCTCCACAGCCACATTAACTGGATTGCGTGATTTTAACCAGTTGCAACAGTTAAAACACAGTACCACCATGGGCAGTTTACACAGACACTTCATTAGCAATCCTTTAACACTTCCATTAATTCCATCATTTAAATCTATGTTAACTGTATTTCCTCAACTGCAGACCTATACAGGAGCTTTCTAGATTCCAGTGTAAATTGAAGTAAACCTAGAGTTGTTTTCACCTATATTTAACTCCCCATAGTGCCAAGAAGTAACTCACACTGCATTTATCCTTGTCCATATTCTGAGGTCCCCTAAACCCCTAAACAGAGTCTGCTGACAGTCCTGGCTTACAGCTTTACTTCTGTTTAGAAAGTCTTTTGCACTGGGACATGACATCCTAAAAACTTTAAAGTGTTTTTTTTCTCCCATGATATCGTCTGTAATGCAGAATTCACATGCCCAGGGAGCATAATCTGTTGGGAGAGTTTTCCTTTCCTTCAATTGGATGTATAACTGCTGAAACATTCATTGTGAGACAGTTTTCTTTCATCTGGGCTTGGTATTATTTTAAAAGAGGTTGAGTTGGTTGCTGTTTCGTAGTCACAGCAATGTCATTCCTGTAGGGTTTTCTTTGCTAGTTTCCAGTAAATTATGAGAGATAGACCCCAATGCATTTTTATCAATGTAGAACTGAAAATGAATTTAATCTTTAAATAGAAAATCAACTAAATATTGAGGCTGCAGAACGAAGCGGTAACTGAGTCATCACATTTTTAGACTAAACTTTAATATCACAATTTTAATATATAAAAGTAAAAAAGCAGCTAAATTTCTCCCTAGGCAGGTAGACTGCTTACTGAGACTAATAAGAAATCCTATCTGCTTCTCAGCTTGAACTTTTCCTTCAGCTTATTTTCCATGGCCATGCAGCTGTCTCTGTCTTATGCCAGCCTCTCAGCAAAATAAATTTGACATTTAAATAAGTGCAGAGGAGAAAAATTCCATGCTAACAATTTTTAATAATCCTAATTAATTATTGATTAGTGCTAATGACAGTAAGCAGAAAATTGATTTGCTGTTTGTACTGAGCTAAAATAATTTGCTTGTAGAATAAAAGCAACTAACCAATAAGACCAACAGTGATACTGTATTAATCTCTCATTTCTATATTAATAAAAGGTGTCTGTTTGTTAGTGATAAGCAAAGGAATGCAAGATAGTTTTAGGTAGTAGATCTTTCATTGCATTTATCGCCAGTGTGTTGGGGTTTCTTTCAACTACAGTAACTTAACACATGATTTGAAGAAAAAAATCTATACAAACCTCAGTAGATACAGATTTTTTTCCCTCACAGTACCTTTTGGGTAGCAGTAAATAACCAGGTAGGACTGACCTCTTTCTTCTTCATGTATTTCAGCTACTTTATCAGTATTTATAACAACCATAGTTTTTCTCAAAGCATTCTAGCACTAACCCTACACAACTTATACTCAGCTTTTTTATCTACAGAAAAATCTGTGCTGCCTTTGAGAATTTCTGCACTTAAAAAATGTTTTTTCTTCTCTTTACTTACTAGTATGGTCTCACAGTCAGGTATACCCTCTGCTTGTGACATGCAAACAGTATTTTTGCAGTATTTAAACATCAGTTCTGGAACTAGACGCAGTATTTCACTGATACCATATATTGAGCATCATACTCCACCTTCAGGCTTCTTTTTGGTATTCCCCATCTATAGGTCCAGCAGCTGTTGGCCTGTTAATTTTCAGCTTTGTAAGAGAAGTTCACAATCAGCAGGCTGGTTTTGATGACTCTCCCCCACCATCCCCAGAATCTTTGTATAATATCATTTCATTCCAAGGTATGATCACATACTTCATAATTATAACCTATAGATTCTGTTCCTATGTGTATGAGTGAAGTTGCAGTCCAAAAGACTGTAAACAGGTAGGCTGGGGACAGACCAGGTTAATCAGCAGAATAAGTCATAATCATAGTGTAGCAGAAGCCTAATTATTGCCTTTTTTCTTTTTCTTTTCTTGGTATATATTGTAACAAAAGGCAGTATGTTAAGGAAGGAATTGGAAAGACATAGCTCTGCTGGTATTTAAGATGTGTAAAAACCTTTTTAAGTGTACATGGCCATGAGTAGAAGGACAGTGTTGGCTGACACCAGGAGCAGATCAGAGAGACGGGCAACATTTCCTGTTAAAGAGTGAGATGCGTGTGTGGTGATGGGCTATATATGCAAAAGTCCTGTGCTGAACAGATACCATTTCAGAATAAAGGGATCCATAATGGTACTTGGGTTACAAGTAACCAGCAGGATGGAAATGGCCACTCAAGGTCAAGAGAGGGAGTGGTGGTCTTCGCAGTCCAGAGATAATGGTTGGACTTCATAATCTTAAAGGTCTTTTCCAACGTTGTTGATTCCATGATTCTATGCAGTTTAAGAACTCTAGTTTAGACCTTTCTAGCTCCGCAGTCTTAGACCCTTTTAGTCTCCAAGGACTGATGTGAGAGAGAAAGGCTATGATTTTTACTTTTGTACAAAAGAGGACTGACTTGAAGTGAGAGAGAGTTAGCATTGCTGAGCTAGAGTCGAGGTAGGAGCCAAATTTGTATTCAATAGAGAAGATGAGAAGATTTAAAAGAAAAAATACCTTTTCTGATACTCTATTAAGAATAATTTTCTCAACTATGAGTAAAAATTGTTTTCATTTGAGGACATTTCAACTGATAATTTCGAACTTCCAGCGTACGCTAACTTTCTTCTCTATGAAACTAGTGGTGCTGTCAAACCCTGCTTTTGTGTCAATATATATTCTGCTGATACCTCAGTTTTATTTCCTTACATGTCTCAAGATACTGCATGTGTTGAATTCTGTTTCATTCTGGAAAGATCAAAGGCAAAATGGTGTAACAGCCACATCAATTATTTATGAACCAAGTCATGATATTAATGTGCCTTGATCGAAATACAACTATGGCTCAAAAGGAACTGCATACCTCTACCCCAGTCCAGCATAATCCAAAAACTGATCTGTCAAAGTTGTTCATTTGTAAATTGTCATTGTTACTGAGACTGCCATGGAAAATAAAACCCAGCCGCATCAGCAATTCTAGAATCCAGGCATGGAATAAATGCCCACTGCTGCAGAGCTTATGCATGTACCATTGTCTTGTCACACATTCACAAAATTCCAGAAGTCTTACATACTTCACACGCTTGTTTGGTATGGTTTTTTGTTACTTCAAGGGGAAACAATTAATTACAGATATCTTTGCTGCTTTTCCCTTCGTCATCCTCCTGCAAAAGATGCATAGCAGTGGCAGACATCTTACTGTCTGCTACACCTACTACTTATATTCTAGTGTGCAAATTACTGCCTGAATTAGGAGTACCACAGTGTCCCAGAGTGGAACAGCATGTTCCCAGACCAGAGGTACTCTGGGAAGTAGCAGACAAAAAATATTTGGAGGCAGAAAGTGGGAGGTTGCAGAGTGTGAGTGCTGGGTGAAGAGCACTGAAACACCGCAGTGAAAGAGAGTCCTGGAGATGTGAGCATAAAATGAGAAATAAGAATGTGCAGGAGTTGCTGTGATAGGTATGGTTATATCCTTGACTCCTAGTAAAACAGTTTGTAACACTCTTTAACAAAAATAACTCCCAGAAACAGGGATGATGGTTCTAGAGCAAAGGAGTGGCAAGCCACGCAGCAAAATACTGTTACATGATGAAGCATGCTGTTTTTCTTCTGGAGTTCAGGCTGAAATGAAACTTGTAAGAATAGATTAAATCTTGGCAATATTTCCATGGCAAGTATGAACAAAAGGTGTGATATCCCATGTGTTTCTATAATTGAAAATACAACTCTTTTTGGTGACAGCTCAGATAGTGGCAGTGAAATAGCCTTGACCTAGAAAATACTAAATCTGGAATAATCAAGCAAGAGGTGCAAGTGTAATTCAGACAGATTTAACAAGAGATATCTCAGTCATTTTCACAGAAGGCAGCTGTAATATTATCATCTTTCTGACAGGGGATAACAGGAGAGCAAGTGCTGTCTGTCTTGCTTTAATGCCCTGCGGTGGCACACGTGGCCAGTGACTTGATGTGTCCCCAGCAAAAAATCGTCTTAGGTTCTTAGCTATGCCCAGTGCCTGTGTCATCAAACTTGGTGAGTGCTGTTGTGTCTGAGTATAAGCAAGGATTAAACTCTTGCTGCAAAGTGTTTGCGCACTTTCTGGGCTTCATAAAGCAGATTTCCGTCCTGTTACACCTGCAGGCCAACAGGACGTGAAATAAATCACATCTGTTTTGAGAGACTGGGCTTGGGTTTTTCCAAATTTAAATCACAATACGTATCAATTCAGTTTATGAATAAGTCCAGCTCATCCATCTTAAGGAGTAAACTAAAAAGCTGTAACTTAATAAAATGTAACTTTATATTTTTGATTAATTATTTCAAAGTTTGAGAGCTTTCTTCAAACAGTGAGTTATGTTGACAGTTGGATCTGACTAATATATACTGGCACATCGTAGCATTTATAAGAATAGATTTACAAGTCATAATGATAACCAAATCATATAAAATTGCTTTTTCTAGCCTCCAGTGAGATTTGATCACATGGTGTATTATATGATTTTGGTTGTATTAGACTTTACAATATTCCTTTTCCTGCATCTCATTACACTTACTTATATAGCACCTTTGATTTCAAGCACTGGATTTTCAAAACAGCAACAAAGCAAAATATGGGAAAAAACTTGGATTTTCGTAACCACTTCCTTTAGGAGTTGTGTGAATTAGCAACAAATAAATTCCATTAAGTATATATATTTTTATTGGTAAATTATCACAATTAGTGAAGTTTTAGAAGTTTCTGTCATGCAGTTCATTTTCAGGTTTGCTCACTCCTCTCTGTTTATGGTCCTTCAAAATCTTTTTCCATCACGGCTAGTGCTGTGGCAATACAGTCACGGTGATAATACTACCAGAGAGTGTGGTCTGTCTGCACAGGGGTGAGGTTAAATCCTGATCTTCTTGTACAGGGTTTGTAATATTTTTACAAAAATACAGCTCAGAAGAATGCTGTGGCACTTTACGAATTTTGTATGTCAGTGATGTTGCTGTATTGCATTGATTGAAGAGAGAGAAAACTCAATTGTGCCGAATTGCTGTTTGCTTTGGTGTCACCAAATCATCAGCACTGAAGTCTGGCACTTTCCTATGGCATCCTAGGAAAACTGAATTCTCAAAAATGACTTAATACTCACCAGCTTCCTTAAATGCTTCATGCTGGGCATCCTGAATTGTGAGCATCCCAAATCATCTCCTATCACTGGACCATATATGCAAAATGTGAAGTATGATTTGATCTTCTGTGGACTTCCTGACTTTAACCCAACACATAAATATAAAGGAATGGCTGTCACATTTTGCCTACCAGTAGAGCCACTTCTCTGCTATTTACGCTTTAAAGAGAGCTGCCTTATCTATTACTTGAATTACAGAACTGCATGCTGAAGCATTCCACGAAGCAACAGATAACTGGGAAGCAACGAGGTGCAGATGCCTCTCTTAATATACCAATCAGTCCATTTCTTACTGGCCTTTTTCTTTGAAAGCTAATTTTAGGACAAAGATTTATCATTGAAAAGTCTGTGTTAAATACAAAGAGCATGCAGACTGTAAATAAACAGATTTAATAAGCCTGCACAGATTAGATGCTTGCAGCCACATCTGGCTGCATCTGGCTTCATCATGTGCAATGCAGCAAATATATTAAAAGGAGCTGGTGAGTCCAGAAACAGCTTCTTTTTGCTGTTCCTGCCTGAGGACAGGGTGCTGGTAGGAAGTTTCTACTTGCAGCATCATGTGGAGCTGGACTGGTACTGCAGTGGTGAAAATGAAGCTGCTTAGACCCCTGGCACTGTGGGCTACTGCACAGGGGAGCCTGAGCCTTCTGCCATCCTTCACAGTCACTGCATGAACAGCAGTGGCTTAAAACAACACACTTGACTCCATGACAGTAAGAGATAAATCAAGACACAAGAAAAGTTGGTACAGACTGCGGGGATGATCCCACACTTTGCATGCAAAGTTGTTGATGGAAGATGAACATATGCTGTAAGAAGGCTTCCTTAGAACATCTGGCAGGATTATAAATAGCTGAGTATTCCCAGAAGATAGGAGAAGGTTAAAAAGAAAAAGAAAATCTGCTTTGTGCCTGCTGCTACTAGACAAAATATACATTAGTATGGATCAGAAGGTAGGAGTGAAACTGTTAGCGGCTGGTGCAGGTGGAGTCTATTTCTTAGTATTTCTATTCTGAAACTCCACAAGCATTGAGGAAACCATGGGGGGCAAGAAGAAGTAATTAGGAAATCTGTGTGTTTAGAGTAAGGGTGAGTCCCCTGCTAGTGTGCTTTGCCCCTACTTCAGTGCTTTGCAGGGCTTGTCTGTGCCTATAAGCTGCCAAAAATGTGTCAGTGGAGAATGGAAATGGGGTTACTCAAAACACGTTTAAGAAGCATAACATCCTCATGCAGAACTCCCAGCTTAGCTTCGTTTCAGGGCCCACAGATACACATTGCACACAGGCACCAGGAAACACCAGTCACAGAACAGGAAAATAACATTTCCTTATGTGTGTAACCTGTTTTCCCATTCTGCAGTTGTGGAGACTGTTGGTTTGACCTTTGTGCCTTCCTTAGTAACCTCAGAGGCTTAAAAGTGTTTCGGAAATGAGCACATACTATTTCCTTAAGAACCATTCTTAATTTCCAGGCTTTGTGGGATAGTGACTCTGTCCAGTCTAACTGCTAACACAAGGAACTTCTACCTACGGTTCCAGCTCAGAAAAAGTGAAGGAATTTTTCTCAGTTAGAGTGTTCTCCTATATAAAGATTAATTTTGTCACATAACTAGGCTTTCAGTCAAGAAAGCACTTTTGCTTTCTAGTGCATCTCTGAAACAAAATTCAGATGTATGGCTTTGGTATTAAATTTGTTTGGGCGCTTCCACTTTTACCCTGAAGCTATGTTTCACCTCCAAAATATTATATTGAAGCAGACAGATATTTGCAAGTCAGTTTTTAAAACTATAATATTTCACTTCTGTTGCACTTGTGCAGGGAGAGGAAAGATCCTCTCCAAAGTTTTTATTGTATCACATTTCAGGCAGGTTCTCAATGGCCCACTTAGCAACTATTTGGCTTTCACTGTAGTCTCCATTAACAAACCCAGGCAGGTCAGGAGGCCACATTCCACACCATTTAGTGATGACCAAAATCCTACTCACGCTCAGCTCTGAAGCATTAGCTCAGCTGGCTCATCCAAAGTGAGCTCGAGCTAAATGGATGGAAGAAAACCGATTCAGCCCGGATTGCTCAATGCCCTGGGTTACCCTGCATCCTCTTTCTCCAAACTGCAGCTACATTGCCTTTCAGCGGCCCTGTTCTGCTGACTGAAGCTCTGGCTGCTTTGAATGCTGCTCAGCCTCTTTCTTCTTTCATAAAAGCTCCTTCTTTTTCCTTTCTCCTTCTAGGGTTTCATCCTAGGAAAATTGGCTGCAAACTAGCAAATGAGCAAACATATGTTTCATCTCAAGTAAATGGTATTACACTGAAACAAACTAAATCTATTCACATACATAATGTAAAGCATAAGCTTAAATGCCACCAGGATGCCTAAATCTTTGCAGAACTGAGTAACCTGCACTGGAACAAACCACTACTAGAAGAAAATGATCAGCCTGTATTGATGTACGATCACCCAGTATTCAAAGCACAGTGGTTTCAAATCATTGTCAACCCCACTGTGTAACTTATGTGTGTTTGATTTAATTACTGCATATGAGAGCCTCAGGGAAAAACATCTGATTTTATAATGTACTGTATCAGTTGCTAAACCTTGCGTGAAGGAAGCCAGCATGAAGTATGTGCAGTGTGAGAAAGACTAATGTGCACACTTCTACCATATCACTTAGGCTGTAACTAATAGCTGCATTCCTGCAAAGGTAAGGGCTGTGAAAGAAGTTCGTACAGCTCCTTACTGAAAGCAAAAAATAGGAGCCTCAAATTTGGATTCCAGCCTATCTTCCTTACAAATGCAGATCTTCATTAGAATTGAAATGAGAGTGAAGGGGACAGCCTGTTCTGGGGCAGACAGACAAACAGGGGCTGCTGTGCACTTCTTTCCAGATGACTAAATTCACCAGAGCTTGTGTTACTGTGTCCATTAAGTGTTAAAACTGCCTTTAAAAATAATTATCTATTTTCTTTGGCTTTTGTAGTATGTACTGTGTAAAAGACTAAAAGCATTGACTAGCATCAGTGCCATCTCCTCTCCTTCCATACAGACAACAGCTTGCATTGGATTCCCCATCTCCTTCTCAGGGCTCCTGCCTTCTATCTGTTTTGGCTCCTTTTACATTGGCTCAGAAGAAGGGACAATTTCACAGGATATTAGCTTAGTATTGATATAAGAAGGATCTTTGAAAATTGTGTTATTTTTATCATTCAGAACAGTGCACTGCGTGCCCAGATCCTTCACCATTCTCTGGGTTTACTCATCTATCTGCATAGACTTGGACTGGGCCCAGTCCAGGCAGAGTAGTTAAAAAAGCATTAGTTTGATGACAAAATAGTTGTGGTTTTGTCCATTGCCTTTGGAATTTCTCTGCTACACAGGCATTTCTTTAGTTTCAGGTTTTGTTGTCCATAGTATGTCCAGCACATTCATTCCAGTCTCTGAAGAAATACACAAAGCACTGAGTGTCAGACACTATTAAAAGGAACTGAAATGAGTAAAGTAAAAGAGAATCCCAATCATTCTCGTCTAATTGCATGCAATGTTTCTTTCAGCAGCTGGTATGCCTGTCTCCTAGACTATGTGAACATACTTCTCACCAGGCATGGGAGAGGAAAAACATATCTTGGAGCATGCCTGGAAGCTAAAATTTTCAAGTCTACCTTAAGAATGAGCAGCTATTAAAATAATATAAAGAGGTACTAGCATCCATTAAATCTGTGGGCACCAAGTACAATACTTTACTAATCCCCTGGTCTCTTTGCTAAGAGCAAGCTATTCTAATACACTGCACGGCCTTACATGAAAATGGGTCCTGACAATGGGATGCCGTAGCCTGGCTGCAACAGATTGCTAATATCAAGTGCATTGTCTGACTAATCCTTACTACAGCTTTATTATTTCTTGCTTTTGAGTCTTCAATAAGGCAGAAATGACCAGGTGAGCTCCAGCAGAGGCAGGAATTGAGTACAGGTATTCCAGCTCCCAGGCCATCCTTCCCCACATCAGCAGCAGAGGAGTTAACGGCGCAGTACATGAGATACATACTGGCCCGCAGGATCAAAACAAAGCTAATGACAAGTGACAACCTACTCTCCTGCAGCTCCAGCTGCAGAATCCCTGTGGTAACTTCACCAAAATGAAACTGTCTTCACCCACGTGTCTCTGCAATTGCAGGAAGCTCTCTCTGAGTGCTCAAAAAAGCAAGTGAACCTGACAGCAGATACACTTTCTTGTCACTACAGGGATAAGGTATATATCTTCAGCAAATTTTACAGGAACCATCTATCCAGATCCTCTCTGTAACAAAAACTGTGATCACTTTCTGTCTATTCCTAGGGAAAAAAAACAAAAACAAAAACAAAAAAACCCTGCAATGCTCAGAAGCATGTAATTCATCCACCTCTGCAAAAGCCACAAATCAGTAATAGCCTGGTCTTTTGAATATGTTGTTAGCACCACAGAGCAAAGAGCACAGATAGCATAGAGACATAAACAGGTGAGGATAATGAGGACATTTTAATGGTCATTGTAAGTCCTTAATCCAACCTCCGTACTTCAATTTACAATAGTCCATGCTGCAAGTTTTTTGTTTCAACATCATCAGATACTGCTGGAGGGGCTCTGACACACTTAGTTTTTAAAGTATAGGAAATCTGAAGAAACCTTCAGAAAACATCCAACAACCCTTAAGCAATTCAAGTTCCCCACTACTAGGAGGGAAGATACCAGAATACTTTCTGCCTGTAAGCTTTTTATACTTATTTCTGTATTGCCTTTGACTAAAGTTGTCTGAACACAAAGAATTAACATTTACTTGGTTCTGCCTTCCCCATTCTTTTAACTCCTGATATGTCAGCTCCTCTATCTCACTTTTATTTTAATCTCTTTCCAGCCAAACACAAAAGCCCTAATAAAGTTTCTCCAAATTTAATTTCGGAAATCAAAGTATTTTCCAGATTTCCCGTATCAGTGCCAGCTGCTGCCAAACACAGTGCAGTGCAGCAGGAGCTCCAGCTAAAAATACTCATAGTTTATGGAAGTCAAACCAACTTTTCTATGTGTTTACAATGAGCACAGGAAGTGTTCGTCCTTTGTCAGGATTTTTTAGTAACTTGTGGATTGGGACCTCATTGAGGATGTGTGGTGGTTTTGGCTGGGCTGGCGTTAATTTTCTTCACAGTAGCTAGTGTGGGGCTGTGTTTTGGATTTATGCTGGAAACAGTGCTGATAACACAGGGGTGTTTTAGCTAATGCTGAGCAGTGCTTACACAGAGCCAAGGCCTTTTCTGCTCCTCACACCACCCCACCAGCGAGCAGGCTGGGGGTGCACAAAGAGCTGGGAGGGGACACAGCCGGGACAGCTGACACCAACTGACCCCAGGGATATCCCACACCATATGGAGTCATGCTCAACATATAAAGCCGGGGAAGAAGGAAGGGAGGATATTCAGAGTGATGGCATTTGTCTTCCCAATTAACCATTACACATGATGGAGCCCTGCTGTCCTGGAGATGTCTGAACACCTGCCTGCCCATGGGAAGCGAGAATGAATTCCTGGTTTTGCTTTGCTTGCATGCAGCTTTTGCTTTACCTCTTAAACTGCCGATATCTCAACGCACGAGTTTTCTCACTTTTACCCTTTTGATTCTTTGCCATCCCACTGGGTGGCAGGGGGCGGATGAGCGAGTGACTGTGTGGTGCTGCCTGGGGTTAAACCATGACAGCATAGTATTGTTGCTTTCCTTCAGGAGGGACGTGTTTTCAGGTAGACTGGCCACTGCCAAAGCACTAGATCAGGTTGAAGGCTGGTAATCCCTGAAAGGTCAGTAGTGTCCTATATGTAGAGAGGTTCACTAAAGCTTGATGTTAAGAAAGTGTTTTGAGGACAAGACATGATAGGAAGTCCAATGATTTTTGGGGTATTCTGTAAATGCCCCAGACATTTTGTGTCATATGTTGTCCATCTGTCTGCAGGTTAGATTCTCAGCTGCACAGAGATAGCACTGGTCACAAGTAACAGAGCTGTGATCCATATGAAGGGTGGGTGGTGCAACTACATTATGTGAGATGGAAGAGTGCAGTTAGGTCTTGCACATTTCTGTGGGCTGTATTTCTGACACATCAAGGATGCAGCAGACCCACCGAGTACATGCAGCCTACATGACCAGATGCACAGTAGCCCTTGTCCCTAGCCCTGTACAAGAGTAGTCCATTAGACATTACTGATGGAGGAGGCTTTTGATCACTGCTGCTGCACATTTAATAATTTAAAGCTCTAACACATATTGCAGCTACAAGGAAATATTCATCATTTACTACTTAACCATGAAGAATTTTGAACATTTCTAAAAGACTTGGTCATTCTCTTCCACTTATTTTTTATATTAGTGTGTTTTGGAGATTTTTTTTGTCAGGGAAGTAACTGCAGTCCTACCTGCAGATGAGCTCTCTATAGGTGAGTCAAAAACTTTGCTTTTATGATGTTTATGCAGGTATTTTGTCTTCATCTTCAGAAGAATACAGAATAAAATAATACTCAAATCATAAGTAACCCTTATTTTTAGTGTAAGTTCCAAGTATGCTTCAGTTACACTATCTTTCTTTTTGCATTTTAGGTTAGGACAAAAGGCAGTTGAAGTGCCTCTGAACAAGGATATTGATTTGAGAAAAAGCTGACCTTGTTTCATTGTAATCTGCAGAGAGCAACAACAGTATGCAAAATGCCTCATGATTCACCAACCGCCGCTGTATGGAAAGGCAGGTTGACTGGTAAAATCTTCAAGAGATACATGAAGGCTTTAACAAAGTTCATCCTTGGGGCTTTGGAGATGTAGAGCCAGCAGGCTGGGGCTTGAGGTACAGCAGTCCGGTTGCTTTGTGCGCCTGATACAGTAGCATTTTAACCTACAGTTGCTCATCAGGAAACTCTGGAATTACATGTTTTGAGCCTCACTGTAATTTTCTGCTGAAGGACATGCAAGAAACTCAGTACTTCCCCTGTTTTATTTAACTTTACTGAACTTTCAATCAGAATATCATCACACCCATGTTTGCATGGCTCTTAATGGGCTCACACTGGTTCACATGGCTCTTAATGAGCTCACACTGGTTCACACTTGCAGAGCGCAGCCAGCAGCCAGCAGCCAGAAAGGGAAGAACATCCTTGAATTACTGATGTAAAAGAAGTAGGACTTTTTGGACCTTTTTTTCCTGTCTTTGGTAGTAGGCCAGAATATGAAATACACAAGTTTCTCTTTAACCCAAGCTGTAATATTCAGAAGTAACAGTTGCTCTTTCCTCTGAAGAAGAAAAAAAATGCATTTCAGTCTTTTTTCAGTGCAAAGACCTGCTACTGCCTAGATCTACTTGTCTCTGAGAGTGCTGAGAGGTTGAGACTCCATTGTCTGAGGCTTAAAAAGTTGAGTTCCATAGACTTTGATGTAAAGTATTCAAGAAAAGGATTGTTTAAATAGGAGTCGTATCTGTGATGATTTAAGAATATAAGCAAGGTGCAGCTCTGAGGGGATGGTAATATCTTATGAGACCAGCAGAAAGTTGGGTCAAAATGGTGAGTTTTCATCTTCGTTGAAGGGCTTTTGTGCCTAAAAGGTCTCCTCTCTTTCCAGCTGCACAAGACTGTCAAATGTAGAGGTAACCTCTCCACACAAGCCTTGTCTCTTATCAGTAAGGAATATCATGCCTCTTTGTTCTTTCCTCGCCTGCTCTGATGTGGAATTGCTGTAATTTGTAAACTGATTTTCTTTTCAAAACTATTTTCACTGTCAGAACCTGATTGTCTTGGATAGCTTTAAATAGTAACACTTTTCTCCATGCTCAGGTTGCCTCACTATAGATATTTACTACTTAAAGGGTAATATACCTCAGTGTTAAAGCAAACTGTCCTTCTCCTACAACCAACACAGTAAAAGCCAGGCATTTTTAATGACTTTTTTCAGCATGACTAAAGTCCTTATGGAAGAGGCAGTGTGGTTTATCAGCTGGATCATGGACCCCATATCAGGAGATCGGGCTCTGTTCCTTGGCTACCATGCAGTGGTTTTGCCACGTGCATAAGGCCGTGCTGATCTATGGCCAAGCAGAAGCTGCACAGCTACAGTTAAGATCAGGCTCCTGCCCCACACACACGCACACACATCCTGCTAAGAGAAAGTTGCACCTTCTCTGGTTCAGTGGTGTGGGTGCAGGGCTGACTCTGGGCTCAAAGCAGAAGTTGGCATCCACATGCAGAAGAGCATACCAGAAAGTGCCTGTGCCGCCAGATCTGCTCTCCCTTACCTTCATGGTCATTTTAGATTTTAGGGAGCTAGGAAAAGAAATTTTTGCATCCGGCATCTTATTATATGTCTCTTGCAGTTAAACTATGATCTTCTTTGGGGGTGATCCTATGGAAAATATTATTTAATATGCCACATTACTTAATACTAAAAAACCACTGTTGTCAGAGCTGTAGGGTACAAGTAGGCCAGGAAGTTCATTAGAATTCTTCACCAGATAAATCTGGAAATGTAGTGGTACATGCTAGATGATGAAAAGATGCTCAGGTGCCTTTCTCAGGGAAATGACTTCTCTTCCCTTGTGGGTTGTTGTGATTACTGAGAAACTGCATAATCTGAGATGCTGATGCCTGTCTCTTCTCCTGAATGATTAGAAACCTTTCCTGCCAGAAAATATTTAGAGTATAGTTTCTCTTCCATTGCTTTCAGTTCCCAAAGCAATTACATCAGAAAGAAGTGGACCAGTGTGATTTCCTTTTAAACTGATGCAGTTTTATCACCAGAAACCTCCTATCAATGCATATTATGGATGTGTGGGCGCCTATTCTGCCAGAGTCAGTATTTGCTCAATGATATTGAAAACTGTCTCTACATGAAGAGGATAGTATTGCTGTACCTCCTAAGTCAGTATGGATAACATCATGTGAATTCTAGCTTTGGCAAGACCTAAGAAATAGATACAAATTCAGTTTAGAGGGCACCCCAGGTTCCCATTGCTCTCCGCTCTTGGTTCTGATTTCTGTTCCTGACAAAGGGCTGTTACTGCTCCAAGGGCAAGAATTCTGGATTGTCTCCAGCCCTTATATTCAAAGGTTATGGAATATGTGTCCATAAAGTGAGAAATACTTTCTCTTTTGGCTATAGTGGTGGCTGGATTTGGCAGCAGTGTGTGTTTGTAATAGCGTCATCGAAGTTTATTTGGCAAATCATCTTCAAGGCATATATGATCACACAGTACAGTGCAGTTCCTCTAAACATAAAGGGGAACACTAAATTAGGAGCTAAGTCATTGTATCTGTCAAAAGCGTAAATATGCAACTAGAAGTGAAATGAAAACAGTTTGAAGACTTTTTAATTCCTCTTTGCATCCTCAGGGAAGAAAGCAAGAGACAGTAAAGAAACAGCAGAGAACAGAAGGAGGATATCTGGCAAGTAGGTCAAGCTACTTAGAGAAAGATATTAAAAAAAAAATAGCCCAAATGAATTTAAAAGATTTGAGGAATGCAAATGGGGAAGAGAGAAAATCCAGAGTATGGAGAGCTAGTCTCACCTCCTCTAGAACTGACCCATAGAAGTTCAGTGGCGTGGGACTTAGATGTGTCTCGTAGAAGCCTGTTTTATAAGACGGCATCCAGCCCTGGTTCATGGTCTGTGATTCACAGGGAAATGAGTTCACTTCTCTGGTAACACAAATTAGGAGAGGGATTCTGGAAAGAACGGACTGAGATTGACAACTGGACTGGAGAGGCTGAGTGGTTTTGTGAAAGGGATGCAGGGGCGGCTGGGGAGGGTCCCTGCCCTACTCAGCTGCGCCACCTCTACAGCATGGGGCTGGATTTTCATTTGCATTGGGTTTAGGACTCCAACCCCAAATTTCCAGTTTCTAGCAGGCAGTTGAAAAAAAAACCTAAACAAAACAGTGCCACTACTAGTTGGGTTTTAATGCATTCAAGGGTATAAGATACTTTTCTGTTCCAGGCAGATTGTGCCAAGCAGATACATTTCTGTCCCCGGCTATTGACATAATTTTGCACCTTTTTGCTTCTAATCTTACTTTCTGTTATACAAGCAGTACACATTCAGACATAGAAATACTGGTTTATGTTCTGGCTAGAACATAGAACCAAGTAACTTTTAAATGTAATAAATAACCTTCCACAATCAATCTGTTTCAGACAACTGCAGCAAAGAAGTCAGTAGCTATCTCTCTAGCAGTGGGAGATAGTAATTTGTTAGGCATTAAGAATCATCTTAAGATAACTTCGAAACTTAAAAAAACTGTAGAGCAGTTTTTAAGGCAGTATGTGGCATTCAGCTCTCTCTCTCCATACATCAATGTCTTTTCCTTGTCTCTTTCCTCTTTCAGACCAGGCCTGTGAAAAGATGACTTCTTTGCCTCAGTCTTCATTGGCAAATGCTCTGACCACACTACCCAAGTCTTGGAAGGCAGATGCAGGGAATGTGAGAATGAAGACCCTAGGCCCACTGTAGGAGAGGATCTGGTTCGAGATCATCTTGAGAACCTGAACGTGTACAAGTCCATGGGACCTGATGAAATCCATTCGCAGGTCCCAAAGGAGCTGGCGAATGAAGTTGCTAAGCCACTGCCCATCATATTTGAAAGATCATGGCAGTCAGGTGAAGTTCCCGATGACTGGAAAAAGGGAAATATAACCCCCATTTTCAAGAAGGGGAAAGTGGAAGACCCGGGGAGTTACAGACCAGTCAGTCTCACCTCTGTGCGTGGCAAAATCTTGGAGCACATTCTCCTGGAAGGCATGCTAAGGCACATGAAAAACAACAAGGTGCTTGGTGACAGCCAGCATGGCTTCACTAAGGGCAAATCCTGCCTGACCAATTCGGTGGCCTTCTATGATGGGGCTACAGAACTGATGGACAAGGGTAGAGCAGTTGATGTCATCTACCTGGATTCGTGCAAAGTGTTTGACACTGTCCCACACAACATCCTTCTCTCTAAATTGGAGAGACATCAATTTGATGGATGGACCACTCAGTGGATAAAGAACTGGCTGGATGGCCGCACACAAAGAGTTGTGGTCAGTGGCTCAATGTCCAGCTGGAGATCAGTAACGGGTGGTGTCCCTCAGGGATCGGTGTTAGGACCTGTCTTGTTCAACATCTTTATCGCTGACATGGGCAGTGGGATTGAGTGCACCCTCAGCAAGTTTGCTGATGACACCAAGCTGTGTGGTTTAGTTGACAGGCTGGAGGGAAGGGATGCCATCCAGAGGGACCTCGACACGCTTGTGAGGTGGGCTGATGCCAACCTTATGAAGTTCAACCACAACAAGTGCAAGGTCCTACACCTGGGTCGGAGCAATCCCAGGCACAGCTACAGACTGGGCAAAGAAGAGATTCAGAGTGGCCCTGCAGAGAAGGACTTGGGGGTGCTGGTCGATGAGAAACTGAACATGAGCCAGCAGCGTGCTCTTGCAGCCCAGAAAGCCAACCGTATCCTGGGCTGCATCAAAAAGAGCATGACCAGCAGGTCGAAGGAGGTGATCCTGCCCCTCTACTCTGCTCTTGTGACACCCCACTTGGAGCATTGTGTGCAGTTCTGGTGTCCTCAACATAAAAAGGACATGGAACTGTTGGAACAAGTCCAGAGGAGGCCACGAGGATGATGAGGGGACTGGAGCACCTCCCGTATGAAGACAGGCTGAGAAAGTTGGGGCTGTTCAGCCTGGAGAAGAGAAGGCTGCGTGGAGACCTCAGAGCAGCCTTCCAGTATCTGAAGGGGGCTATAGGGATGCTGGAGAGGGACCCTACATTGACTGTAGTGACAGGACAAGGGGTAACGGGTTAAAACTTAAACAGGGGAAGTTTAGACTGGATATCAGGAGGAAGTTCTTTACTGTAAGGGTGGTGAGGCACTGGAATGGGTTGCCCAGGGAGGTTGTGAATGCTCCATCCATGGCAGTGTCCAAGGCCAGGTTGGACAGAGCCTTGGGAGACATGGTTAGTGTGAGGTGTCCCTGCCCATGGCAGGGGGGTTGGAACTAGGTGATCTTGAGGTCCTTTCCAACCCTAACTGTTCTGTGATTCTAAGATTAGTTGTGTTTCTATAGTAGTCTGAGGAATTGAGTAACTCAAACATCATTCTGAGTATTAAATAGTTTGTTCATCTCCGAGACACTGTGTCTGTGTGTTAAGACACAGTCCTAGTGTATCCTCAGTGACTGTCAAGCTTTCTTGCTGTTTCTCCAGTAAGAACAGTTCAGTTTTTCAGGCCTCACTTCAGGCCAGCGTTAGCCCCGTGTTGCTTAGCAGTACCTGCAAATAGGCAGGATGACTTTGGTACTTCCCCCACAAAGAGAAGGCAGTAATTTTTTAAAAAAGAATCTAATACAGAAAGAAAAGGCTCAGCTCCCATTCCATCAGGTATGTGGTACTGGGGGCACAGGAGGATCATTTCCCTTCACTGCAGATGTCACTTGCCATTTACTTCAATATTTGCAGGTATTTTGGTAGGGTGTGGGAAGGGGAATGGAGGTCTCTGATAAAAGGGTATTTCACGCATGGTAAAGTCTGAAGGACTGCTCTGAGCATGTCATTCCGAGCTTCCCATAGGCCCTCAGCCTCTGCTGCACTTGGCTGAATACATTCGATTTGGGCTGATTTCAGCAGCTAAATGTCACAGCCTCATAAACATTGGGTACCAGTAGCACAAATGAAGGAGCTATGACAAAACCAGGCAACACACTGCAGAAGCTGAATTAATTGCTGATAGAAGCGGGGAAGACAGCAGGGTAATTTTGACCCTTCCGTTCTAAACATGTCTTTCAGAGTTAACTGTTGATAACTTCTGATATCATTAAACTGGTGAAAGAATAGCAAAACAAAACAAAAGCAGAAAGTTAGAGCAAGCTGAGGCAGCCTGAGGTTGAGGATGTTTTTTCCTGTGATTCTATGATTTTTGGATAGTAATAGATGAGTACCCGTATGGTACTTCAGCTGTTGCAATTTTAGATGCTGGGTCAGTACTGAATATAAGAAATGGATGTGACATGCAGGGAGCATCAGTACATCACACAGATGGGAGAAGGGACCATGCTTGCCTCTCCCCAAGTGTCTGGTTTGTAGGTACCCTGGCTGCGCTTCCAAGAGGACAGCGGCACTTTTCAAGGCTCTTTTCTGGTTCCAGGCTCGTGGCCCCAGGCTGGGAGGCCTTTCTCTGTCAGTATTTCTTCAGCAGGCAATTGCTTCTATTTCATAATTTTCCCCTTTTAACCAGGCTGCCTTGTTGGGTGCTCACATGAAGGTTGGGCTTTTGTCTTTTTCTCCACTGCATTTGTCTGCAGGGTCTGAGTCTCTGTTTGGCTTATGGCTTCCCCTTTTTCCTTATCATCCTGTTTGACAAGGTCCTGAATGAGATAAACTTACTGAAATAAACATGATTGACACATATCCTTATCAACCAGTGGGACTGACTCCCATCACTGCCCCCCATATCAGTTGTTGGTTAGATTTGGGTCTCTGTGCCCTCTTATTTGTGGCTTCCTCCTTTTCCTATAATCCCCTTTTGCATGAGGAAGGTCCTTGACCAGGCACCCTTCAGGGAGCAGATGCTTTCTCCTTTGTTATATCCTTACAGTAATGATAACTAGGATCTTGCTGAGCAATGAAGAACATGTTACCAGACAGCAAAGGGAGCATGCCCACTGTAACACCCAGCGTATTTTATACTAGTAGTAGGACTTTGAACTTGACACAAAACTTCACCAGAAGTCAGCACAGAGACTTTAAAATGGGAACATTATGTTGGAACAACTGAGTGCCCAAAAGACTGTGAGCTGCTGCATCCTGTATCAGCTGCATTCAGGAGATAACACAGTTGGTAACTCCTGCAAACAAAGAATTGCAATAATCTAGCCCTGAGAAGTCAAGCCAACTCAAAATCCTCCCCTTTTAGGAAGCGACGCAGCCTGCTGATATTTCACAGGCAGCACAAAGGTGGCCTAGTAGTACAATGCACACCTATCTGTTCATCAGTCTGACAACAATAAGAAAGCTTAACTCTGGGAGATGGATTTAAAAGTGCAATATGAGGTGATTCCAGGATAGCAGTCACATTCAGCAAATGTCTCCTACACGAGCCTTATTCAACAGGGGTGGCTGCATACAAGGACTGACTTTCTTACATCTCCTCACAGCTTGGCCTAGTACAGTTGCTGGTGTCTCCCTTGCCCTGTCCTGGGTTTGTGTCTCTGCTGTTTGTTTCCTTTCTGCTTTTGTTCTTTATTAACAGAAAGCTCAAACATGCCATACTCTGGGACCCCTGTCATCCAAGATATCCATTATGACTGAAAGTAAATCTAAACAGAAACTGGTAAGGCGTCTGCAGCTGTAATCATCAAACAAACCAGATTTAACTCACAGTACTGAATAATGCCAGTATAGCAAAAAAAAGTGAAGATTCACACTCACCACTGTTTTCCTACATTTACCTGGCAGTTATAATAGTGAAGATGGAGTTGCACAGGGCACAGTGAAGCGGGGTTGAAACACCCTCATTGCATGAAAACCTGGAGCCCCAGATATGTTCCCACCTCCCACAAGCGCCTGTGTCCATCCCCATTGTGAGCAATACAGGATGGCTTCTCTCCACACTCCCTTCTTGAGACAATCCTGCTTCTGTGGTGTAAGGCAGTGTGAATTCAGTCTATAGAAACAGCAGAAAGCCTGAACCACTGCAGATAACAGAGCAGTGTGCAGCAAGGGCAAAAAGGCACCTGCTGCCTCTGCGCTAATCAACATTGCAAATCTATCCTATGCCTCCAATTAATTTACAGCTGAAAAACCAATCATTTTTCAAGCACTTGATACAAGCCACACACAGAAATCAGGCATAGCTTTGATTGGTGGTATTTTTTCTGATCAAAATGGTTGTTTAAGACAGTTTCAAGTTTGACAAAATAAACTCACTTCACTAAACTCCAATTTTTTTGTTGACAAAACTGAAGAGCATTCCCTTGGCAATTCCTGTGCCAAGTACCACAGAGATCCCACCTGACCTTGTGTTTAAATATCATCCCAGTACAGTCAGACCTAGGGAATGCCTCCACTGCAGTCACCAAGGTGATTATATGGCACAGAAATGCTAATGTTAACTGAACAAGCAGGACTATAGGGGATTGTGCAGTTGATGGGTCACTTATTAATAAAGCACAGCCAGGTAGGTAATAGTGTAGTGTAGCTGTGCAGTTCTGCTTCTCCTTCCTTCTCCCCTCAACTCAATCAAATCAAGCTTGATCCAGTCTTGGAGCTAGCTCTATCAGTCCCGTGGCAGCTGCAGAGGGCTCAGAGAGCTCATTTAGGCTCATCACTAGAAAATACTTGAGGCAAAGAGCTCCTCATTCTTCAGTCATCACCAGGAGAGAGCAGGCACAGAACTATTTATCTGGAATTGCCCTAAAAACGTGTGTCCATTCCCTGAGAAAAGCCGTAATCTCAGCAAACCACAAGGCAGTGCAAAGCACATGCAGCTGGCATGTTCAGTCTGTTATCAGCTGGCTCTAGATGTAGTGCTCGTGTGCTCAGAGCTCTTGCAGGTGGTTCTCTCAAGGAACCAGGCTGCGACCTTGAGTCATCATTCAAGGTCTGAGCACATCTGCTGGGCACTTAGTTGGGCTTTTTTAGTGCTCTGTCTGGACTTGAGCTCTCCTGCCTCCCCAGTGATCACCTGGCAAGAGGGGAACACAAGCATGAGAATGGGATGCTGCTGCTTCCACCCCGAGATGCACTCCTGATGCTCTCTATGAGGCCAGGGGAAACTTAAGAGTCCCTTTGGAGCAAGGCATTAGAGGAGAGAGAACTCTCCTCCCTTACCTGCTGAGGGACACCTAACTGACAGTCGTTAAGTGCCGGTCACCTTCCCCAGCTGAGGAGCTGTCTGCAACCCAATACAACAGTCGCACACAGAGTTCACACTTTGATAAGGGCATACACCCCTCTGCCACACTCTTCAGAGCCAATCCAAAGTAATTGCAAAGCTGTCTGCCATGAAAGCAGGTGATAAGGTGAGAAAGACCTTCGTGGGTTTAGGAGGCTGTCTGTGGTGTTACAGGAGGAATTCATGTAGTTTCTCCAAGATGAATAATCTCAAAATAGATCTGCTTAGTGCTAATGAGAAAGTACTGGTATTCAATTGCATGTGGTTTCCATGCATGCCAAAAAGACACGCGCTCTCATTAATCTGCTTTAACTGTGAGCCATCTTTCTTTCACTTTTAATATTCTCGAGCCCAGGGAGTGCCAAGGGAATACAGGACAGGCTGACTACAGAGGAGTTAATTCCTCGGAGATCGTGCTCATCTGTCTGTCAGGAATTCTTGAAACAACCGCGATAACCCCTGAATTTTTAATATGGTTCACAAGTTCAGAGACAGAAAAATCAGTGCTTGGACAGCTGGGATTGCAGCAGTTACCCACAGTGTCAGGGTATACATGTTTCTGTAAAAGGAAATCAAATGGGAAACTGCATTGGAAAAAGAGTGAGCAAATATGGTCAGAAGGCAAAGAATAATTGCTGGAGAGCAGAGGAAGATGGGTCAATAGAAATGGATATGAAAGGGTCAGGAGGGAAATAATGAGCTCTCTGCCTGATTTCTTATTGTTCTACATTATATCTGAATACACGGGACTATATTTGCCAACACCATACATGTAAAGTAAGAGCACCCAAATACTGCAATGTAGGCTGCTGTGTTAACCCTCAAAAATCCAGGTAGCCCAAATCCTCACAGAATTCTTGGTTATAAACACAGAAAATAAGACGTGACTCCAGGGGACCTACAGATTGCTTTGGATGGCCTTGCTGCCTGTAGAACACTGGCTGGGAACTGATGGCATGGGCTCAATGCTTCCCTCAGTCTCAGGAGAAAAACCTGTGAGGTGTATGAGAAGGAATGGCTGCTGCACCACGTGTGTGTTTCTCAGCTGCAGTTGTGGCCCTGCTGAAGCTGGAGCATCAAACCCCACACTTAATATTAACACGGCAAAACAAAGCCTTGGGTGGCATGGTTTAGTGTGAGGTGTCCCTGCCCATGGCAGGGGGGTTAGAACTTAAGGTCCATGATCTTAAGGTCCTTTCCAACCCTAACTATTCAATGATTCTATGATTCTAAAACCAGACGGAAATCACCTTAAGGCAAACAGGTATGTGCATGGGCATTGATACCTGTGCATGCTAAGAGATGCAGGTGGGTCAGAAACAACTTCAGGAGCTGCTGTAGGCTCGAGGCTGGAGAGTGAAGAATGAAGAGGAGGCAGAAAGGTCAGCTGGAGCTGAGGAAAACAGCAGAAAGAGGATAGTAAAAGCCTATGATGAAAACTGGGAAATCTCAATGGGGTTTGTATGTGTCCGCATATTGCAAATTTTCTATGGTCCCACTAGAGCCAATTGTGGATTAGTCAGTGTAGTCAGTGGCAATTAATTAATGTAGAGAGGTAATAAATCAGATAAGAAGTAAGCTTCTACTTCAGGATAGGATGAATCATGATACTGGCTTTATTGACTAGGTTAGTATTGACTGAAGGGACTCTGGGACCATTTGCTGAGGTGTAGATGCCTACAGTCTGGACAACTACATGAATTCAACTGAATAGCCCTAAAGCAAAGAACAAGGAAGTCAGTGACAGCAGCGAATTCTGGCCATTACATACAGCAGCATTCCAGGAAATAAACATGATTTCCTGGATCAGTGAAAGTCAAGTACACTCCTTCAGGTTTCCAGGAAATGTTGTCTGGGTCTTTCTGAAGGCAACAGCATCAGTCAGAGTTAGTGGTGAAAAGATCTTTTGAGAGAGTCTCTCCATGAGCAGCTGACAGTTTCAGTTTCCAACTCACTACACTTGCTTATGTAGGCAGTGTTTATGGGTAGGCAGGGTTTTCTGATGCTCTTGGAGGCCCCTTATGGGGTTAAGTATGTTGAGTCGGTCTTGAGATGTTCTGCCTACCAGCAGGAACTCAAGGCTAACTGGTGGTGTGTTCTGGACTGGCCAGCACAGACCATTTTTCTGTGTTTCTGGCTGTTCCACCTGGGTACGGTAACCTCTCTTCTTAGCTAACTCCATAATTACACAATTTTGAACACTTAATATTGACCAAAAGTCTGGTCTTACAGCTTCAGGGATCTCTTGAACATGCACCCTTGATGACTGCACTATAAAGTTTCTTAGAAATGAAAGGTTGTCTTGCAGTGAAGCAGCTTGGCTTATGGGAATAGAGAGAGATGCGAGACCATCAGACCTTGTAAGAGATCTTCAAAGCACAGAGGGGAAAACAGCTTCAGGCATTCACATCCTGGTAACATACATGCTCAAGGTCTGAGCTTAGGCCCCTTCCTTCCTCATGGCAGAATATTTCTACGAGTGATGCTGGCTTTCTTCAGCCCTGAGCTAGAAATGGAGATAACAGTTCAGTGTTTTAGGGATGGTCGTGGAGCTTAGACTTTCATCAGATAGTAAGTCACAGCTAACACTGCGGGGGGGGGGGGGGGTGGGTATCTGGTTAACCACTACTCCAAATACACACTAAGGCCAGATGGTGATCAGAGGAACTCAGACAGCCCACCCCATGGGAATCAGCCACCCTTAAGCCCATCACAGGTGAATGATTAAGCAATTGCCCCTGCTGCAGAACCCACAGAAGAATGTCACTCCACAGTGCTATTTAAACCAAGGGGCACTGTCGCTAAAAGGACTTACTATGGGACATTGGAGTTCACTAGATCTGATGGTCCTTAACAAACACCAACACAAATGCATCTCCACAAGAGCCTTCACTGTGGAGAGGTTGTTCTTGCAGGGCACAGTTGCATCTTTGGCTGCCAGAGATTAATTAGGGATTGTCTAGGTCAGCCTGAAGCTGATGTGGAAGAGCTTGGTGAGGAAAAACTACATAAAAACCTACATCTCTACATAGGAGAGATGGGAAGCCTGTGTAGGTGTCCAGAAAGGGTAGGAGAGCTTGTTTTCTGTGTGTGCATATAGACTTGACCCCGTTTTTAGACTTTTCTATGTTGTGGATATGGGACTTTAATGTAAAGTAGCAAATGTGGGTCATATGAAGAGGCAAAAAGACGAAAAGAGGAAGTACTGCCACACTAACCATGGGGTGGAAGGCTGTGGGCAGGTCTGCCTAGCAGTTTTCTCTGGGTGGGATCTGCACTATTATATATGCCATGCACATAGAAAGCTGTCAGAGGAAGGTCTCTCCACTGTGTACAGACACACTGCCAACATCCACCCCCTGCACAGCTCATTCATCTGCACACGAATCAATGCTTGCACTTTGCCTACAGATAGCTCACATCCATCACGGCAGTGACAGTACCTGTGGCATCAATAGCCCATGAAAAAAACAAAAGCAACTAGATAGTGCACAAAATAAAACATAAATTATGAGAAATCCAGAATGGATTGGTTGGGGCTAATGTAGAGATAGCTTAAGTGCTACTCTGTTTTTTTATTCCTTTCATATACAGAAATAAAAATGTATTCTGCACATACAGAAATACACTATGCATATATTAAATTGCTATACAGAACTTGCTGCATGGTGCAGATAGATAGGGCACAACTCCAGAAGAACAACAGATGGGGATTTATTTATTACATTCTAAGAACAACAAAACAATTCTTGCAATTCCTTTTGCGTGCCATGGATTTTAGTGGGAGCTAAAGCCAGTTTAGCTCAATAGTTGCCAACCCTCTCAAATGCATTCACTGTGGATCTCGAGAGAAGTCTCCTTTGTGCCTCAGATGCCCACTTGCTGTGAGAGGAGCTGGCAGTGAGAGATGCCCATGGCAGGGGGGTTGGAACTAGGTGATCTTAAGATCCTTTCCAACCCAAACCACTAATCGTATGATTCTATCAAGGAAGCTGTTTGGTGTTCACAGCCAGGAGGATGGCTTGAGCATAGCTTGTGCATATCTTGAGGATGGCCTTCATAGGCAGTGCTGACTCACCAAGGAGTTCAGGTGGTTAGTTGCCTGGAATGAATGCCAGGTACCTGAAAACTGGTAGGCTGCTGGTAAACTGGTAGATTTCTAGTGGAAACAGGAGTTTGACACCGAAGTGAAAGATGTGGCAAGTATGTGTAATGACAGGAATTTCTGCAGGAGCGAAAGGTCAGGTTAGCTTTCTGAATCATTTCAGAAGAGTGGGAAAAGCCTGTTGCTAAACATGGAGTACGTATGGCCAAATAATAATTAAAAGAAGAAAATCTCATGGCTTTCAAGACATATTTATTGATTTTTGAGGTTTGCCTAGTGATTGCAGGTCATGAATCTGAATCGGAACTCTTTCATTCGTCACTCTGAAGTAGAGCTAAGGATGCATTGAGCTCCCATGCAGTAGGCAGATGTCCTCCATGATTGCAGGGGTCAGTGAAACCATCAGCCCAAGAACAACTTTCATTGCAGCATAGTGTACTTTTCTTTATCTGTCTACAAGGTGGACTTACAAAACCACCACTCTACAACAAAATCAGTGTAAATGCAAAGAAACAAACAGAATGGAGTAGAAGGAAATGGCTTGACATTCAGAATGCAACCAGCTTTAACTGATTGCAAATGAATATACAGTTACGGCACCACAGTACGCAAGGGTCTGTCTTTTTAGTTTCAGTGGTCTTTTATTTAATAGGCTGAGAACACTACTGTAAAACATGAATGCCCATCGGTGCTATTTAACACTGTTTTTTGGCTTCCACTCACTATGAAGATGTCCAGCACATGCGTACCAAAGAAGTTTACTGTGTTGGTTGCATGAACAGAGCTCACAGTGAAGCATGTGCAGAGCACTAACTAAGCAAAACACTTGCCGAATATGGGAAACTCCATAATTGTTGTTACTCACTTCTCTGAATCTGCTGGTCTGGAGTCCCAATGGGTCAGAATGTCACTGCTGTCACCATGAGTAAGGATAAAGTGTCTTTGGGCTGCTTGAGAGGAGATACTGGGAGGCAGTGGGCAGTGCTCACAGCCAGCATCAGGGGATTGAAAGCAGACTTGAACTGCAATCCACTGAGGTGGAGCTTTGACCAAGTATTGTTATTTTATTAATTGGCTTTGTAAAATCCCTTTAAAGTTCCTCCTTTGTTTAAAATCAGCATTCAGATAGGCCTTGGGTTTCCAGATGGAGGCTTGGATTGGAATCAGTTCTGTTCATTTGAGAAAGAACCATGAAATTATGATGCCCATATGATGACATAGCCCTTTTTAATGCCAAATGCAGCTGGCAAAATTATTTTGTCTCTAAAAATGCCATGGTTTTATCCTTTGCCAAACATTTGCAGTATTTTGCTGTGACTTGTGTGATACCTTTCTTTTTCTAACTAAGGCTGTTAAAAATGAAACAGAGTGAGCAGCAAAATCTGAGAGTCACCAAATCACACGGGTAGGTCAGGCGTTCTTAGAAGGTTCTTGGCCTTTTAGAAGGGGACATGCTGAAAGTTTAAGAAAAAAGACTACAGTTGACATCAGTGATACTTCTCGGTAGAAGCAAGAAACATCCGAATTGGCAAAACCAACCGTTCTTATTTTTTCCCTTTAAGACCACCGGTAACAGGTACTGAGTCTGCTTCTCTTTCCCTCAAAGTCTCCACGCATGTGCCAAGCTGTTTTACAAATACAGACCTGAAAGCAGGAGACAGAAAGACTGGCGTTAGCTGTTTGCGGTTTCCAAACTGTTGGCACCCAAACGCCTCAGTGCCGGGGCCTGCGATGTGCGTGCAGGTTGCTTTGCTGCAAGTGCCGGCAGCGCCCTCGTGTGCATGGGATGGGTGAGCCCCGCTGGGGTCGGTGACTTCAGGTCTGCCTGAACAAGCCGCGATACTTCGAGCCGAGCTCTGGGACATGACCTTGGCCACGGAGAGCTGCCTTGTCAGGAAGTCCAGCAGCGGCAGTCACGCTGACTTGGGCCCAGCTTATGAAAATGAAAGATGAGAAAGCCCTCTTTTAGCACCATTCATATTCCCAATACAGCATCACAAATGGTGACATCTACCTTCTGTATCTGCAATGTAATGACATCCCACAGGGGAGCTTGGCAGGCCCTTGGTTTCAGAGCATCTGAATTTGCTTGCAAGTTGGCTGAGTCCAGGCTTCAGGTGTCCAGTGATGGAAGAGTCTCAGTTACTTGGTTTCACAACTGTATGTACTTACCCCAGTGTTATTGGCAACCTGTTCTGATTGATTTCATATTTATGATCCAGAACAAATATCACAAGCATATGTGATAATTTAGAAGGAGATGTGGTAAGCTGTGGACTCATCTTCCATCTCCTCCCCACCATTCCTGAAACCTCATTCCAGTTCAAGCATCACGTGCACTTCCTTGCAGATTCCACCTTTGCTCTTTTCCACTCTCTCTGCTTGCTTTTGCCCACGTACAAACACCTTTTGTTTGTGATTTCTGCCTGTTCTGGCTCGATCACTCTGTTAATGTCACTCTGGAGAAAGTCCTTTCCCAGATCTACGTGGGCTTCTTACCAGTCAGTGAGGTAGTTCTGAGAAGATGCCAACACTGCTGCTGTCTGCCTGTTTGATCCAAGAATCCCCACTGAGCACAGATAATGTCCATGTCTTTCTACAACTGCCTGATACACTCTGTCTGGATGTAAATGGATTACTCCGTGTATACTCAAAGTAAATCTGCACGTTGTCTTCCAACTTTTAAAATCCCAATTTTATTACTAATATTACAGTAATGTAGTTAATAACTTTTTTAGTATCTCTGCTCCCAGCACCATGATTATCTCATACACTGCAGTGGCTCTTCTCAACATGCATATACGGGACTAATTTGCACTTTAAAAAGGACATAACTGTCTTCTCTGTGTTTCCAGACTCCTCTTAATGGACAGTGAAGGGAGATGGGAGCAGAGGAAAGAAAATAAAGGAGAAGAAGTAAGACAGTGAGGAATTAAAACCAGGAGTCATTTGCTGGTTTGGAAAAGAGTTAAAGTCAGGTGTAGAAGGAAGAATTAACAGAGAAACGGAGGTCAGGAAGAGAAGGAGAGAACAGTAAAAGTGGGTAAAGAGAGCGTTTAGTGGAACAAAAGAGAAGAGACCCTGATACATCTTACCTCTGGATGAAGAAAGATATGCCCCTGAGAGAGAAAGTGCATTAAAGCTTGCAGAAAGTCTGACACAAAAAAGCGAAGCAGGAGGACAGAACTGTGGGTGAAAAAACCAATCCAGAAACCCAGGGTACCGTTTGTGTAACTGATGTAGTTCCTATTAAAGGAGAGATACAGGTTTTCTGTAGCCTAAGCATTTTTAGAAACACTATGTAATAAAGTGTCCTGGGTTCAGCAGTAGCAGTCATTTTTTCTTCTTCTTAGTAGCCAGTGCAGTGCTGTGGTTTTGACTTTCAGCCTGGGAACAGCGCTGATAACACCGATGGTTTTAGTTGTTGCTCAGTGATGTTTACTCTGACCAAGGACCTTCTGAGTCTCATGCTCTGCCAGGGAGGAGGGGAAGCCGGGAGGAAGCAGAGACAGGACACCTGACCCAAACTGACCAAAGAGGTATTCCATACCACAGCACGTCATGCCCACTATATAAACTGGGGGCAGTTACTCGGAAGGGCTAGATCACTGCTCAGGTCGGGCTGGGTATCGGTCAGCGGGTGGTGAGCGGTTGTATTCTTTTCCCTTGTTATTTCCCTTATCATTATTATTGTTGGTGTTAGCAGCAGTGGTTTGTGTTATACCTTAGTTACTGGACTGTTCTTATCTCAGCCCGTGGGAGTTACATTCTTTCGATTCTCCTCCCCATCCCTCTGGGAGCGGGGTGGAGGAAGGCGGGGAGTGAGCGAACTCAGCGTGGTTCTGAGTTACTGGCTGGGCTTAAACCATGACAGAAAGGTAAAACCTACAGAAGAGAAGCATGAGGAGTTTTGGACTGTTTATCTTTAGTAAAACATCCTTCAGCTTGTTGTGTACAGGAAGGTTATTCATCCACCTTGTGAATAAGGTTGTTAAATATTCTGGATGCCATTCTTGACCTGGAATCTGTGCATGTTGCTACTGAATGCCAGGGCTTGTGTCAAATGTCCCCATGTTGTGCCTGCTCTGTGCTC
Organism: Lathamus discolor; assembly: GCF_037157495.1. Lineage (NCBI taxonomy): Eukaryota > Metazoa > Chordata > Aves > Psittaciformes > Psittacidae > Lathamus > Lathamus discolor. The sequence goes on along the minus strand of NC_088884.1, from coordinate 30,233,792 downwards.
CTCTGCTGACCGCCATGCCAGGGGCTGCAGGTCACGCTGCCCTCTCCACCTGGAAACATAAGGTGGCACCTGAGTCTAATGGTGAGGAAAAACATTTTAGGACACGTCTGGGTTGTTTAATGCCAGGAGCCAGTTAGTGAAATGAGCAGGTGTGCAGACAGCTTGCCTAACCCAATTGTACTGCTGATGTCCACAGAGGTAATCCATCTGGAGTGCCTTCCTCGCTGGATAGCGGCTGTAGTGGCTCGGCTCACTGAGACAAGCATTTACAGGAAATCCCCATGGATGAGTGGCTGCATCTTTGCATTCCTGCCAGCTTTCACTCACGTAAGGTAAAGCACATATGTCTCCTTAACTCAAAAGAGAATCTGATTTTGAAACTGCCATGGCACATGATGCTGTAGCCAATGTGCATGTTGTGTACAAAGTGCCACATGCCTGCAGAATAAAGATCAGGCTCCGCAGAAGCACAACACAACACCAGAGCTCCCCATTTTGCAATGGGTACTGACTCAATAAGGTATTGGCAGCACAGAGGGAGCTCCTTGCCGCAGTTATAGCTGCAGTGTATAGTACAAAAGCCTTCTATCTGCAGCTCAAAGATAGCTTACAGTCACTTGTTTCAGTATTGGAATAGGTTTTTGGTTGGGCCGCTTGCAGTCTTCTCCAGAGCAAAAGAAGGAATGGAATTGCCAAAGGTGAACAAAATACTTCAGCTAAGGGGGAATGGGAAAATCTTCACTGTGCAGTTAAGCTCAGTGAATGCTACCAAAGATCTCTGCCACTGGGAGGTCTTCTGCTGTGGAAGCAGGTGCTATTGGCTGATAGAGAGATTGCAGCTGGAACAGGAGCTTTGTTTGCAGAAGCATGTTAACACTTAGTGGATTACACTGCAGTTTGCCTGTGTGCCCTGGCTCTGCTGTACCAGGGGATAAGGGACCAGTTCACCTGCCTTTACCTGTTATGCCAAGCACATAAGAGCACCAAGAGCACCAACACAAGAGCATCTGTGAAAACACACTCTCCAAGCAAGCCACTATATGAATGAATTCAAGTTACCACCGCATCCTAACTAAATTATCTTGCACCTGCAGGACAACAGGGGAAGTCTTCTTACATCTTTTCAGCTTCCTGAAGCTGACAGATCTTGTTCTGGATGTGAACACTTCACTGTGGGACTTTTCTCAGGCCGGTAAAAGGGCATTTCCATCAGCTAACAGGCCCTCCTGGCACTATGTAATGCTCCAGACAGAAGTGCATCATTTTTCATCATTTATACAGTAATATGGTTGGTTTCCTATTACTCTGAAGTCCATACTGACAGTTCTAGTGTCATACTCAGATCTGCTTTTGTCCCTGCAGAAATTTTGGTCTTCTTTTAAAGTGACTGCTTCATATGGTGGAGGTTTAATTTTTCATTTCATTAGCATTAGCATGGTACAACGTTGCTGTGGTAGACAAGAAAGTTTAGTCTGTGTCTTAATGTCATCTCCTTCCACCTGAACAGATTACTTACCATAGTGCTACTGTCACCTCCACTTCTCATTACCACTTGCTGACACTAACCAGTTTGAAATCTTCTTCAGATAGGTCTGTTCCCTCTCCCACACTAAGCACACTGGGAGCTGGGATGGGTTCATTCCTTGAGTGCAGAACCCAGAAAGGAATGGTACATTTGGGAAGAGAGCCCCCCAGATTTCTCGTCACACACCCTTGTCTCATCCATCACCTTTCTAAGTCATGTCTTCCCACATCTGAAGAAAAGCCTACCCTTCTGGAGTCATCCACACCTGGAGAATGGACCTGGAGGGTCATTACCCTCCTACTTGCTGCATTTTGCACAATTCCCCATAAATCTGCTACCTAATAAACCATTTCTGCTGGTTCCTAGTAGCACATCTACATGTGCTTTGACCTTCCGCCTGGACTGTTGCAAACCCTATCAGTATAGTTTCAGGTCTATATTGCTCCCTTAGAAGACCTCTCTTGGCTTCCTATGAGCTATGAAGTGCACCCAAATCATCCCAAAGTCCCTTAATGGGGCTGGTGGGTGGTATCTGTGCATATTGCTACAGTTACTGCCGCTGACTTTGATGTTGTGGCTCTCCTTAGGCCTCAGACCAGCCTGAGTCATAACCATGGACCTTTCCCATTGCAGGGTTCACTGCTGCTGTCACACAAGGTACAACACAATGGTTTTGCAGGCTGTTATACACGTCCCTTATGAACACAGCATCTCTTTCAAAATTACAGCTCCAAAGGGCTCCAGTCTATTTTGCTTACAGCCTTGCAGGCTGTGCCCCATGCCTTGCCTTACATCTACCAAAGTGTTCCTTAGTTTATGTCCCCATATCTACTCTGATTTTATACTGCTACATTTTACAGTGCTTTTCCTTGCTGCAATTATTGTGCTTCCTAAGGTTTTGTATGCGCTATGCCTTATAAAAATAAATTGAACCTCTGCTCTTTTTACTGTTTCCTAGCCACAGGGGAAAGTAATTCATTTGTTTGAGGAAAGGGGTGTGGAGAAGGCAGCAGCACTAGGTCGGAACTCCTCAAACCTAAAACAGATTACACTTTGCTGAAGGCAGAGAGATCAAAATGTTTCTTCAAGCACTTTTCCAGACCTACGGAGATTAAAGTTAGAAATAGAATCGGTTTGTATATATTTCCCTTCAGCTTGTGTCACTTTATCAAAGATAGTAATTTTCAAGAATGTCTCAGTAATAAATCAGAAATAAAACTTTGGGGAAACCAATGAATCTTCACTTATTTTTCAAAGAGGTTTTTAACTGGAGAGCATCCTACAGATACACATGATCTTTCCCTGCATGGATATTTATTACTTCTTCACCTGCCTCACGTGCCTTTTAATAAATAGATTAAAGTGTCAGTTAGATTCATTGCATCTCCAGTAAGAAGTAATTTTGCATCCTTCACTTAAAAACTGGTTTTGTAGTGTCCCAAAGCAATTATTCCTCAGTGAATCCCAACAGACAGTTTGGTATTGTTAAATAAGTGCCTAAGGGTACTGCTCTTTCCTTTTCTCAGGAGCCAGAACAACAGCAATAGCACACACAGCACCTCTAACCCCTCTGCTCTGTATGTCTAAGCTAAAGGAACTCTGCATTTACAGTGATGATCTCAAGATGTGTAAAAAAGCACTTCAAAGAGCAGTTATATAAGACTGCAGGAGAGTTAATAGCCAAAGCTACACAACTTTTTACTCTGAATATTACAGCATTTTATTTCTTGAAAAAATAAATTATTTATGCCATCTTTCCACATCGGTTCTCATAATGTAATCTTTCTAGGAGGCGTTACATCAGTGTTGCTCTCCTCTCTCACAGCAGGAATTATGTGCAACTTCATTTGCAGTTTCTATTAATTACAGAAGATGGCAGTACTAAAAGTAATTATGATGCACGGCTGATTGGAAGATTACTTCATCTTTTATTCCCTCCCAGTGTGGCTTTAGAGGGGCTGCAGCACATCAAAGACAAACCAGGCTTCGAGGCAGAAAATATATGAGCTCTGGGACAAAGAGAAATTTCAGTAACTTCAGGTGTATTGAAAGGTTTGGGTTGTATTCAGTGGGAATAGGAATGATTCTTTGTGTTATTTAATTATGCTACTTATTATTAGAAATACTATTTCTATTCATTCTATATTTCCTTCAACTTTTTTCAGTGAAACATTTGGAGAGTGATGCAGAGTTATGGAAATTGCAAAGGGAAGATCGATCTGTCAGCACTGGGGACTTCGTTAAATGTGGAATAGGTATGGGGGATCATCCCGCCATACCCAAAAGGCTTGGGTTCATCTGTGTGGATTTGAGGATATGGTGGATAAGGTGGTGGAGTCCCCTCTTTCTTCCTCTACCTCATTCCCTTTTCTTGGTAGGGCATTGAGTACTTCAGGTGGAGGAGCAGAGGAGATGTCTTTGGGTGCCTGAGGGTGAAGATCCCAGTAAAGGACAGTTCTGAAGGTTACAGTCTTCAACATTATCAAATGCATTTTCCTTTTAATTATTAGCTTTCCTAAATCCACAGGAAGTACAGGAGATGGTTTATTACTAGAGGGTATTTTTTTCCTATTTAATCCTCTGTATAGAGGTAAACAAATAATTGACTTCTGAGGATCATAAGACCATTCCTGCAAACAGCTGGAAAAACTGCTATCTGCATTTCTCTTCAGAACCTTTAAAATGCAAATTGTGCTGCAAGCGCACAAAGCTTCAGTAATGAGACTGATGCAAAACAATGTGAAAACCTGAAACACCAAAATCAGAGTTTAGACTCCTTTAATGTCCAAGGAATAAATCACAGAATTAGAACCACTTACATGACTTCATTATTATTTGTGTCTGGACTTCATTATTTATTTTCTTCAATGCAGAGATCCCATTCTGAGAGATAAGGACAAAAATGGAATTTTACTACTCATTTCCATGAGAGTTAATAGCCCAGTGACTTCAAAAGGAGCAGCACATTGCTCACCAAGCCTGAATTTGGTTCACATAATATAAAATGAAATACGCTTATGCAAAACAAAATCACATAAAAGTCTTAAAGGATGAAATCTCACAGCCATGGAAACCCCAACAGAAGCAAAAACAGAACACGAGAAATTCCAACTCTGCTACCACAAGATTTCACCTTTTTTTTAAGAAGTGTGTGTAAAGTGATTTATTTCTTTATGCAGGTTGTTTCTTCAACTAAACCTCCCCCATCCTCAGTGATAAGCCTGCTGCAAACAACACAAGTGAGGGTGTGCAGATAATAGTAAAAATGCTGGAGGAATGGAAAGGATTTTCCTCTGAACAGACCTCAAGTTCTCCATTTAACTTTTTGTAATAATGCTTTTTATTGAATTATTTTCTGTATCTTCAAAGCTAATTCCAAGAGGAATTGAGACGGCAAAAATGACTTGAAGAACAAAGTGGGGAAGCCTACTTTACATTAATCTGCAAATTGAGACAGACAAGAGAAGAAACAACCTTGAAGATCCACTTACGTGCATGTATTATAGACGCACACGTAGCCCTCACTTTGGCTCTGTGCTCCCTATTGAATAACCTGGCTTCCAAAACAAATATTTTGAGAAATAAGTATGAAGAAGAGGGAAAAGAGGGGAAACTTCCTTGAAATACTGCTGGGGTGAGGATGCCCACCATTGTTGGGCAGATCCTCTTCCTTCCTGAACCGGTGCCTTTGTGCCACACAGGGGATGCAAAACTGACTTAAAGTCAGTTTAATTAAATGCTATGCCTGTCAATCTGTCTCCTCTTGAATAAATTACATCATGATATTTTTAATCAAGGCAAAGTCAGAGCAGATTAGCCTGCAGGATCAGAAACCTGGCTGTGCCCTGTTCATCATTGCCTGGCTCTTGTCTCAACATGGAGTATTTGCTGAGTGGCACCGCAAAGCACCCAACCATCATAACAGGATTCAAGCTTTGGAAAATAAGGACAAGATCATGATCAGTGCAGAAACTTTCCCTTTTCACTATCCCTTGCTCACAGCTCCCTTCAGTTGCAGTCCTTTTTCTTGTCTACTTCTGCCAGGCATGAATTCATGCTCCAGGATGCTATGGGTCATTTGGAAGCTGCAAAGGGCCTGCTTTATTAAGCGCATCCTCCTTCCTAAATTTCCACTGATGCAGCATTATTGTATCCTTCCAGCATACAAGACACTTTCTTTTGGTACATCTACTGAGCATCAGACACGTGAGAGGTACACCCTATACATTGTTCTAGCTGTCTGATTCTCTTACTGATATTGTTCAAACCAGGACCAGTGCTCAGCCAGACCCTACCAAGCACTGCTTCTAGTTCTACTAACCTTGGTCACAAAGCTTCAGTGGCTGTTGGTCTCATATAACCCTTGTACTCCTGACTGTACTTGCAACTGCTGTATTCAGCCCTAGCTAGGGTCTAGACTGGGACCTTGACAGTTGAATGATCTATTGACTGTCACTCATTAATCCATCAAGTCTCCAGCGGTACAGAGAAGGCAGGAGATCTGAAGCTCCAGAATGCCAATTTAAAATGGCAAATTCAAAAGGTAATTGTGCTGTGGAAGTACCTGGGGAGGTGCCGGTACGTGCGCTTCGAGTGCTGATGTGGTGTAAATGAATTACCTGCAGTCCTATTTCAACCAGTGGTAAAGTAAGAACAAACTGTAAGAAAGAAGTGTTGTGTTTCCTTATTAAAAAGTAGGTCGGTCACAGATGTTACCCTGTGGCTTGGGAAAATGTCACCAGCTGTGAACTTGTTGTGTCATTTAGCCACTTTAACCATATTCAGTAAAGATGGTGACAGTAATGGGAATATAACATATGAATGGCTTCCTTTATTATAGGCAGAAATAAATGCCTATGTGTATGTGGGAGCATTCAAAGATTTAACAGAGAAATTAGGTAGCTTTCTCTTTCCCTAGTAAGAGACCCAGCATGAAAAATAATTAGCAATTACATTCTTTTAGTGCCTTTTATTTAGTTATCTCAGAGCACTTTGAAAAGCAGAGTCAGCAGCCAAAGACGCTGAGCTGCTTCGTGCTCAGTATTGCAAGGTCAATCAGTCTGGGCAAATCAGGAACAGAGTTCCAGTAACTGAGCCATAGGGTTGGCTCTAAACCTACAGAGTTCAGATTCATCAGGGTAAAAGTAGTGCAATATCAGTTAACGAAATCATGAACTATCAGGTGGACTTCTGCGTGTACTGAGAAGAGAAAAAGACCAGTCCTAATTATTTTTTTTCATAAACTATTATTCAGAAGACAAGATAATTCTACTTTGCTTGGATATGATGATGTTACAATTTAGGTACCAACAAGCCTCTCTTACAACTCATTCTGTACACTGCCCTTTGACAATAATGTGCTCCCTATTCCATCCCTACTGAAAAACAGTCTTAACCCCATACTGGTTTAAAAACGCTATCTACATTGCCCTTATTGATCTCATTCTTAACTTGAAAAAACTTCCACTTTGTCCCCTTGAAAAGTCTTAACAAGAAGAAACACAGCTTCTTTAACTTTCCTGTATAGTCTGTTTTGCAGAGCTAGTGCAATTGTTGTTGACCTAGCCTGTACCCGCTCCAAGATAATAATAACCTATTATTAGTGCAGGGACTGATGGAGTGCTCAGTGTTTGAAATAGTGCTTAACAAGTGTCTTATACAAGAAAAAGCATTGCCTTTTTTGTAGTTTTGTATTGATACAACATCAGGTGTATTTTTCTTTCTGAGGCCTTAGTTGGCATGAAAATTCCAATTATTGTTTTTATACAAGCTCCCAGTCTTACTTGCTTGTTCCATTTAGCTCTTATTTCTTGGGCTGTTTCCTCAGTCTTGGACTAATTATTTTACAGAATTCTACCATCTGCTGGTCTAATCAACTTAATGATCCATGTCCTCTGGAAGCAAATTGCATTATTCCTCATTATTTTCTCTGCTTCTGACTTTACCATTATTCGCTCTGTAGACTGAGGATTTGGCTCCAGTTCTTGGCTACTTATGAGGACAGTGACAACACAACTTCAGGTAGTTGTTAAATAAGGTTACCTCCAGAGGTGTTAGTATCATCTCCCAGCACAACTCAAAAGTAGCCTAAAAACTGCGTGACATAAGAGTGGATACCATTGATCCCCGCAGCTGCAATTGCTTAAATCAATGGATTCAACAAAATCATGGCTATTGGTGTTTTGTAACCATGCTCTAAATGGTGCCAGAGGAGGGGGAATAGCACAAAAGCCCATTTAGTGCCTATATGCTACCAAGTATTTCTTCTACCAAGACTGACTTACAGCAATTTTATATTATCTGCAAGGTATAAAGCAGTTGAAGTGCTGTCAGGATCAAGCCCTTGTTTTTAAATACTTCTTTTGATTGTTTTGATGTAAAATTGTTTAGTGCATGAATCAGGGCCCTTAAAACTGACTCAGAACTACTCTAGCTTTAATACCAGTGAAGCAGTAAATAATTGTTCAGGATCAGAATGTGACCTTTTTTTCTGTTTTGAAAGTGTACAATTCTACATTCAACAGAAATACGATGGAGTTTCATCAACAACTGGTTTTTAAGCTCAGATCTAGGATCTAACACAGCTACTCATCCTCACTTCTGCTTCTGCAGGGGCAGTTCCAGCAGACATGTTGACCATCAGACTCTTGACTGAATTAGCAAACCTATTGAATATGAAAAGTACTTTGCCTTACAAGCTGAACAATTCACTGCTCAGGTACAGAAGTCACTGAATGTATTCATGTCTTCAGAATAAGAGTCTACAGGAATAAAGTTTCAGGGAGGGGAAGGGGGGTGTTAGTCACTGGAATGAGTTTCTTTAGAAAGGTACCTGGATTTCTGTGCATCTTCGAAAAGAGATACCTACTTTGGTTTCTTCTGCAGCAAAAAACATTAAGGGGCCTATATATTCCTACAGATAGCTTCCAAAATACCTTAGGATATTAGAACATGGGAGCAAACACTAGCTGAGACCCTTGGGAGACCCTTCTGAGATGGGAGGTGAAACTGTATTCTCTAGGCAATGTTAAATAGCCCTCAACACCTGGGTCTGGGCGACTGAACTAAGCCCTGAGTATAGCTTCAGTGTGTGTACCAAAGCCTTCTCTAACATTACACGCTGATATTCTGCAGACACTGTCTATCTGTGGTGGTAAACCCCCTAAAAATGGTAAACAGTGCCTAAGAAGGGCAAAGCAGTGGGGAGAAAGTGTTCTAAATGGCAAACTCTACAGTCAGGTGTTATTTTTGCAAAAGGCCAGTGAAGCTTCACATCCTGCCAGCCTATCCAGGGCATTGCACAATTAATACTTTTTTATCAGCTGTGATTTATAGGATCTTTTAAAATGAATAAAAAGATGCCCATTTCACATCCAACTGCCTGGGGAGGGTAAAGCACAGATAAGAAATCAGTGTTGCATAGAGTCTCTGCAGAGACAGCACATCCTGGTCCCAGATGAGCCTGACAACGTTTGCATTCTCACGGAGAAGAAGAGCTAATCAAAGCTGTGACACGGTTAAGTTCCCCTAAATTAGAAGATAAGGAGGAAGGGGAACTGAAGTCCCCAGGAAATTATTTGATACTTCATTTGCACTCAAGAGGCAACCCAACAACTGTCACTGTCACGCAGGGGGGACAGAAATGCAAGAGAGATGCTGATTCTTCACGATAACACTGAAGGAGCAGAGCAGAGCTGATTTGTTTCCTCGGTTTCTGTGCCCCAGAGAAATCTCACAATGACAGGTGCACTTGAAGTTGCTTTTGTTATTCATTGTTTCCCTTCTAGAACTTGGTTTGTAACCTGGAATTTAACCTCCACTTTTCCATGTAGCTTGTTCCATAAGTAAACTTGCTGAGCTTCTGGAGCTGAGGTGAATCTGGCAAATCTGTAGCACGTGCTTTGCTTCAGAGGCAATGAATTGATGGAGGCTTGCAGGCACCTGCTGAAGGGGAGCACATAAGGAGATTCAGGGAATGGGATGTGTTGCTCACCACTTGGAAAGCCTGGGTTCAGGGGCTTGCAGCAGTGTGTGCCACAAGGAGAGAACTGCCACTGGCAGGGCGTTGCCAGAGAGGAATATGAGGGAAAACATCGCACCATGAAGATTATTTAATAGAACTAAATATAACAATATTGTTTCGAATATTCAACCCCATTTAAATGTGCATTAAAAATTAAAATGTGTTTGAAGGTGGGTGCATGCTTTGAGCAACAGTATGTGAACCCCAAGCCATTATAACACAGGGTGGGAGTTACCTGACCTGCATGGTTCACGCCAGAATTTCTCCTTAAATGAACTGCATTCGAGAGAACATCTGTCTAGAAATATCTCTATTCGTTACCTGCTGGGTTCCTTGCATGCCGGAATCACAACAACAACTCTTACATTCTGCCACTGCTTTTAAGAGCCTGTATGTAGCTGGAATTTAACTGGCTTCAGTTTCTAGCTAGTGAATCATCATCTGCATTTGTCTAATGGTTATAGAAGGCATCTATTACCAGGTTTCTTTGTGAATATATGTGTGGATTCAGTGAGTCTTCTGGTAGCCTTACCTTTGCTAATCAGACAAACGTAGGATGTAGGGTTATTCAGGTTAAAGCATGAGTTTTCCTTTCACTGCTGTTCCAATCTGTATGTGAACCATTTGTAATTAATACCCTTCACTAACTGGAGTAGCAGTGTCACACATACCAGTTGCATGACTGTCAGATACTCTCACTTGATTTTCTTTTGCATGTGCATCCCGAAATCATACCTATAAAGATGTTTTCCATCATTCTTGTGATGTAGATTTGTTATAACTTAAATTTGCAAGATGAAATGTGTATTACTAAATTAAATATCTTAGACATGAAGCAATATTGTGTAAATAGTATTAATATTTCTTTAAAAGCAAAGATGCAATTGTAAATTTATTCCTTTTTTCAGATGTGTGTTGAAGGTTGGTCCAACTCCCACAAGAAATTGTTATCTTGACTTAATGCTTTGTCTGTCTCAAGAACTACATTATTGTAATGTACAATCCTCTGAGTGCTTTCTGAGTGGAACCTTCAAAGACCATGGTCTGCAAAATTGATCTCTGGAAGTGATCCTAGGAAAATGGCTTTGTGGAGAATTACTGTTTCTTTTGTTGGCATAATGCAGTTAATGCTGCTAATCCTACAAATCTAACGTAGTCACATTACTCTTCATCTTTCATATTTTTTTCTCTCAAGGCTTTTATTCAGTTTTACCTTGGGATGATATTTTGCATATGTAAAAAAAGGAAGGATGAATATGAAATTTTATGGCATCTATGGGAGGGAGATCGCACTCATTTAACTGTTGTCTCTGGTGTTAAGGCATATGACAAGGATAGGTAAGGAGTTAAATACTCAGATGGTTCAGAGCTATTGTGATTGAAACTACTCAGAAAAATTAGCCCCATTCAAAATGCAAAATTCAAACACTAACACTTGTGTGTAGATTTGCTATGCAGAAGGATGAAATGTTTAGAAACTTAAACAGCTTGTAAAAATGTATCTCTTGGACACTTTCAGTAGTATTTAATAGACTTGTAATTATTATACTAAACAACTATCAGCCTGTTCTGTGATATGTTATCATGTTGAGGTTGTGAAAAGCAGGCAGAAGGACTGAATGTACAAGTCCTTTAGCAAGGAGAGGCAGTCCTGCTAGTGGTAGTGATGGCAGCTCTTCTCCCCCTACCCTGGAGGGATAACAACTCCTAGTGACGTGCCAACTACCCCATGATCATCTCACCGATAACCTGCACCCTCACAGACAATTAGTGCTTGCAGGAGGTCGAGGCAGGCATGGACACAGCCACTCACTGAGAACCAGAGCTGCACCAACTGCCATACATAAGGGCTCTGGAAAAACAGGGAAAATTCACCCAGTGATGCACATTTAAGAAGGCTTCAGAGAATTAATTGATCTCCTGCCTGGGAGCTGCTCCCTGCTTTTGTGTCAATAGGTCTTCTAAAACTTAGAGCTGAGCTTGATCAAACGTTTCCAAGTTCAGTGGGGTCACTGAGAACATGCTGGAATTGTACCTGAGTGGCACTGATAACCTAGTCCACAGTCCTTCTGGCATTGTTCTTCCTTTCAATCAGAAATAAATGCATCACTGACTTAGAAAGGAAAAATGGCTTTTGCAGTCTGTACTTGCTATAGACTTGAATTAGTTTGGTCACTTGTCTAATTATGCCTTTGAACAGTTGGAGCAGGTATTCTCTTCTTTTGGACTCTTACAAAGGAGTTTTCAGGAGTTTACCTTGCTTTGGTATATTAGTTATGTATTTTTATCTTTTTATATTTTATATTTATGTATTTTATATTAGCTATGTGAATTAGTTTGAAAAAATAAACTAAAAAACCTGCGATAATTTTGTGTCAGCAGTCACACTGCACAAAACACAAGTAAGGAGCAACTAGACGAGGTTCAGTAACCTTCTCATGCGAGATGAAATATTTATACATCACACCATTCAGGGAATTAGGACATACTTCACACTGAGAAAAGAGCATCTATCCACTGAATTCCCATAGGAAGCATTTAAACCTCTGCTTGAAGGCCAAATGATACCATACACTGTCCGTGTAAAAGGGCAAGGAAGAGGCAGTTGACTAAAAGGCTTTAAGGCAATCTCTCTGCAGGCAGATTTCTATGTGGTATTCCCTGCTCTGCTCCTCTGGACAATAGCAAAAAAAGCTCCCAAAACCCAAGGGTGGGAAGATAACTTTTTGCTCAGCTAATTTTTTTTGGGATTCAGGGATTCACCTGTGCAGAAAACCAGCTCAGCAGATCTGTGGGCTCCTAAACACAGCCTCTGTGGGCAGCATTAAACCTGGTAAACAGTTTCTTTCTTCAATTCCTTTTCTATCCTTTGTACCTATGTACGGGTCCTGGAGCTGACAGCACATGAGCTGCTGAGTCCTGGAGCCACCTGAGCTCTGCAAGCATGAGCCAAACACATGTAGGCTTTTGGGTAAGTCAAATGGCCCACATTTGATGTGACAGCAGCTGTGTCTTAGGAGGCATAAGCAGGATGTTTAGCATGGTGAAGACTGGGATCCACCATTGCAGGTTTGGGATTTCTGCTTTCTCCTGAAAGGTGAATGCTAGATAAATCACAGCCTGATGAGGTAGGACTGTAGTGTGCTGATAACCACCAGAGCATGGACAGTTTCTGAGGTGTCTGCAAAAAGTGACAGAAAATAGCAAGTCAACTGCTGGTCTATGAAAACCTGCTTACCAGCAGTTACTACCACAGGGAAGTGTTTATGGGTCTGAAAGCTGGAAAAGGCCAGGGCTCTGTGTATGGCCTTGCTTGGAGCATGGTCACTGGTTCTGCTGCAGCACTACTGAGAAAACCATCTCAGGAGTGTGCTTCTTTCAGCCTGCACAAGCAGCAACCAGTAAGGATTCCCCAGCATGTGACAATTCAAGAGCAGCAGGAGAAATGTGTGAGAGCGAGAAGGGAATCAGACAGTTCTCCATGTGGCAAGGCAAATGTGACATGTAACTACTGAGCAGTTAGGCATATCTTACTCCTCCTGTGAACCTAAGGGATAGCTCAGGTTATGCTCATTGCAAGAAGCCTGCAGTCCTCCCCCAGCTTGCCAACTGCTCTTTCCCGGGATGGTGCCAGTCACTTATAGCTGCCACAGAGGCAGCACAGGATGTGACACTGTGATGCAGGGTGGGAACTCACCAGTGTGCCTGCTGAGACCACCTGTGGCCTGAGACAAGGGCACCCACTCATCAGGAAATAACTCTTCTGAGCATCCAGACATCTGGGAGGAAGTTTGGTAGCAGGAAAAGGAGCAGAGCAGAAAGTGCAGCCATGGGAAAGACTTTAAATGCCCTAGAATAAAGAAAAGTAAATGTGCAGACATTGACACCAACCTAAAATAAAACTTAAAAAACCAAAACCCAGAAGAGCAGGCTCTGGCTCCCCTGCAGTGCACACCACTGAATACAGAAAAGGGACCAGAAGCTGCAGTGAAGCTGTCAGCTGGGTCAGGTTTGCAGAACAAAAGGGACAAGGTGTTACCTAGTGCAACAGAATATCCATAGCTGCTGCTGAAAGTGGCTGCATCTTTGCAGCAGGTCTGAGCATCTGCCCGCAGCAATGGCCATCCCCAGAGGGAAAACTGCTGCTGCCAGGGCAGTTCATCTGCCCCAAAGGCAGGAATGGGGCTGCGAGCATAGCAGTGCTCAGCACTGCTGCCTTTTGAACCAACTCAAGAGATGCCAGGATGTATTAGATAAACATCTTCATCCAATTTAAGCAAAATAATTTATTCATAAATGTCTCATGAGAAAGGAAGCACACCTTACTCAATATTTTATGTAGCTGATATGGTTAGCAAAGGATTTGTAACTCACAGGTTTGTAAACAACCTTTTTGAAACTAATGCAGAAGTGGGAAAATGGTGGTATTGAAGCTCCTGCAGAGAATGTTGGAATCGCAAACACTGCCATGTCTCCCACTTTTAACAACAATGTAGTATGACTGCAATTTTGCAGAACTCAAACTTATACAGGGTAAGTTCAGGTTAGATATAAGGAGGAAATTCTTTCCTGTGAGGGTGGTGAGGCACTGGAATGGGTTGCCTAAGGAAGTGGTAATTGCTCCATCCCTGGCAGTGTTCAAGGCCAGGTTGGAGGGAGCCTTGGGCAACATGGTTTAGTGTGTGGTGTCCCTGCCCACGGCAGCGGGGTTGAACTGGATGATCTTAAGGCTCTTTCCAACCCTAACTATTCTATGTCTCAATAATGTACAGGAGAAGAATGAAAACTTAGGAGCTGTTTTCTCTAGAAATGCAGTTATGTGAAATGTGTTAAAAAGTTACACTGATTTCAATCACATTTGAAAGAAAAAATTCTAAGAATTCAGGGCTGAGATGATAATCCTTACAATTATCTTTGCTATTGATCTGTTTAGATGTTCATATTACATATTTACTGGTTTTCTTCATTTTGTGCAAATGAGGCAGTTCAATAAGGTCGTATCAGCATTTATGAACTGAATTATTCTGTGATTCAGTTTTCACTTTTGTTAACCCTGGGCACAAATATCAATACCATCACCAATGTTGGCCTTGGTGGTGGAGTAAACTGGATGCAGAGTTCAACCCAAAGCATAGATAGAGAACGTCATAAGGTCAGGAGAATATCGCATTGCTGGACTTTACAGTTCCTTACTCCTTGTCATGCATCCAGTATCCCTGGGAGCAGACTGAAGGAGATGAAAATCCAAGTGAGCTCTGTACAAAAGAGACTGTCCACAAATAATTGGAAGTGATTTGTAGTGAGGTCTTTAATTCCAAGTCTGTCTGCTTTATAGAAGAGTTGGGATTTAATTATAGTTGTTGCAAAGCTTTCCCGACATTCTTGAGACTACTGAGCACTTACTTAAAGCAGCAAATTCTGCAAACCACTAACATTAATTTTTCCTTATAAATCTTAGGAAAATGGAGATGATGCTCGAAACTGATGTGGCATTTTTTAATCATACTAAATGGATGACCAGCAAATTGTGGGTCAGTCCATGTTACAGTAATTCCTAGCAAAAGAATGGGAAATAGGGATTTGTCAGAGTAGTGTGTCAGAGTGAGAACTTCATACAGCATTTAACCTCCTATTGTGTGACATTTTGATTTAAAAATTAATGCTATCAATACTGCAAGTACTAAGTGGATTAAAAAGTAAATGTATGTTTTATGGGGTATTTCTTAAAGGGAATACTTAATGGAAGAAGGTGTCTCTGAAGAGCTCTGCAGTGATGAGTGCCTGGCCCAGTACTGCTCTTTTTTCTTGCAGGGGGAGAGAGGGGAAGGTGTTGGAAATGTCGTCAGAACTGGCTTATGAAGTTCACACACTAGCAGAGTAGTCAATCATGATAAGAACTTACACAACATGATTCTGGACTGCTGTATAAACTGAACACATATTGCAGGGGGGAAAACCAACAGAGCAAACAAACACTGCTGCAGCCAATGACAGGATTCTCACTGTCTTTGACAGAGACAGTATTTTACATGACTTGTTTTAATAGAGTCAGACAAAGGTTAATGTATCTGTGAGCAGAGATTGCAGTTCTGCCTGTGAGGACTGGGACACTGCATTAAGATAAACAGGACTGAAAATATTCATAGGTCACAACAGATCAACCAGCTGAACAAAAGCACTGGTGATAAGAGTGCTGCTGCAGGGCTGCACTGGGAAGCAGGAACATTTTAGCCTCACTGAGCTGGAGTCCTTGGCCTGAGCAGGTCCAGGAGCACCCACCATGTTACCAAAGAGCTGAGCGGTCCTTGGCCAGATGCTTCACTTTTTCTGTCATTCATTCTGTATTTCCTAGTTAATGATGCTTGGCCGAGCCTGAACCTTTCTTCTATCTCAAAAGTCAAATGATTATTGATAAATTGGCAAAGGTTCAGAAATGAGATGGGCGAGTAATCCAAAATCTGGGAGGTGTGTATTACAGTGATTAAGCATCTCTGGCAGCTTGGCTTTTTTGGAATAGCAGGTAACTAGATCAAGGTCTTTATGTGGGAAAAAGATAACATCTGATACATTACAGTTCTGTCTTCTATTAGACAAAGTTACAACAAAACCTAATACCTGGAAACTGAATTTAGACAAATAATTGCCATTATATGATCTCCTTAATCTTGTTTGGGGTCTTGTCACAGGCTATCCCTAGACACTTTTCTACAGATGTGGATCTGCAAAACAGACCTAATATTCCAGCGTAGCAACTTGACTTCAAGACCCACATTTAGTTTCTGACAAGTTACTGTCCTTAGCTCTGAGGCCCCCCAGGGCAGCCACAGGAAGGAACACTACAAAGGAAACAACCACACTGTATTTCACTTAGAATTGTTTTCATTTATGAACTGTAACATTTGAAACAGTCAGAGCCTGAAGGCAGCCTCCCTGTGCCAGGTCTCCCCAGCCCAGGCACACCAGCACTTTACATCTTGGCCATTTCCCATGGCTATGGCAAGGAGAGAGGTGCTGCAAGCAAGAGCTGGCTCTGACCTCTGCCCACCTCAGACTCCTACAGAGAGTTATTCTGCATGGTCCTGATCTAAAAACCTCCACAAAACATCAGGGAAGAGCTGCATGATGATGATGGCCCTTGATGACTTTGTCCCATCTCCTCCATCCCTGGTGGCAAGGTCTAAGCCAGCACTGTCAGGTGAGGGCTCCAGCCCATGGTGACTTCTACAGGACTTTCACAAGACCAAATGGGATTTGTAGTTTGACAAGAGAGCTCCCAAATCCTGAGGTGTTTTCCTAAATACATGCCCTAAAGACAAACCACCGGTTTTTGCTCTGGAGGCAGGGTGTTCTGGGGGAATTGTTACAACCTGTGTTTTGCAAACAATGGATCTATTATATTCATTTCTCAAAAAGACACATTGTGAATCAAAAATCAATTCATACGTTGAGAAGTTCATTTTGAGTAATGGTACCAGGGGAAAAAAACCCCAACAAACCAGAAGTGCTCTCTTTCAATATTTTCAATATAGAACAGTCTTGGTTCTATTTTCTAACAGTGCTTCATTCTAAAATTGATCTATGTTTAGTGTTAGTAAAGGGTAAAAATATGTGAAAAGTGAGTAATTTATCTGACTGGATATTAGTTTTCCCTAATTTACTTTCAGTTTGGCCACCAAACAGAAAAATCAATTATTCTCACAACTCTATTCACTATAAATAAGTGCCTCTTCCAATGCACTGCTCTCCAGTTTCCTCCTCTTTATGGAGACTTTATCTATTACCAGAAATAGTAACTTGTGGTTTTCCCCAGATAGTATCTTCTGACACTATCACTCATATAAATTCCCCTTAATTTTTTTTTCCTGCTAGTGGTGATTATAACTAGTTAGCTTATGCTGTAAGTTTCATTAACATGATCTCTATTGCCTCCTTCAGATAATGAAGCTATTAATTAAAATTGTATCTAACAAGGATCCACTCAGTATGTGACTAACTATTGTTCCAATGTGGTTAGATGCTGGCTCTGATTATTTTCATTGTCTTTCAAAAGGTTTTCAGTACACATTGTATTGAGCCAATCTAAGTCACTCGGAATATTTTGGACAAGATGTTACAAAACACAGGATCATGTTCTTCAGCAAAATCAGAATGCTATCATCGCCCTTTCCTCCTATTGCCATTTAACCGGCAAGAAGTATGTTGGATAAAACATATACTGTGTAAACTCCTACTGTTTACTGATCATTGGCTTCATTAGCCTCTTCATGCTAGTGGCCATCTGCAGCTACTTCCTGCATCCCTGTATGCACACTTATTTTATGAACGAGTGTGTAACATTGCCAGTTTTCCACTATGAAAATCTTGATACTTTTCTTCAGAGCTGTTAAAGTGTTGGCTCCACTCAACAGCTGTTTACCTTGGTACCACCATCAAGATGAAAAATGAGTTTGGGGCCAAAGATCATTTTGGCAGTAATGAAGTAAACATTTATTCAAATGACAGCCTGAGGCTAAAAACAAGGAGACATTCCAGAGGTCTGTTAGCGTCGGGAGAAAGACCGAGAGACTACAGAAAGTGTTTTATTTCTCAGGGGAAAGGGAAAATATAGAACAGATTACATGAGGACTGTAAGTTGGTGGGGGATGTTTCTGTTTCATCATTGGTATTAAATTTGATCATATGGTTAACACCATTAGCGTCATTATAAAAAGGTAAAACTACAGATGAGATAGGAATAGGAATAGGAATAGGAATAGGAATAGGAATAGGAATAGGAATAGGTTAAAGACTACCTAGTCTTTACTAGGTAGTAAAGACTACCTTTCACTGATCCTGAAAATTACTGAGGGAATTGTAAATCTTACAGGCAAGAGGGTGAGGCAAGTATCATGGGTATGCATATGGGATAAGTTTTAGAATATTAAAAAGATTATAAATAGACAAATACAGTGTCTTGTGTTTAGAAAAGGATGAGGGAGGAGTCTGAACATAAGAGAATAGAACTGAGGGAGTACAGATTGGTCTGCAAAGCTGTAGCTCTTAGAATAATACAGAAATAAACAATGTTTTTTATGAATACATGGAAGATAAAAGAGGGATGAAGAACACCTGACATGGACTTATCGAGGAACAATCTTGTCAAATTTGATTTATTCTGTTTTATTACAGGATAACTTGCCTTGTAGATGAAGACAAGAGTATAGGTGTCCTATATCTTGACTCTTCCAAGGCCTTTAATGCCCTCTTACGTAATATTTTCATAGCCAGATGAGGAAACGTTGTTTAGGTGAAGCTCCTGGAAGGTGAATGCATAGGTAGGTGGCAAGGAACACTTGAAAAGAGTAGCTACTCCTAACCCACTGATAAATCAAATGTGTGTATCTATCTTTAGCAGTTCCACAAGAGTCCGCCTTACGTTCGGTGTTAGCCACTGCTATTATTAATGGCTTGAACAATGAAATAGGTTATATGCTTATTAAATCGCCAGATTCTATTAACCTAAGTGAGCTGCAAGCACTCCGGAGACTTACGCAGTTAAGTACTTAAGCTGTGCCCAGGTTAGTATAACTTGCTTGTCATCAGGGCTAATTAATCACATTAGCATCTTGCTAATGTGACTGCACTGCTTGTGGTAGCTGCAATATCCCTGAATGGCACTGCATTATGCCACAGAGATACTCTGAAAGAGAGAAATTACATACTTTCTCCATTTAATCTCCTTCCCCAGACCTGCTATAGGTCAAGATGGTGATTTACTAGCAGGTCACTTCGGTACATTTAAACGTTTTACCATAAATCCTCTTGGAAACACAGCAGACTTAGTTGTACCATGTTGTATAATGCCAGGGTGAATGCTCACTTTGTACGAGAATATCAACTTGTGCAGCATCAAAATCTCTCTCTGCAGCTCCCAAGCTTCCTCTCCTCTATCCAAGTATTGATCACACCCTGCATGTTCAAAAGGCCTGCATAGTCCCTAATGCCTAGACTAGAAGTGTGGTAATTTTCCTGCTTTTCCTGAAAATATATTAGATTGCAGGAGGACTATGAATCTAGCAGATCAATTCCAGAGGAGTTAATATCACCTACTTTTGCCTCCCCTTTGAATAGTTCTAAAATTAGCAACAAGCAGAAGCATTACACAGCATCCTAATTGGCTTGTCACTAGGGTAAAGCTGCCGGCCAGATTCTGACTTACTGGAGATCAGAAGGTCCTTCTCTTGCTACATCCTCACTGGTCTGTTGTTTTACCTTTCGGGAAGAAATATCTGGAAATAAATGTAACATATATTTAATTGAATTAGAATATTAATCTATTTAGAGCTTCATTTTTATCCAGTGTGAGGCATTTTCAGTCATTCTCCACTGTGAAAAAAATTAACTGAAAACATCATAAGTCACATCCTGACTGCAGTAATATTACCTTGTTAAAGGCAACGAAGGGACTCGAGCATTGGCAGGTACAATTTTGAAAGCCTCATCAATGTTATGATTATCAGCATAGAGTCCTTATTCAAATGATTGATGTTCATGGTAGTAAAGTTGCAGCCACCTGCACAATGCCTGGGGCTCTGGAGAGAAAAGCCTAAAATGCATCTTACTGGCAGAAGAGTTTATGTACTTAAACTAGGCTGGTGTAGAGAAATATATATAGGTCCTTCGCCATGTGAATTCCAGTCTAGGAGACATATCTTAACTAAACTTTTATTATATGAAAAACATGCCTGTACACCAGCCTTAACTGTACAGCTATCTTTAACGATGTACAGTATATAGCCTGCAGCACACTATTTCACAGTTCCTTTTGTATTGAATCTACTGACCCTCTGGCAAACAGCTGCCACAGCAAGAGAGGCGAAATCTCCATCACTTCAGGAGGAGTCTCTGATGGTGTCTCTGAATGGCACAACACAGCAAGGCACCTGAAAGCTCTGTCTGGGCTAATTAGCAGCACTGACAAGCAGGCTATGCTACTGAGGCAGAGAGTTGCGCAGTGGGCTGTTGGGAGCGAGATCACTTGCTCAGAGAAGCCCTAAATGCTGCCATGCAGAAGGCTCTTGGCATTGTAAAATAGCTTAGCAGGCCCCAAGAGGCAGCATTTCTTGGTCGGCTGGGACTGGAAAGTTTAGGTTCCAAGCTCCCAAGAGGCCCATTAAATGCTTTAGTTTAGCTAGTGTGTTTCAGAATTGTTCTGCAACCCCTCCAATTTGGAGAGGCTGAGGGAAGAAAGCTGAAAGAGGTCTTAGCCGAGTTGTATGTCAGAGTGCACAAAGACTTCTTCTCCACCATGGATCTTAATAACTATGTTCCCACTTTTCCTGTACTTTCTTCATCAGGTTCATCTGTGCTCCCACCTGCTTTACCCTTCAACTGCCACTGTTCATCCCACTTCTTTGCAGGGAAGCCTATCCTGGATTATGAAGTCCAATCTTCTGCTGTCACTAGGACCCCTGCTACTTAATCCCTTTCGCATGCTTTTCTTTCATTTAAAGGCCGATGGGATCTTTTTTTCCTTTCAGTCTTTGCTTCCACATACATCCCAGGTACTTCTCCCCTGCCTCACATCCTTTCCCCTTCACTGCAGCTATGGCTCCTTGCCTGACCACCAGTCTCCCACTATCCCCCTCTCTGCTTACTGAAGCAGACTTCCGTCAGTTGCAGCCAACTGCCTTGGTTGAGGGTACATTTTGGAATATGTGACTCTTACCTGATGATTGCAGGAGGATATCGACTCCTGCAGCCTGCTTGTGATGCAGCTCCAGCACGGACATGCTGTGCTTCCCGGCTCTGTCCTGCTTTATGTGTGACCTGCAGGACTCCTCCTCTGCTGACACCAGTAAGAGCAGGACTAAATTCAAGAGAAGTGAGGCAAATATTCTAAATTACTCACATTTTAAGGTAAGCCTAAATCAGACCAATTCTGGCTGAAACACTGACAGCAGCAGCAGTTTTTCTGACACCGATAACAGTAACTCTAGCCATCCCTTTGCTATGCCTCTTCCATAGTTGTAAACACTACAGAAATAGAAAGAAATGCCATTTCCTACTCCCCGAAAAGGAACATTTCACCAGTGCCGCTGGGCCCCAGGGGGCAAGAAAGCCAAAATGTGCAGAAACTATAATAAAAAAGACATCATGTAAAAGTTAATGCTTTTTGATAGACAGCAAGAGCTCATCAGTGGTGAGGCAGTCGGTTGCCATGGCGACAGGGCTGCACACCGGGGCTGCCCGGGCTCCCCGCACTCGCACCAAAAGGTCTGGAACAGGGAATCACTCCCTTGCTCGGGAATCACTCCCCTGCTCCAGGAGAACACACCCGCGGCTGCTTGCAGCCAGCTCCTGAGACAACGGAAAAATTGATTTGGACTGACACATGTTTAAGATGCTACCTACCAGTGCCGGCAGCCGGTGAAGCTGTAATGAAGCCCGAAACATGTTTAGGTTAGTTACCTTGGTCATCAATGAAATGGCACAAAAAACCCTACTTGGCCTTTAGCATTGTCCCAGCTTCAGCTCTTACTGAGTGCAGGAAAGGGGGTAGTGGAGACTTTCTCCTTCTTCAGCTTTTGCTTTGGATGCCCACGTGTCCTTGGACACCTCAAGACGACCATGACTTTGCCTTCCTACTCTTCCAGCCAGAGGATTGAAGTCTGTCCAAATTAGAGGATTTTGTTCTTTGGACGTATCCATACCAGTTGTATTAAATGGCTATAATAGTTGTATGTAGCTATTTAAGTCGACTCAGAGTGAAATTACTAGTTGTTGGCAGGCATTGGGTGAACGTGATAACCAGCAAGTGATACCCCAGAAACCCAGGAGGAAAGTCCCAGAGAGCCCATGTAGTCATTCTTCCATGCAGCTACAGATAAGGTAGCCAGACCCTTCAAGAAAGCTGGGGAAAAAAGCCTCTGAGGCAGAGCTGCATTTTATGAGGGCTGGATGGGGGAAACTGCCCAGAGGGTGGGCAGGATGCTGCTGTGTGCCTGAAAGGGGCATCTCCCACAGGTTTCCCTGTGTCTGTGACATGGTGAATGAGAACATGGGTAAGCATGTTCTCATGTATTCTGTTTTTTCCCAGTTCCCTCAACAGGGTCCAGCCCCACCAAAACTGATCATTCATTGCCACACACCTTTATTGCTATTTATTCATTAGTACATAACTTCCTACTACCCCATTCCCTCCTCACAGGCATCTTTCTCTTTTGGGTAAGTCCTCTCTTTCTAGCTCTTCTCCAACCATGCACTTACTCCTTCTCCCCACTCTCTTTCTCTTAATTTCCCACCACATGAATGCCCAAATGTGCATTTCTTGCCAGACATTGCTCATGGCCCAGCAAATGCATTAATCTGTTGTTCTAACCCACCATATCCAAAGGTTTTCCCAGTACAACACACAGTCTTTCCCATAGCGCTCCAAACAAAATGTTTAAGCAGTTCTCTACCACTGCAAATAATTGACCAGTTCCAAAGAGAAATGCTGTGATTAGAAACATTAACCAAATAATAAGCTTTTATTTTGTGCTTTGCATGATAATATATATATATATATATATATATATATATAAAACAAATGAGCACATTTGTTGTCAGATAAAATGGTCAATAATATGTTCCAAGCCAATTTGGGGCACAAAGTATACTTTTAAATATTTTCTAAAATCTCTTTAAACTTGCTTATTTTAGCTACACACACACACAAAAATGTTTTTAAAAACGGTATTACGGATGTAAAATCCAGCATGGAAGAGGATGGTCCAAAAAAAGATCTGTCTGCCACTTGATTTACATCTCTTTTGTTCTGTGTTGCGTGCTCACATGCTAATTGGTAAAGAGGATCCTGCCTTATCAGGCACCTGAGACAGCATCTGCTGTCCAGAAAGATCAGGATGATGAGAATCCTGTTTCACCTGCTGAAGAAGCCTTTGGCAAAAATCCTGCCATAAAACCTGGATTTTTTTAGATGAGACTAGACTGCAACCACAGGGCTGTGCCCCAGTTAATGCCCAGGGAGAAAAATAGTAGAGGTACAACAGGGTTGTTGGAGAGAAAGGATAATCTCCCAAGGATTAAGATAATGAAAGCTGTCCTGAAGAGCTGGAGACTATCCCTGTTTGTGCCACAGAATTCTTCTGTGGTGCCAGGCAAGATGCTTAAAACTTTTCATAGATGAGCAGCAACTCAGTACAGCTCCTTCTGAGGCTTCATCTGCAGAACTGCTGCAACCAAAATCCATGGGAATTCTGCTTTGAGGAATGAGGTCCCAGCTGCCTTCTAAGTGGTCTGTCCAGAATATACCCACCTTCTATCTCATAGAGATATGGTAATTGTGGTAAGAACCATAAAACCACCTCCCGAGCCTGTCTTAGGGCATTCTCAAGAAATCTCTGGTACCAAAGAGTGAGACTAGAAGAGTCAAAGCTCTAGAGGTATGCAACTGGAGTGATTCATGTGTCCCCCAAAACAGGCATCTTGTACCACTTTCCCATTTTCATTGCCCTAAACTGAAGGACTAGTGGGCATCTGTGCCCCTTTGGCATCAGAGGCCAGAAAGGACATCCTAGGACAACCAAACCAGCCACTGCCTGGACACAGGCAACTGTGTCTTCTTTGCCACTCACTTTTACTCAGCTTGGCAGAAGAATCCTAGTTTCTTCCTCTACTTCTGGCCTTTCCCTTTCTTGCTCCCATATTTCCCTACCCCAGACTTGACTGTCTTTCCCTGGCTTCTCCTCCAATCTCACTATTTCACCCTTCTCAGCTCCCT
This sequence comes from Lathamus discolor, assembly GCF_037157495.1. Taxonomy (NCBI): domain Eukaryota; kingdom Metazoa; phylum Chordata; class Aves; order Psittaciformes; family Psittacidae; genus Lathamus; species Lathamus discolor. The sequence continues at coordinate 30,209,480 of NC_088884.1, read as the reverse complement.
TGGCCCATTTCTTCTGCAGAGCACATTTCTCCTCTCCTGGCTCCTTCCCAGGTCCGTATATTTTCCTCCTGCCATACTAATTCCAGGTTTCATCTTCTTTGTGGGCACATTCAAAGGCCCATCATCCCTAAACCGGCCACTTGGCCCAAACCCCTTCCCCACTACCTCCATTTTTCTCTCAGAACTCCTTGCCAAAGAAGCTGGCACTTCACTCCAACATCCATCCCTATATTGTTTGTCTTGGGCAACTTCAGGCCTCCTCCTGCCTTCTAGGTCTGGCTTGTACTGTCTTCATCTCCACACTCAATGGCCCCTCAGAGAGCAGGGAAGGCAGGCAGCAGCCCTGGGGCCCAGCTAGCCTCTGCCAGGAGAAAACAGGACAGAGCATGGAAGGGAAAGGCCATCACTCCTCCGCTGCTCGAGGCTGGAACAAGTTCAGTTGCTCTCTGAAGGCAGCGTATGAGCAGTCTGGTCACGTGCAGCAACTGCAGTAGGAGCACGGTGAGGCAGCGGAGCATACACAGGCACCTCTGTCAGCGATGGACAAAGAACACTCGGTGGTTGCCGGATCTCCAGGAATTTTAGCTGTAGTTTGCATGCTTGGACCGACCTCCCTAAGAGAGGCAAGCGTTGAGTACTGGGGGCACACACCACCCCCGCTGCATGTGCCTGAGCAAGCCCATGCCATGTGTGCCACCCTACTGCCCTCCAAGAGGGGAGCGCTCCCGCATGCAGGGCATTAACAGCATCACTGCACCGAGCAGCTCCCTTGTGCTCCCACCTTTCAGTAGCTGCTTCCAAAGCTCTGACTCTGTTCCAGACACGAGTATAGGGTCCCAAAACCTGCTGTCAGGCGCTGCCCCTTCCTGGCCCCTCTGCGGTGCACTGGGGGATGGCTGGCGTGCTCTCTGCGTTGGGCTGTGGCTGGTTTTTGGCAGAAATCAAATTTGGCGAGAAAGAGATGGAATTTTCTTTCCGATAGTGGCTTCCACAGGAATCCCCCCTCCTCGCAGCCCCTGACGAGCACAAATACTCAATTGAGTGCAGCCCTCTGCCGGCACGGAGCAGAGCCTGCTGTGGCCGAGGCGGCTGCTCGCTCTCCAGAGCCTCTCTCTGCTCCTTTCCGGGCGAGGACAAGCCTGAGAGCTGTGCGTGTGTGCCACCGATTACTGCTGTTAACTCAGTCTCAGCGCATAGGTCGGGGACTGCAAATCCAAGTGTCACTGGCATAGGAATGATTATTACCAGATGCTAATTGCTCATTAATATATGCTAATCACTGCTGCATGCCAAAACGCTCAACGCGCCGAGTGCCAGGCCAAAGTCACTGGGCTGGAGCGGAGCTGCTGTTCTCCACCAGTGCCACCTCACCCACCCTCACCGAGAGCCTCATGGTGGTCTTCTCCACGGCCGCCATCCCACCTCCTGAGGTGAGGAGGTCCCCAGGCTCAGGACTTTGCCCCCGCGCGGTTTGCTTCCGCAGAGACAAGGGTCTCCCGGCCCGGGGCAGGAGGCGCTGCTCAGGGCGGGGCCGCAGCGGCAGCCCCCGGCCGAGGCCGGGTCGATGTTCTGTGAGGGACCAGCAAGCCGCACGCACGGGTTTTAAACTTCCGAATGCGCTGCCTGAGCGCGGCTTCCCCGGACACGCGGTACGCGCAGCCCGGCACCAGCTCCACCGCCCAGCCGCTGCCCGGGCCGGGAGCGCGGCGGACGAGGGGCTGAGGGGAGGCCACGGCTGCAGCGCCCCCGCCGCCACGGGCTCGCCCTTCCCGCCCCTCGCCCCTGCCTGTCCTCAGGGCCGGCGCCTCAGCCCTGCGCCCCTCAGCCCTGCGCCCCTCAGCCCTGCGCTGCTGCCGCTGTGGCGGCTGCCGCCCGGCGCGGAGCCGCGGGCGGCGGCGGGAGGGCGGGCTGCGGGGCGGGCGGTGCGCGGTGGCCGGCGGCGCTGCGCCCCGATAGGCGGCGGCGGGCCGTGCGGGTGCTGCCGCTGCCGCTGCCGGTGCTGCTGCTGGCGCGGAGCCGCTGAAGCCCGGCGGGGGGGCTCGCTGGCTCTCGCACGCAGCGGCGGAGCGCTTCGCGTCGAGCGGAGCCGGCGGGGAGGAGGAGGAGGAGAAGGAGGAGGAGAGGAGGAGGAGGAGGAGGAAGGGGAGGGGGGATCTTCTCGGCGAGGATGCCCGGAGCGGCTGCAGGGACGGCGGCGACAGGAGCAGGCTCGTCAGGAGCGGCAGCAGCGGGGATGCTCCCAGCTCAGGAGGCGGCCAAGATCTACCACACCAACTACGTGCGGAACTCGCGGGCCATCGGCGTGCTCTGGGCCATCTTCACCATCTGCTTTGCCATCGTCAACGTGGTGTGCTTCATCCAGCCCTACTGGATCGGGGACGGCGTGGACACCCCGCAGGCGGGCTACTTCGGGCTCTTCCACTACTGCATCGGCAACGGCTTCAGCCGGGAACTCACCTGCCGGGGCAGCTTTACGGACTTCTCCAGCCTGCCCTCGGGAGCCTTCAAAGCCGCTTCCTTCTTCATCGGGCTCTCGATGATGCTCATCATCGCCTGCATCGTCTGCTTCATCCTCTTCTTCTTCTGCAACACAGCCACCGTCTACAAGATCTGTGCCTGGATGCAGCTGACCTCGGGTGAGTGGGGGCAGCCGCTCCGTGGAGGGGGGCTCCGTGCCGCTCTGCCCAGCCCTGCCCCACGGGGGTGCAGGCGGCGCTGGGGAAACTTGCTGTCGCCCGCGCCGGCAGGGGACAGGGGCAGCGGCGGGGGGGGGGCGCGTTCCGCGGTGCCCCGCCGGGGCGGTGGTGCTCGAGGGGAGCGGGGAGCATCACTGGCGTTGAGGAGCGGTGCCGGTCCCCGCGCCCCCACCCGCGGGGGTATCGGGCGTGGGCCAGCGTCAGGCTCTGCCCTCAGCCCCCGAGGAGCCGGGGTACCCGGAGAAATTGTCCGGTTTCGGCCTGCGAACAGACCTGTGGGCATCTAAAGGCCCCGGGGAGGGCTGGCGGGCAGCGGCAGCCCCACGCTGTCCTCCAGCGCTTGGGCTGGAACTTAAAGGTGAGGAGAAAATGGCAGTGGGGGCCGTGGGGACGCTCCGAGCAGGTGATGGTGGGTGAAGGCAACTGCCAGCCTGTTGAAGGTTAGTGCTGAGCCCAGGTTTCCACCTGGTTAAGGCAGAGCCCACTTCTGTTCCATGGGAGGGCATGGAGAGGTCTTTTGCTGGCCAACTGGAAGGGCAGGTGAGGTCACTGGATGTTACATGCGTGAGTTTTGGCTGGGGTCTGTTCTCCCAGTTCACATGGATTTTTTTCATCTGTACATTAGGAGTTTAAAGAAAACAAAATTCATTTCAGTTTCTGGTTTTGACTCAGAAGGTTTCCTGATTTCATTTGCCTTTCCCCGTCACATCCAGTGTCTCACTGGGGGAAGCTGATGATAAGGAAGAGGGAGAACACCAGGACATCCCTTTTTGCATTTCCAACACAGCTTTCCCTCTGAGTTAGTACAGAACTGGGTGATTTGTGTGCAGCTGGGAGACAGAGGAGGAGAAAAGAACCGTCTGTAGACTTGAGATAGTAATAAAATCAGCTGTAGTGTGATAGAAAATATTAACACTTCAGTAATTTGGGAAAAAAAAAAAAGAAGTCTAAAATCAAATCATACCTTCTACTTGTCTTCATGATAAAACCCTGAAATTGAGAAGTTTTTGTTTTGCAAGAACAAGTTGTTTGGGAAATAGAGCGAAATGTCTCCTAAATAGTCTCACAATCACTTTTTCAGTCCCCTTAATTGACCTACATTCATTTCAGTTTCTGAGCAATAATTCTTCTGAGTTGTTTGCTTAGCAGCTTGGGTGTTCTTCAGTTTGCCACCTAGTCCATGAGGCTTAGTGGAAATTTCTGGTTTGTATGAAACAGCTTTAACTGCTTTTCTCTGCGATGCTGTTTTTAAGTGTGTTACATATATTTTCATGCTGTTTCTGTCACTGAAGTTTCTGTATGGTTTATTTCTTTATCACTTGGGAGTTGATCTGCAGTTACTTGAGGTTCGTAGATTTTTCCCCTGACTCCAGTGATAGTAGCTTTGGACTTTCCATCTCCACATTGTGAATCCTCTTTGGTGCTGGTGGCTACTTTGTCTGCTGAGTAACATGCATTCTGATATGGTCTTATTCATTGTACACTGTCCTGTCACTTGGCTCCAGGCAGAGTAAACTCTTCCATGTTTGCACCACTGATGTCTTCTCTGCTCCATTAAGGACTTCTGCTTTCAGCTGTCTCCTCTCCTTATGGCTCTGCTGGTTAAAAGTGACATGAATATTCACTGGTTTGGTGTATCCTCAGCCTGGTTTGTTCATGTCCAGTGTACAGTGGAACAACGCAATTTCCAAATCCCTTACACCTTCCAACATTAGAGATAATGGTGTTTTATTTATATGGTTCTACCGCTTCATGCCAACAGAAGTAAGTGCAAGGTAGATAAAAATGAACCAGATTCCTTTACTGCATTTCTGCATAGGTGAAGAATAATATTTAGAAACCACTGCATGCAGCTGATACACAGGAGCCCAGCTGGCCCACACCATGCTGCACATGTGCGGGTGTGACACTGAAGATATGTTTTCAGGCAAAATAACACAGAATTTTTATCATCTCCAAAGCTGGTAGGTGCACTGTTGATATTGAAAGTCAACAAAAGAAGTTTTACATCAGCAGTGGAATCACTTTTCGGACTGCTTACCTCCAAAATTAAAATATTAGGGGAATACATGTATAGCCAAGTGGTTATTGGCCATCTTTTCTGGTTTGTACATGAAGGCCCTGCAAGAACTGGAACAACATTGGGTGTTGAAAGAGCCTGACTTTGTTGTTTGCTGAATGTTGTACCTTAATTCAGCGTTTACCTGACTCTTCATTTTTGTACTAGCCAAAAAAAAAAAAAAAAGTTTCCTCAAAGGAAGAAAAAGCTATCAGAAAATCCATGTTGGTTTGAGTTGCGTCCTTTGAAGAAGAAAGCAAGGGTGGTGGGACAGAAGGAAAAATTAGAATAGAATGTGCAGGGCAAGAGAGTTATAACAAGTTCTGACACATTTTCTGTGAGCTATATGACCTACATCCTTTATTATTTTACTGTTCTGAGTGTATTAAATAATAAGCTTAAGATGCTTATCTCACAGATAACAATACAGTAATGTCATCTACATATGCATATAGATCTGTATTCAGTTCTCTAAACTTGAAGTTGTAAAATAAACAAGTATGTGAGTGTAGCTTTGATTTTGCATATTATTAGTAATGTTAGCATTCAGTTAGAACATATAAGAATACTTCAGATTGATGTGATTTAAATCTCCTTATAAGCAGTTTTTTTGCCATGGGATCGTGCTTGGTTTAGGATTGCAAATAAAAGCTTAGGAGCTAATTTCTTTTCAGAAAGGCTTTGATCACATTCTGTCCTGCATGAGTCATTATAAATTGTCAGCATGATACAGCTCTTGTTTTGAAGAGGTGTTTTTTAAATAAGGAAATGATAAACAGTATCTCGGACACATGCATTTTCAGTCCTTGTTGCTGTCTAATCATGTCTGTGACATGATTAAGCAGAAAAAAACTCAGAAGAAAACCTATTTCCTTTGTGTACATAAGGCCAGGATACATTAGACGTGCTTAAGATTTTGCCATGGCTTAGGCTGCTTTTCTTGGTCTTTGTGCATAATGCTGTAAGGGTGCACTTGATATCTTGAGAGGCAGTGTTGGCAGTCTTGTTCTCCATCCCCTAGCCTTCCCTTCCTCAATTCAAAATGATACGTATGAACACTTACCTGATCTGAGCAGCTGCATGAACACAAACACTTGGTGACAGCATTAGAAATAAGGTATTATTGCTCTTTACTGCCCTATATCTAGCTTGCAAGAAACCTCACAAATAAAGATATTGCTTGAGATTTATTCCTTTTGTAAGTTAAATAAATTAAAGGTTTCAGTTCTGTCATTGTGATTTTTTTCATTTCCAGACATTTATCATTACTTATTTCCTTTACTAGGACATTGCAAGTTACAGCAAAGAGAAAAGCAGAGAAAGCAAAAGAAAAGCACAGAAGTGTCCCATGGACAAGTACATGTTTTTCAGGAGATGCCTGAGTCCATGCCCACAATAAGAGGATGGTTGAAAAAACACCAACATAAAACCTTGTACTTTGTCAAACCAGAGGCCCATCTAGTCCTGTGATGTCGAGCAGTGGTCTGTAACATGCACCCAGGAAGTATCAGAGTGGTAAAAGGACATTTTGCCCTCAGTACTCTCTCTCCTCCAGCGCCTCTGTTCAGGGACTTCTGAGATAACTCCTGGAACTTAAAAGCTCTTGCTGGAATTTCTTTTTTATTACTTTGGTCACTTTTTGAACCTGTGTAAACTTTTAGGGGTTACAGTGCCCCAGAGCAGAGTTCCACAGCTTAATACGTGTTGTGTGAAGATTCAGTAGGGATTTTTATGTTTTAAACCTGCCCATTTCATTTGATTCCCCCCCACCTCATGTGTTAGAAGAGACAGACACCTTCCGTGTGCTGGTCCTGATTACACCTCAGCTATCTGCTTTTGAGTCCTGATGAATCTTTGGCTTCTTAGTTGTCACTTAGTTGTTAGGTTTTACCATAAATGTTATTATCCCTGCTGCCCTGCCTACAGCCATGTCCAGTCTACTGTATCCTTTCAGTGGCAGTGAGACCAAAACTACATGCAGTATTCAAGACAGACAAACTAGCCATTTATACAGTGGCATAATACTCTCTCATTCTTTGTTACTTTCCAAGTAATTCGTAATACTCACCTTTTCACTGTTAGTAAACAGTAGACTAATGTTTTCACAAAGCTATCTATTACAACACTAAGATCTCGGTCCTGAAGTAGTAATAGTCACCTTGGAGCACATCATGTTGTTAGGTATTTTCCCCTCAAAGAAATGACTTCATATTTGTTTATCTACACTGACTTTAATTTGCCTTTTTATTGCCTAGTCCCTCAGTATTGTAAAGTCTTTCATCATAGTCAGCCCTTATCTTAGCTACCCTGAATGCATATCAGCAGCAAAGTTTGTCACCTCACCATTTATCCTGTTTTCCAGCTCATTTATAAATAAGAGAGCAGCTCCCAGGTTCCAGCACAGATCCCTGCAGGACTCCACCATTGACCTCTCTCCACTTGAAAAATTGACAGTATTCTCCTACCATCTGTTTTTAATTATTTATCCTTGCAAGGACATTTATTTTTATCCTCTGGGAGGTTAGTTTTTTTAAGATTTATGAATGACAGATTCATCAAATGTCTTTTGGAAAGCCAACGAGACTTTATTAATGAACATTTCCATGGTATGCATTACCTTTTACTTCTTTGGAGTTTTGTGGAAAATGACTTAAAATACACATGTTGGTGCAACCTTATTCATTCCTTTCATCACACAAATATGCCATGTTTGTGCAAGTGCTGGTATACTCTGTTGTTGCTTTTCATAGTTCTTACCAATATATGTGGTACAGGTACCAGTCTTTCTGTGATTCCCCAGGTTTTCCCTGGACCTGTTTTAAACTGGTTTCATATTACTCAGTTGCTAGTTCTTTGGAGCCAAAGCAGCCATAAGAGAGAAGTTATTAGATGTCACAGTTAAAAGTTCATTTGAAACAGGGAACTGTTTCAGAATGAAAAGGTGAAATTCTTCATGGCAGCTAGCTGTGTGCTGTGTTGTTTGCCTTTACACTTGAAATCAGTCTGCAGGACCAGGTGACTTTTATGTAAGAGTCTTAAAAGGCTTGACCTTGATGCTCCTAGAGCCTTTGTTGCTGCTGTTTGTCAGATCTTGCTACAGGGGTAAATTCCAGAAGGCTAGAAAAAAAGAAGGCTTGTGCCAGTGCTTGAGTAGGGTGTATAGTGGAGTCAGGCAAGGGTCTTGTTTGTAGCCTTGGTATCCCTAACAGTTAGTTGGGAGGGTAATATGCATTTATGGCTGCTGAACTTTGCAGGTGGCACAGAAATTATTTGTTTAATAAATTATAGTAAAAATAGCTAATTCTATAGACTGTTTTAGATATCATAATAATCTGGGCTTGCTTAGACAGCCTGTATTTTTTAAAACACCCAATGCAGTATAAGACTTCTGGGGATCAAAGTGTAGGAGGTGTCCTACTGATGGAAGAATTATGGAAATTACATGTTATGGAAAACAGTTATTTAGAAGAGAAATTAGAAGCTGTGGTAGATGGGCATCCAATGTGAGCTCTCACTGCAATGCTGTATTTAAGCCTAATGTGGTCCCTAAATACGTATGTGAAAAATAGGACTGTCATTGCCCACAGTGGTTCCCATTCTGTCCAGGTCAAACATCTGTCAAGACTCCCTTTCAAGTAGAAAGTAGAAAGGATTTCAGGACTGATTTAAATAAATGAAAGCAGAAGAACTAAAAAGATGAATTTTCTTGCTATTCAAAAGAAGATTAAAAATTGACATATTATGGCGTATGAGGACCTACAGGGGGAGATTTCAAGTCATGCAGTGCTCCTTAACTTGACAAATGCTGTGTTTGGAAGCTGAAGTTACACAAATTTGCATTAGCCATGAGGTATATACATTTGTAACCTGTTAAGTTGCATTTATTAATTATCTTTACAGTGGTTTCTTCTTCACTTAAAGTCTTTACATGAGATTGTGTACCTCTTTCTAAAAGGCATGGCCTAACTCCCCAGAAGCAAAGGACCTTAACCCACGCTGCTGCCAGCTTTTGTTCCCACCATGTACCCCGGCTGTAAAGTGAGAGGCACACGAGAGGCCAAAGGGAGAGGAAGGGAAGTCCAGGAACATTCAGCAGGTTTTTGAGCTGGGTTTCAGCATTGATGCTGACTTTAATAAGAGCATTAACCCCATAGCAGGGTGATGTGACTGAGGTCTGTAAGCATTGGTGGGTATCAGATCCCAGGGAGAAAATTCTGAAAACACAGGGATACTGGGGCCTCTGACCATGGTAAAATGCAGATTGCCTTCACGTCTTTGTGAAATGGGGTGCTGGAGCTGTGCAGGCAGGCAGGGAGCAGGGAAAGAGCTGAGTGCTCTGCTTGTCAGCATACCAACTGCCTCATCCAGCCTATAAGGACTCTGCTAATTCAGGAGGGCCTGGGGCAGGTGCTGCTTTTTCCCATAGGAGAAATCATGCTGCCAGTATGATTTTCTCTGTTCAGATCCAGAAGAAAGTTTCCCATAGGGCTTAATAGAGATCTCCAGGGCGTCCCTCATTCGTGAGCTGGGAGTACCCCATGGTAGCCTCTGCTCTGCTGCTGTCACGCTGGCTGCGATGAGTATTGCTATACTGGTTTGGAAAGCGCTTGTGTCCTAATGTGAGTTGGAAGGGTAGCTGGGTAGGTTGGAAAGGTGAAGAACTGATGGCTTTATCCGGGAGCTGTCTGTGAAAAGAGTGATGGGGCTGTGCAGCCTTTTCAGTGTCATTACATTGTTTGAAGTAAACATTTTCATGTATTTCATGCTTTGGCTATAAAAATGAAGGTAAAAGGTGTATCCTGTGAACAGTAGAAATGAGGAAAGAATGCTGTGCCCCAGACTCCCCCCTCCAAGTCATTACTTTCCCTAAATACCCTGTGGCCACAATACCGAAAGTCCTCTCCTGTATCCTGTCATGCCTTGGCTTCAGTAGCTAAACTGTCTGACTCCTCACAGGCTCTTAATCTGTGTAGTTGACAAGGACACACCATGTATTATAGCTGGCAGAAAGCTATTTGTGTGTTGATTTGATGTCCTCAAGTTGCCACTTAGTTTTGTTAAAGAATAAACTATCCCTGTCTTTCCACTGGTGGGAATTTGGCATACTTTCTGCTCTGCCCAGGCACCAGCTTTTTCACAAAACTTGCAGGAGTTTAGTATCTTGGAGCCTTGTGGTATCAGTCAAATGTGGTTGAGATTGGTCATCAGGCTCAAAATGACACAGCAACATCAGTCTTGATCCCCAAGGGAACCTGGCTAAAATGTATCATGTAAGGAGCGTATGTCATTTATTTGTATGAGTGATTTGAGATTTTGATAGCAAAACTTATTTTTGAAGGATAAAGGTCTTTTGGGAATGGAGAAGAGATATTTTATTTTGTTTTAGAGTGTAATAAAAATTTCACCATCTTATAACTCTCACAGTTGCCTTTTATGAACGTCCTGGGGGCTGTGGTCCACTGTTTGAAAAACACTAAGATACCAGAATAGTTAGATATAAAAGGAAATGCATGAAGTTATCCAGGGAATTTGAGGATGAATTCCATTTCATTGGAAATAAAAAAATGTATGGGAGGGAAGAAAGGAGGGGAGAAAGAAACAGGGAGAGAATGTAAATGAGGAGGGTACCACCTATTGAAATGTGAGGAGCTGAGAACTTGAATGCTGTTGGGAAGGAGAAATGGGAGTGGGGTTTGGAAAGCATCTGGTGTTGGTGCAGCTCTACTTTCTTGCACCTGAAGGGGCTTCACATAGGATATGGCTGCTGCTGAGTTCTTTTCAAAATTCCTTCTAAAAGTTTGTTAAAGAAAATTCCTATATGGGATAATGAAGCCAGGAAGAGAAGAAACATGCGGATATTACCAGCAGTAGAAGTCACAGAATAAAACAGGCTAGATTTCAAACACTAAGGTTATTTTACCTTTTCAGAAGTGAACTTTTTTAGCACTGTGGTATAAACAGCATTAGCTTTGATCTTGCAAACACAAAGACAGCAAACATATCAGAACAGAAAATCTGTGGTGTGATCAGACAGTGTGGACTCAATATTTGAAAACTAACAAGATCTAGCTGTGCGGAATGGCAGGGTCACAGTAGTGAGGCATCACAAAGGGAAAAATAAAAACATTTCTGCTCAGAAATGGTGAAATGAAAACACGAAATGAACAAGCCTGAGAAGTCTGCAGAATTTGATAACATCGGTCGCTATCAGCAGTGTTAAAAATGCAGTGACAGCATGACAATGAATAGCTGGAATATGCATTGCTGTGTGGAACAGTGTGCAAATCCCAATTACTAAGAGAGAATTACAGCTAGAATCCTTAAGAAGGGGAATATAATAGACTTCAGGATCTGTCTATTCTAAGAAAGATATTATCTGTCTTCACGTTGGCATTCGGAGGTGCAGAAGACTTGAAACAAGCTGGTCTTGGAATGAGAAGGTCATATGTACCGGGGGAAAAGGTTCCTTTATTTTCTTCTTGCGAAGACAGATGCAAATTTATGAATTTCATTGATTTTAAAAGGTGGCTGATGGCCTCTGTGGAGAGCCTCTTTGACACAAGCACATCATGTGCTATTTCAGAGAATATTATTCAATCAAGTAATTGAGACTGCATCAGAAGAAGAGAGCTGCTGAATAAATGGTTTGAAATAAATTATTACAAACAGTTGATGAGTTGTCACACATTCCACTTATTTGTCTGGTTATCTTTCAGCTAGGAAAAATTTATAGAGAAGAAAGCTAGACATGCTGTACTTGCAAGGTCAAAGACAAATATTCTGAGTTGAGAGGTTTAGAAAACGCTACTTGTGAAACCTTGACAGGTTCTTTTGTTTACTGCTAAAAGTCAAAAGTCATGCACCTTACTTGAAGAAGTTCATTGAATAAGGTGAGTGATCTCCTGTGATTAACATAGCCAGAATGTGGCTGGTACTGCCATGGTAGACTGTACCTCTGCAACCTCCACCCTACAGTACTTTATTTGTAATGATAAACTTTGTGTGCAGCTGAAGTGTGAGTAAAATAGGACAAGGTCTCTTAAGATCAGGGAAGATTTTAGCAGGAAGGAGAAGAGGGCTGGCTATAAGCAGTGTATTTTCCTCCTGTCTGACCTCCTGCCTCTTCCTCTGCAATAGCAGGCTTCTGGAATGGCTGCAGAAAAACAAATGCTCCTCTGCTGTTTGTAACACAGAGTCTCTTGATGTGGGCAAGAGGAGTCTTGGAGAGGGTTGTTTTGCAACAGCCCAGATAATAGAAGCATAGAATTGCTTGGGTTGGAAACAACTTTAAGATCACCTGGTTCCAACCTGCCTGCTATGGGCAGGGATGCCTCACACTAAACCATGTCACCCAAGGCTCCATCCAACCTGGCCTTGAACGCTGCCAGGGATGGAGCAATTACCACTTCTTTGGGCAATCCATCCCAGTGCCTCACCACCCTCACAATAAAGAACTTCCTTATATCTAACCTGAACTTCCCCTGTTTAAGTTTAAACCTGTTACCCCTTATTCTGTCATGACAGTCCCTGATGAATTGGCCCTCTCTGGCATCCTTATAGGCCCCCTTCAGATACTGGAAGGCTGCTCTGAGATCTCCACGCAGCCTTCTCTTCTCCAGGCTGAACAGCCCCAACTTTCTCAGCCTGTCTTCGTATGGGAGGTGCTCCAGCTCCCTGATCAGCCTTGTGGTGTCCTCTGGATTTGCTCATGTCCTTCTTATGTTAAGGGCACCAGAACTACACACAGGACTCCAAGTGGGGTCTCACGAGAGCGGAGGGGCAGGATTACAGATGACAGCTTGTAAGCGTGAAACGCCTACATAAATGATCTTGTCATTCTTAGAGACTAACAATCTTCAAAGTTAGGCTCACATTTCTGTTTCAAGTTATTTCCTCAGCTTGCCAGGGCCCAACAGAGGGATGCCGTGTCTGTGCCTGTACCTGCAAATTAAGAGTGTCCAAAACCACCCTCTGGTACTGTCAGCTGGCACACTGGCCAGTGCCCATACGATTACATTTTTTTCTACCATTTAAAACTGGGTCACTGGACTCATACTGCCTGTTGGGAACCATTCCTGGCATGTCCTAACTTGCAAACTGTGCCCTGGCGATATTTTGGAAGATGGTTGTTTTGGAACAGACTAAAACCACTCCTGTGACACATGCTGTGGGACAATTCTAACGATTTAATAGTGTTTAGTTTCAGTACATGGGAATACTCCCTGGCACTGCTTCATTTTAGCTATTTACATAACCAACATGTAGCAAAGTCTCAAAATGAGGCGCTCCAGAATTATCTGTGCAGGAAAGTTAAGGTGATGTGGGATTTAGTCCTTTAATTTAAACTAGTATATAACTGGAAATGCCATAGTATTCATTTCTGATTTTCTTTGCTTAAATTAACAATAAAAAATCTGGATGAAAAATTTGCATGAAGCGTAATTAGCTTCGAAACTAGACTTAGCAATGACCTTGAAAGAGAAAGATGTTTGCAACCTTTGCAAGGGGAAGAAGTGATCAAAAGCATAGGACGAGCTACAGAAAGTGTTTTTCACATACAGATTGTGGGAGAATGTTACCCATGACCCTGAGAATCATAACTGAGTCTTCCCTCTGGTGCAGACTGTGTGTTTCAAAATCGGATTTCCCCCCGGTATCTTCAGCTTGGCTAATACATCTTTGAACACTATAAAACTGTTATGCATTGAGTTTGTACTCAAGAGATGTTCAGTGTAGCTTCACAAAGAGTTAAATTCAAAGTGTTAAGATTAATTCCATGAGAGAAGTCTTAGACTTTCCATGAAATGAAGTTATTCATCCTTGTAGCTTTATGTTCCGCTAAAGAATGTTAATTATTACTTAGTTTCTGTGTCTTAGTATTTAGCCTTCCTATTACTGGTGAAGTTATATTAGAACATCAGTAAAATAAACAGCTTGAAATTGCAATTCATGGTCATTATACTAGGAAAATGAAGTCTAAAATAGTCCAAACTTGCTGATGGCTCACCAGCCACAATTGCTTGCATTTAGTTCATGTCAGGCATTTGTGTTTGATCAGATTCATCATTTAGTGTGGCATCATCACCTGGCTCACCAGCAATCACTTCCAAGCCGCCACTTCACTGATGTCAGCCTTGAGGAGTGAGGTGATAGTGCTAAGGACTTACTGGTGCACTGGAAGGCCACACAGCTGAGGATGGATAACAAGGAGTGAAGTGAGGACCTTGGTGTATCTGTTCACCAAAGAATGGTAATGGGATGTCAGTGCAATGTGGCTGTGAAGAGGGTATACATGATCCTTGCATGTATTTTGTTAAGTATTTCCGGCTGATTTAGGGCAATGTTAGCGTCATTACATGATGCACTGTGATATTTTTTGTGGGATTCTGGACACCGATGTCCAGTTGTGCCTGAGACAGCAATAGCTGCTAAAAGGAAAACCAGTGAGTGGTGACATTTCTTGCAAGGAGAAAACCAGGGAAGCCCTGGTTAGTCTAATGTAGAGAAAGGAAGGTTGATAACATGTCCATGATTGCTGTCTAAAAACTCATGGGAAGGGATGAAAAACAAGAGGAAGGGAAAAAACCTATTTAAGCCAGTGATTTTCACATTTATTTGATTCGATTTTTGTTTGGAAAACGTGTAGTTTTCCAAAGATGATGGTACATGCTCTGTAGCATTGTTAGAGCAAATTGAAACCTGTTAGGCCTACTCAGAAGTAGTAGTCTCAGGAGTTTACGAACCCATGGATCCTAGAGTGAAAACTAAGAATTTTAAACTTGTGGCTGGCAATGGCATAAGAGCAAATGGATATTATCTACATATAAATCACTTCAGCCTGGAAATTTAAAGAAGGTTTCTAGCTATTAGAGCAGCAAGGTTCTGCAACAGCTTTCTAAAGGGAGGAGATTTCTTTGTAAAGTACTGAGCTGTACACTGGAAACAGATGAATGTCTGACAGAGATTACAGAATGTTTGTAACAGCATGACTTGTTCCCCTCTTTCCCATTTCTCAGAACTAATTCATCTGAGTGAATGCTCTTTTCTATTTTACTCCCATTTTTTCCCTTTTTTAAAACAGTATCAATCCTATCCCAGTGCCTTCTAGGATTAGAAACAGACAGTGACTAAGATCTGTAGATCTGTCAAGTGGAGCTCCACTCCTGCCTGGCATTCTGACCAAACAAGCAAGGGTTTTCCTTAAATTCCCAGCAAAACTGTAAAACAGTGTCAACAACAGCTGCTGCAGGAATGTGCTTTACAGTTTGTAGTCAACATTTTCATGTGACTTGGATATTTAATTTCCTTTAAGAAAATTCAGTGTATGTCAGCTAACTATCGATGCTTAAAAGTTAAAGTAGTTGAAAAATGCATCTTTAAAATACTGAAAAATACCAGGTTTTAGGGAAAATAATTTACAAATTACCAGTTTTATAACTAACCTGAGATCTAGTTTTGCTGAAGATCTTTTCTTGAGTAGTTATCCCTTGTTACCTTTTCATGGACCTAATTATTTTATGATGCCATGCTGGTATGTAAACGATCTTCCTAAATAGCTAAAAAACACGTAAAATCTCTTCATCTTTTTGAAGATGCTCATGTTGACATGCCACTGGATGCTTCATTGTTTGTGTGAATAGGTTTCTGTTGAATGCATTGGATATTGTGGAAAGAACGGGCTTATCAAGTGGTCCTTGCTCATGCAGGACAGAAAGTGGAGCGACGCTGAGTTCCCTGCTCAGTCCTTGCTGCCTTCTTTCCTGCCTCCTGTGGCAGCTTGAGAGGGAGAGAGAGGAGGGAGCACTTTGTCAATGGGATAAACAAGTGTTCAGTGCATCAAACAACTGTATATAAGGCACACCCTGAGCTTCAAATGAAACACTTTTGATCTTGTGCATTGCATGCAGTGTGCATACTTAAAAACATCTGTTTCGGATTTTATACCCTTAGGGACGGATCTGCAGATACAAGTATCGGGGTTTAAATTTAGCCTTACTGACTTCAGTGCATGTCTGTGTGAACCTGAGATGGTATATTTAATAGCTGAGTGTTCAACGTATAGTACAACATTTTGTTTAGTTTTAGTTGTTTGGTGTGTTGGAGGAATCATGCCGAGGCAGAAGTGAGGTTGACTGGGAAATTCTAACTGCACTTTTGTCTCTTCCCAAGAGGTGTAATTTTTTTTTATTCCCTGAGGTTGCTTCTTCCCAAATCACGTCTGAACAAATGCAAAACATGCTTCTACAGACAGCTCCATGTTACTTTATGTTGCAGCAAGTGCTGTGTAAGCATAGATACAACAGCAGGGATGTGCCAGAGAACATGCCGTGAAATACTTAACTACACAGCTGGCTTAGCTGGTCAGACTGCAGTAGGATGGTATCACCATTGGCCTTGGCAGACTTATCATGGCTCTGACAAGGCCAATCAAGTGTTCTGCAGTGAATCCAGGAGTGTTCAGGGTCTTAGGATATGATGTCAGTCTGTGGAGGCTGACCCATCAAGCAGTTGCCTGCATCTAGGTGTCCATGGTTAAAATGCTTCAAGGATCCTGTCTGACATCTGACTGCTTTTCCAGAAGCACACAGGTCTTCTACAGGCTCTGTGTCATCTACACATGGATATCTCATAAGCAGTAAAACAGCATTCAGTGGCATTAGGTGCCAATGTGCTGGCAAGTGAATCAAACCCTTGCTTCTAGTCTTTAGCTTGCCTATAGAACACATTCATTCAGGTTTCTCATTCTGGAGCTGAATCCCACCCACTGTGATTATGAATCCAGCCTGATCTCAGGCACCTAACTGGCCCTGGATATGAGCTGTTCTGGAAAGAGACAACGCGCATGGGTGGTATGGCTGTTCTGTCATCTGGAGAGGCCTTCAGAGATGCTGGAGTTGACTAAGTGCCTGTACAGCCAGCTGAAACTCCCTGCCTTGGCCAAGTGGTCTGCCACAGACCATTGATGGGGCTGACTGTAAGGGTGTTTTAGTTTTGGTGAGTGCCTTTTTAAAGTTAATCTTCCAGTTGTCCTAACTTAACTATAATTTGATTCACATTGTGGAGCAGTCTTGGGTTATGCAAACTGTGTTTCTTTCTAAATAAATTGAACCAGATGTCCTTCAGGATTACACCTGATGTACTTGGACCACAAATGTGTGTGCCTTCCACTGGACCAGACTACGGCTGGTCCAGAGTGAAACCTCGTATGTTGTGAATATTAGGTCCTAAGTGCTGTTTCACTTTTTAGATCTATTTTGTTGCAATACGCAATTTGCTAATGTAGATACAGGCTTTTATATATTGTATTTTATTGAATTAGGCTTGCCTGTCTCTTGGATTTATAAAGTTGAGTTTAGGGTGATTAAACAAGTATTCTGTTCTAAGCTAGCGTTATACTGTCAATTCCTTCTTAATGTGTTTTTGCAGGGATTAAAATAAAGCTGTAGTGTCATAAATGCAGGTATCAGAAATACGACAGAGGAATTTGAATTACCTGATGCTGAAGGAGATTAGTGGATACTGTATGAAGAGCTGCAAAATAGGTTTTGACAATTGCGAAACAAAGCAGTTGTTATTTATTGCTTCCATTTAACATAGTACTACTAAAAGTCAGGTTCTAATCATGTAAGTGAATACCTCATCTCTCCTAAGCTTCAGACATACCTGTGAAAGAGGAATGAATGCAGGTAGTAATGCGTACCTAACATCATTTTCTGAAAAAAATTAATAGTCTAAAATGAAATTGCATTTATATTTTTTATGTAAGTTCTGCAGTGACTCAGTTTTTGGTGCTGTATCCTCAATAGACATTGTGATTGATAGGTCATTAATTTGTATGTGGATTTAGCCAGTTGAGAATAGGAGCAAGGAAAGTAGTTGTAAATGAATGTTTTCTTTTGTTCTGTAAAATAATGTGTTTAAATTGTGAATTCTCAAGCAGGTTTGGAGTACAGTATGGTATTATTGTGCTGATCTGGAATCTGTTTGTGTCACTGAAAAACTGCTTGTTTCAGCAGAATCCATCAGCTGGGCAAAGGATTAAGCACATGCTTTGATAGGTTGGAAACATGTTTTAAATGCTTGGCTTAATTGAAATCCAGAAAAAGTACACAGACACCTGAGGTTACGGGTGTCAATCAGATATTTCTTGTATATTCTTTTCCATTGTTTATACAAATATGTGCATTATAACAAATAATGAGGCAGTAGATCCATACCAGAAAACTAAAGGGTTAACTTCTAAGTACCATTCAGCAATCCTGACTTGTTACTGAGCAGTCTTACCCTTGCAAATAATCCTATTGTGTCTATGCCATTCAGTATACAGAGGTGCTATTATTTCTTCTATTATACCCTGTTAAGTCTTTTTGTTGCTACATGGTAATTTTGTACGTAACATGGCTAGCATGGAGACATATTAGGGTGCAGTAAGGTGGGAGTTAATACATATATTACACTACTGCAGAGCTTAGTGAAAGTTAGCATGAGTGAAAGGATTTCATTACTTATAGCTAGTATACCAAACTGTCATGTGTTGTAAAATGTATAAGCACATATTGTATAAAAAGGTCTACAGCAAGAATTGCCCTGGCAGCAGATTAGGGAGGAAGCAGTATGATTAAGTATTATATCATTCTTTAGAAAGTACAGTGTAATGTAAGTATGGGGTTAGTGCAGTGTGAGACAGTCCTCTGAAGAGCGAATAGTAGGATCCAGTTGCTGTCTGGTGGTGTAATCAAAGAACATAGGAGTGAAAGTAAAGTGTTTGTGCAATTAAGATTATGAAGATAAACTGCTACTTAAGCAACTAGACAGGTGGCTGTCAGTAATGCACTTACGTTTCTTGTCCACCTAAATAATTTAAGCTTCCAAACTTCACAGTTATCCAAAACAATGTGAAACCTTGCATTCAGGTTGCTGCCTTCTGTCCCTCCTTCCCTCACTTTTCTTTGCATTTTGTGTGCCCCCCAGCATTATGTCCCTACCGAGTGCGAGCCCCATGGAGCAGGGTCTGGATTTGATTTGGTGTTTGAACAGAACTCAGCACAAGCTGAATCCTGATTGTGGCCTGCAGCCTTGACTGCTGTACAAATTGCAGTGAAAATAATAATTACTGTTTGGATTTTGAGTGGTGTGAGTAGCATGAGCTTGATTAGCTACCCAGTTTGCAAGAGTAGTGACTATGTGCTGAACAGAGCCTGCTGTGCGACCTTAGGTAAGTCATTTCACCTTTCAGAGTTTTCCTGACTGTAAAATGATAGTGAGATAATTCCCTAAAAGATGCTCTGCATGGGCTTTTACTGCTGCAGAGAAGTGATTGCATGTGGGTTCTGGATCTGCTTTGTGCAACATAGCCCCTGACCCTTAGAAAAACTCAGAGATCCCTGGGCAATCTTAGTAGTAGTCAGTGTAAACAAGGAAAAGTGGTAATTTCCTAGAATAGGAAAAAGCAAAATTAAACATATTTGTGGATGTACAGCACTGTGAGCAACCATCTGTAGGACGATAAATAGTGGCATACATATATAAACATACTGGGTTGTCATTCCAAACAACATATTCTGTGTGTTTATCTCTGCATTAATGAGGTACTCAGCTCGGTTTTGACATCTGTCACTTTGCAGTCATGGCAGTGCAGTTCTGAACTTGACAACAAAATTCATGGGGATTATTTTAGCCTTTCATTCCGTGCACTGCAAGTACATGTGATGCAGCACATTTGGCCAAACCAGGTTTTCCCCTTGTATGACAAGACCATTATGACTGCATAGCATAAGCAGATGACATAGCTTGAAATGCATCAATTCAGGAACCCAAACAAGTACTGAAGCCCTGATCATCATGGGCAGGCTTGAGAGGACTGCTTTCAGAGGGGGAGGAATGACTGACAGATAAGCAAGATTTAGCTAATCCTATTTATTTGGTCACTCACTTCAGCATTCAGCAGAGTGCTATGCTTCCTTTTTGACTTGCATTTTCTTTCAGGGAAGAGCTGCAGCATATCCAGATATATAGCTCATGGCTCATTTACTCACAGTGCCAGCAAGTGCCACCACAGTGATGCTGTTTTGAACTTACATGAATGACAGATTGTTCAGACCACTGGTTCTCAGCATCCCCAGCACACTGGCATGCAGAATGGTTTTCTGTTGGCAAGAATCGCTGCAGGGAACAGAAGTACAGTTGATACCCGAGGAGTTACCAGAGATATTCAAGCCACATCCTGGGACCGTGCAGATGAGTGCATTAGCTTTAAGTTCCCACAAGACTTAGCTTGCACTTTTTCCTTGTTCCTGTACATGTTCTGGTTGTTCAGTTATGACTGCTTTGAGTAGATAGCTGGTGGCAGGCAGGAAAGACAGCATGCATAGAGAAGTGGATCTGCTTTAGGGGGTGACTTAGAAAAACAGCAGACAACACTGATTTTCTGCAACTGGCTGGAGAGGAGCAACCTCACCTTCATCAGAAGGACCAAATGTTGGAGACTTTCAGTGCTATTCACTGTAAATCAGAATTTAGTTTAGTTGTCATTAAAAAGGAACTTTTTCCTGCTTCACTGTTGGCTCCATTTACTGAAGTATTTTTCTCAGAAATATATTTGCCCTTTTTGAAAATGGTCTGTGCCACTGAGCCCATTCTTGCATAAGGCATGCTTGTGAAGAAATGCAGGTAGCACAGAGTTACAGGAATGGGTAATTAAGCGCCCTTGTGCAGTCATGGTTGATGGCTGCCTAAGTGGGTTCCACTGTAACATTTTAAAAGCAAATGGGTAGTCAGTTGTGGTGCATTGCTGTGAGCTGGATTCCTGGTGTGTGAAGAATACAGAAAAACCTGCAGATTGTCTTCTGGAAATTCTCAAAGGCTGTTCTTGCTGTGTGTGCTCTGGTTGTCACTTTACTTGTGCGTCTGACAGAAAAACTGGTAGGAGCCTCGAAGTAGAGGGATAATAGTGAAACTCCAGGTAAATAATCCTTTCTATTGTACTGCAAGTATATCTGTTTGTTCTCTAATGCTAACACCCCATCTGGGAAGACTTTCCTTCCAAAAAGCACAAAAGCAATAAGAATATAACAGTTTTCACCCAAGGGTAGTAATCTGGCAACAATCTGGCTATGCTTCCTGAGCTGTGAGTTTTAGTGCTACCTGCAGAGATGGTGGATAGATAAATTCAGTCTCAGACACTTAGAGAAGTCTGACGTGAGGCACCATTCCAGGAAAGCAGTGTCAAGGAAGATAATTTTGTTCTCCGGTGAGTTTTTGGGTGGTACTTACCTTGTGCACTGAGAACCCTTGATAGGTTAATTCTTGAGCCACGTTTTGTTGAAACTGCTGCTCCAAAGCCAGAGAATGTTTCTGGCTGGGGGAAAAAAACATTCCATAGTGTTGGCAGCAAATTTTATGACATATTGGGTGATGTCATTAAGGGAGCTGTTAGCAATCTGTCATTCAAGGAACAGCTTTGGTTAGTCCAATGTAAGGCAGGTGATTTAATTCCGTGTCTCTTGGATTTCTCCTATATAATCAGTGGAGAGCCAGGAGAATTAGGAGGCACAGCATGATACTTGCCTGATTGCTGCCATTTCCAATTTATGGTCTAAAATGCATGAGAATAAAGTGTTCATGCCCATAGGAACTCATGAGGGCTTGTTACAGTGTGCTCCCCCAGTTCATTTAGCTATGGTGACTGCACAGGGTAAGCACTCATGCACAAGGAGTAACTGGGATGACTTTAGCATCTAGCTCAGGTTGTGCAAACATAGTTGCTGAAAGATGGCAGGGGTGAGAGAACTCTGCAGGAATGTCCATAAAGAGGTACATGAGGAAGTTCTTCCTGGTGGAGGGCTGGCGGCACATTAACCCAGCTTGTGCCCTGTTTACAGTGACTGTTATAGTTCTCTATAAGCCTTCATTTCATCTCCAGGGAACTGATCTTGCCATCTGCGAGTTTTTACATGATGTGGGAAAGTGAAGGTATGGATGTCCTATAGGGAGGACAGCTTGCTAGAAATGAAAGCAGGAGATGTTCTTACATTGCCTCTTTGAAAGCGCTTCCCTTCTTTAGTGCAATACTCTGTTTCTGTTGGTTACTAGTGTTTTAAATCAGAGAACAGAACAGCAGAAAATTGTCCCAAATTGTGGTTTGGACATGCTGCATAGCACGTCCAGCTTCCTTGTGCCTTTACACAGAAAGCTGATTTGGGAATGCCACCATCAGGAACCAAGCTGGTCTTTCTCCCCATCCCTGCAGGGTGCAGAACACTGTGCTGTGATTCTGGTGTGGAGATACAGGCTGATAGTTCCAGTTTGTTGCCAAAGGATGTGGAAAGCAGAAGCACCAGTTGCTTCAGGAAAGGATTAGACAATTAAGAGAGAAGAGATCCAGTGATAGCTATTGAATTTACTGGTCTGCATGTTAGTCGCTGATTCACCCTCTGGGGAGCAGACTGGTGGGAATAAGGAAAGTGTGATAAGGGAAGGACACTTCATATTCATCTTTCTTCTAAGTGTCTGATACTGTCTGCTGTTGGGAATGTCACTCCAGGTCAGATGAAACTTTAGTGCCACCAAATATATTTGTTGTTGCCTATTAATTGCTCCTTTGCAGGTAGGCTTAACAGAGATTATTTGTCCTTTCTGTGAGCCATGGCATATTCCCGCATGAAGTGCCAGTCAGAGGATTGCCTGACCATGAGCATCCTGGCTTGAATCTTGAAAGTGTTGCAGTAGTCTTTTTCTCTTCATAAAATAAATTCACAGATCTACAGACTTTAAGGCGTAACAGGTCCATTAGCCAGCTTTACCTGGATAACACACCCCACAGAGTTCTACCAAGCTCTTGCTGTACAGAGCCCAAGTATGCTAATATTTGTTCCTTTACTCTGCTAGAAACTGTAATGAGATGCAGTGAGTGTTTGCTGCCAGAGTCAGAATAATTTTTTTTTCCCTTCCCAGGAGATGGCTACTGAGTTTATCTTCTCCAGATACCCTATGATTTAAAAAATACAGTTGTGGCTGATTTAGTAAATGGTTTGTGCATAATGTCTGTGAATGAAAAAGTATCCTCAAGTAGGAGCAGTATCTAACAGTATGTAGTTAGCATTTATATAGTGGCTTTCAACCAACTATTTCAGAATATTTTGTACAGAAGGATTGGCATGATTATCACTTTCCCAGTTTTTTCAGTCTCAGCAACTGAGGACAAAACACATTGCTGTCTGCCCATTCTTGTGTTGTGCATCAGTAACAGAGCCCACAATAGAATCTGGCCGCTTCTTCTGCTCTGTTGTCGTCTGGGTCTAATCAAACTTGTACAATTCAGACACAGCCTTTTATAGGGCCAGTGGTTCTGCAAGTGGTTGAGCTTGAAAGGACTGGAGGACCATAGCTTCAGTGACTCAACTGCCATGGCAGATAAGCCCTTCTGAAATGCAGCTGAGTCAACTAACCTTGAGTCGTCATGAGTCAAGACCCTCTCAAATCAAAAGTCTGCATAAAACCCCCAATATCACAAAACCCAACTACATTTTGTAAGGACTAATTGTCATTTAGAGTCATACTCTTTCAGATACGCATTTCTAGAGTTTGGTCTACAACTCCGAAGGTTCATGTGACATTCTTGTGTATTCATAGTTCTCCAATGACTGTCTCTTTGATAAATCACAAAGTGTCTGAGATATTTGGTGAAATACTGAGGTGAGCAATACTGGGGACAAAATAACAGAGACTAGAAACTGCAGGCTGAGCATCAGTGGCAAACAATCCCAAAGGTACTTTTCTAGGAAAGAAGAATGGTTTTTGACCTAAGTAGGAAAACTGGCTAGTGAGACACAAATGTGGAAATCTAGGTAAGATGGTAGGGCTGGATGATGATCTTATTTTAAAAAAAGGGTTTATGTGGAGGACAGAAAAATAGCAGAGAGGGTAAATGTTTCTATGGTAGAATTTATGACAGTTAAGTGCTAGCATGGAGGGGAGTGTTAGAAAGTGGAAGAACCCATCCCCAAGAGAGATAAAATGGGCTATGCAATGATTGTAAAAGCAAAGTTTAGTACAAAAAAATCAGCTTTTGTAGGTTTTTAAAATCTTAATTGTGTAATTTCTAGTAAGCTTCAAGGCTTACATCCTTATCTTGAAATTCCTCTAAGCAGGAATTTAAAGAAGAAAAAGAAAAGGCAGAACGAGATTTTGAGTTTCCAAAAATAGTTTGCCGAGAGTGGAGGTTTTTTTTTTTCTCCTCCTGATTGCTAGAGAAAGCACTCTGCAGTGTGCTTTGAAGAACAAGAGTTATTGAGTAAAAGAATAATTGATAAGTGATTTTTCTCCCTTTCTATTCTCTAAGCTGGATTGTGTTGTGCTGTGTAGATGAAATATTCACGATGGCACTGACCCCTTTCTTGTGCAATTTGTGCAATGTTTACTTAGAGATGTTCAGAAGTAGTGGAGCAGAAAATCCCTTGCTACAGCCAGCATTTGCTGGGGATTACTCCTCACACTGGTGTATGTGGAAGGAGATTCACTGGATGAAGTAATGAAATGGCTGTATGGCTTCCAGGCTAGAAATCTTTTGTGAGTGTGATCCAGGATCTGGCCAAACACCCTGACCAAGGATGGGAAGCTGTGTTCTATTTTTATGAAAGGAGTGAAAATACAGAAGATGTTGAATGGTTCTTTCAAGAATGCACATTTGAGCTTCTGATTAATGACAGAAGTGAAGACAGTGCTGCCTCTTTGCTTTTCGATTCCTATGAGGAATAGATTTGGTGTTGACTGGTTTTCCCCATTTCCTGAAGTAATGCTATTTGCTGGTGCACTGCATTTGACAGGGTTGATTTTGCTGCATTGCCGTTGTGAGGGGCATTCCTAAGCATGGGGCAGTTAATTGAACTTGCAGAATAAGCCTATGTAGAAATATATGTGTCTTGCAGAGTGACCAAGGAATTTGTGTTCTCTCTTTTGATAAATGTCCAATTTTGCTATAAGTCAGCCTTGGGAGCTCATTAGGGCAGTGACTTCTGGTTTCTGAGAAGCACATGCTTGTTTTTGTGTATTCAGAGTCATACTTCAAGGGAAACTGCAACCAGAACACTTAATTACTTACTAAACTTCTCCTGCCTTCATAGCCTGTCTCTATTACTGCATTGTCACCTTTTGCTCATTACAGACAGCTGACAATGGCTGACAGCATAGCAGGGGCAACCTGCAGCATGAGTGAGCCCCTTGCCTGCTCTGTTCTGTGTGGGATGTGCTGCAGTGGTCAGCTCGCTCCAGTGCTGGTGTTCTGGGAGTTGGAAACGGCCCAGCATTACCCCTTCCGGCCTAAGCAGCTGTGTCAGAAAGGCAGTGAGGACAGCATCTCATATCCCGCTTCCTCCCTGAACTTCTGTTGTGTTCCCTCATGCCATTTTTATTCCTCTGTACAAGCCTTCCCAAAAAGTCTTGTCTATCTTTTGTCTCTTTTCTGCCAGTTGGCAAAAGGATTTGTGGCAAACACCTGAGGGGGATGAATTAGCACTAGTTACAGGAACTTACCGCCCCTCAGGATAAAGAATGTTTCCTGAGGGGAAGGGTACCCTTTTGGTGATGGTGGAGGTCAGGGAAGCTTTCAATCATAGGCTTGCATCTACCCTGCACTCCTCCTGGGACTGTAGGCAAGTAATGTTCTGAATTTCACTTCTTACAGTCAGCCAACGAGCAGAGGGTGTTACTCTGGCAAACCCTCCGCTATGCCAGGCAGCAGGGAGGTTGTTGAGATACCTGGATGAAGCAAAAATGCACATGGTCTCAAACATGCAAATAGGGCAGTAGGAACATACGCGTGGAGGAAATGCAGGCCTGTGATGTTGTTGGTTGCATGGTGGAGCAGTCCCTAGGCAATCTCAGGGTAAGTACATAGAGCATGGTGCTGTGTGAATGCAGCCGCACTGTTCTATTTGTGGGATACCCATGGTATGCAGAAGGCATTTAGTTGGGATCTGAGACCTGTTGTGCTGAGCTCTGTCCAGAAGGAGGTATGGAGAGACCACTGTGTCCCCAAAAGTTCCATGTTCAGATCAGGCAAGGCAGGAAGGGAAGCAGTGGCAGAGAGAGTGGAGATGACTTAAGCACAGTGCCCTGGAAAGCCAGCAGCACAGTCTCCTTCTCCTGACCTGTGTTCCTTCCCCAGCCACTAAGCACCACTGGATGAACATGGTCTTGGGAGGGCTCTTTGGGCTAATGTCCATGGACTGAGCTGAGGTGTTTGTTAAGAGTGTTGTACCAAACTTTGCTGAGAGGTATTAGTGGTAATAACATACCATCTTGCTCTGCAGTCCTCTTTTCTAATTGCTTGGTCTCTTTCTCTATGTAACTATAGCACAGCTTGTCTCTGTGTCTAGTCCATCTCTTTTCCACTGTACTCAAGCCTGCTAAAAGTTCTTATACTGAAAAGCTGCCATAAATGTACAGTATCAGCTTTCCTAACCTGGTTAGCTCAGATTTTTTTTCATTATTTGATTATTACAATATCAAAAGGTCTCAGTGCCTTTACAGAGCAATGACTAGAGAATATATTTTTGTGAAAAGGATCTCTTTTTTAGTTAGGAAGCAATTCTAAAAGTGCTTGAAAAATATTTAATGGTATTTATTCTACTCATCTGACCTAAAAATAGCTAAAGCAATTTGAGTAGGAATGAAAAATCGCTTGCATGTGGAGTTTCAGCTCTAAGTGGAAGGCAACCTACTCTCAGATCAAACAACGAGGTGAAAGATTTCCTGGTTTAGAATCACAATTTTGATACTTTGCAGAAGTCCTTGTTGTGGCTTTGAGCACATCAAACAGTTTCTCCTTTAATGCACCTGTGCAAATTACTTACTACCTAGGTCTGCTGTAGAAACGTGGTAGTTAACATTTCTAAAACTGCTTAGTAAACCATGGCGTGCTACTTTGTTGTTGAGATGTGTTTGGCTATAACCCCTAGCTTCAGTTCATATAAATCACACCATGTTGGCTTGATTTTCTTTGGAATTATTGTTGGAGAACAACAGGTTAATATGTAACATTCTAAAAGACTGTTTGGGCCTCAGGAAGAAAAAGGTTTCTCACCCCTGCTTTGCTTTGGGATCTGAGAGTCTTGGAGCACTTTGTAAGGGTCCATGAGCTGAGCCCCTTAACCCCAGACAGAGAAGAGCAGCTCTGCTTCTACTTAATGAGGAAGAAGCTGAGCTTCAGAGAAACGCCAACAGTTTAGACTCAAGAGGTAAGTCTGAAGATGCTGGTTTTCTGAGACTGGGTCAAGGTTGCCTGGGAAAGATCCAACATGACCAGGTTGGTAGCCTATAGCTCTAGTCTCTTAATAACCAGATTACCCCATGCTGTGACTGCCAAACATTCCTCTAAATGGAGCTTCATGCAGAGTTATAACTGTTTGTACCTGGGAAGATTGACACCATATTAGCTAGAACACAGCCAGTGACTTTGACATGAAAATATGGCCTAGATTAACCAAAAATTCAGTGCTGTGTTTTCAATGAGGCATTATTTAGTATTGAATGGCCTTTCCATCAGTTTCTTTTCATGACTTATAAATGGAGATGAATCAAGGTTTGTCTAAGGTCACAGTGCTCTGGTGCAGCTGATCTTACAGTAAAACTGTGTAATGAAAAGCCCATTACCATGAAATCTCTCAAATGACAGTTCTGTCATGTGCAGGCAGGGAGGTTGGAGGACGCCTGTGTAGTGAGTCTGATGCAGGGAGGCTAAAAAAGCAGCACAATGTCTATCTGCAATGCCAGAAGGACCTTACCTTAGCCCAGTGTAAGAGCCTGAGAATAGTTCAAGACCGTAGTACAAAAGAAGTGCCTTTTTCTGCTGCTGAGACATTGGGCACTGCTCTTCCAGCTGGTCTGTGTGCTAAGAATCTAGTCCAGAGAGTGAAGTGCCTTTTCTTTCATCTGGAAATTCCATCTTTGTTGATTTGCAGAAGCTACAATAATAAAGGGGACAGCTTTGAACACCTGCTCTGGCCTTCTGGTTAATGTGGCCCACAGGGCTTCTGTGAATTAATTCAGGTTTGAATTAAAGAAAAAAACAGATCCGGGACCCTTAATTCTCCAGCCAGTGCATCAGTTTCCTAACAAACACGTATTTCAAAACTTAATTGTACTAGTTCTACTGCAATTAGTGCCTCTTTTCCAGTTCCTTTCTAGTTTGGATCTGGGTTGGAAAATACTATTGAATGTGTGGTTTCTCCATTCCTACCAAAGGCTTTGCATAAGCAGGAGGCTGTAAGGGAAGGACTTGTCACAGAAACACTGGAGGATTGAGCAGGGGAGGATGAATCTATTTCACTTTGCTTAATGTAGCTGAGAAGGTATGAGGGAACAAAGACACCCTGCACAGCATCCTGGGAGCAAAGAACTATGAGAATACAGAAGCCAGGCATGCTTACAGTGAGGTGAGCTGGAACTGGAGATGAAGAAGGAAGCTACATAAGTAGCTTGTCAGCTTAAGATTAGTTAACAGATGAAATGTGCTAGAGAGAAGATGCTCCGTGGTACAGCAACTGCTGGGTGTCTGACCAGAAAACCCAAAGCTCATGGACTTCAGAACCTACCTACAGCTTCAGCTACTAGCAGCAGCTGGACTGTCTGCAGTGTCAGAGGTCTGTTTCCCATTTCTGCTCTTTCTTATCCCCTCTTCTCAGGGGAATATGATTCAGCAGCCCTTTAGGGGCAGGCTGCACTCAAGCCTGAAGCATGAGGTCAATGTACCTGGCTTGTCTTGGCTGCTGAGAGCAGTACATTTCTCTTGACAAGAAGCAGCAGGGATCAGGCTGCACAAAAGTCAGTGTAGTCTGGTCACTATGTGAGATAACTGTCTAGGGTAAGCATCTCAACACTGGATTGTTGTTTGCAGTGTGCACATACTTTAATTGCTATATGTGGGATAGTTTTTTCCACTGATGTGTGCCTCCCAGCAGAAAAGGGGAATGCAAACCGAAGTTTTCATAGATGGAAGGGTGCTGGGAGCTCCTGTCCTGCAGTATCAGTCATAATCAATTTTTCTCCTCTTATAGTTCAATATATCCTGAACATGCATCCTTTCTCTTCACCCTGTTCAGCTGCCAGGATTATCCATCCGTCACCTTGATACCAAACTACTCTCTCATCCTGACCACGTATCTGACTCACCCTGCTTTCACTGATGTTGATCCGTGTCCTCATGCCTCTGTCTGCCATGGTCAGTGAGCTACCTGGCTGTCAGGTCTGTCCGGCTGAGATGCCAGAGAAGTCCAACATCAATCACTTGTATTTTATAATACCTTAGCTGTTCAGTGAGTGTTTTTCTGCAGATATCAGCATTTAAAAATGTTGCATCAAATGCTGGCTCCTAAGAAAGACCTGATTTCCAAAATAAAAGTTGATTGTTTTTCTTGACTCCATTTCCAATATATTGATTTCCTGCAGATCCCTAACGCGATGAAAGGTCATGCAAAAAAGGCCACAAAATATTTGCGTTAGGACACGCATATTATTTTCTTCCTGCTAAATTTTAGAAGCCTGTTTAGAGAAAAAGAAGACTTTATTTAAAACTCCAAGGAGGCGCATGGCTACCCAGCTTCACTGCAGTAGTATAGGGAACACTTGCAAATGGCGCTGACAGCTTAAGGCAGATTGCTGGGAGTTAGCAGTGTTGTGACAGAGCACATCTAACCTCTCAACTGACTGTGCTCTCCAGTCTCCAGCCCTGCTAATTACTGTGTAGCACAACTAAATAAATAATGCATGCTGCATTTCTCTGAACTTACAAATAGGTGAGTGTTACACAGTCATACAGACCTTCCCATTAATGGTGCTCTGTAGTGTCCTATCTACTTGGGCAGACAATTTGTTAAGGTATCAGTCCTACTGTTTGATGAGAGGCTCAGTAAGAGGTGATGCTTTTCAGCTTTTCTGCATTTCCTGGATGCTAGTAATGGTGTGTCTCACATCCCTAATCCATAATGATACAGCTGGGAACATGTTGATTTACATGAATCACTCGCTTTCTAGCTTTGGCCACTATCAGTTCACATTGTAAAAGGTTTGTGATTGCTTTATCCAATGATGAGCAGCAATAAGGAGGCATTTCCAGTGTTCTGTTTATAGGATTTAGTGACAAGATTGGTTCAGAAGTAATGTATGCAAAGGCACTTCCAAATCCATCAGAGGAAACATCTTGGGAAAAATTGGTTTTCGCAGCTAACCTCAGGTATAATTCCAAGGTAATCCATATAGCTGATGGGAAATTTTAACAGAAAGAGTTTTCACTACAAAACGCTGTTTTGTAACAAGCAAAGCCACGTGTAGCACTCTGCTGGTTCCAGCAAAACTGAAAGTAATGGGAAAGGCATCTCCTGTCTAAGGCAGAAATTACAGAGGGGAATACTCGGGAATAGCCCATTATCTGAGATGCCAAAAGCCCACTATCAAGTCTTTCCCTTGAATCAGACAGCCTAGATACCTAAATCTGCAAAAGTCCTCCCTGCCCAGGAGAATGCCCTTGCAGGCACTTTGTTGACTGTCGCGGGATCTCTCCCATTTATGGAGAACTTCAGAAAGGTTTTGGTTGTATTGCCATGAGGAATAGGCATCGCTTTGGTTTTGCAGAGAAGCCATTCCCTCTCCAGGGTAACAGCACACAGACAAGACCACCCTGTGGTGCTGAAAGCCAGTGTAAACTGTTATTTCCCTCTTGGCCTGCAAAACAGAGTCACTCGTGTCAGCACAAAGGGGTATCTAAGATGTCATTTGCTGCTGGATGTCTGAGCCCAGGGTAATGGGGCAGGTTCCTGGGCAGACCTCTGCTCCTGGCTGTGCTCCCTCTGGCTATGCCTCCACCCCTGCATTGCATGCAGGGAGGAATCCTGCCTGTCACTTAATAGGAAGTTGGGAAAGGAGGAGACATTTTCTTGCATGCACTTTCCTGATGTGCAGCTTGACAGATCCAGGTTTTAAAGCTGTTATTGTGTTTTCCCCTTATGGATGGAATAAATAGGCTAAATAAATAAATGGAAAAGGCCAAAAGCTTTTTGTCAATGGGTGTTCCTTAGCTGTGTTTGGATCCTTTTCCCTCCTGCCTTCTAACTTATGGGAAACTCTTCAGTACCAGTTGTCATTAATAAATGAATTAATCCTATGAATGCAAGTCCTGAAGTTCTTAATGCAGTTCATAAATTCAGCCAACTAGCAACCAACCTGTTGGGGTGCAACAAGCAAACATGTTGAGGTTTCACATAAGGCAGTGTTACAAAACCCAACGTGCTGATTCATTTCTTCTGTTTCAGTAATGCCAACAGCATGCTAGGTATTGTATGGGCAGTACCTACCCCAGATGGTTTACTTTCTTAAGCCAGCAGGCAATAGTTAAGGGAGAAGGATAAAACATATTTTCAAGGGTGTCTCTTTTAAAAATATTTGAATGGTTTCTTCATGATCATTGCTTGACCGTTTCTTGTATATGTCAGTGTAGAAATGAGTCTAAGGGGATGGGAGAGGTAAAAGAGAGGAGGTTGTACCTTTGCAGAACAGGCAGATAATCTGCTGTGTAGCCAAAGGTTGGGGCCTTAATCACAAACATTATGCACTGGATTATTTTTAACTTTCCATAAAAACATGTGGTAGCAGATCTCTGAGCCATTTGTATTGATCTAAAAAGGGCTAGGCAAAACAGCAATAGCCATGTTGCAGAAATGAATCACAGAAGTTTGCTTTTTCAATTTGCTTTGCTGTGGCTGATCCAGACCCAACCATCTGTCTGTGGGCCTCCGTATGCAGGGTGGGATTTTGCAAGTAAGGCAAGTGTATAAAGTCTGTCCTCAGGGATGCCTGGGCAAACTGGTGATTTCCTTTTTGTCTGTCTTATTCAATGTTTATCAAGGGAAATAGTGGCCACAGTGAAAAGCGAGGAGATCCAACTTCATCAGTTGGATTCATCTTCTCTACCAGTGTGTAAAGAAACGTAAAACCAGCTGCTGGGGTGAATACCATTGTAAGTCTTTGCTTTGTGAGGAAAGCATCACATTGAAGAGAAAACC
This sequence comes from Lathamus discolor, assembly GCF_037157495.1. Taxonomy (NCBI): domain Eukaryota; kingdom Metazoa; phylum Chordata; class Aves; order Psittaciformes; family Psittacidae; genus Lathamus; species Lathamus discolor. The sequence goes on along the minus strand of NC_088884.1, from coordinate 30,177,672 downwards.
ACACCAACTGCAAAATTGCTAATACTTAACTGGGCTTAGCTTTCCAGTGTCCTACAATCACTCTTGGCCACAGCCTATTGCAAAACTTTTACTGTTGGGTTGAAATCTGCAACCAGTTTTGGATCTGGCTGACTTGGAGACTATCTCTGCCATTAGCCTGCACTGTGTCTGCTGCAGTGGGTTGTTGAGAGCACACAGATGAAGGGATCTTGTCTCTGCTTTGTTCATGAGCTGCTGCTGACTTGATGAGGAGCGTTGCCTCCCCCAGCCTCTCATGCTCTTTCTTTCTTCTCCAGGCTGTGGGTCCATTTGCTCTTGAGACGAAGCAACATCTAAGTCTATGAGACCAAAGTCTGAACAGGGACTTCTGAATGTCACATATGTGACCATCAAAAGCCCAATGTGCCGAATGATGTATGCATTTCTGTTGTAAATGCTGCAACTTTGTGCTTCCCTGCTTATAACTGTTCTTTTCTCCTTTTAATTATTTGTATCTTTTTATATCAAAACAATTTGAATCTATTTCTGTGGCAAGATGGTGTAGGGTAATGATAGGCATTTATGAGTTTCTTTGTTGAGCTGCAGAAAGTGTTTTAAAAGCCTTGTAGCTTTATTTTTCACTTGGAATGTCATGCTACTTACTAACTAACATCTTCATCAAGGCTCGCTTATGAAAGGACAATGCAACTTCCTGTGCTCATTGACAGTCCTTGGAACTTATTTCACTCCCTGCTTTTTTCCGGAGACTATATTTGAAGTAGGTAAGATCACTGAAACCATGGTGAGATATGAGAAGCTCCAGCTAAATTAGATGGCTGAAATAACAGTGATTGCTTTTAACTTGATTTCTCTTTTTCTCTGTTTGCAGGCAGATGGGAGAAAAAGTCTGTACTGCAGTTATTTACATGATTGCCTACTTTATCCCTTGACCTGAGAACCTGAGTAGTGGTAGGTAGCATAATCTCTAGTCAGGCAATGAAAGGCCGAAGTGAGCAAGAGTTCTCTTTGTTTAACCCTTCCCTACTGCTTTTACTGAATACAGCTAATTTCTGTCACTTCCATACAGTGGCATTTTAGAGTTGAATAGTGATTAAAGGGGACATTTTAATCTATCCAGCATTCTTTGTGTGAAAGATCTGCATTTAATAGTTGATTTTATTAACAATTCAAATGCGACTGATGAGTTTTCTGTGTATTGTGTCAGTCTTTGTGGCAAATAAACATTTTTGCAAACACTAAAGAGCTCAGAAGGTGCATGTGGTGTATGTTTATTACTCATCTGAATTAATCTTTTCTCCACCTGTAAATGGTGGAGGATGTGAGTCTTAGAATTGAAAACAAAAGTATTTAGCAAGGTAAGTTTGAGATGACAGCAACATTCTGGATTTAAAGAAAAAGATACAGAAGCAGAAAAAATCGGGGAAGAAAACTTGGAACAGACTCTTTGGGAACAAGGAAGCTGGAAGAGAATTGGGCAGGAAGATCTCTATTTTCCAGAAATCTAGGACAGGTGGTGAAGTTGCTTTTATAAACAAGTGTGTTTGATTTCATGCCTAATGCATATACAGAGCTAGGAATTACGGAAGCAGGCTGAGTCACATCAGCCATAGCATCGCTGAGCTGCTGTTCAAAGATGCTGATGCCTACAGAGACTGAACCAGTGAAAGGAGGAGCCTGCTAGTCAGGAGGGAGCCCACCTGAGGACAGCCACAGGGGAAGAAGTGCACACTGATAAACATGCCTTTGGGTGTGTCCCAGGTTGACACATTCACACCACATCTGCATGTCGGAGTAAAGGAGATGAGCTTTTCAGCTACAGGCAAGTAATCCAATGGTAGTTACCTTGCCCAGAAAGGTTTTTCTGTGAAAAACAGGATTTGTTTTTCTAACTGCAGCTGAGAAGCTAAAAGGCAGGTTGGTTGCTGCTTTTTTTTTGCCACAGAGCTAGTGATTTGTTGACTGCCTTAAAATAAGTTATGTAATAAAAGAAGCCACAGTTTAATTAATTGCTGCTTTTGAGGTATATGATGGGATCTAATGTTGGAAAGGAAAAGACCATTCTCATACTTCATCACAACCCATAAAATTGCAACCATAATTTCTGCTGCTAGGGCCAAATAACTTTCTGCTGCTGGAGTGAGATAATTACATACGATTCATGGCTTACTTTGGTAATTTTATATCAAAGCTATATACACGGACATGCTTGGGTATAAGACACGAAAAAGAACTGATGGGTCTTTTGGATAATGACCTCCCTTTACTTTAAATCTAAACATGATTCTAAAAGTCCTGGAGCAAGTAAGCATTAGACACGTGGGATGGATGCATATTTATATAAATCATAATCTTTGTCAATTTAGGTGAAGGTAAGTATCTTTGATATCATATCCAGGTACTGTGTAACTATTTTGGGGTAACTTGTAGGAATGTGGAGGATTTTTGTAAAGTCCAGTTTTCTGAGAGCACACAAAAGACCTTCAGAATTTACCATCTCTGGATGGACAAGCACTCCTTTGCTTGAGTAAAATATTTGGAAGCAGAAATTACATCTCTTCCCATTCAAGCTGTTCTTTTGCTCATCAGAGTGGTCCATGAAGACATCATGCAGTTTACCACATTGCTAATTACATTTATACAGTTGTCAAACACAATTTATTTCTGAAGGTTTTGAAATACCATACAAGCTGAATGCTCTCTTGCTGACGTTGTGAACCTTAAACTTGGAACAGCAGAATCCCTACAATGAGTGAAGTCAGGATAACCAGGGTCAGCCACCCACCAGCAACCACCAGGCATGCCCATGGTCAGGAGGCAGCTCCAAGCTCACACAGAGAAGTCCAACAGTGAGGGTCAGCATGGCTCATGGCCAGGTGCTCCCATCCCTAGAATATAGCCCAGCAAAGGCCAAGAGGAGAGGTCTGAGTGCAAATACAGCCAGGCTGCCTCAGCTTCTTGTCACAGCCACAGCTGAGCTGTTTTTGCAGTGATCATACCCTGGATCACATCACCACACTGTGCCAGAGCAGACTACAGACAGAGCAGCTAAACCCCTGGGAGGAGAGAGGCATCCAGAGCCTGTTGGGGCATGCAGGGCACCAACACGTAGCAGATGGTGGCAGTGTGCATGTCCCTGTTCCTGAATCAAACACAACCACCGGTTGCATCTAAGCTCCTCATATGACTCTCCTGGCAGGTGACATCAAGTCTTGGAGCTTCCAGGGTTGCTTTCCTCTCTCCCGACTTGTACCAGTGCATTCCCTTCACCCCCACTGCAACAGAGCAGTAGCTCTTCACCTGCCTGTCCCTGGAGGCTGCCAGTCCAGAGACATTCGTGGGTGCTCCCCATCCCCAGAGGAGACTCCTGCCAGCTACATCACCTGGATTGCTGTCTAAAATAAATGACAGTATTTGTCACTGATGCTGTTTTCCATTGAGAAGACTTGTGTAACCTTCACACTCTTGCTGGTGTTTTTTGGGAAACTGTAGCGGTTTCCAGAGTGCTCTGTGTGCTGGTTGTTATTCACACCAAATCACTGTTCAGAGAGGTTTTAGAAGCTTCCCCTCTGGAGCACGTTTGCTGAAATTCATCTGAGCTGATGCCTATCTCAAGGTACATGCTGGTCAGGAAGATTAAACTGCTCAGTTTGTGGGTACATATTTCACAGTGGATTTGATCCTGAATGTGGATGCAGTTTCCATCCTTTAAGTAAAAAGATCTAGCTATCTGAGTAGGCAGAAACTAGAAGTGCTAACCCAGAAATTATATCCTCAGAAAATAACCTTGACTGAAATTGTGGCTGAAAATGTGCCTTTAGGGAGCTGGCAAATTCAGTTGATGAGGACTTCTTTAAAGACCAGATATGCAGAACAGGAATTTTATTCATTTTGTTCCAGAGCATTGCAGTGGTAAAAGGTGAGGTGTCTCAAAAACTGAACAGAGCAACTCAGGGTTCATTAAAGAGCCAAGTGAATAACCATACATGATTCCTTCCCACTGCTTTTCTAAAATGCCCTTTATTAATTTGAATAGAATCCAGGAACAAGACCTGTTGATGGGCACTGAACATTGACATGCCAGGGGAAGGACTGGATCCATGTATTTTTGTGGTTCAGTGTTTTATATTTTTTTCCTCAACAGGTGATCATAAGATATTTTGTTTAAGAATTCAAATTTTAAATACAAATAAAGCTAAATTGCCTTGACTTCTGACAAATCTTGGGTTCACAAGGGGAAGATGCTGTGAGGTTTTAATGTTGTAAAAACAGCAGAACAAAAGTTCTATGTACAGGATTGAGTAGGTCATTTTCTCCAGTCTGTTTTGGGATGCCTCACTGCTCCTCCATCTGAGCTCTCACTTTCTTATTTCCTCATCACACACATCCCTGTCCAGAGCAGTGCCCTTCTGCCCATCCAAGTCCCTGTGTACACCCTTGCAGATCAGCTCATCTGTGTTAGTCCTAGCAAATCTCTGCACTCTGTCTGAAAGGCACAAGAGTGGCTAATTTTGCCACTTTCTGCAAAGCTCAGTCCAGATGTCATAGTCAGGCTCTTCCTTTAGTTGCTGACATTGTCCACTGGGCCTGGAAGGGTTATATCATGAACAGTTGCTGAACAGAGAGCAGAGAAATAGTTCACAACTCACGAGGTGGAATTAATATGCTGACAGGTTCCGTCTGCCAGATGGTTTCTAGCAGTGAACCCAAACAGCCTAAATCACCAAAACCTCTGTAGGTACTTTAATTCCCTGCTTATTTCCCTTCCAGCTTCCAGAGAAGCGAAAGATTCCTTTTCTGGGTCTGACTGCATGGCCAGGGATATCTTGGTTGTCACACAGACTATGGTACTTAACTGTAAAAACTGAACGTAGCTAATACAGCTGTTGGTGGTCATGGAGACAAAGCACTGATTTCAGCTTAGAGCCCTTGTCCTTTGCAAAACCCTCTTGCACTCATCATGTGAGTGTCTGTCATTTGGTTTATGTTATCAGAGGCTCTCCTGTCATGAAATTCCCTGTAGAAATCCCCAGCTCTTCAGTGGTTTTAAAATTATATAATTCACAGTGTTGTGAGAAGGGGAAGGTGCTGCACTTGTGTTTTTCCTATTTCATATGCAGTCCTGAAATTGGAGCTCCTATACACAGGAAGCATCTAGCTGCTCTGGCGTCCATTCTTGCAGTCCCACTTCATCACCAGTGGATACACCAGTGACGTTTCCCTTTCTGCAGATTACAGGATGAGAGAAGACAGTAATTTTTTTCCTGACTATGCTTGTTCCTTTGAGAAATCAGGTTTTGGTTTCCTACCTAGGGCAGTGTTTGCAATCTATCACTTCAATGAGGCTATCTTGACATGACTTTGCTTTCTTGTGCCTGTGTGAGGCTGCACAGAGTGGTACAGTTTTTCCAACTATGCAGGAAATTACTCCTCAGGTTTGGAGAATCTGTTGGAGGTGTTATTGGGGTGGATGCCCAGTTGTGATCAGAAACTTACGTCCTCTACAGGCCAAGCTGAAAACAGTCTATTACTGTCACCACTGTTGGGCGTTTGTTGCAGGTTGTACAATGATTTTCCTCCATGAAATTACTCTCTTGCTGTAATCAGTTGCCATCCACTTCAACTCAGCATGTACTCATGCCATTATTTTTCCATATTGTTGCTGGTTGCCAAACTAAGCCACGACAGGGAGAATCACAGGAATCTTTGTAACACTGAATGCAGCCACTTTTGGCTGGAAGAGTGGGCTAACAAGAACCTTATGAAGTTCAACAAGGACAGTGTAAGGTCTTGCATGTGGGTAAACTCAAACCAGTTGTGCAGCACAGGCTGGGATCTACTTGGCTTGGGAGCAGCTCTTTGGAAAGGGAACTGGGGGTCCTGGCTGACAACAAACTCAATGTGAATGGTACGATAAGTATTATATGGAGGGGCTGTTTGTTTTCCCTTGAATGAAGAACAGTTTGTTTGCTGATCTCTAGTTGTGTATAGTTTGTTTCATCTGACCAACATCTCTCCTTTTTTTTTTCTCTTTTTTCTTACAATTACTTACAATTACTGTAGTGATAGGACAATGGGTAACAGGTTAAAACTTAAAAAGCGGAAGTTTAGATTGGATATAAGGAAGAAGTTCTTTCCTGTAAGGGTGGTGAGGCACTGGAATGGGTTGCCCAGGGAGGTTGTGAACGCTCCATCCCCGGTGGTGTTCAAGGCCAGGTTGGATGAAGCCTTGTGTGGGATGGTTTAGTGTGAGGTGTCCCTGCCCATGGCAGGGGGGTTGGAACTATATGATCTTAAGGTCATTTCCAACCCAAACCATTCTGTGATTCTATGAATCTGTGATTCTACAAAATAACTATCTAGCCAATTCCCATGTATCTCAGTTTTGGTGCCCTATCTTCCTCCATTTAACCACTTGCTTCCTGAACAGAATGGGAACTTTGGCCATAAACAAGTCTCTTTTCTTATACTTCTTATTTTTCTAGCTATTTTTCCACATGGCAGGCATTAGCTAAATGAGTTTCTATAATTTTTCTACTAAAGCCCAATTCCCTCTGGCTTAGAAACCACTTTTAGCTTCTTTTTTTTGTCTACTAAATATAATGAATCTGTCTTTACCTTCATACATATTAAATGCAGAGCTGTGCTTACAGGGCTTGTGGCAGTTGGTTTTTCTCACCAGTGCTGCCTTCCTGTTACAGAATGCTATTACAAGGAAATATTGAATGTCCTCTTGGAGGCCTCAGTTTCCTCGTGCTCACCAGCAAGTCCAAGCACAGCTGATAGAGTACATGCTGATTCACTGGCACTTCATCTGGTACATTCTCAATTGTACTGGGCAGGTTTTCTGCATCCTTTAGCCTCCTTCATTCTCCCTAGAGAGTTCTGCTTTAGAGCACTTTCCCCTACACTTACAGCTGTCTGGCTGGACCCTGTTCCTTGCAGATGCGGGAGCTAGCCCCGTGACTCACAAAACTAGCTCCATGACAGGATCCCAATCTGCATCATTCAGTCACTTCCTAAAGCTTCTAGTACCTAAAGCTGGCCTACATGAAGGCTGGAGAGGGGCTTTTTATGAGGATAGGACAAGGGCAAATGGCTTTAAACTGAAAGAGGGGAGATTTAGATAGGAAGAAATTCTTTATACTGAGGGTGGTGAGGCACTGGCACAGAGAGCCCGGAGAAGCTGTGGCTGCCCCATCCCTGGCAGTGTTCAAGGCCAGGCTGCACAGAGCCTTGATGAACCTGGTCGAGTGGAAGGTGGCCCTGCCCATGGCAGGGGGGTAGAACTGGATGAGTTACAATGTCCCTTTTAACCCAAGCCATTCTATGATTCTAAGTGAGTGGACAGATTTCTTTTAAAATGCAGAGAAAAAGTCAATTGTATGTCAGGATATAAATGAGAAGGTTTGAATATAAATGAGATGGCACAGTAAATGACAAGGGGTAAGAAGAGGAAGGTTTTTACCAACAAAAGTAACAGGTTTTGTTCTCGTAGTCTGGACACTTGAGGGACTGAAAGAAATGTAAATGGGGTTTAGTGGTGGGTACACCATGCATTTTGCTCAGCCTGATGTAAAACCAGAGGTACTGAACTCAAATTAGAAAAGCTGCATTAACTCAAAGCTGACAAAAGTGAAAAACAGGCTCTGTACAAACGGTCTGGGTTCATCATTGCAGCTGAAGTGTTTCTACTAGACAAGGATACTTGTGGCGGCAGTGGAAGCAGTTCAGAACAGGCTGGTTTAGCCAAGGAGGAGATAAGTTATCTAAACATTATCATACATTTTCTGTCTTACACTAGTGGCTGAAAACATTCCAGTAGTGAGTCAGTAAGTGACTGCCATGGCCAAGTTCATTAATAAAGAGACCTGGAACATCTGTTTGCACGTGCAGATTAGCACCCCTCACGTTGGTCCTGCTGAACTCCATAGAAGTGTTTGGCTAAATCAGAGGCTGGGAAAAGCACTTTATTTTTTCCCCTTACATGTAATTCACCTTGTAGGATGTTGCAGTTAAAAAATACTATTGTTTGAAATTCTTTGCCATCTTTTTTCTTTCAGATGTAATTCATGTGGAAAGTGGTGGTGGAAGGGAAATGGTATCAGGCTTGACACGGCAGTGTGACTCTCACGCAAAATTGTGTTACACAAATAACCTATAATCAGTACTTCTGTTATTTCAGAGATTGTGCTGAAAATTTGCAACTTTTCTAAAGGAGGATTCTAATTCTGAGAAGACTTTATAGGTTTTATTTTATTTTAGATTATTATTACCACAAAAATTGTGGAATGAAGCAAAAGCCAGAGTACAGTATGTGTGGTCTTAATCTGTGATTTTTTGTTGGAAGTGTGGTTAAGGGCAGGATGAGTGACGGTAAAAGTTACTCTCCTCAGCAACAGAATATTCATTTTCATTTGGTCCTGAAAAGGTTCTGTTGAGGAAATGGGAACAGAGCAACTCCCCATGAAATCTCTGTACCTTTTTCTTAATCCTTTCCTCTTCAGTGAGGTTCCTTTCCAGTTAAAGCAGAAATAAGTCTTGCACTGTTCCATACAAGACGTGTGATAGAGCAGCCTGGAAATGTACTTTTTGGGGTAGGTCTGCAGTCTTCTGCAGTGTGGGTCAGTGGGACATATACAAAATTGTATTTTGGGGAACATCAAGAATTATTGTTCCACTAGTAAATTATTGGCTGCAGGTTGCTTTGGTAAATATTTACCCTGAGGTCAACAGGTCTTGATATTCATCTCAGCAGAAGTCAGGATCTACTTACTGTATATTTTTTAAAAGAATATTATTGGTAAGAGTACAAATTAGTCTGGCGCAGGTGAGAGGCTGCTGATAAACATCTTGAAGATGTTAAATCAGAATTGTAATGCAATAGAGAGGTAAGCTACTAATAGCTAGAAGATACAGTCTAGTTTTTAGGTTTCTTGGGTGACATGGTTTAGTGTGAGGCATCCCTGCCCACGGTAGGGGGGTTCAGACTTGATGACCTTAGGGTGCTTTCCAACCCAAACCATTCTGTGATTCTATGATTTTAAAATATAACAACTGCATTCAGAATGTAGTGAACACATGTCCTGGGTTCAGCAGCAGCAGTCATTTTTCTCCTTCTTAGTAGCTAGTGCAGTGCTGTGTTTTGATTTTTGGCCTGGGAACAGTGTTGATAACGCCGATGTTTTCAGTTGCTGCTCAAATGTTTGGTCTGGCCAAGGACTTTCTGAGCCTCATGCTCTGCCAGGGAGGAGGGGAAGCCGGGAGGAAGCAGAGACAGGACACCTGACCCAAACTAGCCAAAGAGGTATTCCATACCACAGCACGTCATGCCCAGGATGTAACGGGGAGTTACCCGGAAGGACTAGGAGGACTGCAGGGTTGGATGAGGTATCGGTCGGTGCTCGGCTGGGGGGAGTGGGGCGAGTTATTGGTCAGCTGGTGTTGAGGTGTTGTATTCTCTTCCCTTGTTGTTTTCCTTTATCATTATTATCATTGGTGGCAGCAGCAGTGATTTGTGTTGTACCTTAGTTACTAAACTGTTCTTATCTCAACCCGTGGGAGTTAACATTCTTTCGATTCTCCTCTCCGTCCCTCCAGGAGCAGGGGGAGGGCAAGAAGGGGGGGCGGGGAGTGAGTGAATGAGGTTTGTGGTTGGGTTTAAACCATGACAACACAGAATACATGTGCTTGCACCTCAGGCATCCTGGAAAAGAGGGAATTACTTAGATACTGTATGTTTACCAAGTAGAAACTTTACAGGGAATAGATTTTGAAATTCAGCAAAATAATAGTATATTGAATGGTTCATACATTCAATGGTATTTATTGCTGTGCGTGCTTCTTATAAAGTAACAACAGCAAAGAGCCATGAGGTCATTTAATATCTTCAATGCTATTTTCCCCCATAATGTGGCAAATACTGTATCCACAGATATTCAAGAACATTGTGCTTACAACCAGAACTACAAAAAGCCTGAAGAACTAACGATGTCACCAGTGGAGCTTGTTGGCATTTCTAGTGGACCTTGGCGAATGAAGTTGCTAAGCCACTGTCCATCATATTTGAAAAATCATGGCAGTCAGGTGAAGTTCCTGATGACTGGAAAAAGAGAAATATAACCCCCATTTTCAAGAAGGGGAAAATGGAAGACCCAGGGAATTACAGACCAGTCAGTCTCACCTCTGTGCCTGGCAAAATCTTGGAGCACATTCTCCTGGAAGGCATGCTAAGGCACGTGAAAAACAACAAGGTGCTTGGTGACAGCCAGCATGGCTTCACTAAGGGGAAATCCTGCCTGACCAATTTGGTGGCCTTCTATGATGGGGCTACAGAACTGATGGACAGGGGTAGAGCAGTTGATGTCTCAAGCGTTCGAGACTGTCCCGCACGACATCCTTGTCTCTAAATTGGAGAGACATCAATCTGATGGATGGACCACTCGGTGGATAAAGAACTGGCTGGATGGCCGCACACAGAGAGTTGTGATCAATAGCTCAGTGTCCAGCTGGAGACCGGTAACGAGTGGTGTCCCTTAGGGATCGGTGTTGGGACCGGTCTTGTTCAACATCTTTGTCGCTGACATGGACAGTGGGATTGAGTGCGCCCTCAGCAAGTTTGTTGATGACACCAAGCTGTGTGGTCCGGTTGATATGCTGGAGGGAAGGGATGCCATCCAGAGGGACCTTGACACACTTGTGAGGTGGGCTGATGCCAACCTTATGAAGTTCAACCATGACAAGTGCAAGGTCCTCCTACACCTGGGTCGGAGCAATCCCAGGCACTGCTACAGGTTGGGCAGAGAAGAGATCCAGAGCGGCCCTGCGGAGAAGGACTTGGGGGTGTTGGTCGATGAGAAAATGAACATGAGCCAGCTTCAGTGTGTGCTTGCAGCCCAGAAACCAACCGTATCCTGGGCTGCATCAAAAGGAGCGTGACCAGCAGGTCGAAGGAGGTGATCCTGCCCCTCTACTCTGCTCTTGTGAGACCTCACCTGGAGTATTGTGTGCAGTTCTGGTGTCCTCAACATAAAACGGACATGGAACTGCTGGAACAAGTCCAGAGGAGGGCCACGAGGATGATCTGGGGACTGGAGCACCTCCCGTATGAAGATAGGCTGAGAAAGTTGGGGCTGTTCAGCCTGGGGAAGAGAAGGCTGCGTGGAGACCTCATAGTATCTGAAGGGGGGCTATAGGGATGCTGGGGAGGGACTCTTTGTCAGGGACTGTAGTGACAGGACAAGGGGTAACGGGTTAAAACTTAAACAGGGGAAGTTTAGATTGGATATAAGGAGGAAATTCTTTACTGTAAGGGTGGTGAGGCACTGGAATGGGTTGCCCAGGGAAGTTGTAAATGGTGGTGTTCAAGGCCAGGTTGGACGAAGCCTTGGGTGACATGATTTAGTGTGAGGTGTCCCTGTCCATGGCAGGGGGGTTGGAGCTAGGTGATCTTAAGGTCCTTTCCAACCCTAACTATTCTATGATTCTATGATTCATTTTTGAAACTTTCTCAGAAGCAGGATGCTTTCTGGTCAAAGCAAGGAGAAATAAAAAAAAGAGAAATAAAGAAAATAACCCTACATTTTGCTTTCTTTTCATCGAGTAGATCAATAAAATTCTTGGTTGGATGAATTTGCACTCCCTCGCCCTTTCCTTCCAAAAATTACAGAAAATAAGGCAAATTTTATTTTGATGATTGTTATTTCTCCTTAATCTACAGAAGCCAGAAATATTTACAAACCATCCAGATCCATCGTGGACGAAAGGCTGTATGTTATTTGAATTGGTGATAGGCCTATTCCGGGATACCTTTTATGTTTCTAGAGCACAAACATCTATGAGGGAAGTAATAATATTATTTCATTGTATTATATGCATTTGTTGACTTTTTTGCAAGTCATGAGTGAAGAAAAAATTAGGAAATACAGGATTTGTAATGGTGCTATGCTTCTGAAGGTAGAATTTCTCAAGGGAAGGGTCCAAAGTAGTAATTGAAAGACACTACCTCAAGGGATAGCTTTAATAATGTAGGAAGGAGGTGAAGTAATTACTTGCCTTTTAAAAGACACATAAACATAAAAGATTTGTCACAAGCATACATGAATCAAAAGCAGTTCAAGTGACAAAGGAGAAACTTACTGTATACTGACTGAAGAGTACAGCATATAGAACCAGCTGAACCACATTTTGAGAGGAGAGTATCACAGAATCACAGGATAGTTAGGGTTGGAAAGGAACTTAAGATCATCTAGTTCCAACCCCCCTAAACCATGTCACCCAAGGCTCTGTCCAACCCAGCCTTGAGCACTGCATTAACGACTTCCTTGGACAACCCATTCCAGTGCCTCACCACCCTCACAGTAAAGAACTTCCTCCTTATATCCAATCTAAACTTCCCCTGTTTAAGTTTTAACCCGTTACCCCTTGTCCTATCACTACAGTCCCTGATGAAGAGTCCCTCCCCAGCATCCTTATAGTCCCCCTTCAGATATTGTATCAAAGCTGATAACATTCTACTGAGCATATCTATTGAGAAGGAGAAATCATAAGGAAGAAATGTATTAAGTAATATCTGAAAGAAATGGGATAAGTCATTCTAGATCTATTTAAACCTGCCTTTAAGGGTTCCTCACAAGTGTATATGTGTCATGAAACAGAAAATCTATGTGAGGATTTAAAAAGTAGAAGTTTGGAGTTCTGTCACCCACAAGAAAGTTCCAATGGCTTTAGAGAAGTCAGTAGCTTAAACTGAGACTAAAAAGGTTGTAAATACTTTAAAATTTGGGGAAAACCCAGGATTTTTTCTTCTATGCAAAAACAGTCTGTAAAATTACAGACCTAATTGCACCAGGTCCTTGTTAATGTTCTCACAAAGGTACACTGACTTACTATGAGGTGTCTCCCAAGAAAACAATGCCGCAGATCAGAATGCTTTTTTATTACCAGTGTCACAAAAATAATTAAAAAGAGATTTACACTGTATGCTGGAGAGAGTGGCCACTGGCCTTGTGAGGCCACTTGGGTCTTAAGATGTCTCCAAGGTAGACATCTGTATCAGAAGTTTCATTTATAGCCAAGTAAGAGAGAGAAATTGTTTTGTCCTATTTTCAGACGAGACAAATATGTACTCAGACACCTCAGAAGTGTGTGTTTTTTTCCATTGCTTCTTTTGTTATCTTAAACCAAGTCTAGACAGCAACACAGATGTATTTGTTCACCACATGGAAGCCTACATTTGAGTAGGCAAATCTCTCTCCAGGTGCTTTAGACTTCAAACATACTTGTTTCTTGGAGCCGCTTTTCAGATAATATATAATACATCTGACCTGTAACCTTATAACCAGGTCAGAAAGAACAGATCAGCCTTCACTGTATTCTCTAGATGCAATGAGGGACTTTGACTTAGATGAGAGACTGATTTTAAACTTTAAATCTTTCTGTCTGACCCCTGGTGTAACAGTAACTTAATGTCTTACACTTACTCTGAGATCTAATTTTCTAGCAAAGGTATATTTTAAAGGGAAAAAGAGTAAAGGTAATCTAAAATCTTTTATTTGCCTAGTTAGTAGAACAACTGGGTGGGTGGGGTGGGGTGGTGGGGAGGAAAGACAGAGAACTTGTGTGTCTGCTAAATCGTCTGGAAATGAAATGCAACACAAAATGACCTTAGACTTAGCTGACATTTTACTTCATTTTACCTAAATTGTATCTTCTGTATCATCTCTTTTCTAGGACAATTTTAGTTTTAGCTAAATATTGAGCTATAAAGTAGGTATTTCTTAGAAATGTTATCACTTATACTGATAAAGGAGAAAGTCAAAGTTCAAAAGTTTCATCTCATACTACATAAACCACTACAAAAATTATTATTTTAAGTATGTCATTTAACAGACTACTTACTGAATAGACTCCTTTTCTGAAGTGATCACAGAAGGGAAACCTGCTATCTAGAATAAAATATGTATACTTTGGCTAGGCAGATAACATACTCTCTGTCTGAATTGTCTGCCTCATGTCTTAGGCTTTTCCATGGGGTTTTGAGACCAGTAAGATTTCTACCTGGAAAGTAGAAATGGAGCTTGTGAGAAGGAGACTGCAACTGAATTTTGGCTGAATATCTTCTATTTTAAGAGTCATGGTTTCTGAAATAAAGGAAGAAGAATGTTTGACTGTTTCCAGGAAAATCATTGTCCTTTGGAAAGCATTTGACCAGCATTCAGCTAAGGCAGATAATCATTTAAGGAGAAAGAAAATATACCACCTGGGTTAGGAAAAAGTAGGCAGCTTTTTTGGATAGTGGTGGTAAAATATCTTCAGTCTCCCCACTGTGGCACCTCTGATCTTATAAAACATCTTTTTGAGTCCCTGCCTTTACACCGTAATTGGCTTATAGGGGTTATGTTGCAAAAGGACTGGGTAGGTCTCAGAATGGTAGGTGTGATTTACATGCCACAGCCTTTGCTAGAAGTAAATTACTATATAAATTATGGCATCTGGAGTTATCTCTGGTTAAAGGAGGTAATACTGTCATTGAGCTCATTATATTTGCTGTGTTGGTTTAATATAGGTATCTGATGCAACAATATGCTTAGACATTGAGTAGGTAGGAGCCGAAGCAAAGTGTTTCCTATGTTAAACAAAATGGATGTGCTTGTGCTGAGGCCTGAGGTACTCGATCACAGTGGCTGCTGGAGGGGCTGTGGTGCCCTCAGTTAAAAGAGTAAATCAAGACACCTAACAGTGTGTGAGACTTCCAGTTCTGCTCTGCTCTTGTGGCCTTCCTGTGGATGATTTTGGTTAAAATCCGGAATACGTAGGGTTTATTTGTAATTGGGCTTACGATTTTTTCCTGAAAAATTAAGAGGATCAGCCTCACAAACTTACTTCTCATTGAGTTTGCTTCTGGTGAAAACTGGAGCTGTGCAGTCTGGAGAAGAGAAGACTTCATGGAGGCCTCATAGCAGCCTTCCTGTATCTGAAAAAGCCTACAGGGATGCTGGAGAGGGACTCTTCATCAGGGACTGTAGCGATAGGACACTACGGTAGTTATGGGTTCAAGCTTGAACAAGGGAAACTGAGGTTAGATATTGTTGTGGTTTAACAGCTGAACCCAGGGCAGTATATAAGGAAGAAATTCTTTACTGTGAGGGTGGTGAGGCCCTGGCACAGGCTGCCCAGAGAAGCTGTGGCTGCCCTGTCCCTGGCAGTGTTCAAGGCCAGGTTTGACGGAGCCTTGATGAACCCGGTCTAGTGGAAGGTGTCTCTGGGTTTGGAACTGGATGATCTTAAGGTCCTTTCCAACCCAGACCATACTATGATTCTATAATTCTCTGGTGGTGTTTTACTGCATTGGCATCAGTCATTCTATGGAGCGAATGGAACCGCTGGCTGTGTGGTGTCATCTGCTCATACTGAGGTGGAGTTTCAGATGCCATTCTGGTTTATTCCCAGATTAGTCCTTCCAGGCTTCTTAATGTGTTGCTTATAGCCATTGCAGCTGATGAAGCACCCTGCTAAGACATCAGCTTAGTTATTGTCAGCTTTGATGTACAAAGATTTCAAACTCTTTCTACGATTGTGCAGCCTGTTCTCCTGATTAACACAGTACAACATTTAGGCCTGAATTTTGCTTAATAAAACTTGCTACATACGTCTGTTAATCATCTCTGTCTGAATCTCCTGGAGGAAGAGATGCAAACTCTTCCTTTCATTCTTTAAAGACTGACATTTGTAAGGGGTTGAGCTACATCCATCCCTGTTGACCTCTGCAGGAATGGAGGGTGCTGGGCTTCCCCCCGGCATCCTGTGGGCAGGGTTGAGCTCACCAGCCCTCACTCACCCACTGGCCTCAAGCAGACAGAGCGAGTCTGCAGACTTCAGAGGCAACAATGCCAACAGCAAGTTTAGGTGAGATTAATTGCCCTTTTTGTAAGGCATACAAATCTCTTCAGCTAGATGCAGGACTGTTGCTGAATATATTCTACTGTTGCTGGATGTTTAATGTATCATGTCATTTAATGAATGCCATTATTTGTGTTAAAATGGTGCCAAGAAGCTCAAATTTGGCATCTAAGCCTGTCTTAGTTTTGGCATTTCCTGTCTATGGGATGCTTGATTTTGCAAGCCTATACCTCTTATTTATACCTTGGGATAATTAGCATTATAGCCCATAAGGGAATACACAAGTATAAAGGATTAAACAGAAAGTTTTATCTTTAATTAAAACATCAATTTAACAAATATTATTCCATAGCTTTGCTTGCATTAATAATGCTGGTGGGCAAGGTTATTGGAGCATAATAGCAACATATGCATTGAAATTGCTAAATAAAAATGAATGAGTCGCTTTCAGTTAACTCTAATGAAATAATTACCATTTGTTGAAGGAAAAAAAGACAAAAATCAATGTGGAAGAAAAATGTTTACGGAAAAATGAAAGGAAAAAGGAAATCTGTAGAAAAACACACTTTCCAGTGTCTCTGAGAAATGAACCAGAAACAAAGTAAAAAGCCATTTAATGTTCAGAAATTCAATGTGATGAAAGTGAAAATCTTTAGAAGTAATTAAAGTGAATAAAACTGCCTTGCACTGCCAACAGTAGAAACAAAACCTTAATTACAATAGGAGTCAAGCTTGGTAAGACAAAGACATCAGTAACAGTGTCACAAATAAGTCATTACTGGGCTGCGATCTTACTGTCATTCCACAGATCAAATTCTTAGGGTTTTTAACTGGGAAATTTGTTTGCATGGCGGCTGCACAGTTCAATTGGACATCTTTCTATAGAGTGTTGCCATTCATGCAAAGTAAGGAACATCTAGAAGCCTGGCTGTAAAGTAAAACTCAGGGGCATAAATGGAAATATATCAACGATACCTTAATAGGAATTTATCTTCACCCCTGCAGTGACCATTTTGGTGAATTTTGGTATGCTGAAGTCAGGGGTGGTCTTGAATAACTTGGCTGAAAACTGTGGGAGTTTGGGGCGGTTTTTTAGAGAATATATTGGTCAAAAATATTGCATGGCAAACGTAACGCATACAGCTCAGGGAGTTTGCTCCAAAGAAAATCTGTTCAATCGAGAAGCATCAAAGTGTTCAAGCAAGACCTTGAATGAGTTATTAAACAGTAAATAGTCTGGGAACGAAGGTAGAAAAAGAAATATGAAAGGGAAGGCAGTAGATGCGATGAGCCTTCTGCAGAAGGTGTTTTTTCTCTCAGACTGTAATTTAGAAGTGAATTTATTCTGCACTGCACATATTATTTATATCTTCTCTCACCACCTTTTTACCTCACACTTTTGGGTTTGGAGTGACTTTAATGAGAGCAAGAAACAAGACTTAGCATAAAATAAAGATGTCATCCTAAGAGGTAGGCCAGGGTTTGGCCCCTGTGTGTATCAAGCCCTGAAATATTAAGGACTTGATTGTCTCTTGGAGTTTCCCCTAAATTATTGTCTTAAAATACTCCAAGTTTAAATGGAAAGAGTGATTTTCCCCAAGTAAGCTATTTCTCTTTAGCCATTAATTGGAGGAAGAATACTGTGAACCATCTGTTATTCTGCTCAATTTCTGCAGGTTATATAGCAAATCTGAGAGAATTTTTTTCCCAGTTCACTGATTTCTCTAGCAATTCAATGGTTTTGGGTAATTATTTCAGCTGCTAAAGAGCATTTAAAATACGGGTTTGCTATAAATATACATCTGCACATAGAGCATAGGGCAAGGAGAGTGTATTAAGAAAGTGTATGAAATTGCTAAATAAAAGACAGTATTAAAAAAGCATATGAAAAGCATTTCATCCCTGGGTTATCAATAGAAATCAGGCCAAGCCCTGTAATAACTTAAAGCTCTGAGACAGGCATTTATCAGCATATTCAGCCATACTTAGTGAAACAACCTATTTTCAAACAGCTTGGGAGCAGGGGTCAGAGCTACGGTTTCTTGTCTACAGCATTCCTTTCCATCTTAGCTTTCTCTCTTTGTGAATCTTGCGGCATTTGTTCTTGGTAACCCATTTTCGTCAGGACTTTGTAGCCTTTTGGACGTTGGGATTCTGAATCATTGGTCTGCAGCTGTTGTGTTAAAACTTCAGGAGTGGGTGAAAAAGAAGACTGTTAGTTGAATAGGTTTTTTAACTGGAAATAAACTTTTCCAGGAGAAGGAGAACGGGTAAAGGTAGGGGCTTCTTTTTAGTTTGTTGTTTGTTTTTTTTTTTCCCCAAGGGAAATTTGCATTGCTACTGCATTTTTGCCTGATAAGTAGAAACTTTTGTAGAATGGCAGGTTTTCAGGCTCCAAGAACACACTCGAATCAGCTAATCTAAATCCCTATAGAACATGGGCCACATGTTTTCGCAAATGAGCTTAGGTTGAAATAGGACATACCTTTTAGAGAAAAATCCTATGAAGTGTTTAGTTTCTAGGGATATGACATTTATCAAAGAACTGGACAGATGTTTCACTGGTAAATCACTCTCTCTATATCCTTCCTATAGTAAGTATGCACCAGACGTCTGAATGGATGCTCCTAATCCATTTTGGTGCATCTTGGACTATGAGAAGATACATTTTGTTCTTCAATATCTTGAGCACCTCGAACCTTTTCGTATGAACCATGTTTTCCAACTCTTTCATCGTTCAGCTCTTTTCTGAACTCTGACTAATCAACACCTGTCTTGAACTGTGGGCATCAAAGCTGGACACTGTTTCAGTACTGAGCACTACGGTAAACCTGGTTTACCCCATGTGGCATTTGCACATACAAGGATCACATTCATTCTTTTAGCAGAACACAAGCTCAAATGCCTGTTCAGCTGAAACCCCCTCAGTACCCCCCACCTCTTCTCAGAGGTTCTTCCCCCCTCTGTTAACAGCATGGTCTCCATCTGGCTCTCTTGGAGTTGATGTTGTCTGGTTGTGCTGGTTCCCAAAGGAGTCCAGTCCCCTCTGTACTGCTGGCCCTGTCTCCTCACCATTCAACCACTCCCCCAGTCCTTTTCTACCTGCCAGCTTTATTAGTAATGATTTTGTGATTTTCTTGCAGATCAGTGATAAAATGTAAAGAATAGGGCTAAGAACTAATGGCTTTCGGATCCCCCTGGAAACACATGTTTAAGAACAATTCCCTAATGAATGATCAATTACTCAGACTTTAATAATTTTACTGTATGTCATGTTTATTTTTTTTATATCATTTGGATTAATCAAAACATCATGTAATAAGCACCATCTAAAGTAGCTTTTAGAAGTCTATTATACCTTCATGGTTACTTTTAGCAACTTGAAACCCCATAAAAATATCAAATTAGTTTGACAAAGTCTGCTTGCTATAAGCCCGTGTTGATTGGCAGTAATTACATTAGCCTCCTTATTAATCAAGTCCTCTCAACCATTTCATTATTTTCTCTGGAATCACTGTCAGGTTCACAAGCCTTTCATTACCTGAGTTGCCTGTGTACTCCCTACTGAAAATACTGGTACAACAGATGTTTTCTTCTGGTTGTCTGAAAGTTGATGTCCTCACATATGAAGAACAGTATAAATGGCACAAGGAACTCTTAAAATTGTAGGTGACATGTGGAACAGAGCATTTAGAACACTGAAAAAAAAAACCAAGAAGGGGAGTATATAGCTTTGTTGCTTCCAGGACTTTAGCAATCAGAGCACATTGCAGGCAGGCAGAAAGATAGCATGTGGCTTATATGGAAAACAATTTTCTGATTGCAGAGGATTTTAACATTACCTCATTCATTTGGAAATATGAGAGACTTGATAAGTGGGGAAATGTTACATGAAAGTAGTATTCATAAGTTATTACTTTCTGAGCATGTCTCTGCTTATCTCTGGGCCTGTCAATCACCATTTTTTTTCCCACTCAGTCATCAAAAATATAGACAAATCAGAAATGTGCTGAAGATTTCTGCCAGAGTAACTGTACTGGAAGCCCTTGCTTATATATTCAGTTTTGCAAATATCAAAGTCTCACTCCAAATTAAAGGTCTTTTTGCTCTCAAATGGAAGTAAAAAATTCAGCTTTAGTTACATTTATTTATAGTCAATAGATAACAGGTTTCCAAACCCACTATCCTCAAGGCTTTCTTCCTGCTCTCCTGGCTGCAGTGTCCTCATCCAGTGAACATCACTGACAGGATCCCATCACAATTGCAAAAGGCATCAGAGCCCAGTATCCCACGCTTGGCTTGTGTTAGTGCTGGTTTTCTCTGGCAGGTGTACTGGGCAGGCGGCAGGTCCCAGACCAGGGCAGGGTGACAGTTTGCTTTGTCTGATATAAATGTTAGCTCAAAGCTAGGAGCTTCCCTGCTTTGCTGGAGACTGCAAGCCTGGAGGGAAAACAGACAAACAAGGGTGAGACTTTGGGGGACATGTGCTGATCTTCTTGCAGACCCGCAGAAATGAGGTTAAAAAGTTCAAAGCTCTGCTGTTCTTCGCCCCAAGCTGAGTAGCCATTTACTGAAGACCTTCTTAATGGAAGAGTTTGTGCTGGGGCTATCCTCGCCTGGCTGCCCAGTGCCCAGGCAGGGGCAGGACTGCAGCCACCTTCAACCTACAGACACAGCACGGAGGCGAGGCTGGACAGAGCCAAAGTTGGAAGCTGGGGTTTTTTTCAGTCTTTGGTGAGATGTGTCTATCTGTGAGCTGGAGCCTGAACCCATGCAATGGGAAAGCAAACGCCCTGCTGTTGATGTGGAGGAGATGCAGAAGCAAACAGCTGTGAGGGTATCTTCTGTCCTTTTGCTATCTCCCTCTCTCTGTCATGTTCTGCTTTGTAGATAGAGGAGTTCATCTTCATCCTGATTTGTGTCCAGAGGAAACAGAATACCGATAACATAGGTACACATTTCCATTTCAAAGACTCCACTAATGATGCTGCCCCACCACTGCCAGAGGACATCTGCACAGTGGGACTGCATGACCTGATGCTTCGCTGGGAGTGCTGAGCAGTTAGAAAGCAGGTGGCGGAAAGGAAATTGGTTTTCTGAAGCTGTTCCACCTTTTACAATATCAACTGCTGCAGTTAATGCAGTGTTTTCTTAATACCTGAACTCTCATGCTGCTTTAGGATGTTTGAGCCAGAGGAAGATGCTGCTGAGGAGGTGGCTGCCCTCATGTTGGACGTTTGCCTGTTGTTTTCCTTAACTGATAGCAGGCTTTTTGTGCAACACTCTGCCAGGCCATGTTGTACTTAGGGACTGATTGTGCCACCATTTGCGATGGTTGCACCAAGGTCTGCAGGTCTCACAGCAGAAAAAAGCCTACTAAGCCAAAGTGTGGGACAAGTAAATTAGTGTCAGTTAATGGCTTGATTATAATCGATATTCTAAGTTGTCTCAATGCTCTGGCGCTTACAGATATGAAAATATTCATTATTTCATCCATGCCAGCTGAAGAGATACTGAGCTTTAAAAACAAACAAGGAGTGGTATTTTTTACCTTCAGGATACTCAAACCTTAGTTTTATAATATCCTAACTAAGAAGACATTATTTAAAACTTCAGTGCTTGGTCTTGTTGTAAGCAGACAGCTGTGCTCCCTTTGAACATCACCCTGCCCTGTGTTAACTGTTGGGTGAACAGGAAGTTGGCCAAAGGCATAAGGGAAAAAGCCCTCCTAAAATCATATATTGAAAGTCTTATCTTTGCATCAGGACATGGTGTTATCTTTGTGGTGGGGGGTCTTATTGCTACCTCCTGGCCTACATCACCACCATTCACTTGCAGCAACTATGACTTAACCATGGCATTGGAGAATCCTTTTTGCTTAGGAACAGGTTTTATCAAGCAGATGCTGATTTGCAATGCAAGATCATTGTGTTTTTCTTGTACTAAACATGAGCATATATATATTTTTAGATACTTTTATTTTAAAATGTTCATTCTTGTGTAAAATCAGGGTTTAATCCCTAATTATTTCTTAGGTTTTCTTATATCGTGGCCATTATTTTTATCTTACAAACAAAATGTGTTCAGGGACAGACGTTTGCACAGATGGTGTATCTTAATGGGCTTTGTACCAGCCTGCTATTAGATACTCTTGCCCATAATAGTTACCTTCCACTTTTGAAATTCAGAGGTAGCAGCATTTTACCATGGCTGGTCACATACAGTGACATTGGGATCCTGTAAAGTTTGTTATTATACTCCCTGCTCTTTCAATTGGATTTATTGGCTGTGTCACTTGGGGGTTTAGGTTAGCTACTTGACATTTCTTTGTGTATAGCACAAAATGTGCTAATTTTTTGTATTCATAGAGTAGAATGTGCTGAGAACGTTGACAGGTTCTGTGTAGCTATATCTGAACACAGCATTTTTCTTTGTATTTCAAGTGAAGTCAGTATTCATGCCAAAATGCCGTGTTAAGATCCCAATCCGACAGCTTTGGGAATCTGCTATTTGCAGGGGTATTTCTAGCACTATTCCCTGTATCCCCTGTTCTCCTGTGGCTCACAGACTGGTACAGCTGGAGCAGCCAGTCCTGCACATCCAGACTATGCCCAGGGCTAAAGGAAGAGGGGAATGATGCTGCTGTGTTCATATTCCGATTCCCTGTTGGGTGTCAAGCAAGTATTTCTTCCACTCCATAAATATTCAAAAGCAGAGGGAAACTCCTTATCTTTGAAATTATTCGTCAAGCTATCAAAATTTATAGAGCATATGGAAGATTTTTTACAGAAACTGTCTTCTGCATAACTCACCCATCTAATTTATCAGATCAGTCTTGCCAGATCTTTCTGCTGACTCAGGCTGTAGCAATCATGTAATCCTATGAAATGTTTACAAAAACCGCAGTTTCAGTTTGTTGCAGAGGAATGTACAGGGCATATTATGTTTGATATAGGGATCGATAGCTGTTCTAATCAAAGGAAATCAAATGCTGAGTGGTTTGTCTTAATTGCCTATGAAAATGGCTTATTTGACTTGACCAAATTCTCCCTGGAACCTCATCCAGTCCATTTTACTCAGTGCTTATTGCAAATGACTCCAGTGTGGTTACCTGTGTAAATGACAGGACATGAAGGACTTGGCCCTAGATACCAGGAAGACCCACCATAATTCAATAGCTGGGTTATTTCCATCTGACCCTTTGATTTTATTTCTGGTGCTCCAGAGCTAGCACCTGCATGTTCATATTTCATGCTGATGGGTGCACAAGAGATCTCTTCTTCAGCAGCATTTGCTGTGTTTGGGCTCATCGTGGAGAGCAGAATCCACCTGGCAGTGAGTGGGGTGTGACAGCAGCCTCCAGGTCTGCAAGGCCAGGCTGTGATTTCTTGCATTCATGCATAGAAGTGCTTCCACAAATGAAGTCAGAACAATGACTCTGGTGTCCTCGCATTCACTGGTGTGGAAATTGGGCTTGTAGCATTCTCCAAGTAATTCTTGTTCAAGACCCCACACGTTTTACTGACATATCTAATAATGTACATTGTGAGGTCAAATAATAGATGATTAATTTTTGCTTTCTTATCAACTTCTTTGGAAACCAGTAAAATACTTCCTTGCAGGCCAAATCGTGAAAAGCTGCCTTTCGTTTTATTAGGAAGGGGTGTAGAGTTTAAAACCCCCGAAATGACATCTTTCTGATGATGTCGTACCTGATTTTGGTGTCTAGGAGAAGGCTACAAAGGGAAGCAGGGTGTGGTTAAATCTATCAGGACCATAAATCAACACTCCTTAAATGAGGAAGAAGGGTATAGTTTGGAAAATATGTTTGATTTCTAAGGCTTCTTGAGGAAATACCACAAATGCAGTGAGAAGACGAACCCCAGCCTATTACCATAGTGCAGTGTAGCACTACATTGGGTTTTTGTTCATTCTGTTAATTACTTTGGGAAAATAGGCTTTCACAGACTGGGATCAGTTTGGCAAGCATTTGCAGTGCAGACTTTTCTCTTTCTCCCCAGCACCACTGCAGAGCAGGCAGACACCCTTGCAATCCTGATGCCACTAACCTGGTCAGGGCTGCACCCCAACGCCACAAGGGGCTGATGGTGCAAGCTGAGGCAAATGGCAGGGGCTATTCCCTCTGGCATTTGTCGGTGCACAGATGGGATGTGCTACATGATGGCTGATGGAGCAAATACTGTGACCTACACTTCCAGTGCACCATAAATACAAGAAATGATGGCAAAGTTCATTGCTGCTGCTGTCCCTTCAGCCCATGCAGGACAGCACTGCTCATGCATCTTCAGTCTGTCACTGGGATGATGACCCGGGTTGCTGCTGATGCATATGAACAGGGGGCTCAGAGGGATCCCAGTTGTGGATCATTCTGCTGAGACATGGAGCAGGCTATGCAGAGGGGTGAGGGGTGCAGGCTCTGCGCAGGAGGGGACATTCATCTGGGTGGCCATCCTCACCCACAGCCTGGTTTGTCAGTGCGTCCCACAGCATCTGCTCCCAGGGGGTGCTGGCAGGCTGGGAGGAGGCACCCAGCTTGACTTCAAGGGATGATAAAGCCAATTGCAGACAAGATTCTATATTCTTTCTCCCATGTGATAGCTGGCAGTTGTGTATACCCATCACTGATTCTGATGAGTTCCTGTTTTGTCTTGTTTTTCCTTTGTTGCTTTTCTCTGTATTTCCTCTTTCCTTGGATATACCTTCCAGGATGCCCAGGGAGTGGTTGTGCGGGGCAGAGGCACACAAGCGGGGACACAGGCACTGTGGAGCTTGCTCCATGATAGATGATCACCAAACCTGCTGTTTTCACCTGCATTTCAGGGCTTCACTCAGGTACAGTTTACCACTGTGCTTCAGTCTTCCCCACTGCAGGGCAGGAACCTTAAGCATATTCAGTAGGGTGCCTCTAGGTCTATCACGGGACTATGTTACCTAAACACAGATGTTCTACTAGTCCAACTCACAAGGCTAAACAACAATTAATATCATACACATGGTTTTCAACACCCCAGCTGCAAGTCACTGGAGCACGTTTGCAATTGTCTTTGCCAATCTTCCATTATTTCATGCACTTTGATGCCGCTCTTGGCATCATCCTCGTTGCACTTATGTTAATGTGTAAAAACAATGAAAGACTAAAGTTTGCTTTATTAACATTGTTTTATGGGAGAGAGGCATAGATGTTGCAGTTCTGGAAAACACTGCACAGGCAGTTAGTGTTTTTTTCAACCTCTAGTTCACCTTCTTCCTTCTTAGAGTTTAAGTCTTGCTGCCAATGAATCTAATTGAATAGAAACCTGTCATGGAAATTAAACATTCAAAACACATGCTGGTCACAGCAAAATAACTATTATCCTTAACGGGAATTGTGTGTGCGTACTGAGTGAAGGATTCACCGCTTTGCTTTTAATTCCATGTCATGTAGAATTACTGAATGAATAGGAGTGTGTATATCAGGGCTTGTTTTCACCCCCCTAATGTACAGAAGATCAAATCCTAATTAAGGAGAAATAATTATCAGTTCATCCTCTTGCAGTTCTCCTTTCTGTGTTGCACTGAAATGGTTCAGAGGATTTATAGACGGAGTCAAAGATTAGCAGTGGTTCATAGCTAAATTCTGACTTTTAATCCTGCAGCAGGTCTGTCTCATTCACTGGTGTGCTCATAAAACAGTAAATATGATGGCTCCATAATTAGCCTGGTTTGTAAACAAGTACTACTGTTTAGCTGATAGTGCAAAATGCTCTTCAGCAGCATTTGTCAAATAAACACTTATTTGGGCATACCATTTGAAAAATGTGGATTATTTGTCTAGCGGACTGAGATTTCTCATCAAACCACAGCATGGAGCTAACTTGCTGCTGTCTGGCTAGCCTGTGTCTTCAAACCACTGCTGGTGGTGAGGGGAAAATGGGGTGCTGGAGGGACATCAGGTCATTGGAGGGTGCACCTACAAGTACTAGCCTTGCTAGGACACCCTGTTTAAGCAGTGCAGTGCTCCTGTCTATCCCTGAGCTTATGAGGCATGCCTGTCTGTACTCAAGTCCTTCCATCTTCCAGTCCTCTTGCTTCTTGTCAGTGCATGCCAAACTCAGCCTACAGCAAAACCAAGATGTGTGGGTGCCTCTCCCTCCTTCAGGCACCTACTTGCCTGTCAGGGGTCATGGAAGCACCCATGGCATCTCATTCTGCTCTCATTTGCTTCTGCATGACAGCACTGACATGAGGTGCCTGTACCACAGAGAATGCTGGAATGGATGAGTTACAGCACCTGCTCTGTCTCACAGCTTTAGGATCATGTCATAACAGAGGCTACAACGCATGAAGCATCTCTTGACTTGTAGTCATCATACTGGAAGACTACAAATTATTCTGAAAAACAGCTTTAAAAAAAAGGATCCTCACTGACAATCAAATATATCAGTTTTAATGAATGTTTGTAAGTGAGCTGGAAAGGATTTGGATGGAGTTGTGTGCAACACAAGCACCTTTAAAGCAGCACCATGACGGATGCGGATGCCCCTGAATGCAGTCAGGATGACCAGACTTTTTCCAGCTTGGAGTATGGCAGTGACATTTCTTTTGCGAAAGGCAAGTCATTTTTGTTTTAAGAGAAAGGACTGGGTCAGTCTACCTGGAAGAAGACACACATCAGACCCAGGTGCTTTTTCTTAGAAGCCTCCAAGAGACACAGAGGGGGAATAAGCTGACATTGCCCCTTTAAATATTACAGATGGGGTGGTTCATGGAAGAGTGGGTTCAGCTTAATTCTCAGGTTGCAGAGGGAGTTTGTGTGGTGCAGGATTATGAAAGGAAGTTTGCTTTTGTACTTTGTGAAATGAGCATATTTAAAATGGAAAATAAAACTTGAAATGCCGCAGACCATGAAATGAAAATTCCAAATATGTCAGGACAGAATTAGGCGTTGGATGCTGTGCAGTCTGGGGATCGTGCTGCAGTCCTGCATCCCACAGCCGCATGCACTTCTGGGTTTCTCCAGCTAGCAAAGATGTTTTTGGCTCATGCCACTGATTTAGTGGCCAAGCCAAAGAAACTTATGAGTGTATCAACATGAAAGCAGGGGAGCATAACAATGCTTTGGATTTGTCATTATTTAGGAAACACTGGGAAGACTAGAAATGTGGCAATGGTGTGCACAGAAAAGCAGGGTCTAGAGTCAGCAGGTTGATGTGGGGCTGTCTGGTGTGTTGCTCCCATGGAGAGGTGAGCAGTGAGGGGCCCAGCAGGATTTCAGTCCTCACGCTGCTGGCAGTTGTCTCTAGCTGTGGGTACAGCATATTTTTGTGTTCAGATGCTAGTCAGGGTGAAGAGAGCATCTTACATCCATGCACTTCAGCTGCCTTTAACTCTCTGCTGTTGGAATGAGAGCAACTGCAAGGTCTTAGTAAAAAAGGACTGTTGTCTGAAGGTTGTTCTCTTCTTGTGGGATCCCTTCAGCCTCAGTTATCTTGCACTGTAATTAAAAGAGCCCTCTGGAAAAATTAGAAAGAGGTGGGACCAAAACCTCTACTGGAGGACACTGAAGGCAAGAGCATTTAGTCATGCAAAGGCCAACACTTAATGTCACACAGCAGGGTATGCATTTGCCCCTCTACTAAGAATTATTGCTAAAATATTTTTAAAGCCTCATTTCTATAATATCTAAGTGCCTCAAAATCCTTATTCGTCTTCATTCCCAGTTAGTGAAGAGCAAAGCAGAACAGGTTCTGTGTAGACCTAATCAGAAAGACACATAGACTAGAAGACTACCATAGACTAAAGGTAGATTGCTGAAGGTATGTAAGCACATAGAATCATAGAATAGTTAGGGTTGGAAAGGACCTCAAGATCATCTAGTTCCAACCCCCCTGCCATGGGCAGGGACACCTCACACTAAACCATCCCACACAAGGCTTCATCCAGCCTGGCCTTGAACAACGCCAGGGATGGAGCACTCACAACCTCCCTGGGCAACCCATTCCAGTGTCTCACCACCCTTACAGTAAAGAATTTCCTCCTTATATCCAATCTAAACTTCCCCTGTTTAAGTTTTAACCCGTTACCCCTTGTCCTGTCACTACAGTCCCCGACAAAAAGTCCCTCCCCAGCATCCGTATAGGCCCCCTTCAGATACTGGAAGGCTGCTCTGAGTTCTCCACGCAGCCTTCTCTTCTCCAGGCTGAACAGCCCCAACTTCCTCAGCCTGTCTTCATACAGGAGGTGCTCCAGTCCCCTGATCATCCTCGTGGCCCTCCTCTGGACTTGTTCCAACAGTTCCATGTCCTTTTATGTTGAGGACACCAGAACTGCACACAATACTCCAGGTGAGGTCTCAGGAGAGCAGAGTAGAGGGGCAGGATCATCTCCTTCGACCTGCTGGTCACAACATCATTTTCATTGGCCTAAGAGATCTCTCTACATTCATAATGGTGATTGGACTGTAGCAGGGAGCTGAATCCAGGTGCACTAAGTCCTCAGTTAACCCCTTGATTATCATGCTGCCAAAGCAGGGCAGTTCAAAAATCCAAAGACAAGGGATGTCTGCATGATCCTTGTCCCCGTCTGGTACAGTGAATTTAGAAAATACAGGGTTTGGGTGCAATCTTTGGTTTTGTAGTGCTGTGATCAGCATATTTAGTACTTCTGATCTGTGCTGGTAACACAAGAATAGTATTTCAGAGATGTGGAGCAGCAGGCAAAGTTTTGGTTTTCAAGCTATGTTTTATTTGTAATCAAAGCAAGGACAAATAGTCCATCAGAATTCCTGCCCTGCATCATCTGAATAGAGAAAGTGGAATGAATGATGTGCTGGTGATGAATAGGTCTATTACTGTGTAAATTGTACTGTATAGTACCTCTCATAACAACACAAGATGCTGATGCATTTTTTTGATTTCATGATTTAATGCCTATTACATGATTTTAGTTCTCATTCTGGAGGCAATATGGACAGAAAGACATGAATCTGGTATAAAGTTAAAGTTGAAAAGTTTGTTTCACGTAACTGTGTGAAAAAGAGCCATGCTTTATATTAGTAATAGTAATAACAGTCTATAACTTACACTTTTCTGGTACCAGGTTGGGAATATTTCAAATAAAGGTAGCTGTCGCTGTCACTGTGGGATATTGCCTAGTTATAGACAGTGGAGAATTTTCAGGGCTATGAAGTTAGGATACAAGTTGATGATTTACGCTAAAGTTTTGTCATCCCTACGATGTTTGGATACTCTCTGTTCTGGGATACCATTGCTGCAGATAATTCCAGAAAGGAATGCTAAATAATCCTTTCTATAGATAAATTAGTAGTGTTCTGGTCTACTTAAGTCACCTGGGTATGAGGTAGAACTAGCTGATTTGTTGCAATTGGTGTAGGGAAGAAATTACTAGATTAGGTAAAATGGCTAAATTTCCTTCATCAGAAAGCTCCTTCGGGGGGGGGGGGGGGGGGGAAACAAACACAACAACAGAAAGAACCACCAAAACCAAACAAAAGCCAATTGCAAAACAACTTCTTTGTATGGAATCATAATCATGGAATTTTTCTAGGTCCAAATGGCATCTTCAAGAAGTCACATGGGAAAAGTCCTGCTGGACATCCGGGCTTTCTGCTTGAGCACGCAGTGGAGCTCAGGCACCAAAAGATGCTCTGAAAGGGCCTTCAGCCCTGCAGTTGCTGGTGGTCATCTCATGCAACTTCTTCCATATCTGTATCACCTTCTATCTCAGAAGTAGTTAGCTTGGTGGCCTCACTGCTCAGCTCGTATGTTGGTTAGAAGTGCTCCTCTTACTTTTGGTATACTATCTTAGCAACATACCTATACCTGTTTGTTTTCATAGTGTTCTCTAGTTTTATCACCTCTTTTTCCTCCCTGATAATAAATACACGAATTCTCACCCCATTACTGCATTTATACTCAATAATCATAATTTGCTCTCTACTGCCCCTTGCTATCCCAACAAACTGTTCTTTGAGTCTCTTGTAAGTCAAACATCTAATCTTCCATAGCATCATAAATGCCCTATCTGTGTTCTTGTTCCATTCTGAGATCATCTTTCTTAAACATGGAAGCATGCTGTATTTTCACACAAAAGATTGGGGGGCAGGTCTCACTATTTCTTTGTGCAAGGTTGTTAGTGCTTCCCCATCTCTGTGGAAATGCTTCTGATATGTTCTAGGATCTTTTTTGTCATTTCTGCTTCGTGTTGTTGGATTGCAGTGATTCTGTGATCAGCCAGTGCTTCTGGATATCTGGAAGAGCCTGTCCAAACATCGAGGTTTCTGTCCTCTACCATTTCAAGATGATGAGCTCTCTGCTTACACCAGAAATCACAGAATCACAGAATCACAGAATCCCAAGGGTTGGAAGGGACCTAAAAAGATCATCTAGTCCAACCCCCCTGCAAGAGCAGGGTAACCTACAGTACATCACACAGGAACTTGTCCAGGCGGGCCTTGAATATCTCCAGTGTAGGAGACTCCACAACCCCCCTGGGCAGCCTGTTCCAGTGCTCTGTCACTCTTACAGTAAAGAAGTTCTTTCTGATGTTAACGTGGAACTTCCTATGCTCCAGTTTACACCCATTGCCCCTTGTTCTATCACTGGATATCACTGAAAAAAGCCTAGCTCCATCATCCTGACACCTACCCTTTACATATTTGTAAACATTGATGAGGTCACCCCTCAGTCTCCTCTTTTGCAAGCTAAAGAGACCCAGCTCCCTCAGCCTCTCCTCATAAGGGAGATGTTCCACTCCCTTAATCATCTTTGTGGCTCTGCGCTGGACTCCTTCAAGCAATTCCCTGTCCTTCTTGAACAGAGGGGCCCAGAACTGGACGCAATATTCCAGATGCGGCCTCACCAAGGCTGAGTAGAGGGGGAGGAGAACCTCTCTTGACCTACCAACCACTCCCTTTCTAATGCTCATTATTAGTCCCTAGCCGTATGGCCTCACACTTTGCACAATTGATTTCCATCCGTTTCTATTAGTGGAGACCTCAAGGTCATCTGCTTAGTACTGTGTGAAATCCCGGTCTCTTCTGAATTGACAGAACTCCTCCTAACTAGACATCATCAGCAAATTATTACCACCCTCTTGCTTTTGGTTATAGACTTTAATGAGATTGATCCCCAGAATGATTCTTTGAAGAAATCCCTTGGTAACCCAGAGGTTTTCTCTCAGGTTTCGTTGCAAAGGCACAAGTGGCACGTGCTGGAATTTATCTGCATGTTTTCAGATACTGCTCTCTGGTTTGTGGTAATGTCTGATAACGACTGGCTGCCTCTCCTCATCTCCCCTCTCCACCATGCTGGCAATCCACAGAGATCTGGGAAGACGGAATGGGATGTTCCACCCCAACCCGGCCACCCCCAACCAGGGTTTGCAGGCACCTCCTTCTCTATTCTGTTTTCCCTCACAGGCAATTTGTTCTTAACATAAATACTTACACTCCGTGGTAACTTTTAATTCACTGTAAATATGAAGATTGACTTAAAGTCAACACATTTTGCCATAAATAGAGTGCCTTTCACGACAAGTACATAATTAACTTTTCATAATTAATCGTTGGCTGCTTGCCAAATTAACTCCGTCACAAAATGTATTATTATTTAGGATGATACCAAGCAAATTACTGGTGTGTCGACTAATTGAAAATGTTCAGATGTCACAACTGCAGCAGCCTGCTGTTTGCATTCGGAGGCAGGTTAGAGTGGTGCTGCACTCATTAAAACAGCTCCTTCTGTAGTTTTCATGTGAGCACCATTTATGACCCAGGATTGATGCCATCCTCAGAAGTTACAATCTATATCTGTAACTGAGTAAAGATCAATCCTGAAGAAACTGGTTTCAGTTAAGTTAGCTTAAGGGTGAGTTTAGCCTTCTGCTTAGATACATAGAGTGCTTCCAGCATGGCATGGTAAGCCACTTGCTTTTCTGCAGTGATGAACATTATTGCCAGGCTGATTTTTATGATTGACTTTTAGCTACTAAAAAATACAAATTAAATTGATAATGTTAATTTCATTACTTGAAAATAATAGTGTGATTAGGCTTGGAACAAACCTTAGTTATTGCTCATCTGGGACATACAGGGCTTTCCTTTCCTGGTCCACTCCCAGCCCCAGCATTCCTGGCTCACACCAATGTTCCAGCAGTGAAGTGAGGGCACTGGCAAGACATCTGAGTGAATTGTCTCGCTTTTAGTGACCTGGTGACCTTCAGCTACGGAAGAAATCCCGCCCTGCTGTGTTTTCCATCCATCTCATCGCAGCAAGGCTGGTGCCTGGTGTGCTGTGGTGTCCCTCTCCAGCAAGGCTCAGCACTGTCTCACGCACTGCTCAGGCAGGGTGATATGACCTTGGCTTGTTTCTCCCTCACCCCTTGGATGCAGGGGCTGCTGGCAGCTTGCTGCCTCCCCCCAGACTGCTTTTGGTGCAGTATAGGCAAAAGATTTCACCTGGAGAAAACCTTTTAATGCTTAGACCTTTCTGGGGGGTTTGCAGCAATCACTGTCCTTTAGTTTTCCCATCATCCTGGAGCATTTAAAAGCTGATGAAAGAGTATTAATGTAGGTAATGCACTGATGATGTTGATGGGGCAGTTATAGTGATCATTTTTTGTGCTTTTGCGTTATGTTAAATGCAGGGAAGAATGTATGCAGCAGTTACGGACCTATATTTTCTTCCATTTCCCTCCTTTGCACTCCACCAGGCAGGGGTGTGTTGACATGGCCACAGGAACATCCATCACATGAGACACCTTTCCTTCTCTTTCAGGTTCTGAGTGCTGGTGTCTCTTTGCATGGGCTTGCTTCACCCGGGCTGAGCATTCTCGCAGCTGTATCTTGGCCAGGCTGGAGAGGAGACGAGCGCTCTGGGCCATAAATAAGTGTCCCCTGTCCCCCAGCTCAGTCGTTACCTGCCTGGGAACCGGAGGAAGGCAGACGTTAGATGGCCGTTAAGCCCAGCAGGCAGCAAGCATTGAAGTTCATAGATACAGCATGTATTATTTACCAGTAATTGTCCTTTCAGTGAACACCAGCAAATCAGCCAGAGAGCTCATGTCATTTTCTTAGGAGCTTTGCTGTGTAGCTAGAAAGTTAGTAATGACAGGAGGTAGCAGAAATACACTGTAAGACCTTAGAAAATGTGTAAAATCCAGGTTGAAGGGAGGGATCTGAATAGAGGTATGCTGAGTTTAATGTCACTTACAAACCCACACCTTTAATTGCCACTTACAGTAAAAGGGTGGTACAATCTGAGCAAAGTCTGGCACCACAAGGTGTCTAGAGGAATCAGGAATTGTTTAGAAGCCGGAGCCTAAGCCTTGTTACTGGCAGGAGAGCTGCACCCTGCAGTGCAGAAGATGTCCCTGCAGGCATCAGCTGGCTTGGGAGGAGGGGACCTGGCATGCACTGGGGCTTTTCCTTGACGAGGAGGTGTTTTCATGTGACATATTGTCTAATTTCATATGATAGCTGTAATACCACATAGGTTGGTTGAGCTGATCTAAATCTGGATAAACAGGCTAAACCACTGAGACCATTATTTGGCTGCAGTCATCCCTGCATGCAGCAGCCACCTGCCGGAGTTGCAGTGTTGAACCTGGAGGTTTTGTGCTGCTCTCTGAGTAGATCTAATCATTTAAAGTCTCATCACTTTAGGTGAAGCAAAGAACATCCCAGAGGGCTGGATGCCCAGGTCCCTGCTGCTTCTGGGTGGCTTCATAATCACCTACTTTCTGGGCTCTGGTTTTCACCCGAGAGCGAACCCATTGATTTCCACTATCAAAAACCAGTGTCTACCCAGGGTGTGTGCCCACGCATGTGAGCAGACCCTGTGCTGACAGAACACACTGCTCCCCTCACCTAGCATGCCTGTGCACAGCAGGTTGTGCACCTCCAGGAAGACAGGAAGTCTGGCTGTTAGGGCTGGCAAAATAGGTGACTTTGGATTTTCTACTAAAGATGCCTCTCTGCAAAGCGGAGATCAGACGAATCGCATCCTCAAAGTGTATTTCTTTCTATTTACTGTACGGAGTCCTAGAGTGATTTATACAATTAGGTGGTGGACTTGGCAGTTCTGGGTTAATGGTTGGACTTGATCTTAAAGGTCAACCTAAACAATTATATGATTCTATGCTTGAATATGGAGTTAGGTAAGGTGAAAATACCTGTTTGTTATCATTGTTGTGCATATGATAGAAATATCATATCTGCCTTACATCTCTCTTTTGAAGTATAAATTATGAACTTTTTTTGACAAAGTCCATCTCTTAGGGCCCTGTGTACAGCACCTTGCACTGTGGGTCCCTGAGCTTACTGGATCTTCACCTATTTTATCAGTTCTCTATGAAGACTAGTATTATCATAGTATGATTATTAGAAGTGATGCATTACAGATTTGCATTCTTTTAATGACCACATCAGTCTTTAGTCATAAAGAATCATAGAATCATGGGATGGTTTGAGTTGGAAAGGACCTCAAAGCTCATCCAGTTCCAACAAGGCAGGAACACCTTCCAATAGACCAGGTTGCTCCACGCCCTGTCCAACCTGGCCTTGAACACTGCCAGGGATGGGGCAACCACAGCTTCTCTGGGCAGCCTGTCCCAGGGCCTCACTTTGGATGAATTATAATGAAGAATTTTTTCCTAATTTCCAATCTCAATCTGTTGGGTTTAAAATGTTTAGCAGATGTTTTTTAAGGCTATGTGCTGTAGTGGTCCCTTTTAATTTAGCCACCATAGTATACATTAAATGTCAAAGTGCTCTGGACTGAACAAAACAATGTGTCAACATTGTGCAGCAGCTGAATGCTAGATGCATTTTAGATGCCCGGCAAAGGAAGAGAGATCATTGGGAATTCTTCCTGACTTTCAGCCAAATAGCTGATCTGAAATGCCAAACACAAACTGCATTTCATTTAAAAATGCTGATGGTAGGTCTTGATTGAACACTTTGAACCTGATCAGAATCTAATTTGGTTTTGTATTACAAAAGACACTTAAAATAGCACCTCTAGGAGATCAATAACAGGTTTTAATGCATACTAATAAAAAGGGTCCTAATTCAAAAGATAGCCTTAAGTTTCACAAAAGCAACATAGTTCTTGCTAACCAAGTACCTTTGTTGAACAAGAAGCAATGAAATGGAGTACTGTTTTCAGACAGACATCTCAGAATTGTACCAACTAGTGCCGCAGAAGGAAACCACACTAATTTATTTTCCACAGTTGTGAGTGCAATTAAATGGCACGTTTTAGGGGAAGGCACTTTCTCATGGGGGAATCCTGCCTTTGTTTGACTGTTAGTGTTGCTGCTTGGTGCGTGCTGCAGTAAAATGTTTCCCTTTATGACAATAAAACCTGTCATCATTTGTAGAATTAAGAAAATATGGAAGAAATTATGTCCATACATGATTGCTCATACTAGCAAGTAGAGTACTGACTGGCAGAGTGATTTTGCTCAAATGATTTGCCACGGTTGTATAAACGCCATATTCAGCTAATTGAGAATGAAGACAACCCTTCGTGTCTCTCTTCCGTCGTACCCCAGCCAATGCTGCCTTGGCAGACTGGAGCCCTAGGAGTGCTGCTGCAATAATAGCTGTGTGTCAATTTAGTAATAATATGTTCATTCAAAATTCTGTATAGATAGGACACAATTTGGGTTTTTAGGATTTGTTCTCATTTTCCCCATTGCTCTCTTAATTACATTACTGGATTTGGTGAGCAAAAACCTCAGCATGTCTCCCAGATTTCAGCAGCCAGTGCAAAACTCTAGGAATTGATCTCAGCAGTGTTGTGCAGCACCGCAGGCGACTCGCTGTGTGGGAGGTGGAGGAGGATTTTATTGATCCTGTAATGTCATTTCCCATAGTTCTGTCCTCCCATTTCTTCTCCACTGCAGTCATCCACATGTTGCAGAGCCATACTCCTCTCTTTGGTGTAGCACCAGCCTCTCAAAGATGCTCATGACCGCCTTTCGTTTTACTGACCCACACCTATTCCTTGGGACTTGTATTCTGACTCTGTGTTGTGGCTGGTTGAGGTTTTCGGATGGTTTTCTGTGCATAGAGTCATAGTCATTCAAAGTATCCAAGATGATTTGTGCTGGGCCTGCAGGAAGAAATATACCTGTATGGTTTATCATAAAAAAAAAAATAATAATCAGACATACCTTTATCAGAGAAAAGAAAAAAATACCTTGAATGCCGGGGATTATATTCATCATATGGCAAGGAGGAGGCAGACTGTGTGAATATAAATCAGTATTTATACATTGAAGCCCCTGCTTCTGTAGCGTAGGCTTTTTCATTCTAGAGAAAGCTATAGTGATTAGCAAGGCAAAATTATGTCTGCAGATATGTAATTGAATCTCACAGTACAGTTGTGTTTCCATGGACTGGGGCTGTGTTGAGTGGATGGCTTGTGTCTGAGCTCCACCAGGCGACTGGGGAGGGACAGGCTGGAGGTTGCTGCTGCGAACGAGGAGATGGGGTATGGCCTTGGGTTTAAAATGCCCAACCTTTTCCCTGCAGGAGTAACAAAATACTGTACCTAATGTACCTGGAAAGCAAGTGTCAGTGTTGTCCTAACAGGGTCCTTCTGGGAGTGCTCTCCTTCCCTAACTAGGCAGCACCCCTTCCCTCTGCAGCTGGCACTAGAGGAAGGGGTGCTAGCACCATTCTCAGACACAAGTTTGCTGCTCAGCTCTTGGTAGCTTTTGCATGGCATCACTATTAGCTGGGCTGGACTTCACTGGAAGAGATGGCCCTGCTACCATGAGAAATGGTCTCTGCAGGTGATGGCACCACAGTGAGCACACAAGGTCTACCAGGCAGGGAAGCTGCTTACACCTGGAAAAGAGAAAGAAATAGTCACTGGAGAAGACATCCCTCAGGTCCAGTTTGATCTCACTCCTCTCCACCCTTCCATGACCAACCTGCCAGGCTGAAGTTACAGTTACCAAGGCTGAGCACAGGCTGGTTTGGCAACCATGCCTCTGTCTGAGCAGGCTGGAGGACCAACCAAGTCTATCCCCACTCTGGGGATGAGGTGAGCTGCGGGCTGGAATCACCATGTGCAGCACATCCAGCAGTAAAATGCATCAGGAATGTCTGTGGTTTGGTTGGCTTGTAGATTCACAGACATTTTATATCATGAAACATCACCCATTCTGGAGTAACTGAAATGTAGGCTGCCTTTGTCATAAAGCTACTGTGGGATTCTTTCTTTATGCAGGTACTTTTTGTCACTCTACCTTAAAAACACAAACCAGAACAAGGACAGAAAACACACTAAAGATGTGAGGCTTGCATATGCAGTAGGGTGGTCTGGACTTCACTTGAGGTTACAGTCTGCACAAATGGTTACAAATCTGATCAGGAAGTGTCACTGATGGTGCGATATGTTACGGCCAAATGTGCATCGATTTCATAATTGTGGATTTGTGAACAGTATTTAATATTATTTACCCACTGATTTTGTTGTTGTTGTTCAGGAATGCAGTGTTGGTTTTGCTTTCATAGTTCATGTGAATGAGGATTTCTCACTTAAACTTTTTTCCTCTCGCTGTTATTTGCTGTACTGGAAACTCTGTTCTTTGAGAAAAGAAGATTTTGGTCATTGTTCATTCTGTAATAGCAAGGTTACTAATACAAAAAGAAATGACGATACAGTCCAGAAGTTTTTATTAACATTTTATTTGATGATGACTTAGATCTAGAAAGGTTGTATCAAGTTTAAACTACATTAGCATTTCTATTGAGCACTGACTATTCCCTAATGACTTTAGAATTACAGTTTACTGCCGTGAATATTTAATCTTGCTTACTAGCTTTTAAATTAGTAGAATAAATGCTGCTAAAAATTAAAAAAAAAAAACCAACCAATTCAAGTTATGTACATGGTGGAGGTTGCAAAACTATATGATTAAATCTGCCATAGCATTTGAAGTTGATGTAGGACTCAAAGGACATACATACTCTTCATAAAGAACTATGTGTGGAACATAAATAATTCTAAATACAGTTCAGCCAGATATAAATCAGTAAGAGCAGAGGGGAGCCCTAAATTATATCTCATTGCTTTGTGCTGCTTTCTATGTACAGAAAGAAGCACCAAATCTTAGCTTTTATTATTTCAGGTATATATGTTGTCTTAATACTCTGAAAGAATCATAGAATCATAGAATAGTTAGGGTTGGAAAGGACCTTAAGATCATCCAGTTCCAACCGCTTGCCTTGGGCAGGGACCCACTAAACCATGTCACCCAAGGCTTCATCCAACCTGGCCTTGAACACTGCCAGGGATGGAGCATTCACAACCTCCCTGGGCAACCCATTCCAGTGCCTCACCACCCTTACAGTAAAGAATTTCCTCCTTATATCCAATCTGAACTTCCCCTGTTTGAGTTTTAACCCATTACCCCTTGTCCTGTCACTACAGTCCCTGACGAAAAGTCCCTGCCCAGCATCCGTATAGGCCCTCTTCAGATACTGGAAGGCTGCTATGAGGTCCCCACGCAGCCTTCTCTTCTCCAGGCTGAACAGCTCCAACTTTCTCAGCCTGTCTTCATACGGGAGGTGCTCCAGTCCCCTGATCATCCTCGTGGCCTTCCTCTGGACTTGTTCCAGCAGTTCCATGTCCTTTTTATGTTGAGGACACTAGAACTGCACACAATACTCCAGGTGAGGTCTCAGGAGAGCAGAGTAGAGGGGCAGGATCATCTCCTTCGATCTGCTGCTCATGCTCCTTTTGATGCAGGCTAGTATACAGTTGGTTTCTGGGCTGTGAGCACACACTGCAGCCAGCTCATGTTCAGTTTCTCGTAAGCCAAGGTTGTCTGTGTCCATCTGCAGCTTATGATCCTGAATTTCCCCAGGAGAGCATAGTTGTGTTGTTAGAGGTGCATGTTTCACTCTGCTAGCAGTGTTTCCTCAGGACGAAGGTTACCAATTTGCTGCATCTAAGCTACAGAGCAGATTGCTTGAAATCCTACCAGCTTGTCCAACTCAAAATCTTGCTAGATGCAGAAGGAAGCCACATTAGATATTAACCCTAGAATTTAGTCTACTTAAAGTCTTAAAAGCCTGATGAGTTATTATTACTCCTGTTATAACGATCACAATGAACAGAAGTTCATATTGTTAAAATTACATATACACAAAACTTTGTAATGCCCATCCATTTCTCTTGTGTTACATTCCTCCTTCCATTATTCTCCTGGTTCCCTCTGTTGATGGTTTTAGTCTTGGCACATGGAGAATCCTCAGCATCCTGAGCTGCATGATGTTAATGATTTCCTCATAGAATCCTCCTGGGATTGATTTTGTCTTTGCTAACATGTACTGCAACTTGCTGTTTCTTCACTGGCTTGCAAGTCCACGTTAGAGTCTCTTAAATGGGATATTTGATGTTTGTTCTTCTCATTACTCTGAAAACTGGTTTTACTCACCTCCCAGGTTGCAGTCCTTTGATGACCAGTAATGCTCCACTGGTGAAGTGGTTGTTGCCTGGGGGCCACTGATGTCATTGCTATTAGGAATTTGTGATCATTTAGAGGGAATTTTAACAACAGTATTACCTTCAAGTGAGTTTTAATGAGGGGCTGCTGAGAAAACTGACGTAACTGCTTCATTAGGCTGAGAGGGAGACGTCCTAAATCCTGGAACATTCTGAAATTTTAATTGCAGGTAATTCTTCTCTCAGTGCTTATCAGGTGAATTGTACATATTATATAATGTGAAACGCTGCTCTAATCATAGCAGTGATTATTATGCAAAGCCTTTTTCCAAGGTAGGTCTTGAAATGCCCTAAGGACGCAGCAGGGAAGTGCTGGGGAATTCAGGATGTATTTTCACACTTTTATTCCATTTTATTCCCTCACATTTCACACCACCCCATGACAGTCATTTGTTAATGAGGAACAGGGACTTTCCTTGTTGTCATTTGTTCTTGAAACTGCACCTTACCTCTGAGATGTACACTGAAGGAGGAACTCACCATTCAGATGTTGCTTTGCCTTCAAGCAACCTTTGTAGATCAGATACAAAAAGAAGGTGACTCTGAAATGCAATGACCTTCTTGGTGCTGCAATCTCAAATCAACATATGTTAGAAAAAATAATTAGGAACTCTTTTTCAATATCATAAGGCTGCAGTATTCAGTTTGCTTCCTTTTTTTTTTTTTTTTTTTTCCCAGTGGAAACACTGGAAATTATGATACAATGATGCTCACATAGAAAAAGCAAGTGTAAGAAGTTTAAGGATGGTAACACCACTGCCGTCTATGACTAGGCTAGCATCTAGGTTTCACATAAATTGGTTTATTCCACACCATCATCACTCTAAGTAAACTATTGACCTATACCAGAAGTGGAAGCCTCCATCATGCCAGTGTGCAGTGAAACCCAGCACTGGTCACTGTGGCCAGGCTGTGACTCAGGACGATTCCTGTGTGATGTACTGTAGGTTACCCTGCTCTTGCAGGGGGGTTGGACTAGATGATCTTTTTAGGTCCCTTCCAACCCTTGGGATTCTGTGATTCTGTGATTCTGTGATGCAGGTTCTGCTTCCAGCTGCCTCCTGAGACCCAGGAGAACGCCAGTCTTTCCCCTCCACTCGTTGTTGTGTGTATTTAATTTTTCCTGACTGCAGCAATTCCCAAATTTGTACTTATTCTGAATTCTTGCATGTGAAATGGCTGTACATTTGTACCATCAGAAGACAATTTATTCAGTTGTCCAGTGCTGTTACTGGCATAGCAATGGAGTTGGTTCTCTGGCCAGTTATTTGTAGGAGTGGATAGTTAAGTACACAGGGAATGGACATCAACCATTAAGTCAGTGTATTTCCTGGGGCACATGGTTGTTCAAAATTCAAAATGCGTGACTTAATACTGGGGATTTTTTAAGAAGCTTATCTCTACTTGTAAGCTTGCTTTTCTCTTCTGTTTCGTTGCTCAGTTGTTGAAACAATAGTATTCAATCCTAAAATCTTTCTTCAAATCACAGCTGTTGTGGCTTTTGGTTAGTGATGTCTTTGCCTGGAGGCGATAAGTAAATGTTCATCTAAGCATGCAGTAGTTTATAGATTAGTGTTTGAGAGTGGTGTAGGTATCAAGTCTGCCTGGAGGACCAGGCAGCCTGTGGGG
Organism: Lathamus discolor; assembly: GCF_037157495.1. Classification (NCBI taxonomy): domain Eukaryota; kingdom Metazoa; phylum Chordata; class Aves; order Psittaciformes; family Psittacidae; genus Lathamus; species Lathamus discolor. Next base: position 30,136,600 of record NC_088884.1, on the reverse strand, counting down.
TGATCAGACTCATATTTCTCACCTCCCAGGAAAGCTTCCCACCTCCTTCACTGTGGTTCTGGTGATATAAAGCCTTAGCCTCTGGGAAGGGTGAGAACTCAGGTCTCTTGCTCCTGCACAAGCAGAGAGACAGATTCCATTTTACTCACTCTCTGCTCCTGTTAGTCTTCAGTTACTTTGTGCTAAGTACCAGCATTTCCCATGAGCTAGAGCACCTCCTGCCTGCTGAGGATGTGATTGCCATAATCCACACAGGTATTCCAGATCCTCCATGGCCTGGACTAGTGCTATCATCCCATGCCATTTCAGGATGGGGAAGGACTCAGAGATGTCCCTGGCCCTACCAACATCAGCCGTGTTCATCAGGACATGTCTGCTGTATAGGGATCTCTCCAGGCAGGATGGGTCAGATGCATCCAGAGAGTTGTTTGCACCCATCTTCTCCTAGGTCTGGCATGGGACAGCCTGGCTGAGGGTCTTGATCGGGCTTAGGTCCAAAGGAAACACTAAATGTGTAAATGAGCCAGAAGAGCACTTGCTGCAGGAAACAACTCCAGACGCAAGCACCTCTTAGGGTTTGGCCTGAGTTTTGCATCCACAGGCTAAGGAGCATAATTTAACTATAGCCATCAAATCCTTTTGTTGATGTGGGCCCAGTCCATAACAGGGCTTGAGCTTCCAGCTTTCACTATAACCCCTGATGTCCAGCTAACCCCTGTGAGGATGGCAGGCTGCCCAGGCTGGCATTAGGAACCTGAATACTGTTGTGGTTCATGGCCCCAGGGAGTTAGCTTCCTACTGATAAAACAGCTGCAGTTGTTCCCAGGCATGCACTAACACTGCCTGATATCTGGAGCATGAGGGTGGACCATGTTCCATCCATCTTCCCAGTTCTAGATGGGATAAAAACCTTCTCCAACATTTAAAGCCTAAATAAGCAAGTTTGACAACAAGACCATGGGCACTTCCCTCCTCCTTTGTCATTGTGGAAAATAAATCTTTTAGATTCCTTAACTCATACTTCGTTTTTGGTGGGGTTTTTTTTTTTTTTTGTAGTATATCAGGATTCTCTTGTTGATTTTAATGTGAACATTTATTTTTGTGCTGTTTCTTTTAGCCGTGCATGCAAGGATGCTGCGGGATGGTAACCATGGCAACTGCAGAACATGGAAGATGTAATTTCACCCCAAAAAATGCATATTACTGGGTTTGTGTTTGCTGTAAGAGAATCGCCTCATTCACTGAACCATAAGATGAAGTGAAAAGAACTGATTTATTTCACAGTAACTAAAGAAGAATCTCAGACAGTTAGCAGACAGTGGGAGAAATATGCATTAGGTGCTGTTCTGATACATCCAAGAAGCCAGTATGGACAGATAAGACCAAACAGAAATCCATACAGTGTGTAATAGCAATGAAATAATCTAGTCTGAGGCTTCCTTATCCACACTTCTTTGTCGTCTTTGCAAACATTGCCAGGTGACCTCAGGGGTCTGGTGCAGGGGGCTTCATTGATATGATGGAAAAGCGGTGGTCTGTGCCACGGGTAACAGGGAACAACTTACCCCTTACTCCAAAGTAGCGTTGAGCTCAGCCCCCCATCTTCAGTCTCCAGCTTTGAATGTTCACATACAGCAGGGCAATAGGAGTCTGCCAGGGGTTGCTCCCAGGTGATGGACCTCAGCACCTCAGGAAATCATCCCTGAGCACTGAGGCCCCAGGAAGGGGAAGTTCGGGAGTTAGAGCTGGAGTATGTTTCATGAGATTTAGATTTGAGACTGCTTGGGAGAACACAAGTATGAAATAATACCGGAAAAGCCAAGAAGTGGTTCTGCTGTAATGACATCTCCAGCCTCATAAAACTGGCCTCATGTGTGAAAGGTCAGATACGATGTTCTATGCACAACCAAAACCTTTTACTTACTTGACAGAGGTCCCCATTTGACCCAGGGTGTTGTATGTACGATACTGCTGCAGAATCCTCAGTGCAAATAGTCTACTACTTTCTCTCCCACCCCCTTTCTCCATATAGACAATCCTATTTCCCCTGTTCACAAATGTCCTAGAAAGAGGCAGTAGGGGCCCTAGGACTGCAGTGGTTTCCATTTCCAGCTACAAAACGGACTTGTGTATTTTAAGGAACAAAACCAAAATTGTGACAGTATGTACCGATGTGAGTTGTTAGCATCTGTCTTCCCCTTGGTAGCACTTAGACAGATAGCCGCATTTATTGTTGAATAGAATCACTTATTACAAAAGCACTTCAGTACTAAATAGTTCTAGGGATTTATTTTATGTGCATTTGAAAAATTAATGCCTTGATGAATCACACACCAATAAACAGTTTCTTTTTCCTAGAAATACCTTTATTCAGGGGACTGCTAAGCCCGACCCTGAGGAACTTAAAAAATTACTACCCTGCTTAAAGTAATGAGATTATAATACCAAATTTGTAATAACTTAAAAAATAAATTACCCTTTGCTTTTGAACTGATATTTACTCTTCCTTCCTCTCAGAGGGAAATAAACTTTAAAATGAGAGAAGCTGAGTTTTACAGAATAATGAGACTCCATGAGTCAGATATTAATGAAAAACAATAGTGGCAAGAACTGTAATAAGAACGGAAGAAATGAAGCAGCTTGGTACTCCTTAGCTTGTCTAGCACTGAAATTGGATTTATTTATTTATATTTTTAGGGACCTGCTCCTATTATGACTTTCTGTATTAGTATTAGTATTTTCATCATGTAGAAAGACTTGTTTCTCGCCATTATGCCCAAAAAAACATTACCTGGGGACAAACAAACATTTTTCATAGGATTACAGAATGGTTTAGGTTGGAAGGGACCTTAAAGATCATCCAGTTCCAACCTCCTGCCATGGGCAGGGACACTTTCCACTAGAGCAGGCTGCTCAAAGCCCCATCCAACCTGGCCTTGAACACAGTTAAGGATGGGGATTTTTGCAACAGTGGAGAAGCACAAGGAAAGCAACAGATGTGTAACAACAGGCACCTTTCATGGCCACATGGATAAGCAAGGGAACCTACAACTCCCCAGTGAATGTGTAAGGGTTTTGCATGTTGCATTTCTTCCCTACCTGGACCTCCGATGCTTGGTATTTCCCCAGGTTTTGCTTACGGGCCTGAAAACAACGAGCTAATTCTCTGTTATCCAGCAGAGAAGGTGGGAGGATACTGCAACAGCTGCTATAAATTCAATAATAACAGCAATAATATGAATGGTTACTCCCTTGATAAAACAATTACAATGAAACTGCTAAAATTAGTTTTTTTAGGAAAAATATCCAAAGACTTCCAGTGTACGGAAAAGAGTGAACAATGCAACAAAAATGTTTAAGGAATATAGCAATAGTTGATGAATAAACTGGCTACAAGAAAAATGTGCTTTAAAGATTCATGCGCAAATACAGTTCACTGAATCACCATCACAATTGGCAAACAATGTCTGTGTGAAAAATGTGTTGTCAATTAAATGTTTTCTAAGTGAAATCAGTAAAGGAGATTGGCTCTTGTATAAGGAAAGAGGATTAGTTGGTACCTTTAAGTGAATTGGAGAATGTACTTTGTTCTCTGGAAGAATCTGGTTTCTTACCTCAAGCTTCAGAGCTGTTCCCTTTCAAAAGGTGGTGAAAATATTTTTTCCAGCACTCAAAGGATGTCTTTCCATGTCCCTTCCTCCCAGCAAAAAAAACAACAAAAACAGCTAAGTTCAGGGTGCTTAGAAAAATATTGCCTGAGGTCTGAAACCAAATACAAGAAATCTCCTGCTGAAAGCATTCATTCTTCCTACAAAACAGAGGCAGTGACAGGTGTATTTATTTAAAAGGGAAGGTGCCCCAGCCTGTCTGCAGCACAGCTTGGAAGAAAACACTGATAACTCCAGCTTCAGTAGCTGTGGAAAGGGAGACTTGTCAGTTAAAGAGATTCCTGTGTAAGGAGTAACATCACAGGAGTAACTTCATGGGCATTCACTGTATGTGGGTAGGCAGGAGCATAGCAGGTTGGATGTCAGATCAACTGCTGGGTTATTTCCTCCTCTTTCTCAGAGCCTGTCAGTGAACAAGCAGGACCTACCCTAGCTTTGAAATCTTTGAGACAACTACTAAGTAATCTACTAATCCAACTGATAGAGGCATTAATTTCAGTGGTGTTTGTCTCTTCCTGGATGGCCTTGACCCAACATGAGCAATATGGGAGCTGGTTGCTGTTGTGTGTTTGTGTTGATTATCTTGGTTGCCTACCATGCACTCTTGCTGAGAATGAGCCGAAGTGTGGATAGGCAAGCATGTTCTTAACTTGTAATTTCTTACAGTAATTGGAAATATCCCAAAAGCTCCTTGATTTTGAGAGTTCTCCATGCTTGCCCTCCCTGCTGGTTTAAGACTTAATGGTCAGTTTTTTTTGGTTTGCAGTGTATCATTTGTGATGACATGGTTTGACTTGGTTTTGACAAGGTCTTCCCAGCCTTGCACTGCTGGCTGTATGAGTGTCTGATGATACTCAGTGGCATGCAAATAAATAGACAATTATAGTTGGTACAAACACCCATTGTATTTCACAATGTGCAGGCTTTGTAGCTGATTTCCAAACCTAAACATGTGTAAGCCATTTCATTAAGCTGTTCCCTGAAAATAGCCATTACTGTCAATCCAGGCTAACTCATAGAAAATATCCTTTTCAAATGTCTTTATCCTGTAGTTAGTGCTTGATCAGCTCAAAATTCTGAGAAGGGTCCTACTTTCCTCCTGCAGTGCTGCACTGCTCCTTCAGCATCACTTTCTCATGTGAGTGCTTACCCACAGGCCTAGCTCCCATCCCAACAGATGGAAAGCTCCAGCAACTTTCCATGTTATGTTTCATTTGCATTTACAAACTTACAACATTTTGGTATGTTTCAACCAATTTGTACTGTTAGGATAATCCCAGGTATCCTTCTTTGTATGTCCCAGTTGTGTATTAAAAGATAAGAAATTAAGTTTTTTCAGAGTTTAAATATCCAGTCCAACATGCCAACAGGCTTTTGTGTTTTAGTACCAGTCTGAAGATGTGATTCTCCATGCTGAGTATTAGTTGGCTGGGTCTGTTGTACAGGATCTGTTTCTCTGCCTCTATGCAGTGCTGCCTTCATGCTTAATGAAGGCTCTCTAGAAGGGCTGACCAAGTCCAAACCTTAGCCAAACCTGGCTGTTCCCAAAGGAAACTTTCTTCTACATGTTGGTTTTAGTTCCTCCAAGAATCTCCAACAGCAGCAGCTTGATTGGTCTGAAGGACACCTCCATCCAAAGAGAAGCACCTTTGCAGTCTCAATGTATTTAAGTGAATGTAATGGCTTTAAATGAAAGTAACTGTGAATCCACAGTATAACAGCGTTAAAATGAAGTATAGCTGTGTACAAGCACACCATGGTCTTCTACATAGACATTTGTGTTTCTTTCCTGTTGATGTAAGTTGTGAACAGGAGAGGTAGGATTCACCCCAACTAGCTATTTGTGTGTTCATCACTGCAGGTTGCCCGAGGAGGCTGCGTAGAGCAATTGCATCCTGAAATAAGAAATAACATGATGCAGTGGTGCTGTTTTCCAGTAGATCCCAGGATTTTTCCTTGGCAAGATGCATAGAGGAGAATCTGACTTTTCTCCACGGAAGGTCAAGTTGTTTTTAGAGAGCACTGCCAGAAAGCTGTAGTATTAGGGGATGAGATTCAGGAAGCAAACTGTATGAAATTTCCATGCTATTCACCAGAACTAAATGGTGCAGCCCATCTTTGTGCTAGTTTTATCCCTGGGCTTAGCAGCATTCAGCCAAATCTAATAAAAATTGATGGATCAAATTATCTGTTCCACATTAAAAAGTTGTGCGTGCTCAGAGAGCTAGAAATAGAGTAGTTAAAAAAGACAGCCAACTGAAATGTGGAGCCAGTTGATTGAAAAGCTTTATAAACGTTCAAGTTTCACTTCTCTGACTGAGAAAGCTCATCATACAGGTCCTCTGGCCTGTAAATCCTGCCGCATGCCCTGTTCTGCCTCCCCTCATCTCTATTACAAATATCTTTTCATCTGCTATAAGTAGGATCCTGGCCCTCCATCATGGTTTAATCTCAGCCAGCAACTCAGCCCCACACAGCCTCTCACTCCACCTCCTGCGGTGGGATGGGGGAGACAACCAGAAAAGCAGATGTGAGAACACTCATGGGCTGAGATATCGGCAGTTCAACAGGTAAAGCAAAAGCTGCACAAGCAAAGCAAAACCAGGAATTCATTCTCCACTTCCCATGGGCAGGCAGGTGTTCAGCCATCTCCAGGACAGCAGGGCTCCGTCATGTGTAATGGTTAATTGGGAAGACAAACACCATCACTCCAAATGTTCCCCCTTCCTCCTTCTAGCCCCGTGCTAGCTAATATGAAGAAAATTAACTCTCCCCAGCAAAAACCAGCACACCCGTGAAGCTCAGCTTAGTGACAACTTTCCTCCCTAGCTATCCTCCAGTGCTGTCTGCCTGAGTGAAGGAGCTGATCTGCTGATCTGGTGGTCAGCTTGAAGCAGCAATGAGACAGCTGACTGAGGTAAATGACACTGATACACTATCAATGGTCTATCACTCAGTAAGCTGAGATGGAAAATATACGAAGATCAGACAGAGATTTAACATGAAGGCAAAATTCACCTTGAGGAAGCAATGAAAGAAAACTGAGGAAGATTGAGTTCAGCCGGTCAAATAAAACAGCTCAAAGAAAAACAGTCACAAGGGAAAATAAACCTGGCAGGGGCAACTGGAGAAATCCTGGAATTGAAGTTTTAAATGCAAAGATGACAGTGGGAAATAAAAAAAAGAAAAGACAGAACCACTGCCAGGTAGTCAGAAACACAAAGGAAAGATGGAAAAAAGAAACAGAAAAAGCACAGAAGAAAACTATAGCCTAGTTGAAAGCCTAAGCTGTACCTAATTAGTGTCCTAAATTGCTTCACATGTAAAATAATTGACGGGAACCAGAGTAACATATTTTTGCATAGGGATTTGCATCAGTTTGAGTAAACTGATTTAAACAAACCTCCAGACTCCAAACAGAATTGTCTGAACAGTTTGAACATGGAAGAGTCCTAAGAGACAAGAAAACAACAGATTAAGTTGTCCTTAAAACTTCCTTCTAGTTCTGAACGTGATTCTGAATCCCCTGCAGTGGGACTGACAGTTCATCGTGTGAAAGCAATCTTTCAATAAACTAGTTAATATTTGGATTTTGAAGCAATATGTTAAAGTCTCCACTAACCTTCATCTTAAATTCCCATCTGTGCAATAGGATAGCAGAAAACAGGAAAACTCTTCAGCAGAAGTCTCCAAGGCTTGGATTCAAACACAGCATTTCCATGCTCCTGCTCCCTCTTCTCTCCCCTGCTAGATTTTCCAACCCCTAACAGAAAATTTAAATGGTAATAACTGTCCCTAGGTCAGCCATTAACCACATCAAAGACGTGCAGTTTAGTACTTAATAGGTGTTGGTTATAGAAAGGTCACCTTGAATAATGAAATCCCAAGCACAGTGGCAGTAATACTCCTCTTTGTTTTGCAAATATTCCCCAAGGCCTTTTTGAGTAAAGGAGCTAAAAGGTCTTCTGCAAACATCAGGTCTTCTTTAATTTCTTCCTTCATTTTCCCTCCTTTTATAACCACTATCTATTTTTACTTTCCTAAGTATGTGCTTAACCTAGTGGTTTGAACTCTTTATAATGGGCTTGCAAGGTTAAATTTAGCAATTACAAGCCCTGCAGCCCCAGTAAGGTCAGTTTGGCTATGTGAATGTACATTTGTGTTTGTTTATGCTGAAAAGGTTACCTTTGGAAGAGGAAAACCACTGCTTGACTGCCCAGCAGCTCATTGATTCACGGAGAAATACAAAAGGTCATTTAATTTGTTGTTATGTGGTTGCAAATCTGTTCTTACTTCTTGAAGGATCTTGGAAGATGCAGGCTAATATCCCCACTTCCTTCCCCCCAGAGTAGTGCTGGCTTTATGGAAGTGTATTTTTTTTTGCAAAGAAGAATGGCTGTGTAATTTTGCTGTTCATGCTCAGAAATCCAGAATGGCCTCCAGAATTGAGTGGATCGGTGTTGTCTAAAACTCAGGACAGTATCCAAGTCTTAAAATACCTTTGAGCGTACTTGTAGTCAGAACCAATATCAAAAGTGCAGGATGAGTTTGCAGCCACTGTTGATAGCTCAGTTTTAAATACTGTAATCTAGAAAAGTACCCATAATGGTTGGAGTATTTCAATTAGTATTCAGATTGGATGCACTTTCTTACTTGATCATAAAGTCACAAATCAAAGCTTACGCATGGTTGCCTTTTGGGATATTGATCCATGTCCATGCAGGCAGCCTGGCAAAGCTTCTGTTAAATTAATGCAGCTCTCAAGAGTGACTGAGCAAAGGATTAATGGAGAAGACTGTTAATCGAATTAAGTGTTTCATAAAATTCTGTAATACATTTTATGCACAAAGGAAACTTCGGTAAGAACTCGTTATTACAACAGAAATTATTTATTCTATTGTATTTCATAATACCAAATGGAAACTTTTTCTCTTCTTCAATGAAATCTGGTGTTCAAACATTGGGAAAAAAGTCCGTATGTGTAATGATTTGCAGCAGGAAAAGCGGGTATGCAATATGGAGAAGGTAAAATGGAGATGCATCTCTTTTCTAGTCACTTGTATGCCATAGGGAGAAATTTATGGGTGTGTGTCTTTATAGATGTTATAAAGCTGTGTTTGACCTGAGGGATGAAACCAGACTGTGGCACAGTGGTGTTACACAGCTGCTCTGCAAAGGCTAGAATCCACATGGTAGCCTCCAGGTTCCCAAATTGTACAGGTCCTATCTGGTGATGACAGCTAGTCTGGTAAACCATGCTAGTCACATTGGAGGGAGTCGGCAATAGCTGCAGGAGAATTTGTGGATTAGCAGCTATCCACTGACCACGTGGACATGTAGCCCAGCCCTACTAGTGGTCAGAGTGGTTCTCCTGGTGGTGAATTATTGGGGTGACCTTGTGGACCTTGAAGGCGATGTGAATTCTGGGCTGTGTTAGTAAGAGTAGAGGGACCTGACTATCACCCTCTATTCAGTGTTCTTGAGGCCTCATTTGTTAGGCTGTGTCCAAGTGACACTGCCCTGTTGGCTGAGGGGTGACTAGCTAAGGATCAGGTCGGGAAAGCTAGGGCCCAGTCAGAGCCGATTCTGGCAAGGGACGTGAAAGATGACAGGAGGGGCTTCTTTAGGTATGTTGCAAACAAAAGAGACTGGGGATAGTGTGGGCCCTCTCCGGAAGCTATCGGGAGAACTGGCTACCCTGGATTTGGAGAAGGCTGAGGTTCTGAATGACTTCTTTGCCTCAGTCTTCACTGGCAGGTGCTCTGACCATGTTGCTGAAATGTTGGAAGACAAATGCAGGGACTGGGAGAATGAAGTCTCCCTAAGGAGATTTCCTGTTCCACTGTAGGAAAGGATAAATTTACAGGTCATCCCGAATATGCACAAGTCCATGGGACTTGATGAAGTCCATGTGTTGCCAAGGGGTTTGGTACCATCTCTCATTGACAACAGTCACTGTCACCCCTGAGAGATGAGTCTTTAAAGTTGCCCTCTGGCAGTATAACACCCTAACATGTTCTTCAGAGATCACCTGGATCCCAATGGGATCGTCTGGTTCTGCTTCTCAGCTCTTGTCTAGTGTTAATGGACTGTTACTGGTAATTATGCCCGGATTAGCAAAGCTAATAATACTCATCTGGTCTGGCGGGTGGATTAATAAAGTAATGCCTGTAAAGAAATGCAAATATTAAAATACTGTTCAAGTGCTAAATAGTAGTATTTCTGTTACCAAAATCCTAGGAGGAGTATAATGTTGCAGTGTGTCTGTGTGGGCAGAGACTACCTGCACTGGCCAAAGGGATGACTCAGATATATCACCACTTCTGACTTCCCTGGTTGTTCTGGATGCTCACTGCACACTTGGGTAACCTTTTCATGTCTGGCTTCATGTGTCGCAACAGGTTCATTCATTATTTTTCTTTCATCACTCCTAATAGGCAACATTTGCTTCAAGCCCTGTTTTGATCACTCATATTCCCAGAGTGTGCAAAAATACATTGAACCTTCAGAAGAAAATTCAGATCCATGTAATCAGTATCCTCTTTGCATATAGGAAACTACTTACTAATTTTAAAGGTGGCCATTTGATACATGAAGAGCTCGTAATGTACATGAAGTTTAAGCAATTTAACAATTACATATATCTGGGCCTGTGGCTGACAGGCCCGACTTATTTGGGCTGATAAATTGCAGGCTGCATTAAGTAATTGGAATGATTTAAGACTATTCTGCAGAAATGCAGCTGAGGGACATTACAGTGGGTCTCTTTAGTTTTAAAGTGCATATTTTAAGAGCTTAAATTGCTACCATAAACACTGTTTTAAACTTTAACCATACTAGTAAGTCCGTTTTCAAAGACAGGCATTTATTTCTCTAGCAATAAACAATAATTTATGATACTCAGTGTTGTTTTTCATTGACTCCCCATCTCTTTTGCAGTGACATAATGCCGTTTACTTGCTTTTGCGGACAAGACATCATCATTATCATTTTGTGTTATTATCTGAGATAGAAATATTTCCTGTGTTTAAGACAATAATCATTTGAAGGTTGGAGAGAGGCCTGGGATGTATTTTGTTTTTAAAGTCTCTGTCTGTGGCAGAAGTCTGGGAGATTGTCCCCATCCTGCAGGCTCACGCTGGTTATGTGGAGAGCCGGAGGACAGATCCTCCCACTGCTGCAGCATTTCTGGGGAGATCAGATGAAATCTCAGCTCTTGGGGCAGATCTTCTCCCAGTCCCACACAAGTAGCATCCGGTGGACAGCATATGTCTGCTTGTGGGTTCTGGGCGCTATTTTAATGTTTGAGTGCAAGCATGGGATTTTTTTCTTTGATACATAAACCACCTAATAAATTGTGTCTTAGAATCATAGAATGGTTAGGGCTCAGCTTCTTGAAGGTATGCAGTATTTCTTAAGGTCAAGTTACACCACTCTTTAATAAAATACAATCAATAACCATTGCGAGAAGTCTGCAGGGTAACGTATCATTTATCTTGAAAACTTCTGCTCTGAATAAGAATTCTGACTTCGCTTTTCAGTATAAATTGTGATCTCTCCTAGTTTGTGCCAGGGATGCCATAAAATATGTTGTTATATTAATCAGAGTCCCAGCATCCTGGCATCCAAACTATGAATTATTGCTGTAGGACAGATGCTCAAGAAAGAGTACTGCATCTTATCCTCCCCTTACTGAAAAGCGTAACATTTACAGTGTGATGGCAGAGAGGGCAGGAGACTTGGTAGAAATGCTAATTAAACCCTCTCTCTTTAGAGATTAGATTAGATTGATTTGATAAATACGCTTTAACACTTACTTATCTCTTTATTACATGCCCGTAAACTGCCTATGACCCTTTCTAATGCTTTGTGAATAAATGAATGGATTAATTAAATATTTCCTGTGTACCTTCCAAATAAACTCATGAAACTCTTAAAGTTCAACGAAAAGATTTATGGACCTTGCTGCATAATGCAGTACTTGATGTTATTGTTTCAAATTTTACAGCACTTGAATAGATGTTCAAAGGAGTTTGGGGGCAAAATCAGAGTTGTAATTTTTGGAGGTAAAGCCTCCTCAGCCTTTGGAAAAGGCTCTCCAGGATTTTCTCTGAGTGACTGGCCTCACAAATTAAGTTTCCGCTTTTAACTTCATTTGCAGGGAATTATCTTATTTAACTTGTGCAGGGTGCAGCTATGTGAAGCATTTGCGTAGGTTCAGAAAAGATCAGAATGCAGTAATGTGTCTCTGCGTAAATATTTTTATGAACTCTGAGTAGACTGCATTAAAGATTAGGTAGGAAATATTTGGTCAGTTCATTTGTGTATTTATAAAGTTCTTTTATGTGTTTAGAATGCATTACAGAGGGATAATACAGTGTCAGGAAAAAGCCAACATCAATTTGTCTAGAACAAATCATGTAAAAATAAGTAGTTCCCTCCTAGGACAGAGGCAGGAGACTTTGTGGACAGAGGGAAAGCAAGGAACATCACGTAAGGCTTTCAGTGCCATCTCACATGGGCATCTCAAAGCAAGCTGGAGAGGGAAATCTCCTCCTGGGGAAACTGTGGTAGGGCAGGTGAGCACTGGCTTTGGTAACCATGCTCACAGAGCAAAGATCATGGGTTAATTTCCAGCAAGGAGCTCCACGAGGCTGTCCTGACCCTAAACTTCTCAAGGCTTACATTGATGATATGAATGGGGGACTCAGGAGCATGCTGATAAAATCTACATGTGACAAAGGATCAGGAGAACGGGTTTAGAATTCAAAATTATCTTCCACATTCAGACTAAACTCAGAAATACATAGCATGCCATTTGGCCACTTTTTTCCCAGCCTCCCTCTCCCATCAGCCACGGTCCTCATGGCACATTGTTCACCCTCCAGGAACCACGTACCTCTTCCAGGTCCTCTTTCTAATTCAGTTCTTCCTGGTAGGAGGCTGTCTCCTCACAAAACAGCCTGGTTTGGCACTGGACTCAACACTTGGATTTCTTTATCCAGACAGAGGGCAAATGGTGAGTTTGACTCTCTGCAGGAGACTGACCAGAACATGCTGGGCCCAAATGTTCAGCAGTCTGAACAAAACCAAGTCCAGACACAGCTTCCCTTCCTGTACCTCTGATGAGTTCCATGTATGTCATGTTGTGCATTTCTCTCATGTGCTTTCAAACCAAGTAACTTTGTTATCCACATGCAATGCATGCAATCTCTTACCAGTAGCCACACTGTTTGGCTTGTCCAGTTAATCTTCATGTTTGAACATTCCCTGGGTGCATGTGCCTCCATGCAGTGGTATATGTGTCTGTGTAAACCTCTGTCAGTCTTTTCATAAGCTACATACATCCTTCTTGTCAGTACATAATCCAGTTGCACAACTACAGTAACGAGCCTGCGTGTTTTTCAAGCTCCATAGCAATGTTGTGTGGAGCAGCAGCACCTCTTACAAAGCATGGAGCACAGGTAGGATCCTGCGTAACTGTGACTTTGTTACACAAAGAGTCCAAAATGCAGCAGCAGAGTTCTCTGGGGAGCAGAAAATGATATGAGATGTAGTGGGTCTCGAGCAGAGCACAAGTCAACACTGTCATCATTCTCCAAAAAGAAAGCAACCACCATTGCAGGATGCAGAGCCATGGTATATATAAGTCATTAAATAAATAATGGAAGAAATGTGCTGCTGAGAACTAGTGAAAACTTAGCTGGAGTAATCAGTCAAGATTTGGGCACTGCACTTGCAGAAACAGGTGGATTACACCAAGGGAAGCAAAAGCGAGGAGACTAATCAGAGGTTTAGAAAATGTGGTGTAAGAGGGAGGCTTGAGGCAAAATTGGTTGTTTAGTCCAGAGAAGAGATGATGGAAGCCACGTGTCACTTCACACTGGAAACCTCCTGTTCCCTTTTCTTCTGCGTCTCCTGGGAATGAGACTTTCTGTAAGCTGGATAAGAAGCTATTTGCTTACAGGGAAGGGCATGGAGAATTAGGTTTTATTTTGAAATACTGAAGCTCTGCAAGACTTTGCTGAGGAGAATTGTGGAATCTCCATCACTGGATGGTCCTGAAAATAAGTCAAATATATCTGTGTGCATTAGCATGTTAAAAGAATGTTTCAAATCTCATAGTTTTCAAGTTGACATTGTTATTTTTCATGGGACTTACTCATGTTTTTGAAACGTCTGGAGTTGCCAGGCTGGTAATCTGGTACTTCATATACACAAACAGTTCATGGTCCAACTGAAAATTAGAGGCAGTATTACTGAATAAGAACTTGTAATTTGTGTGATTTGGGTCTTTGTAGAGTTAAACCATTCTTTGCAAATTCATGAGAACTGTTATCCATGGACCCCAAAGCAATTTAGGGTTCATTTTTCTCCTTCTTAGTAGCCAGTGCAGTGCTGTGGTTTTGACTTTCAGCCTGGGAACAGTGCTGATAACACCGATGGTTTTAGTTGCTGCTCAGTAATGTTCACTCTGACCAAGGACTTTCTGAGTCTCATGCTCTGCCAGGGAGGAGGGGAAGCCGGGAGGAAGCAGAGACAGGACACCTGACCCAAACTGACCAAAGAGGTATTCCATACCACAGCACATCATGCCCAGTACATAAACTGGAGGCAGTTGCCTGGCAGGGCTAGGTCGCTGCTCGGGTCAGGCTGGGTATTCGTTGGCAGGTGTGGAGTGGTTGTATTCTCTTCCCTTGTTATTTCCCTTATCATTATTATCATTGGTGGCAGCAGCAGTGGTTTGTGTTATACCTTAGTTACTGGGCTGTTCTTATCTCAATCAGTGGGAGTTACATTCTTTTGATTCTCCTCCCCATCCCTCCAGGAATGAGGGGAGGAAGGTGGGGAGTGAACAAGCGGCTGCGTGTTTCTGAGTTACCGGTTGGGCTTAAACCGCAACAATTCTTTGTGGAGCCCAAAGGGTTGAGATAACGACAGATCTGACCAGAGTGTGTCTAATCATATTTGTGATAAGCATTCACTGTTTTGGATTAATAGACACTCGTCACAATGCTGATCTATTGGCTCTCAAAGTTGTAGCTCTTGATCTCGCAGTTTCAGCATGTCGTGCCTTACTTACAGCCTGTATTTGCTGTTTTAGTGTTTATCAGCTGGGGGGCTTGGGCGAAGGTTCCTGTTTCGCTGTACTTTATGGTAATGACTTGTAATACAATAGACTCATTAATCATGCGACGGATCTGGCTTGCGTTCCCAGTGTGGTCATCACCTCTATACTTTGGGAGGTGTATAATGGAAGTGTTTAGCAATTACACATCTCTTTTTTCTTTCTCAGGTGGCCGACCTGTGAAGGAGACATTCCCTTACATTCCCAACTCCCCCACCAGACTATTTACAGCATCATTTGAGAGTTCTGAAGGTTTTGAATGGCCTTTGGGTACCCTTGGGACCTGCCTGCTGATTGTGATGGGGATCACCATGTTGGCACACATACAGAATGTGTTTTACCCACGACCGTTTCATCTGACCTCGAAAGTTAAGCAGAGTTGGGTTTGGGTCTTGTCTAGGGTTAGAAGATGATATAGGAGGACCAAGACATTTTCCCCGAGGCTGGACAGTCATGAGTGGCAGGATGTGTGGGATCGTATGGGCAAGTATCTAGGCCAGTGGGCCCCTCCAGTGCAATGTTACTCTGTAATTAGTGCAGCACACTTACAACATGTAGCATTGATTGCATGGTGTGTAGAGGAGGGTATTTAATGTTAGAAATCATCTTGGCTCAGGCCATAACTGAGTTCAAGCAGCTTTGTGGAGCTGGCTGCCTTTCAGTGGAAAAAAATAATCCCTTTGGAAAGCAATTGAGCTGAGTGTTTGTAGTATTTGGAGTGCTAAAAAATTTAGGGCAGATATTCTTAGATCCACACTGGCAGCCATCTAAACCAATTCACTGATTCAGTGAACTCCGGGTAACCATGTCAGGGCTTAGTGCCTGTGGTGGGTTGATGCTGGCTGGAGGCCAGGTACCCACTAAAGCTGCTCTATCGCTGCCTTCCTCAGCTGGACAGGAGAGAGAAAATGCAGCAAAAGGCTCGTGGGTCAAGATAAGGGAAGGGAAAGATCACTTGCCAGTTGTCATCAGACAGACTTGACTTGGGGAAAACTCAACTTAGAGAAAAAAATTAGTTTATTACCAATCAAATCAGAGTAGGATAATGAGAAATAAAACACCTTACCCGCACCTCTCCCTTCTTCCTGGGCTTAACTTACTCTGGAATTCTCTACCTCCTCCCACGCAACAGCACAGGGGAATAGAGAATAGGATTCTTTATGTGGTCAGTTCATCACACGTTTCTGCTGCTCCTTCCCCCGCAGGGGAGAACTCCTCACACTCCTCCCCTCTTCTCCAGCTTGGGGTCTCTTTCCACAGGAGAGTCCTGCATGAACTTCACCAACATGGTTCCTTCCCATGGGCTTCAGTTCCTCATGAATTTCTCCAGCATGGGTCCCTTCCGTAGGTGCAGTCCTTCAGGAACAGGCTGCTCCAGCGTGGGTCCCTTACACAGGTTGCAGACTGCTCCAGCATGGGTCCCCCATGGGGTCACAAGTGCTGCAGCAAACCTGCTCCAGCCTGGGCTCCTCTTTCCACTTCTGCAAATCTGACCAAAGGGTGCTCTGTTGTCTCCTTCAGATCATTGGCAAAGATGTTAAACAGGTTGTGTTCCGGGATAGACCCCTGTGTTACCCCACTTGTCACTGATGTCCAGAGTGCAACTGATAAACTGCTACCACCTGAGCCCCACCACCCAACCAGTTAGTTTCCTGTATAGTTATCCATCCATATTGTATCTACTTGGATACAAGGACATTGTGGGACATGGTGTTGAAAGCTTTGCTGAAGTCAAGCTAAATTGCATCTCTTGCTCTCCCCTTGTCCACAAGCCCAGTTATTTTAATACAGATGGCCATCAGGCTGGTTAGATACGATTTACCCAGGTGAACATCCTTGGCTACCTTTTTGAAGATCTCTTTAGCTATTGTGAATGTTCACTGCCTCCCCTGACATTTCTTCTGGCATTGAGTTAGTGTGAACCATGATTCCTGGTATCCAGAAGTCAGAGAGCTTTTTCTGACCACCTCAAATACACATTTCTGCTTCAAGAGCTGAAGAAAATCATGAAACAGACCTGGTAGTCCTGTTGTGGTTCTCCCACTATAAACTCTTAGAGGTCCAGAGTTAAGCACACCATGAACCTGATGTACCCTTGCCTTTGTTCTTCAAAGAGCAACTTCCTTACTGAGTTTAACCTTCTGGTATCTTTATCAAATATTCCCTCAGATATATCATAAGTGAAAGAACATTTTGTGCTGCATTGAAATAGCAAATTTTATTTGTTTGTCATTTAGCAGCAAGGAAACGCTGCAGAGAGTAATCCTACCAGGGATTACAGAGTATTTTGACAAGTAGTAAGTGCTCAGATTCAGCCAAAGCCTGCTTCTTCCCAGGCTCCTCAGTAATCCTGGTTTAGACCAGTAGAGTAATTAAGATGTTGCAGAAAAACGGAGTCCTTAATAGGAAAGATACGGGTGACTTTGTAAAGTTCAAGAGTAACTGGACCATGAGAGGTAAAAGAAACTGCAAAGAACAGTGCCAGTCTTGAAGAAATACCATTTGAGGGAGAGATTTCAAATTATTTGGTCTGAAAGAATTCAGAAATCCTAAATTTTCTGTTAGAGCAACTAATCCTCCTTCACCCCAGCACTAAAATTCCAGGTGTTTTATATGATTGCTATTAAAGAAGAAATTGCCATTTGCTCTCTACAAAGTGCATGTTGTATAAAGGCTGGATGGAGAAGCAGGTACCAGATCCAGAATCCTTCAGAGAAAGTTAGTTTGCATTTGCTTAGAAATTTGCTGAAGGAAAACAGACATTTGAAGCTCTTTATCCTCAGGCTGTGGTTATGGTATTCAGCCATTCTTGACATGTTTTGTAGCAGTTATGGCAAGTGAAAGATTTGATGCTAGATTCAGCAATAGATTGTTTAGAGTGTAATTACCAGTCTTACAAAAGTTTAAACAGGGTTGTTGCTTGTGAAGCTGAAATTCTGTCTAGCATCTGGACACACTATCCTCATTCCTCTTTTTCCTGCCCTTTCCTGTTCTTCAAAGAACCAGCGTAACACATCATTATTGCTGTTGGGAATAAAATTATGAAAATCGGTAAAATATTTCCAGAAATGTCTTTCACTTAAAATTTAAAAAAGCCCAACAATGGAATTTCCCTAATGGAAAACAAGACAAAACACTTAAAAGCTACCAATACCTGCCACTGGTTTTCATCTGTGGAAGGATCTTTTCTTACTTTTTTCATTAGTGCCCATTGATCGTGTTTGATAACACAACGTTTATCATTACAGATGATGTATAACACACAGAAAAACAGCCAGCTACCTAGTTCTGGGGTTTGCTTTCCTATGAAGAATCATACTATTTTTCCAGAGGGCATGTGAAGTGGAATGCTCATGCTCTGATTAGTTCAGCCCTATCAGATCTATCCCTGATCCTAGTGAACGCAAGTATGATGTAGGTTCGGTAAATGATCTGTGGTTCTGGGGGACAATCACTCTTAAAAAGATGGTGGTACACCTTGCCAGACTATTGAGTGGTCACTGCATGGCCCAAAACCTCATATGAAGGCACTAAAGATTGTAAATGTTATTTATTTAAGAGTAGGCAGCACAATAAAAAGGCATAAAATAGGAATAATGGCTAGGAGTTGAAATGACAAGTAGGTAGGCATAAATGATGAACCAATGAACCTGAAAGAAGGGGATCCAAAACAGAAACTAGGAAATACTTTATTACATTGTAAATAGTGAGACTTGACATTGCTGTGCAATTAGAAGTTGTTGAAATGAAGAGTTTAGTAGGATCCAAAACCAGATTGTATGTTTATATGGATGAAACTTGAAACAGTAGGGCTTTACAAGTTTAGGCTAGGAACAGACTGTTGGGAAACTCTAAATCCTCAAGTTCCAGGACTTGTTTTCAGGCCAGTCGGAAAGTTTCCTAGGAGAAAGATCGTCTAATGACTATTTAACATCAGGTCTTCTTGTAGATCATCCTTAAACATCTGTTATGTAGCATTATTGGCAACAAGGTTTAGATGAAGTGGGCAGTAGTGGGCAATGGTATGATGTAATCTGGAAATTCTCATGAAGGAAAGAAAGTCCAAAAAGTGTTTCCTCTTATGCACATGATTTCATTTTCAGTTTCAGCTTCCCCATGTGACTCAGTTTGGCTGGCCGAAGTAATAGGCAAAAAAACCCCAACGACCCAACAAACCCTCTGTAGAGATAAGCCAGATATTTTAATAAGTCTAACTTTATTCCTTAAATACATTTTGAAGCAGCGTAGCCATGCCAGCTTTACAAGCCAAACTGCAGTCACAAATAGCAGAAGGAAACTGTAGTGGAAATTATGGTTTTCAGACAAGTTCAGAACTAAGGGAGAGGCAGAGCAAGCATTTAGTGGGAAAACTATTTTGATCTGTGCATTATAATATTTTGCATCTTTGGCAAATGTAGTGTGGAATATTTGGAGTGCTGGTTTCAGGGAAGGCCTCAGTGCCTGCCAGTCATCAGAGCAGTTTTAGGTTTATAGTCTGAATAGCCATGTACCTACTATTTTCTAGTTGGTGTGTGTTCAGGCAAAGCTTGCTTTTTTTACCTGACCTACTCTTTACCTTTGCCTTTGCCTCTTACCTGAGCTAACATAAGAGATCAAGACATAATAGAGTTTATAAATATCTGTTCCTACCATTTCCTTAATGCATTCTTTTAGCTTAGGCTGGAGTTCTCTGTGATATTCAAGTCCCACTTGTACAGCTTACACATTTTTCAGATCACTGGAGTCTCTTTCATACACATGCGATCTCCTCAGGCTGGTTCCCTTCTCCTCTCCCTTTGTCCTCTGTGTCCCCTGCCCTTTCTCTCTCTGGCAGAAGCTTCTTTTCTCTCACTTTGTGCATGTCTTAAAGTATTAAGCTTTGCTACATGTCTATCCACAGTCACATAAGACCTGGAGGCAGCTTAGAGAGTTTAGGCAGGATGTCAGTAGCTAGTAGGTCCAAGAATTTGAGTCTCCTTGTCTTGAATTTTTGTATGGGTCCGTCTGTTGACACCTGAATTTTAAATATAAAGGCTCCCTGGAGCTAGGAACATGTCCAGAATGGCTCCAACCTTGGCAACACTGGGCAGTTTGGTGTCCAGCTCATGTACAAAATGGCAGAATCGCAACATCTATGTGACTAAAGTGACTGAAGGGTTGTACCACACCTTCATGCATACATCTGTTCCTACAGTTTCCCCCAGGTCCTGTTTGTCTTGGCTCGTTTTCTCCTGTGATAGGAGATAATGCTGCCATCCTTGAATCCAAACATCCAAATGCTCAAGAGTTTGCCAGAATTTCCAACGTAGATGGTTTAGTCCCAGATCTCTTATCTTCAGGAGGATGGGAGCGAATCACCGTCAGCATTGAGGCCATGTTGCTTTGCAACAGTGAAAGAAGAATGGATATGATCCAAGGGAGCTCCATTGCAGCCTGAAGGAGGGGATTCCTGCAGTGCTCTCCACAGGCCTCTGCCAGGAAGCAGTACCTGGGTGAAAGGCAAGTTTCTGATGTGCTTTACCAGCCAGGTTGTATCACCGGCCAAGAGCCACTCATGGTTGTTCCTTTCGAAGACATGTTGAAAGCTTCCACCTCCCTGCTGCCCAGCACGAAGAGCATGGAGGGCAAGGCTTCTAGACCTGTGAAGTAGCATCAGCACTGACCTGTGGTCAGGCCTAACCCTTTATTTTAATATTTTAAATTTTTATTTGAAGCTTTTAATTTGGTGGTTTTGGCACAGTGAAGACGCATTCTTTACAGGATGGGGATTCTTTACGATAACAGAAAATTCAGTCTCTCACCTTTCGCACATGAGCGTGATTCATCCTTGAAATTGTCTAGATTGGTTGCCAAAACTCAGAGGCTTGCCACTCATTAATTACTCTTACAACATGAAAAAGCACACAACATTAGAGTAATGCACATCACCACTCTTTTAATCTTAGAAGGAACTTTTCCAATACAGCAAGAAGGGACTGTAATGAAGGATTTGGACCAGATTCAGAAAAGGAGACATCTACCAGTTAAGTGCTGCAGTGCCTACCATTTAAAGTGACTGATCCTGGCACCTGGGTCTAAAACCCAGAGTCATGTATCTCCAGTTCCCCTGCAATTCTTTGCAAAAGACAGGAGACACAAGGAGATACATGCTTAACACTGTACAGACTCAAAACATACTTCATCTGTCCCAAGGAGCCACCTCTCTCTGTGGAAACTGTCTTTGCTCTAAAGAGGAAAGGATGAGGGGAGCGTAAAGTGCAACAGAGAGCAATTTATCTGTAAGAAGTAAGAGGCCGAAATCAGGAAAGATTATGGTACTTTCGCTCTAGTTCAGTGCCATGTTTACGGAGAAACCAATTTGTCATCCATTTTATCAGATACTGCCATCAACTTTCCATGTAATGTCTTTGTCCTATGCCACTTTCTTTGTGGGGACTTTGTTACATTAAGTGTCTATACAAAGAATCACCCCAAATTCAGATCCTATTTAACAAGCAATGACAACTCTGTGCAAGAAGATGAAGGAATTACCCTAGCAGGCATATTCTGTGCTCACAGGGCAGTGGATCATAGCTGGTACCTACTCTCTCTGGGTATTTTAGAAACCTTGTTGGTTTTATGCAATTTTCCACAGGTCTAAATCAATCCAGTATTTATCCCATTGAAACCAGTCTGAAATGTGCATTTCTTCAAAGTGAATAGAAACCTAAGTTCCTGTGGGACTGTGAGGAGTCAGGAAGAAAATGAAAGGGTGAAAATAGGACACAGTGGCAAATGGAAAATGTTAAGAAAATAAAGAGAACTGGGTAAATTGAAGAAGGATCTTACAAAGGCAAAGGTACAAAGTAAATTTTGTAGGCACACTTGAGCTCCACATCACTGAATTATGACGAGAGTCAGATGAAACTTTCTTCTTGATTTCCATCCTGCTGAGTGCCTGCAATGAAACAGTATTCAGGCTTCAGGGCCCATCTGATCCTTGCAGAGGGTTTCTGACTGTCTCCTATGGCTACTCCATTGGCCATAGCAGTACTGCCTGGAATCAGCCTGGGCTGCCTTTCCAGGAGAAATACCAAAACCCTGCAACTTTCTGGGTAACTTTTCTATGTAGGCAGAGCATCCCGACAGCTGAAGCAAAAATTGAGAGACATGTAGCCTTTTATCTGCAGTGATGACTATGGCACCGCACTACAGTGGTGTTTAAGCCATCGGGCTGGGTCATACCCACTGCACAAACCTGTGGGGCACTTGCTGCCAGAGGCAGGCAAAAAATTGAGGTTTGACACTAGAGGCAAGAGCTGGGGAAGAGTGAAGTGGCAGGGAGCATGGGAAGGAGAAACAGCCAAGGTGGAACTCCTCAAATAGTGATGTTGGAGTATGCAGTTGATGTTCCTGGGCAAGGAAGCCCAGGCCTTAGAATTATTCTTGAATCTTGTTTCTTCATGTTTGTCTGGTATTTCTGCAACCTGAAAAACCTTTCTGAATCTCTGTGTATGTGTTTGCTGTGGGAGCGTGACAAAAAGATGGCGAAATTGGCAGCCCAGTGGGGTCAGAAATGTTCCAGGGCAAATCTAACACTTGAACAACCCAGCTGTAATAAATTGATTTGCGCAGGGCGGAAGTGGAAGAAAAACATTGTCCTTTTCAAGGCTTTTGGTGGGCTTTTTTTTTTCCATCTGTTCACTCACTCCTGTGACTTACACTCATAGTTCAAGATATTTTCCCTTCCCAGAACCCCATTTTGTCACTTTTCCTTGGGTTTCATTTTACTCTACGCTTTACTCTGTATTTTACTGCAGTCAGAGTATACTTCTGACCACAGACTTTAATGCCAAAGCATTTTTCCAAGAATAAAGCACTTTACAGGATTGTTCCAAGGCTCAGATAATGTTCAGCTTTCTGATAACATCGAGCTCACTTGCTGCTACAGAGTTAGTACAGAAAAAAGGGTGGTATATTCTGAGAAGTAAAAAAATGAAGTTTAAAAATCTGTTAAAAAAAGAGAAAGAGAAATAGAGATATTGCAAACTCATAAATTCTGCACCAACAAAAAGTGGACTTGAAAGCATACATAATTTCTCTGTAATACAAACGGGTACGACATACTTTGCAAGAGTTTAGCTCCCAGTTGACTTTAGAAGTATAAAGATCAGTTGCATAACTTCAGAGATGCATTTAAGCCCGAAGGATGACAAGTATATTACAGTGTCTTAAATCACAAGAAGAGCTCTAGGCTGGCCTGGGCGTCCTAAGTGCTCAGACTGAAATTAAAGCTGCAGTGAGAAACATCAGAAGCCTCTTGCACTCTCCAGAGGTCTGTTTTGCTCTTGTGCTGCCATCCAGCCCAGGCAGGAGGACTCTCAGTGGTGGGAGCAGCAAAAAGAGCCCCATGGACCTGCTTCAACAGCAAAATCCCCTTTTTTTTGCTATTACCTAGCAAGGTAATAATAGCAAGGGTGAACATGTCTCTTGCTGTCCTGAGCTTTTGAAAGGTGGTTTTAAGGGCTCTGAGCTCTCTGCAGAGAATTAATCACACTGTACTTCTGCATAGGGCAAAAGTCAGCAACAGGAAGGTTTATATTTAATATAGGTTCACTCACAGCTTGCAGAGAGCTCAGCACTGTAATATGCTCAACAAGATGATCCCAGTGATCAGTAATTTCTACCCTGGTAAAACGCTGTGTTTCTGCCACAGCCTGTTATTATTTATTGGCTTTGCTGTTGTTCAGAGGAGCCCTAATTATGCAGCAGGACTGGGTACTGCACAAGCATGGAGCATAAGGCAGACAGGTATAATACAAGGTAAGTCAGAGGATGAATGTATTCAGAGGAATACAAAAAGCAGTGAGATAATACAGTTCATCAAACACCTTACTGCTCTCAAGTTAGATTTTTTTAAGGCATCCCAATAAAGGAAAAATTTTCTTTGTCTGGCCTCACTGAACTGCATGGAGTTGTCTAAATCACCTGCTCCCTGTAATCCATGGAGAGAAATAGGGCAAAGAATAGTAACTGTCTCTCTCTGGCCAGTGTCTGAGCTGCTTAGGACCTGTCTTAGCTAGGACAAGTCCTTGCCAAAGACTTTGTCTTGGGATCAGAGGCAGCATTCACCAGGTTTAATTTTCAGGTGAAATTAAAAGGTGATCTCATACCCGTGGGGGCTGCTGGCATCAACACCCCCCAAAATGTGTTGACTGTCATGCTCTGCAGTCCTGTTCAGTCCTGTTGGTCTACAATATCCTCTTGGAGCTGCCCAGAGAAAATTCCACAGCCATCCTGTCTTCACACCTTCTGGCTGAAGCAAATCTCCTCCCCAGAGGACCTCATGCTCTGCACTTCTGTGCGCTGGATAATAGGTTGATGATGTGCTCCAGATCCACAGCCTAACCATGTTCACTACCCTTAGTTGTGGATTATGGTCATAGTGGTTTGGTCTGTCTATGGGGTATTTTGGTATCAGTCTTGGGTGCAGAAATCACAGGACAATTTCAGTTCCCCTGAAGTTCCCCTTTTTGTGGGATTCCCAGAGTTATGGTGGTAAACTCCCAACCAATGCACCAGAAACTACTCCAACTCATTTTTTAATGAAATACGCAGTGAAGGCACCCTTGCAAAGAGGAGAGGAGGGGGTAATTAGCTCAGAGCTGAAAGCAAAGACAGATTGCAGCATTATTCTTCTGAACACAGGCACTCTATGCAGAGCAAATTATGGTTCTTGGCTTTTATCCCTCAAAGACTTTTGAAAAGCCACAAGCTTCTTTCGTTATCACTTCTGCAGCTTTGTGTCGGGGAGTGTAATTGCGCATCCCCACAGACTGCCTGGCAGCATTTGCTGGCACCAGGGAGCAGACTTGGGCTCCCCTCCCTGTGCGAAGAGATAACGTGGTCCTGGGTGCAACAGTCACACACCACAACAGGATCCACCAATCGTCTCCTGCTGTCTTAGGTCTAGCACAGCAAGAAACCAAATGTCACTGGACTCCTTCGGCTGTCTAGGCTTCTGCCCCAGTGCTTGCTGAAGCAGAGGCTGTTGCGCTTTCTGGAGGGATCCATACAGCTTTCCCTATTTGCAGCTGAATAAGAAACCTGTTCCTTGGCCATCCGGAAACAGGGGGTAAAACAATTTCTTGCCCTCTTCTGAGATGGTGTGAGGCTTTCCTCTGCCCTGCACCACTCCCTGGTGGTGCTTTTCCCTGGGAACAGGGCAAGTTGCTTTTAAAAGCCTTCAAACACACTTGGGCTGCTCTAGCGTATTAGTGGAAGCTATTTAGGAGATCAGAGCAGAAGAAAATTCAGATTACAGTCAGACTTTTTGAATAGATAATACTCGGAGTATAAAGAATTATTTAAGCCCCATCATAATGCTTATCCTGGTGAAGAGCCTATGCATGTTATATAATATTGACAGTGTTCTCTTCTCTGCAGATTCACACTGCTATTATATTTTTACATTTAAAGATAGATTCTGCCCTTATTGCACTCAGGACAGAGGTGATCTCTGCTATGCCGAAGAGGCAGCCAAAGCATGGAGGACATGAGGAGTAGGAAGGCATTGCCCTTCAACGGCTTTCACTGCTTTCTGAAAACAGCTTGTATGGAGAAGGAGAAGATTTAATAAGCAAGGGGGAAACCCAGTAGTGAGCCAGCCAGGCACTGTCACGAGCACATGGCTGGGGAAGGTGAGCAGGGTACCGCTTGCATCATGCAGTCTCTGCCTGCTCTCCAGCCACTCGGCGAAGCTCTCCAGGCACAGCCTGGGCATGGTTCAGGGGATGGCATGTCCCAGAGCATCCCTGCCTGCTCTGTCTTGCTGCGGCTGATGGCTTCAGCACAGCTTTTGTGCCTTTGTAGTTCAGAGAGGAACCTGTGTGTGGGTCAGCCAGGCTGCACTCCCCCTCCAGCCACATCAAGAATCCCTGAAGGTGTGTTCAGTGCCTCTGCACTGGGCTTGAGTGTGAACAGACAGGAGAAGAGGTATAGATGGGACAGAGGTGTCCTTAGCCCTGGCAATATCCCGAGGTAGATATTCAGGGCTTTACAAAGCAATTTTGCAGTGAGGCTTCTCTTGCAATGAAAAGTGTTTTTTCTGTGTTACCAGCTGTAACTGAGATGCTGATGGTCCCCTGTGAGTGAATGAGTCTGTACCAGTAACCCCGCGGCATGGGGGATGAGATTGCTGTGGGAGCAGTTTCCTACCAAGGCCAGCTATGCTGTTTATCTGCACTCACAACCCATGAGCTTTGGTGAATGGCTCTCACACAAAATTGCTGAATATCCAGGCTGTTTCCTGGGGTTTCTAACTCTGATTAGTTCTTGTGAGGCTGTGATGTCGGTTTTTTTTACTTTTCTGTTCAGTAGCATTTCATTCTGGCATCTCAAATGTGAAAATATAAACATAAGGAGTGCCATCCTATATAGAAAAGGGGTCCAGGTCACCCCATCCTCTGTGGTGGCAAAAGGACTTGGGGAGAGCACAAGAGCCTGGCCTCTCTCTCCAGCCCCCGTCTTGCACTTCTCCAGCATTCCCTGCCTCCTCCCCTTCCCCATCCACTAATGGTCCTGCCTAATTGCTTTGAAAACTTGCTGGTGCTGCCACAGCCACCTCTGTACAACCTCTACTTCCCAGTGCCTGTATTCAGTGTCTTCTCTGGCTGTGGTGGGCTTTGCTAAACACAGCGGCTCTGCTTTCATGTTCCCCAGTGCCATGCCATTACCCTAGCCTCAAGAACTTATTCCAGTGCTTTCCACCCTTTTCTTCCTCAGTCCTTCCTCACACAGATTGTCCTGAACTTCAGCACCTACCTCATTTCTGCGATTGTCCTCATGGCAACTGTGAATGCCTTCAGTGGGAGACCTCTCCAAAGACTTCCTAGTTTGGCCCCATTTTCAGAAGATGATGTGATATATTCCTTTACCTAACACTGTGCTTAGATATCTAAGATACCTGAAACTGCTACTTTTGTCAGCCTCTTTATTTTCGCAAGTTTGATCTGGCAGCAAGAACATTCAGTGACAACCACTACCAACTAGACAAGTATGGGAAGTTTTAGGCAGAGCACAAAACCCAGCTATTTTCCCATTGAGTGATCTTCAGAATGGGCATATATTAAAATTCTGCTCCTCTTGCAAAAACACTGGGATACCAAAGATGACACGACATCTTACACAAGCTGCTCGTGTTACATAGCTGATCCAAATCTGATCCAAGGTATCCAGTTGATCTTTGTCAAACTTTGCCAGCCAAGAAGACATTTGTGAGCAACCTGAAATCGTTTGTGGAGCAGTTCACCTGTGCAAGATTTGCAGCAAAAATGAAAGGAGGTAAATTCTATAAATTAGTCAGGAAGCCTTTTAAATTATTAAAATGTTCTGTTCTTTCAATTAACTTCTTAATACTATTTAAAAGCTGCAGAACATGTAAATGAGGAATGCAATTAAAGTAAGGCATAACTTGTCTATTTATGCATTCATTTGTACTTGATATTGAAGCTTAAGATATTTTCTAGGGTTTTGAATGACTTTTCAATGCTATAAATATTTTATTGTATTGTCAATAAATACTTATTTATATACTGGGAATTCACCTGTGTCTTTAAATGCTGTTGTAAAGGTACAACTACTAAAAATATGAATTTTGTGCTTTCCTTTATTGTCAGAAGACTCAGCATGCTGTTGTGCTTTTCTTAGTACTGAATACTGATTTCCATCCTGGCAAAGACTTTGTTAAGGAAAATAAATTTGGTGACAGTGCACTAAAAAGCTGACAAAATGCCAACAAAGTGGAATGCATTTAACTTAGAAAAGCTACAGCTTTTTGGATAATGCCATTATCCTCTGAGGTCCAAAGTTACCCAGTGAGGGAATTGTACCTTTGCTCTCCTGCATGTGTGAAGGAACAGCAGTTATTAAATACAGCCATTTGATTAAGAAATATCAATACCTTACATTTAACCACAGCAGAAGATAACAAGATCACAGAATTGTTAGAGTTGGAAGGGACCTCTGGAGATCATCCAGCCCAACACCCCTGCCAAGGCCGGGCCACCTAGAGCAGGTTACACAGGATCACATCCAGGTGTATTTTGAATGTCTCCAGAGAGGGAGACTCCACAACGCCCCTGGGCAGCCTGTCCTAGTGCTCTGCACCCTCAACACAAGGAAGTTCTTCCTCATGCTGGGGTGAAACTTCTTTTATTTTAGTTTATGGCCACTGCTCCTTGTCCTGTTGCTGGGCACCACTGAAAAGAGTTTGGCACCACCCTGCTGCCACCCACCTTTGAGGTATTTATCTGCACTGAGATTCCCTCTCAGTCTTCTTGAGTCTAAATGGGCTCAACTCCCACAGTCTCTTCTCATGAGAGATGCTCCAGACCCCTGATCATCCCTGTGGCCCTCCACTGGACAATCTCCAGTAGCTCCTTGTCTGTCTTGTACTGAGGAGCCCAGAACTGGACACAGCACTCCAGCTGTGGCCTCCCCAGGGTCAGCAGATGGGGAGGATCACCTCCCTGGACCTGCTGGCCACACTCCTCCCCGTGCACCCCAGGATACTGTTGGCCTTCCTGGCCTCAAGGCCACACTGCCTGCTCATAGTCAACTTATCCGTCAGTAGTCCCAGGTCCTTCTCATCTGAACTGCTCTCTAAGAGGTCAGCCCCCAGCCTGTGCTGGTACTTGGGGCTGTTCCTCCCCGGGTGCAGTACCCTACACTTGCCCTTGTTGAACCTCACTAGGTTTTCTCCACCCGGTTCTCCAGTCTGTCAAGGTCCCCCTGAATGGCAGCACAGCCGTCAGGTGTATCAGCCACTGCCCCCAGCTTTGTGTCATCAGCAAACTTGCTACTTGCTACTTTGATGATACAAAACACTCTAGCCCTTCATCCGGGTCATCCAGGATTCGGTATTGATGCAGAACAAGAAGATGCAGAACAAAACCAAAGGCAGACCTTTTCTCAGGTTTCTGGAAAACCGAATACTGTTCTCAAGTAAGAAGCTGACCGATTTTGTGAAGTGTGATATAATTCAAAGCAACAAAAATACGAAGAGGTAAGTGTGGCAGGGTATGACATCCACATGTATACCATCACCTCTTCTCCATTGCCTTCCCTCCCTCTTTTTCTGCTGGCCGGGTTATGTTTGGAACAAACTTTCTCTATGATCATTGTTACTTGTTTGATTTTCCTTGTATTTTTGCCACTTTGTGTGTATACCTAACGTTCAGAAAAAAGCAGGTTAAACTTAATAGCATTCTTTACTTTGGTATAGATTAAGAGTTTTTAGGGATTGTTGGAGTAGTTTGTAGGCCATGATAGTCTGCCTCTGTAGTTAAGATGAAAAAGCTTACAGGCATTCAAGTAGAACAGAGACAATCAGCCACCTCGGCAGAGGTAAGTGGAACCACTTACGTTTTACATTAGATGATGCCTAAATCCATGCATTCCTTAATGCACCCAAATCCTTACCTAATGGGACTTGCTGCATATATTTCCACAGCAACTGTGTATGAGTTAGGTCAGGGATAAAAGTATTTCGGGGTCTACTCCCTTGGTAAGGTCTCTTATGAAGATGGCTTGAAGCTCTTGTTTTCTGAATGCCTAGCGCTGAAGGTATTCATACCCATACCTTTCTTTAATGGAATGTAGTAGTGAAGTGCAACAAACGTCTCCTTGCTTCTTACTGTGCAAAAGCTTTCAAAAACAACAGCATGAAAGTAGATCTCAACAAGCAGTACATTCTGAATATTTCACTTATTCGTAAACAATCCCACAGATTTGAGTGTTGGTCATGGGTGAAGATGTTCAGCTAATTTAAGACCTGTGCTTGTTTCACAACACAGTGAGAGTTGCTGCATAACAACTTCATTACCAGCATTTTGCTCGTTTTCCTGCTTCTGGCTCTTCCAGCAGTTACATGCGTCTCCTTTGTACCCAAACCCACTTAAAAATTCTTACTTTAGATGAGATTGCTTCCACTTTAAGGGAGATTAGGGAATGTGTTGTACCTCAGTAACCTGGTTTATTTTCCTCTCCCATCTGGACAAAAATTTTGGAAAGGGATTTTTAGTGCCAGTTGAGCAGTAAGTATATGTTGGCCTGGATTTTGGGCTTGTCTGCAAAGTGATCACAAAACACATTTTAAAATATAATGAGTATATTACCATTGTCCAGTCCCTTGCCTACATGTATTCAACACTTAACATTAAAACCAGATCTCATTCATTCATACTCCATTACAAAAAGCTGTCTGTTGTGAATTACACATTCAAATGTTTAAAATTTGTATAAAAACAGCATTGCAATGCCCATAACTCATGGTACAACGTTTAAAAAAATAATAATACTCAAACATATTGTAAGGGGAGACTTTTTGCCAGCCAGCTGATGCAAAGGCTGTGAAGAGACTTATAAGCTGCCTTTTCTAACCCACACCACATGGTGACTGGGGGGAAACTGATGCATGGGTAATTTACGTGATGTGCATTGAGGTAACCCCATTGTTAGTAAGGGCTTTAGAAAAGGAGAAAGTAATTACAGGTGAAATGCAAAGTCTCTGTTATGATCTGCTGGAAAGGAGAGAAATAAAGAGGTGAATATAGGAGAGGAGTCATAGCTGAGAGGGGAGTAGATGCAGGGTGGGCTCTGTGATGTCACTGTGGGTCCCACCAGCCCTGTGATGGCAGCCTGTCTTCTCACTCTTGCCACCATGCTCCAGCCCACTCGTAATACAAACCCTTATGAAATGTATTTTGGAACCAGCATTTTGCTGTTTAATTTTGAACTTCTTACATTTTCTTTTCATCTGTGTTCAAGGGAAATCATTGTTGCAGTGTAATTTGAGTGCCACTGCAGCTGAAGCTTGCTGAAAGAAGTATATATGCATATAGGCACTTGAATTGACAAAAAAAAAAAAAGGGAGACTGATTGGCACTGGAAATAAGCACTTGTTGTTTCCACTCCTTAATGTATTTATTGATATCTCAGATCTTACAAATATCATCCAGAGCTTTTTCAGGAGAACTCAAGAGCATCATGTTTCTGTATAAGCTCTATATCCAGTAGGAATGCCACATAGCCGACAGTGTGTACATTTTAAAAAATTAGGAATTTCAAACAACATTGAAGTTTAATTAAGATAATGATGTTCTATTTATGCAAATTTGCTGTAGATATTTTTGTCTGTAAATATCTGACACGCTGCTATTTTCAAGACTTGATTGATACAGGAGTATGTTACAGAATAACAGAAATGCGGGCCTGGAAAAAGACTCATTTTCCTGCTTTTGACCATTTGACTGCACTGACACGGAAAATTAATGAGCTAGACCATATTAATTGAAAATATATTTTATCAAACAAAGCAGGATTATTTATCCAAAAATTTATCTCTGAAATGTTTTGTCCATTATCTATTATTTCACTATTCAAACTGGTTGAGTCAGGAAGCAGAGATAACACCATGTATCTTAGAAAGTGAGGTACGTGCAGTAAATGAAGTTATGATTATGCGTTTTAATACACTGCTTTAGGGAACTGACATGTCAACACATTTAAATGAATATCGAAAACAGTCTGACTCTTTTTTTGGAATAGGGCAGAACAAACACAACTGTCCTCTCCTCAGCTAAGAACAAAACCAGGCCGGCCAGTAAGAAATCCTAACTTACTTCCGTAGATCAATTTCTCTGCATTGATCTAACAACAGGGCTCATTAGCAGATGTTTAATTGGCTCTACGGCTTGGCTTGTAGAGATAGCAACTACAAGAGCAGCTTCAACATACCATGACAGTAACTAAGGGTGGACTTGAAGCTGTTCTCGTGGCCAAGTAGCAAGTGCACAGAAAGCCCTGGGTCCCTGTTATTACGGAATAATTGTCAACATAAATGTGAGAAGCAGATTTTGGTCTGACCTAACCCAGAGACAGCCCAATTAAGAAAAAAAAAATAAAAGATCATTCATTTGGGATACCAGACTGCAAAATCATGAAGCACAGACTAGGAAGATCTTTCGGAAGTCATCATCCTTTCAAACATGATCACCTTTCCCTTTGTTGCATTCTCTAATCAGTGGATCTGTCCCAGTAACTACAATGAGCCAAGAATCATTCATGTGGCCAACTGGCTGGACATGACTTACAAATATATAGCTTATCTACCAGACCACATCCAACAGCCTACCTGAACTGGTGTTGGCTTGCTAAGCCTTGAACCATTCCTAGGCATTGTATGGGAGAAAAATGTATGATCATGCCAAAACTGTGCCAGGAATTGAAGTAACAGTGAAAAAGGGTGACAGGCCAGTGCATGTGCCTGTGCCCTAGAATTTTACTTTACTTGTATTGATGTAGCCTAAAGTATTGTTTCTTTGCCTCATATTAATTAGATGTTTCAGTTTAGAAGGTCATTGGCAGTCATTGCAATTAGTAGCCAGAGACTTCATATGAAATAAATACGACAGCACTCTCCAGCTTGCTGTCCATAATAGCTGACATACCAAATGTATTTTGCATGATCTACAGCCTTAAAAACTAAACTTATATTCTGAAGTTTTCTCTAGAGTAAAAAACCCCCATTGCCTCTGTAACCAGCTGCATGCTGAGACAGATCTACAACCATGCAACAGCCTGCTCCATGCCATGCAACAGCCTGCTCCATGCCACGCAACAGCCTGCTCCATGCCACCCTGCTGGAAGAAAGAGGGATGGCAAAGGGATGGGAGCATGGCAAAGGAGCACCTTCCAGCCCTGACAGAAATCCTTCCATGCATGCGTAGTTAGGGGGATTTTTCTGAGGGCTGATCAGACACTTCTGCTCTTGTGATGGCCACTGCCACTGCCTGGCACCAGCTCACCCTGTTTGTAAGCCTCCTGATTAGCATGTCGCAGTACAGAATGGGTTTTTTTCTCCTATACAATAGTAATTGGGATGAATTTGCACTTCCCTGTGGAGCAGCCATCTCTTCAACTCAGCCTTTCTGCAGCAGCTCTGCCTCACTGGGTTAGCAGTTTGTCTTTGGAGCTGATGTGCTCTGGCATGGGTTAGAAGGATGGTTTCTACACATGCTGCCTCCATTAACACCTGTTCCTTGGGGCATTTCCACTGCCCTTCAGTATATGCCATGCAAGGAAGCATGTAACCTTAATTCCCTACTCTAATCTGTAATTTGAGCCGTTATTAACATTTATGAAATTTTAATGAATATTGCTTTCTGCTACCCTTGAATTAATGCACACAGAAAAGAGCTGGTTGTCAGTACGGCCATCAGACATGCCTATGGAGGAGAAGTGGGAAATCTCTGCTAGAGAATTATTATCTGCAGTTCCTTACACTGGGTCATTAATGCAACACATTGCTGCTCAGTAACGCTATGTGCCATCTTTTACACCATCACCGTCCTCCAGCACTTTTATTTAAACACACAATTCAACAGCTGTATGTGACGCTAGTCACTGAAACTGCATTAACATGCTTCTTTGGTCTCCAAGAAGTTTTGAGGTTAGGTGAAGTCTTTACATGTTGACTATTTTGGCAGGCTATATTGTTCTACAATTTATCAGTTGATAACTTTTGCTGCCTCACAGTCATTGTGTTTTCCCAAGTGAAGAACCTTTGGCTGAGCTCTGGAAATATATGCGTTTCACAGAAACGAAAAGTTATTAAATCAGTACTGCAGGGGAATGCAGAGGAATGATCTGTTTGTAATTCTGGGAAAAACAATTTAGAACACTGTTTTTAAAGCTTAACGAAATTACTTAAAATCTTTCACGAAAACAACAAACCTTTTTCATCTGTTCTCCAAGGATTTCACTTATCTTTCAGATCTAGTTGCTGCAAAATACAGATAATGCAGAAATTCCATGAGGCGTTAAATCTCCATCTACCAGTGGCTTGTAGAATTAATCAAATTACCTTTTAAAGTTAATGCAGTCGGTGAGAAGAGTTTAATGATATTCAAAACCTTCACGGTAATAATTACAGATGAAGAGGGTCAGTCAGTTGAGAATTAATGCAAAAAGTGCACAGAATGATAATCCGAATTAATGTATCAGACCATGCAGAAGGCATTGGGAGAGCGAGCCATGAAAATAAAATTCATTCGCTTCTGCTCAGAAGAGGGAAATAAACTCACATGTGTGAGAATAGCTCAATAGCTTCAGCTATTCTAGAGGGGAGGAGGCGGGTTAAGAGAGGTGAAGGAAGAGAAAAAAGAGAAGATGAACAAGCATTAATCTGGATTATCCCAGAAAATTTGAAGCTGTCTTTCTATCGTGACTCAAAGACAGAAGCTTTTCCACAAATTTCTCCCACCCTGAGGCTCTTCACCTTTTTGATTTTCTCTATTTTGCATGTTCATGTTTTCCCACCATTTTAGAAGTGATCAGATACTCAGTGAGGGCAGGGTTTTAACTGTCCTTTCCCACACAGTTCATAGTTCTTTTTGTAGCAAAGAAATGGGACAATCCTGAAAGGACTTTCTCAAAAATTAATGCAATATACCCCAAATGAAGTCATATCTAGATAAGCTCAGGCTGCACTCAGCTCTCAGAAATGGGCGGAAGAGCAGTCTGTGTCCCAGCAAACCTGAGGCTGAGCATCGCTGTTATTGAAGACCATCACCTCTGAGCACCTCTTCCTTCTGGTGGCTGGCATCAAAACCCATGGTCACTGAGGCTGCTATAGTTCATGGGTGCTTGATTTGAGATGCCATGCAGTGACATTGCTGTCAGAGGAAGGCTGCTGAGTGCATCTTGAAAAACAGGCCTCTGTTACAACTTGATTGCCCTAAATATATTCAAAAATTCTAGTCAGTTTTTGAAGATCTTTACCATCTTGATCATTTATTTCCTGCTTACTGGTTTTGTCACATGTATGTGACTCAAATACGCCTGTGTTTGTTCTGCTCCTCTAAGAGACATTGCCAGTTGCTGTATTTTCCATACTATTAAATCAGCTCAGGCACTGTATTATAAATGCTCCTAAAAACTGAGGCAGTGTTGCTTTTATGGTTAATTGCATATTGAACTTTTTGGGTGCTGTTTTCACATTTCAAGCTTCACTGTGTATCAGCCGTTCAGATCCTTATTTTGCAAGTATGAAAGAACTATTAAGAGTGCCCCCTGAGCCCCCTGCTGAGAGCCTCTTTACATGGCAATGCAATTATGCAATTGGACTATAAGGGTACAAATAGTGTTTCTGCATAACTATATA
Organism: Lathamus discolor; assembly: GCF_037157495.1. Lineage (NCBI taxonomy): Eukaryota > Metazoa > Chordata > Aves > Psittaciformes > Psittacidae > Lathamus > Lathamus discolor. The sequence continues at coordinate 30,101,601 of NC_088884.1, read as the reverse complement.
CTACAGTCTTCAGACCAGCAGTGCTGAGCTTGCAGCAGCTAGACCCTTGAATAGACATTGGGGTTTTCCAGACACCCAGGTTGATCTTGGATGGATCTTTCATCACAATGAGGAGCATAGAATAGAATCATAGAATCATGATGGAGCTAGGCTTTTTTCAGTGATATCCAGTGATAGGACAAGGGGCAATGGGTGTAAACTGGAACATAGGAAGTTCCACGTTAACATCAGGAAGAACTTCTTTACTGTAAGAGTGACAGAGCACTGGAACAGGTTGCCCAGGGGAGTTGTGGAGTCTCCTACACTGGAGATATTCAAGGCCCGCCTGGACAAGTTCCTGTGTGATGTACTGTAGGTTACCCTGCTCTTGCAGGGGGGTTGGACTAGATGATCTTTTTAGGTCCCTTCCAACCCTTGGGATTCTGTGATTCTGTGATTTACTTAAATTAAGGTTATTGAGTCCAACTGTTAACCCAGCACTGCCAAGCCCACTACTAAACCGTGTCCCTAAGCACCACATCTACACATCTTTTAAATACCTCCAGGGATGGCGGCTCAGTCACTTTCCTGGGCAGCCCCATCTGATGCTTGACAACCCTTATGGTGAAGAAATTTTTCCTAATATTCGTTCTTGAGGCTGTTTCCTCTTGTCCTATTACTTAATACTTGGGAGAAGAGACCAACACCCACCTTGATACAGCTTCGTTTAAGGTAGTTGTAGAGAGCGATAAGGTACCCCATCAGCCTTCTGGTCTCTTTCTGGTCTCCTGGTCTCTTATGAACAGCTGCTGTTCATAAGACTCGTGCTGTAGACCCTGCACCAGCTTCATTGCCCTTGTTTGGACAAACTCCAGCACCTCAATGTTTGTCTTGTAGTGAGGGGCCCAAAATCGAACATAGTATTCAAGGGGCAGTACTCACCTAGTACAGGGGGGCAATCCCTCCCCTAGACCTGCTGGCCACACTATTGCTGATGCAGGCCAGGATGTTCTTGGCCTTCTTGGCCCCCTGGGCACAAGCTGGCTCATATTCAGCCGGATGATGACCAGCATGCCTGTGTCCTTTTCCACTGGGTAGCTTTCCAGGGAACCGCAAACCCAAATCAACTTGTGATGACGTGCTATCATTGCAACTCGGGTTCATTGCTGGAGGCTGCCTTATTGTCCATATTCCTGCCTAGGGAGCCACTTTTCTTCTGCTGCTGCTGTTGTCCTCCAAGCATATTCCGAAGAGAAAGCTCAGCAGCTTCTTCCAACTCTTCCATGAATCTCATGGTGTGGCTGTGCCTTCCCTGAGGCTGTTCTTGCAGCTTTATGAAACAACCAAAGGACAAATTGAGCACACGATACTCTGGCTTTGTGCCGCAGTAGTCCCAAGTAATGACATAAGGACATACATTGCTGCAGAATCAGAGGTTGAATGTGGTTCATCTTCCTTCGTTGGAGCTGACCTTGCAATAATACCTGGCATATTGTCCCATGGAGAGTTATAACTTTTAATCAAAGCGCTTAAAAATACTGCAACCCCTGTTTTTCTGTTGCATTATAAAGAAATCTGGCACTTCCCTTGCTTTGCTGCAAATGTTTTTGTTTGCATGTTTGCCATTTGAGGACTGGGGATAATTGGTGTGGCTGTGCTTGAGCTCGCAGTCTGGCAAAAGAGAAAAAAAGTCAGATTCCTGTGGTGTAAGTGGGTTTTTTTATGAACTGCTGAGAAGCAGAAATTATGTAATTATAAAATGTTACAGTTAATCCCTTAGTGGTCTTGACATTTGCAAAAGGAAAAAGTGTGCAAATACTGTTGAAGCTCCTGTGATTAGAGCTTATTCGGCATAGTTAGGCAGTTGTTTTAAAAGTAAGGGAGAGAGTCGCTGTGCATCCCAGGTGTGTTACAGGGTGGCAAATACTGGTCCTGGCAGTCCAGGCAGGTCTGTGCAGGCAGTACGTGCTAAGGCTTGCAAGTCCCTGGGGTTACCTGGCTAATTCTCCCCTGGAGCTGGGACTGGAAAAGGACAGTTAACATCTGTCCTGAGAAAACCCTTCCAACTCCAGCCTTAATAGAGTTTAATGGTTATAAACTCCAGCATGGTAGAAAGCCAGCGCCACAGCTGGAAGCCTGTGCTCAGCAGAACATTACAGAGTTATTAAACTTCAGGTGTGCTGGTAGGGCCCAGAGGGGAGTTTGTCCATCCAGACATGGAGCAGGTACACTTGGGTTTATTACTTTCTCAGTTTCATTTCTGACTTGTGCATGGCCGTGACAGCGTGTACACTTTGTATAACACGGTGCAAGATCTTTTAACACTCACCAGTGCATGTCAGCAAAACCCATAAGCTTTATACCTTCCTATTTTTCATTTTCAGCAGGTGTTTGGTGCCAGCCTTGCTCTTCCGTGGTACCTAGCTGCAGTACATGGGCCTCTGCTTCTGCTGCCTTTCTTTTTGCTGAACCCAGGAAGTCGGTTTTCATGGCATATCAAACATGTACATTCTGACATCGATCATAGAATCATTTGTGTTGGAAGGGACCTTTAAAGGTCATCTATCCCAACCCTCTGGCAATGAGCAGGGACACCTTCAGCAAGATGAGGTTGCTCAGAGCCCTGTCCAACCTGACACTGAATGTTTCCAGGGATGGGAGATCTACCACCTCTCTGGGCAACCTGTACCAGTGTCATAAAAGAACTTCTTCTTTCTATCTAGTCTGAGTCTGTCCTCTTTCAGTTTAAAACCTTATCCTATCACTACAGGCCCTACTAAAAAGTCTGTCCGTCTCTTTTAAGTATTGAAAGGCTGCAATAAAGTCTTTCCAGGGTCTTCTCTTCTTCAGGCTGAACAACCCCAATTGTCTTAGCCTTTCCTCATAGGAGAAGTGTTCAGACCCCATTGATCATCTTCATGGCTCTCCTCTGGACTCGCTCAAGCAGGTCGATGTCTTTCTTCTGTTGGGGGCCACAGATCTGGATGCAGTACTGCAAGCGGAGTCTCACAAGAGCAGAGCAGAAGGAGAGAATCACCTCCCTTGACCTGCTGCCCACAGTCTTTTTGGTGCAGTCCAGGCTTGCTGGGCTGTAAGTGCACATGGACAGTTTATGTCCAGATTTTCATTCACCAGTACCCCAAAGTACTTCTCCACAGGGCTTCTCTCAGTCTCTTCATCCCTCAGCCTGTATTGATACAGTTGTTGGGTACCTCAGCCTTCTCCTCATTTGTTACCAGTTTGCCAGTTGTGTTCATCTCAGGGGTATGCCTTCTTTGACCTTCCTTTTCTGGCTGACATACCCATAGAAGCCCTTCTTATTATCTTTGCATTCCTTGCCAAGTCCAGCTCCAGCTGCGCCTTGGCCTTCCTGACCCCATCTCTGCACAACTGGGCAGTGTCCCTGGGAAGAAGTGTCCTTCTTCCCAGGATACCTGTCCCTGCTTGCACTGCCGGTGCATTTCCTTGCCCTTTCCATTTCCTAGCCTGTGGTAAACACCAACCTCAAGGATCTATTTGTTGCCTCAGTCTCTAATTCTTACCCATAAGCTTTCAACCTGCTCATGGCTATTCTCCAGAGAAATCTCCTCATAATCTATCAATTTCTTGATGCAGAGGGCAGCACCTCCATCCCACCTTCCTTGCTTGTCCCTTTTTTTATTAAAAAATATTCATCTTAATAGAAAACTTCAGCTTTCCCATGCTCCTCGGTTTCTCATGCCACCTGAATTGAAATCCAAAACTAAAGTATTCATATCTAGCGTTAGTGTTTGAGATTTAAGCTTCAAGGAATCTTAAATAAAATACTTGATCTATGGAAAATAATACTAAAACCCACTTAGTCATACACAATATTAACTGAAAAATAGCTTTCGATAGGAAAAATAAAGTCATTTTTACCTGGTAGTTAGTGAATAAATTGTCCAAGCCTGCTGAAAAAATGATCTGTGGGTCTGAGCGATAATTAATTTATACCAGTTCAAAAATTCCTCCTGAGATGTCAGCTGGTGTGCTGCATGACAGCATGAAATATTTAAACCCTGTGGTTTCAAGAACAATCCTAGAAAGTCACAAAAAGGGTAAGAGAGCTGCTCACTGGGCAGTGCTGTATTTCACTTCATGTCCAAGTTTGTGCATGGGGAGGAAGACCGTGCTTCTGTGCTGAAGGTGTAGCTGGACTCCCCCAGCCACACCTGCCAGACCAGCTTGGAGACCAGGGGCCATGGTGGCCAGGGGCACAAATATTTCCTCATTGGTCCAAGCTCTGGTGAGGTGCTGGATCTTCCACCGCTGCCCTTGTGCCTCCAGGGATGTCTCTGGGGCAGTGTGTGATTGTGGTGGGCTTTCAGGTGCTATTCCCAAGGAGCCCAGCAGAGCTGCAGGCAGATTTTTTGGGATGCAGATTGGACAGCCTGTAGTGAAATGCAGTGCAGGGTTGAACATCTGAATGTCTCAGGTTCTGCAGCTGTAAAAGGAGGAAGGTATCTCCCTCACGTGGAGAGTTTAAACAGAATAAAGCTGTAACCTATTGTAGAAAATCCTTAAATAGACAGTACAATGGAAGTGTGCAAAGTATAACTTTTTGTGTGATAATGTCCTTGAGTTGTGCCTTTCTTGACATGAATGCAGGGTGAGTTTGTAGTAGGGAAGTCCTTTGTATTTATACCTTTGTGTTGCTATTCCATGTCCCAGCTAGCAGCTGCTCCAAGCCTCATCAGGCAGCTTGCAGACTTCATGTTTCAGAAATAGCTTGTGTTAAGAAATTTCATTCTTATTCCAAATAAGCATCACCTCTGTCATGGTTTAAACCGATCCACACAGCTTGTTTACTCACTCCCCCCCTTTTCTTCTCCCTCTTTCTTTCCACCCCCCCCCCCCCCGCCCCCCCCAATCCCAGAGGGATGGGGGGGAGAATTGAGAGAATGGAACTCCAACAGGTTGAGATAAGCACAGCCCAGTAACTAAGGTATAACACAAATCACTGCTGCTACCACCAATGATAATAATGATAAGAGAAAATAACAAGAGAAGAGAATACAATACCACTGCCGAATGAGTTCAACCCCCCTGAAGAGAGCCCGTGCCCTTCTGGGTAACTCCCAGTTAGCTCCCTGGGCATGACGTGCTGTGGTATGGAATACCTCTTTGGTCAGTTTGGGTCAGGTGTCCTGTCTCTGCTTCCTCCTGGCCTGCCCTCATCCCCAGCAGAGCATGAGACTCACAGAGTCCTTGGCCAGAATAAACATTACTTAACAACAATTAAAAACAATCGGTGTTATCAGCTCTCTGCCCAGGCTGGAAGTCAAAACAGAAAAGAGCTTGCACCAGCTACTAAGAAGGAGAATAATGGCTACTGGTGAGCCCAGGACAACCTCTTTCATCCTTCACACAGATCCAGGGCAACTACAACAGCTCTGTACTTGCGATGTGCCAATCTTAGCTACACTGGCTGATACCCCTTCACTTCAGCACTGGTTTGCCTAAGCTGTGCAGGTAAAACTAAAAGCTTCGTATGCTTTGTCTCTAGAATCACAGAATGGTTAGGGTTGGAAAGGACCTCAAACTCATCTAGTTCCACCCCCCTTGCCATGGGCAGGGACACGTCCCACTAAACCATGTCACCCAAGGCTTCGTCCAACCTGGCCTTGAACACCGCCAGGGATGGAGCACTCACAACCTCCCTGGGCAACCCATTCCAGTGTCTCACCACCCTAACAGGAAAGAATTTCCTCCTTATATCCAATCTAAACTTCCCCTGTTTCAGTTTTAACCTGTTACCCCTTGTCCTGTCACTACAGTCCCTGACGAAGAGTCCCTCTCCAGCATCCCTAAGCCCCCCTTCAGATACTGGAAGGCTGCTCTGAGTTCTCCATGCAGCCTTCTCTTCTCCAGGCTGAACAGCCCCAACTTTCTCAGCCTGTCTTTATAAAGGAGGTGCTCCAGTCCCCTGATCATCCTTATGGCCTCCTCTGGACTTGCTCCAACAGTTTCATGTCCTTCTTACGTTGAGGACAAAATGAGGTAATGTATGTTACTTCATACAGTGCTTCTCACCATGTGCATTCCCCAGTCTCTGTACATGAAAATACCAGTTTGTGTATTTTTTTCAGAAGCAGCAGTCTTGCTGTGTTAGGCTAAAAAAAAAAATGTTGCTCTTTGCAATATTGCAGCTCCTGGACTGCAAATGCCAAGAGAAGCTGTGGTTGTACAGGTGATGATGCTCCAAAGCTTCCTCTGTCCCTAGAGGAGGAGGCTGTGGCACTCCCCCGTGGTTGTGCCAGCAGATCATTGGCGTGCATGTCTCTGTGCTGGGTGTGAGGCTGCAATGAGAGGGCTCCCTGAACCATGCCCTTGCCTAAAATTGGGGAACACAGATTCTGAAGTCACTGTTGTTTCTAGTTAATTGCTTGCTAAAAAAAAAAAGGCAAGTTAGATGTTGGAGCCTTTTCAAGGTCCCAAAAGACTTGGTGTTTTCCTTGTAACTAGTGAGCCTATTACATGGTTGGGCTATCGCATTTCCTAAGGGTGTGGGGTAGGGTTTAATTAGTTAGCTGTACCTACTGAAAATGTACAATACTCTGGATGTGATACTTGGTACTAATGGTTACAGAAAATGGTTATATCAATAGGAAAACTTTAAAATCAAGTCAGGAGTGTGAGCTCAAATTTGTAATTTTTTTTTTTTTTTTTTGCTTTAATCAGGAATAATTTAGCTTTTTGTTGGGCATGCTACAAAAATGAGCAGAATAGAAATGTCTGTTTGCATGATACTGAGCTTTTATCCTCATCTCTGCATATTGAAATTAGGGATTAATTAATTCTCTGTAGTCTGGTTTTTAATTTATTTTTGTGATCAATTTATTGCTCTGGAGACAGACGCCTTTTCAAAGCAGAGAACAGGCAGGGTTTAGCAATGACTGCGTGGATTTCCCCAAAACACTCTGCCAGTCAATTTTAGCTCCAGTATTTTTGATTAACAGGTTGTTTAGCATTTGTGCTCTCTTGATCTTTGCCTCTTCACTGAGATTGTCAACACGGCTGCAGGGAAACATCACTTACAGCAGTGTGTTGTCAGGGGACCATTGTACTGGCAGTAAATCATATCTTAAATGCAATTCACCTGAATGTAAATTCTCAAATCCTTGGTATGTTTGCAAAAGCAAGGTTTAACAGAGCAAATAAAAAAAGCCCATTAATTCCAGTTCTTGAAAAGAAACAATTGGAATTTGCCTTTGTTTGGGAAAAGAGCTCTGTGTTCAGATTGGAGGTGTACACAGAAAAAGAGGAATATGGTGGAAATCCTTCAATTCCTCCCTGAACCCCTTCTTACTGACTGGAAGCCAAAGTGCCACCCTCCTGGCAACTGAAATGGCAATGGCTGCACTATGGTGAGGTTAAGTGGTAAGGGCAAAGATAAAATGATGAGCTTAATGAAGGTAAGCACAGTTCCCCACCAGGGATGAGCGCCCAGACCTCAGTACTGTTGAGGTGTTCATTTTTCATGTCCCTGCGTGCTTCATTTTCACATGTGCACCCTGTACCACAGGTAACCAGCATGCCTTTGAAGGGTCTCTTCCTTCAGGATTAACAAGAAGGAGCTGGCTGTGGGGGAGAAGAAAAAAGGCAGGGTTGATAGTGGGTAGAAAGAGTGCTCACAGTAAACCATCCCTTGTGAGACTACACTTATAACCCCTTTTTTTCTGTGAAACTGTAGAGAATCAGTTTTCTCTGCAGATCACTTGTGGTTTGTATGCATGAAAATGCAATATTTCTGCTGCAGTGAAGAGCTTTCCCATGTAGTTTTACAAATTGCCTTGTATTCGTGCCCTTTTTATCACTTTATTCTCTTAGAAAGAGAAATAAGGTGACTATAACTCCTTATAAGCTGCCCACAGATCACAACCCACAATCCACTGAATTATATCCCTTTGGGTCCTTCATAAATCTCAGTAACTTTGGACACACAAAGCAGTAGATCTTTTGTGTGCACCCAGGTTATAAAAGTGCCATGTGATAGTCTGCACATCCATTGATCATGTGTTCCTATGCTATACTACTCTGCCAATTACAAATGTGTGAGTTATTTCTTGTTCTGTTTTCAGCGAAGATTCATTTTTAGGAATGGAGACTATTTTTTAGAGGAAAAACCCTAGAACTGAAGTACTTCCCTTAAAAAAAGAGAAAACCCTGATAGGACAAACAGCTCCCCGTTCTGTGTGTGTCTGGTAGCATGAATTACAGAACTCTTGTGACCCAGGAGACCAGCAGGAACAATCTTTGCACCCATCTGCTCCTCTGCAGAGGAATGTGCTTACGTATGGTGTGGAGAGCATTCCTCCACCAGGGCCCCCTCATGGGCATGTTTTCTGTGGCTTGCCAACTCCCAGAGGCAGGCATCTAACTTTGGGGATGGAATCTGCATTTTGCAGTAAATATGTAAATAATATTCAAGCCCTGAAAACATCACCTGCCTTTTTTGTATGTACTTAAATCCATGTTTATTGGAATATGCAGTTATTGAAATATATTGGTTTATCCAAAAATCCTAACGTCCCAGAACCATGCAATGAATTGCATGAATACAGCTGTTATTTGACTAGACTGACTAATTGCTCATAAGCTACCTGACACACACCCCCCACTCTTTGCTGAATTCAGGGAAAGACATTATTTAGTATAACTAATCCTTTCTTTTTCACAAAAATGGATCAAATAAACTCATACTGCCTCTGTTCAAACACCCCATTCTCTCTTTGGCCTGGAGGAGGTTGAGTTGTTCTTTGCTGTTAAATGAGGTATTGATTTCCTATATCTGCTGGCTGACATCCTGTCATATGAAAGACTTTAAGCAATAGATCATGTGTCAGCTGTAGTTATTTCACATATCAGATTATTATTAACATCATCATCATTTTTATTAGTTTGCATTTCTGCTTGGGCTGCTTGAGAATATTAGTGTGTCTTTTCCCATGCTTGTTCCTGTAGTTCCTTTTCAACATAGGAGACCCCAGAACATTAACTGCCAGGGAATAAATTCGTGCCACCTTACGCCAAAAACAGGTAGTAAAGTGAGGGATTAAAGAGAAAACTGCCCTTCCCAAAAAATCTACTGCTGTCCTACCCTTTCTGTATCATCCTGGGGAAGCTATTCCATCTTTGCTTGCCTGGTTTTTGCTGTACCAGGGAGGAAATGGGCTTTTCTCCTTCATATCTGTGATCACAGAACTTCTTCTGGCAGGGTAAGAGCATCAGCCTGTCCTGTGTGGGAAGTGAGCTGGATTCCCCCCTCCTGTCAGCAGCTGGCGCCCGCTTTCCAATTGCCCATCTTTGCTGCTCAGTGGCCAGCTGAAGCCCCAGACCTCAATTCACCACCACATCATTTTAGTAGAGTAACCACACCAACATGTCTGTATATGCTGCAAAGCAGTAATTAGCGAAAGGACATTTGCCCCTTTATTCTGATCTTATTCCCACTAGTTTTTACACTAGCGGGCCTCACTAAGATACTTCTCCGTTACAAAAACATGGTTGAGAGCTGGATCGAGTGTTCATTTCTGGAGAGAGACATTCTGCTGCCTGTGTTATCAATCCACTTGCCTCATTTTTGATGGGATCCACTGAGACTCCAGGCTGCCCAGAATTAGCCCATGTAATTTGTCATATCTCCTTTTCTCAGGCTTTTCTGTAATGATGTATTTCTGTTGTGGCTAACATGTTTCTGTCGATTTTCAGGTGCATTACTGGCAAAAGGCACAGCTGGAACCTCTAACAGGAGTAGCGTGCAAAAATTCGTTTCTACAGCTGCGTCCTTTTTTAGCTGTGGTGTCCCTTTGCTCATAATTAATGGCAAGTTATTCTTTCAGAAAAAAGTTAATGGTTTTGAGCACTTCAGAAGATGAAGTGAAATTTATTCAGTGAAATTTATTCTTCTTGTTATGAATATAGTTCTTTTTCATGGACAGATAGGTAATCTTTATTTTGGTCAAGAAAACAGTGAAGGCTTATGTTAGAGAAATCATTTAGGAAATATATTTGTATGTATAAGAATATCTTACGAAAACTTGCATTTCTGTTTTAAACATTTTTGTGGCTTCTATTCAAAGTAAATTAGCTGCATAATGAATACATTTTAGGACATCTACTAATGAGCTTTATGAATCTTCTTCCTATAGATTCATAGATGTTCAGCTTCTAATTAATAGCAGTTCTACCTTCTCAGGCTTCCAAGTGAGCAAAGCATAGTCGTCTGAAATACACAGAAATACTGTACGGCATCTGACCTTCAGGTCTTGAGAGAGACATCTATCCAAAACATAAAGCTTTGCACTAGAACCCAGGGCAAGTCTTGTGCCACAAAAGCAAATCCTTTCATTTCACTGTTGGCTGTTGATCAACTAATGATGAAATATTTTAGTTTCAGGCTGTTTAAAATTTCCATTTAATGACAGAGACATTCTCTGATTTTAAATTCTTTGGCTTAGGAAGAAAATAATAGCTAGCTAGGACCTAAGAAACTTTAATCGTGTATATGAATAATTTAAATTTACTTTATAGGTGGAACTGTAGATTATGTTCTCACTCGTCCTACATTTTCACGGTTTGTTTTCAAGTTATCACAGTGGACTTCTATTTCAATGCAGCCATGAAAAAACTCTGTATCTGTAATTTGATGTGATTAGGCTACAACCGGGAGCGAATGGACAGATAAAATACATTTTGCAGCTTTTAAAAATTCGTGGGGAAGGGAAAATACCTGTTCTTTTTACATAAATTCCTCTATGACTAACAGTTGTGATTATGATACTCGTAACTGGGGGAAATGCAGCTTTATACAGGGATTACTCCTACTGAGCTGAAAGGCTCTACACAAGGAATAAATCTCCCCAGTCTGAAAAAGGGATAATTGGACACATTTTAGCTTTCCCACTTTCATCTGATCTTCAAAATCAGATCCTCTTGCTTTTTCCTTCTGACTTTGCAGTGAACCTCCTAATTTCCCTGAAATTCTTCCTTTCTCTCCACAAACTGTTTATTTGTGGACATGAAACCTTCAATTCCTGGCCTTTCAGAAAGCATCAGTAGTCAGCCAGTGGTCAACAGCAAAATCATTGCATATTGGTATGAAATAGTTAAAAATGTTGACTTTCTGAGGTCAGTAGAATTTTGTCTTCATTAGTATTTTAGGATTTGTCCCCATAGTAGTTTAGTTACATGCTTTCACAGGGAAGGAATGTCCTTTCAGATAAATCCAAACCCAAGTAATGCAATCCAAGCGAGTCATGCAAGTTGTACATTTCTTTGTAAAGTAAGGTCTTGTAAAGTAACCTTAATTCTTAATTCAGTCAAAACTCCCCATAACCTGGGTAAATCTGTATTGTTTTTAAACTGTATGATTAGCAAATTTTTTTTGTGTTATCATTCAAGATCATAGCCTAGTTTAGCAAAACTCCTAAGAACACCTTTAATAACACGCTCATGGGTGCTGATAACTTAAACTCAAGGCTAAAGTGCCCTGTGCAGTGCAGAGCTACTAATGATTTCACTGGTAATAATACTTCATAGACAAAACTCCTGTTTGAGCTAGTATGGGAAGAAAACCCAGCTGGGTTACTTTAGTCTTCAGTAGACCATCAGGAGGAATGTGCAGTGCTGTCATTACCACTTTATCATGTGCGTTTTAAGTTACTGTTTGGGTCTGTAGATTCAGGCAGAAAATAAAACACTCAGTGGAGATTATTAACCACACATAGAGAATGATTTGAAAACTTAATTTCCTGACAAACAATTTTGCAGGCACCTGTTCTAACAAAGCCTAGTTTCCTACAGATTTATGTCTCTGGTTTGATTTGCTTTGTGACTGAATTATAGTGAGATTTGCTGTTTTCCCTGTGTATATGTACAATCTCCTTGTAATTCAAGATCAGCCTATAGGCAACCATTTGTCTGCACATTTCAGCCAAGACTCACAAGTGATGGGGGCAAGCTCATGAGTATCTGAACCATGCTGTCTCCTCTGTGTAAGCTTGCAGCTTTCTATGGAGTCTTGATTCTCTTTGCAACCTTCGCTCTTTTTGTCCAGTATGGTTGAAACTGTCCAATGGATTGGGAAGTTATTGTCATCAGAGGAAAGATGAGGGCCCTTGTAATTATGCTTTTCAGTGTAGTCCAAAGTGATGTGAGAATAACCAGGACTGTTAATAACAGACTCCTTCCAGTCTCCAGAAGGAGTATTTCCCAGGACTGCTGGAAGATGGAAATATATAAATATAAGATACTCAGGATCACTCAAGATGTGGAAAACCATGGCACATATTACCAGGCCTCCCAGGGCAGAGCTGTGTAGCTCCAGCTGAGCCAAATCACACTTCCTCCCCCAGAGGTTGCTGCTGCTGACGTAGATGATGATGATGCTCTGTGGCTGGTGGAGTCCCATCTGGCTTTTCTAAGTGATATGCAGCCAGACCCTTTGGAGACTTTACATCTACCTACTTTTTTTGGCACAGAGGAGGTGAGTGACAGGAGGCAGCACTTCACTCGAGCTTGCTCTTCCTTTATACCTCTAAATGTTTTCTACCTCCATTACCCTTTTCCAGGCTGAGGACTTTGAAGGTGCCTCTTCCTCCTGTGAATCTGCTGATGTCTTGTACAATTAGCGCCTCAGCTCACCTGCTAGACTTGTTCTCAGTTCTGCTTTCATTCCTCCATATCAGGGAAAATGAGACTGCAGCTGATAAACTTTGCCTTAAGATTAATCATCCCTGCTGCATGGTGGAGTTTCCTTTCCTAGCCTTAGCCCAGCTGCCCCAGCAGTCCCACAGCTCCTGACTGAGGAAGTACAACTTTATTAATGTGAAGGTTTCTCTCCCCTAATGTAGTCAAGGTCTTTCTTCCTCTGGATCATATGGGAGGCCCAATGTAATATTCCATTCAATTTAAATAATTTATCTAGAGATTTTAAGACATTATTTAAGAGAATACTCAGTGTAAGCTTTGGATTTTCTTCAAGCAGCAAGCTTGCAGTAAACCAAGCAGCAGTTTAGATTTTATTTCTCTCTCTCCTCAATATCCATCACTTCACAGGTTTCACAGTCAGAATGGGTTTCAGAATGATGTCTGCCATTACTTTAGTGTTGTCCCTGACACTGAATCATGTGGTGTATGCAGCATTGTAACTAAATTGTGTTGCTTTTTAAGGTTCTCTGTATGACTGTGCTTCACCAGTCTTGCTGTAAAGAGGCAAAAATCTTTTCCAGTTAAGATTATAAGGATTTTGTTTATTGTCATGCCAGTTTTAATGACTGTACCTGAACATGCATCAGAATTAAACCACTTCATTGTAAATGTTTCTCGTAACTGAAGAAGCTGCGGAGGAATGTCAGGGCTACTCAACATCAGTGTTCATCATTTACAACCCCTAACACATACCTGAGTTTTCCACCTTTGGAAGAAGTATCGGAAACCTTCATCTTTCTTTGTTGCTGCTAATAGCTGGAGGAAAGGCAACAGAAATCTTGTCTCAAAGCTAGCTACATCTAATAACTATGGCTTGCTACCTTAGCTCAAAGTGGAGCCTTTTACTATTTTAGTGATATTGTTGGGCTAATTTCAGTTAGGTACTCCCATAGGAAGTCCCCTGAACATCCTGACTGATGGAAATCTATTTCCTATGCGAAGAAGGTTGTAAGAGTTCCGGATTTTTTGGTCTATGTTTATGGAATTTCAGTAGTTTCTGGAAGATTTCAGAGGTCTTCACTCCCTGGCTGACGCTCCTGCAAAGCTTGTAAATGCTGCAAGAGCAGAGACCTTCTGGTCCAGGTAGCATATAGAGCTTATAAATTTTATAGCAGCAGGGAGAAGTGCTGGAGGCGAAAGTCTCTCTAGTACTCCAGCTTTATAAATGCCACTGCTGTCATTAACTTGTTGGGTATTCTTGATCCTAGCCAAAATAAGATCAAAGAGGGATACCTTCTGATACTTCAATATGAATACATTTTACTCTCTTCTTGGTTTCTCAGCCCTGAACTGTAAAATAAGTGTCAGCTACGCTGGAAAAAAGCTCTGTCTTTCAGATTCTCTACAAGAAGAGATTTCTTGTGAAATCAAAATAGCCCATGAAGAAAACAGACCTTTTTGTAAGAAAATTCTGGTATACTACATATGACTATGGATGTTTTCATAAAGCTGCAATGTGATATATTCGTTTTAAGAAGAGACATAAATGAACACCACCAGATATTTCCCAAATTGCCAGACTTGTGCAATGCATTTCTGTTCTGGTAGCTCTGAGGTTGTTTTACAACATCCTTTTTTCTTCAGGTACATTGATGCCATTGTCCCAGTTGTAAATGGGGCACATTGGAACACACCTAATCTTGATCCAACCTGCCATGGATATTGATGGCAGGTTAGTTGCAGGAGCCCAAAGAATAGTGCAGGCTTGATTATTCTGAGCAAGTTTTGTTCAAATTTGAATGGAATGTTCATGTCAGCCAGTAAAGCTACCTTGGGTATGCCTACAGTAGGGCAGATGAACCCCAGCACACAGCTGCAGGGGTGAAGTTCAGTTTGATATGAGTAAATACATGCACAGCAGGCACATGTGGCTTGAGCAAATCAGAGCATCAGAACTGTGGCAGGGAAACGATTGAGGTAGAGATTTGCTGCTTAATTTTACATACATTAATTTCTCAAGCAATAATCAACATTCACATTCGACAGAATCCATTCAATTGGAGGTTACAAGTATTTTGTGGAGTTGAAAGCATTTCATTAGTACTGTTTAGAAAGCAGAATACTATGCCATATAATTTATCAATTTCAAAGGAACTTGTGCACTCTGCAGTGATCCAAAAAAATTTGTTGGCTTCAATAAGGCTGTTAGGAGGAGGAAGCAAACAGGTTTCAGGCAAGCCAGTTGTAACAGCAATTATGATTTTTGGTGAGATGGATCCCAAGAAATAGGAAAAAATATTCCTGAAGATAGATTGGCTTTTGTTATGCACAGTGCGCTCACCTTCATCTTTCACACCTCACTTCACATTCTGCTGATACTATACCTCTCTGGACCATGGTACCTCCTTATTAGTCACACACCGTCATGGCTACATTTCCATGTGCCATTGTACCTGTCCATTTTCAGACTTTTAAGTACAGTTTCAGGTCTTTGTTACTGGCATGTAGCTGCTGGAACTCCTAAAAAATGCTGGTATTCTGGAAGTTTCAGTTGGAGATTCATAACCAGTTCTTAGGCCCACACTAGTCTAATGCCTACGTATGCTATTGAAAATTAATCACTCCTTGCTTTAGCAGTCCCAGAACAAAGATGCTTCAGTCTTCTGTCTGCCTATATCCAAGCACTGTATTTGTTGTAGGAGATGATTTTGCTTCCCTGCTGGAGCCAGGATGGAAGATGCATCCAGAAGGATGGCTCTTGCTTCACTCCCATATGTGAATTGCCCTTCTGGAGACCTCAAGAGTATTTTGTGCTCCCTCTTTACTCAGTTCATCCTTCCTGGAAACTGCTCCTCTCTTGTGTCCATCCAGCATCATGGATGTCAAGTGCAACTGTGCCTTGGACTTGTGCATCAGGTGGAAAATTATGTGATTCTGTCATCTGCCACTCTTCACTCATCAGGGGCTCTGGGAACATCACCACTACCAGGGAGAGTGGCTGGGAGCCCTCAGACCATGTGTATTTCACACCATGATCTGGTACCTTCAGTGAAGAGACATACAGCTGCAGCTGGCTGGTGCAGATCTGGTGCAGGAGAAAGTAGCTGGGGGGAAACGGTTTCTTGAATCACACTTTCTTGAGCTTTTCAGGCGTAGCTAATGTAAGTGAGGGGAGACAAAGATGCTTTGAAGGCTGAGAGATGTGAGTTACTTGAAATATTTCTGAAGCAACAAGTACTGCCCCTTTGAAAGCAGGAGCATGAGGACAAATTTAGCAGGGAAGTTAAAGGATAAAATAAGAGCTGGTTTCCAGGCTGAGCTTCACAAAGCATGTGGGGAATGACCCACTGCAGCGTATCAGAACATGGAATTCAATGAGGAGCAAAGCCCAAAGCCTTTTATAGGTACTTCAGGGCCACATGATTAAAAGAAACAGGGGGGATGTCCCGTTGTCCCCCTCAGAGGCATGAGGATCAAATAATGAAATATGTCCTTTACGATGCACCATGAGATGCTGTGAAATTACATCTTAAGGACCTGCAGCTGCCCTAGAAGCCTCTGGCCACGTTACTTGTGAACAGGGGGTTTCAGAATGATTCTCCAGGGTGCCTGTTTCTCGCGCCAGGCACTGCAAGGGGAGTACAGGATAACAAACCTGTGCCGCAGGCTTAGTGTCTGCCTCCAGTCCAGTAGCTGGATAAAGGTTTTCCCACCAGTTATACGGGTGCACAAGCACAGCGTCTTGCAGGTAGCCATCCAGAGTCACTGCTTCACCTTGGATAAATCTGATCTGCTGCACAAGTAAATAGACGTCATTTCAGCTCTCTGCTATGGGCTGGAGCCGTAGCAGTGCCAGCCCCATAATGGCAATGAATCAAGTAAAATAAACAATGAAAATAAACGTGTGTCACATCCTCCATGTACTTCCATAGGCAATGCTATTGGGTGCCACCGGGGCATCTGCCAACAAGAGAGAAACACGAGGGTTTCTGGCAGGTATTTTGTGCTCAGTATCACATGCTCAGTTGTATTAGGGATGCATTACAGAAAGCTGCACTTTTTTACATTAAATATACAGAAAATAAGTGTGCAAGCTTATTAGACAAGCAGCCTGTTGTTCTGGCTCCTGTGTGACTCCGATATAAGCAACTGAAAACACTGCTTTTTGGCTGCTGGCTCTAACAGGTGGAGGAGAGGTGAGGCTGGAGGTCTCTGAGAAACTGCCCTGTCAGGGGCCGTATCTTTCTGCTAGGGCATGGCTCCATAGTTCTGTTTGGGGAAAAAATACGTATTTGATATTGTACAAAAATTGCAGGCAAGGTTTCTGATTACAGGAAGATCAGGCAGCGTATAAACATCACAGCATATGGTCTCCTTCAGATCAAAGTATATAACCTGTTCCTCATCCCCACAAAGTTGGGATCAAATAGATCAAGCCTTCACTTGAAACCTCTCACAGGTTCCCTAATGGGCATCACCAACAGACAGAATTCAATAGAAAAGGTTCTTCATTAAACTGAAAAGCAGACATGAACCCTTCCAGGGGAAAGGCACTTGATAGCTGAGGAAGAAGGCTAAAATTACCAAGAGTCCCTTGCTGTTCAGGGGGCAGAGGTGGTGGTCCCCAGCTGAGCCACCAGGTCACAGCTCTCCCCAGCCCCAACATGGTTGGGACCCCAGACCTGACCTTCCTTTGGACACATGAAAGCAGGCTCCTTGTGCTTTTGATCCATCTCCGGCCATGGCCATATCCTGCAGGGGTTCTTCTCAAATCCGCCTTGCTACAAGGCTGCAAACATAGCCTTGCTCGGTTTTACTCCCCAGAGACCTTCAGTCTTTTTCAAGCTTCTTTGCTATGAACAGAGAGGTTTCTGGGTCAGCTGTATCCCATAATCCTGGTACTGGAGGCACATTTATATCCATAAGACAACTTACATCAGTTTCCCAAATGAAGTTTTAGTGACAAAGGACTTTTTTTTTGGTATAACTATTCCTGACCTTATTTTATTAATTGTGGGAATAATTGCCCTTCACACTAGCAGTTGGGTCATAGCAATAATCATTTGAGCCCAAGTGAGTTAAATAGACTTTCCATTGAACCTCATGAAGTTCAACAAAGAGAAGTACAAGGTCCTACACCTGGGCCGGAGCAATCCCAGGCACAGCTGCAGGTTGGGCAGAGAAGAGATTCAGAGCAGCCCTGCAGAGAAGGACTTGGGGGTGCTGGTCGATGAGAAAATGAACATGAGCCGGCTTCAGTGTGCGCTCGCAGCCCAGAAAGCCAACCGTATCCTGGGCTGCATCAAAAGGAGCGTGACCAGCAGGGCGAAGGAGGTGATCCTGCCCCTCTACTCTGCTCTTGTGAGACCTCACCTGGAGTATTGTGTGCAGTTCTGGTGTCCTCAACATAAAAAGGACATGGAGCTGTTGGAGCAAGTCCAACAGCTTCCACTGTCAGCACTTCCAGGCATACCCAGAGGTGCAGAAGTTTGGAAACCGGAGAAGGTACAGTTTAGTTAAAGGCTAAAGGTCCATGGGTGACTGTGGGGTGCTGAGAGGTTTGCCGTGTCACTGAAGTCCTAAGGATAAAGCCTCTAAGATACCTCTTAGAAGATTTAACTCATTTCTCCAGACCCATATAACTGCTTAGCGGCTGCACACCCCATCAATATACTTGCAACATTACTGGTGCTCTTACAGTATGCTGTAAGAGAGATGGGAATCTTCTCCATTCCCAAGTACTGTTTTCAGACTGCTCCAATGATTGTGTAAAAGTAGGAATTTACATAATTTCCCCATCTGACAGGGAAATGGTACCTCGAGGATCGTTTTGCAGGCATAGTTTTTAGACAGGAAAATCTAAAAAGATTTACTTTAAAAGGTAAGGGGGTAACATTCACCTAGATGCACGTACCCCCAAAATTTATGCTTGTTTTCAGAATCACAGATAGATAGTCTTCAAAATTCATGTTCATTCCAAATGAAGCCGTATCTCCAGCTTAATACATTTTTTGTGGTGAACTCAACCATCCGTCTCAGAAGTTGAATACTCTAATTCAGAGCATTCAAGATTTACTAATGTAGCTCTCAAATTGTAATGCAGATAACAGTGCCTCTCTGTGAAAGCATTCAATTTAGAGATAAAATAGAAAAGGACTCTATTCTGCATTTCCGTATTGATATAATTTAAATGCCGCAACAGTGCAATCCATTCTTACAGGCTTTGGCTAACTGCCAGCACAAAAATGATGTGTGGGAGAGGGAGAAAAGGAGAAGGCATTATAGAAAAATATAGTGCAAAAAGGGTGACTTTTATGGGAACTGTACCTATACTATTGTTTTTGTTGCACCACTCCAGTAAAACTCTGCTCGTAACTTGTCCGCAGGCAGGTTTCACCCATAAAATGCGTAATTTTTCAAGGTCTGCCGACTATTTGCCTATTATTTTTAATAGGAAATAATAATCATGGCATTTGCAAACAAACAGTAGAATTGAGAATTGAAGAGCAAGACTCTGAGAGATTTCCTAAGTTCAAACAGAGCTACCTTCAATAGCTTTAATCTTCTGATCTGGAGTGGTACTGAGGGGGCTCTCACCTACACGTGTTGTAGGGCTGGGAGTATGGGTAAACCAGCTGTTTGAATGGGAGAAGCTGGGGTGGTTTGCACTGAGATTTCCCTGGCTTCATTGTTTTCGAATAGTTTGTTCAGATTGGAGTTAGTGCAAATAAATTCTTTTTAAGTAACTAAATATTGTGACTCATGCAAGAAGAGATGTACACTTGCGCTTTAGCAAACCTGGAAACAGGCTCATAAGTATTAAAGAGTGGTACACTTCATGCAAAATCCTTTTCAGCAAGCATGGCCATTTCCACAGGGTACCTATGTCTCAAGTCTATTTGAATGAAAATTGGTGATCATGTTTCATTTAAAATAAAAGGTGGATTAAAAGTTTCTGTAAGGGCTCATTTCCAGTATAACTCACCCATGCTCAAGACAATACTGTGGTCCAGAACACATGTTCAGGTCATCCACAAGGTGTTTCTGTCAAAACTATGAAACAGCTGTCAGTCTTCACCATCTGTTTTCTTACAGTAGTTCTTCTTTTCATTTGAATTCCCATCTTACAAGTCTTTTGCGTGGTCCAGAGACAAGTTGGTTCCTGCAGTCTGCAAATGCTGTGTGGTTCACTTAGAGAAAGCCCCAAGGGTGATCATTTGAAGTTAGCAGATTTTTAGAACTCAGAATTAAATAGCAATAATTTGTAAAGGAAGTAAAGGAAGAAGTTCTTTACTGTAAAGGTGGTGAGGCACTGGAATGGGTTGCCCAAGGAAGTTGTGAATGATCCATCCCTGGCAGTGTTCAAGGCCAGGTTGGACAGAGCCTTGGGTGACATGGTTTAATGTGAGGTGTTCCTGCCCATGGCAGGGAGGTTGGAACTAGATGATCTTAAGGTCCTTTCCAACCCTAACCATTCTATTCTATAAAATATTTTGTTATAGTGTTACAGTGAAGTTTGCAGCAGTAACGAATGATGTTTATTTTTTATTAGGAAAATAAAGTGACACAATGGAAGAGTGGAGTTAGGAGGGTGGACTTGTTCTGATTGTGTCCCTAATGGAGTCTGGCTACTGTCTCCGTGTTCAGCAGTAGGGTTACTATTGACATAACACTGATTTCTATTTGGAAACGCAGGAAGCATTGTATGAAATCAGGCTAGCTGTCAGCCCAGTCCATCAGATAGCCCTGAGCGCATATGCCCACAGTCAAGCAGAGCACAGCAGAGGGTTGGTGTGGGGAGGGAGGGTGGTAGAGCAGTTCTCGATGAGATCCAGGGAGCTCTGCACTGCGCTGCTGTCATGGTTTAAGCCCAGCTGGTAACTCAGAACCATACAGCTGCTCACTCAGTCTCCCCCTTTCCCCCACGGGTTGAGAAAAGAACAGTCCAATAACTGAAGTATAATATAGAAATAATGATGATGATGATGATGATGATGGAAGTAACAAGGGGAGAGAATATAAAACTAAAATGGGAAGGTAAAAAAAAAAATAAACACAAGTGATGCACAATACAGTTGCTCACCACCCACCAACCGATACCCAGCCCAACCCAAGCAGCACTGTTGAAGGCAAAGGTGAGCACCTTGGGATCTTATGAGTTAAGAATTCTCTGTCCTTTTCCTTGTGCATCCCAGCATTTTGACTGTTTCTGAAGGCAGCAGTTCATACTGAGCACCGACATGGATTTTTTTCCTCTGTGGCTGTGTTACATTTCCAAAGTAGTAATGCAGAGGAGCCTTTCAGACCATTTCCTTCTCATTTGTCTGTGTCCTAGCTGTCACATTGCCTCATCGGGACTCCCATGAGGTCTTCCTCCTGGTTTATTCTAGTTTTGATTAATCTGAAGATTATTTCTTCTCCTATTTGTCTATTCTCTAGTTCTTTGAGGCCATATATAAATATAATTAGCACCATTAGTTTCAGTCTGGGACTTAAGCATGCTCAAATGTAACCTTCCATCACATAGAGAAGGAACCCTTTATTGATGCATCTGTTTTTACAGTGTTTGCAGGCCGTGCCATTGCTTATCTTTCACACTATGATTTATTTATCTTCTTGAACAGAACTCTTCCAGTGGCTTTTGAAAGTGCTGATGAACCATGTCAGCTGCTTATGTTTCCATCCTCTATCTCATAGGATGGTGAAAAATGAAACGACTCCTCTGAGTCCCTCTATCTGAGCAGCAGTTTGAGGAGTACAAGAATCACAGTTGCGTCCAAACCATTTGCCTTTTGTTCCTCTTACTCAAGGAAAAGACAGCTGAAAAATCTTCCCTGCTTCATCATTTGACTTATGCCTTTCTTGTCGACTGATTCTCACTTCTACAGCCTTGTCTTTCTCTATCTTAAATTAAATCAACATTAGATATCATTTAAACCAGTATCCTTTGAAACTTCATGCTGATAGGCAGAGGCAGATTTCAGCTAAGCAGCAGCTATTGAAATACCAGGACCAGCTTTAGGAAAGGAAGATACAGCTACTCTATAAATGCTTTTGTTGTTGTTGTTCTTCTTCTTCTTCTTCCTTGTGCTCCTTTTTGATCTTAAAAGACTGCAATATGTTGATGAGTGTAACAAAACTGTTTCCTTGCATACTGTAAGGGACAAAATGTATTATTCTTTCCCATCATTTTCATATTAGATTTCCCTGCAAATTGCAGAAAAAAAAACCCCAGCTGGTATTAAAAAGAAAGAATTCATCTTTGCTCATTGCATCATTCAGAAAAGGACTGGAGAAATGCATGGCATGAAAAATCCATTGCAGCCATTAAACACCATCTCTGGTCAAGAGGTCCCTGACCTGCCATGTGCTGCAGAGTGAGGGAATATCCATGTGTTTTTTCCCTATGCAGTCTTTTATTTCCATCCTATCTGCTATTGGCAGCTGTAGAAGAAAAGCTACTGGGCAGAATGGAGACTCTCTGCTTTCCCAGGAGACGGAGGAAGGACAGTTACAGAGTGGTGGCATAGAATCATAGAATCATAGAATAGTTAGGGTTGGAAAGGACCTCAAGATCATCTAGTTCCAACCCCCCTGCCATGGGCAGGGACACTTCACACTAAACCATCCCACCCAAGGCTTCATCCAACCTGACGTTGAACACTGCCAGGGATGGAGCACTCACAACCTCCCTGGGCAACCTATTCCAGTGCCTCACCATCCATCTGGGTACATGGAGAGCCCGGTTTCCTCAGAGGGACAAGGATGAGCCAGTACACCTTCCTGTAAGGCACTCGGGTGTTCTCTCTTCCCTTACATAGAGCACAGGAACTGGATCTGCGGGGCAATTATCTGATCTCAATTACCTGATAGCAAAAACTACCTAAGAAAGCAAAGACCTCAGGACCAACACAGGATGTTGTTGCTTTGTGAAATTCTGTAACAAAGATTATAGAGACTGTGTTCAGCATCTTAAAATATGACATCTTTGATCAGCTGCATGTGCAAAGATGGGCTGAGGTAAAAGACAGGGAGAGAATTCACAGTTCCTTTTAATTAAAATTATCTATTACTACAGTGTGTAACAGTCCAAAACTGATTAATGTTCTCAATGAATTACTTAATCTATTTGTGGGGTTCTTTTTCAGCCTCTTGTGGGTATACTATCAATACCTTCAATGCCTTTAGCAAAAAGCAAATTATTTTTCCTCTCTTTTATAGGGTGGTTTATCCAGATAGCCGTATTCAGAATTACAGATGTTGGAAATCTGATGTTGCTTATTCATAGGCAGGAGACTTAACTAATTATAATCTAAACCATATGACCTTCTAATAACCTTCCCCGGAAACACAAGATGCAGAACGAGACAGTAGTAATTAGAGAAGTCACAAATGTCAAATTCTGAGTGGCAGTTTAATCACTGATTAGTTAATGCTGGTCACTGCCTTGCCCTTTAGGAGGACAAGGTATAAAACCCAGTTGATGACTGACCTTACTATCCTCCTGCATGATGGTCTGGGGCTCCTTAACAAAGCCTGGTCCTGACAGAGCATCCTCTGCCTCCCATGGGGTTGCCTAGGATTTGGTGGTCCTGTGTTCCCCCACAGGACTCAGCAGCCCTTCTGAGTGGGGTGATGCTGAGGGACCGTGGGCTTTTCAGGAGTTGCTGCTCTCAGCTGAATCAAGAAGAGGTGGCATGTCCACACCTGGAGTTTGGCAGAGGTGATGGCAAATTGGTCTCCTGATTGATATTGCTTCTGCTCAATTAGGAAAGCATGAAGACAGCATGTCTTCACTGCAGTCTCTGGTCCCATCGCACATCCTGTGCACAGTGGCAGCGCTGTGCTCTCAGACTGAAGGTTCCTGTCTCTCTGGGGTTTCTGTCTCTTCTCATTAATGGAAGTTGCTGGAAGAAAAGAGCTAAGTCTGGAACAAGATCTTTAAATTACCCTGCAGCTTAACACCCGGTTAAACACCTCTTAACAATTTGGCAATAGTTAAATTCCCCTTCATTACGTAGACTTGATGCCAGTGCCACTCACCCTAAGCTGCAGTCATCACTAGTCATCATTGCTCCCTCTAAAAGATGCCAGGAGATATCTCACCAAAGGGACTGTCTTGGGTCAGTCATTTAAGGGAGGACAAAGAATCCTATATTTTTTTCATTTATCACTCATCCTTCCTTCATAAAGCCTAGACATCTCCTGTGTGGTGCAAAATCTCATCTGCTTCCTTCAGGCCTTCTCTCTCATTTCTTTTTTAATATGCCTCTGTGCTTGCAGGAGCCTTTCACAATACAGACATGTGATATCTGCATATCCAGTGTAGCTCTGGGACTTGGCTGTGAAAAGAACTACTCATTCTTCGCAGCACACGGTGGTTTGTTGCTTCCCCATGCCAGCCGACTGAGCAGCAGGATCTGCAACTGTCAGAGCTGCCCATCAGTTTGGGTGTCTCATTTCACCAGTGGTACTGAATCCAGCTCCGGAGTCCTCAGCACAGGAAAGGATATGGACCTATTGGAGCGGGTCCAGAGAAGGGCCACAGAATGATGAGAGGGCTGGAACAAGTCTCCTGTCAGGAAAGGCTGAGACAGTTGGGGTTGTTCAGCCTAGAAAAGAGAAAACTCCGGACTTTATAGCAGCCTTCCAGTACCTAAAGGGAGCTAATAAGAAAGACGGGGACAGACTTTAGTAGGGCTTGTTCCAACAGGACATGGGTAATGGTTTTAAACTAGAAGAAGGTAGATTCATAGAATAGAATAGTTTGGGTTGGAAGGGACCTTCAAAGGTCATATAGTCCAAACTCCCTGCCCTTCTGACAACTTCAGGTGCCTGCTTTGGTCACCAGTCCTTTGAAGAAACATTTGAAACACAGAGATATTCCTCTGGTGGTGACCAGCCTCTTTATACAGGTTTGTTTTTTCCACATGTGTAGATGTTGTGCACTTGTGAAGGGAGTCTATTAAAATTTGCTGCAAGTAAAAGACACTGATATTTTTAAATTAACTCAACGCTGGTTTCTAACTTGTTCTGCCTTTGTGATACCATTTTATTACTGTATTTTATATATATATATATTAAGTTACAATAAAACTTTTCTCCAAATAAGTGAGAACTGAAAATGCTGTTTGGCTTTCTGGTTTTTAAATACAGCTGGATCTTTTTTCCCTTGCTGTCTTGATTCCAGTGCAAGAAACCCAAGAAGCGGTGAGGAAATAAGGATGGTAAAACACCAGTACAGGTTGGCAAGAGAGGTGGTAGATGGCCCATTCTGGAAACATTCAATGTCAGGTTGGACAGGGCCCTGTACAACCTGATCTAGTTGAAGATGTTCCTGCTTACTGCCGAAGAGTTGGACGAGGTGACCTTTAAAGGTCTTTTCCAAACCATTCTATGATTCTATGATTCTGAGACTGCTTTGTGCCTCTGACACAGAGGCTGCAGGCAGGTATTCGTTGTTTTGTTGGCTAGCGAAGGAACTGGGCCAAATCCATCTGTCCAGAAGCCTTCAGCATTAGACATGTCTTTTGCTTTAAATTCATCCCATAAAGGTAGAACCCCTGCCTAAAAGGGTAGTGCCCATGGTCTGATGAGTGCTCATGTCCGAAACTGGCACATCTCAGCTGTGGTTCCTTGTGCTGTGAGGCAGTTAAGGAATATCATATGGTGAAGAAGCAGGCTGCTCTCTTTTTTCTTACCCCTAACTTCTCCACACTCATCAAGTTTGAAAGCCTTGGGCAAGATTAATTAAAATCAATGGAGCAAAGCAAATTAAGCACTTAAGAGTACTCTTTGGGGGCTATCAACCCCAGAATAATTAAAAATAGATATTCAAATGTCCGGGGCTTGTTACAAGACTATTTTATCATTCGGCCCCTTCAGCCTCTCTCTCCCCTACCCTTATTTCTTTATCTGTTTTTCAGAGGGCTCAGCAGATGCTCTTTCCTCAGCATTTCACACCAGCATGTCTGTGTGCAATCTCAGGACTACACTCCCACGCACCTAAAATAAAAATCACACTCCAAACACACAGCCTAATCCAGCGACTCTTACTCACACTAGTAAGCCTTTCAGTGATATAAATAGTACTGTTCAGGTTAATGGGATGGTGTGTGAGAAAAGAGTAAGCTTTCAATTCGAAGTAGCAATCATGGGATGAAAAACTGCATTTTGTTCTGACTAGAAGAAGCACAATTTTGTGTTGTGTATGTATGATTATCAGGAAAAGCCCTATCACTTGCAGGTATCTCTGATTGACTTAAGCTGTCTCCTTAGTTGTCTTCCAGATTGAAGCCTGGACTAGGCTCAGCATCCTCCATACCTGAGGATTTGTAAGGGTGGATATTCACTCTAAGAAATCTCAGCTCTGTTTGGTTTTGGTTTTTAATTCAGTCTGTGTTTCCACGCCACCTGGGTGGTCCCATTTGACCTTTTCAGGTAGGAAAATCTGCTGATTGATATATGTCTGCTTCTGTATGAGGTCTTAGTGACTTTTAAAGTGGTTCCAGCCACAGAGTCTGTCACTTGTGGAAGGTCTTATTCAATGCTTCCTATTACAATTCCAGATGTTATGGGAGAACTATGAAGGTGATCACTGAAATCTCTAGGAAAGTAGTCATTGCCTACTTAGACTGTATTCAACCTGATTACACAAGGTGAGCAGTGGGATTCAGAATTCCATTGCTTATTTGTCAGGCCTGAAACTGAATTTATCGCTTGAAGGAATAGGGATCTGGAGATAAATCCTCCAGATAACACTGCGTCTTTGGCTCTGTGTGGTAGGAAACACTCTGAGTCCCCAGGGTCCTGGCTGCTTGTCTGTCAACCGTGCACTGTACTGGGCTGTGCATATTCTGAGTCAACCAGGCTTCTCTCAGTGCTAGAGCAGTGGTACTGCATGATGAGCAGGAAACTCTTACAGTCACCTGCAGCCTAAACTATGCTCTAGTTGTTTTTGTGGTATCAGAAAGCAGATCAAGGCATATTTCAAGTTGCCACACAGACATGTTACTTCAGATCTTTCAGGGCTTTTTTCCTTTCTTAAATCATTTTCTGAGTTCTCTCCATTTGGCTGGGTGATTGGTGCTGTGCTTGTGCCAGCCAGAATGAAAGCTTGCTTTCAGAAGGCTCCTTTGCTTCCTGAATATGAGAGATATTGCTACTCACAACAGAGCTACTGATCCCCTGGCTCCCGCGATAATCTTGTAGCCTGTGAATACAGTTTTTATTTTTGAATCTAAATGAATGATGGTTTGCTCTAGACAATGTCGAGGCGTCATAAAAGCTGTGTGATACGAGCCGCTGCACAGATAGGCTTCGCTATGGAGATGGTGCAGCGCTGACCCAGGACTTGATTATGAGGATGCTATAGTTTTGATCCTTACTGAATTTCTCTTTTTCAAATGCAGACATCTAAAAGTGTGAGGCACATTGTGTACATGAAGCTTGAACAGAAAGTAAACTGAGGGCTAATATGTGGCCGGGGTAAATGAATACATACACCAAATTCTGCTAGAGACACACCAGTCTAAAACTTCAGCTCCATGATCTACAGTTAACAGTTTCTGGATGAATGCATTTAATCATGAAGGCTGATGGAAGGCTAGCAAAGGTACTAGTGCTCCCAGGGACTTAACAGTTCTGATAAGTTGTTGGATTTTGTAGGTTTATTTGACAGGCAAGAGAAAAGAAAGAAAGAAGTTACTAATTCGGGTTAAAAAAACCTTTTCAAATGTCAGATTGCACAGCTATTACTTTACATTTAGGACATTTTGGTAGAAAAATTAACAAGTTAGTAAAAAAAAAAGGTGGAAGCTTTCAAGGTTTTAGTTGTTGAAAATCTGGAGAATATTGAATCTGAGTCTTCAGAGACCTTTTCCTCTAAGGACACCTGCAAGTTATTTCAAGGAACATTGCAGGAATATCCCTGTTAGCTGTCTACATGGGAGAGAAAAAGACTTTTTGCCTCTCCTTGCTGCTTTTAAAACACAGGAAGCTAAAAATAAGCGATTTACCTAGATGTATCTCTGCATTAGGGACTAAAAAACCCTTCTTATTTCTAAAGAGCCTTTTCAAGATTTGGGTCTTATATTGGTGCATTACCCCTCAAACCCTCAGCTGGATAGGGAAGGGCATACTGAGAATTTGCCTTTCCAGGGAAAGTTTAGACTTACTCCAGTTGATAAAAATCAGACAAACATTATGGGAAAAAATCTTTCTGGTCAATTTGTATTTCAAATAACTAATGTGGACCCTGGGTCAGCCCTTAGAGAGGCAGAAACTGCTGGGAGGGGTCTCTCTCCCCATCCCAACAGTGGCAGATCGCTGGGGAAGAACCTGCTTTGTTCACCAAGACAAGGCTGAAATAATGCACAAACAGCATTTGCTATTTTCCCTAATCTTGCTTTGCTGGTTATGAAGTTGCTGCTGGTACGGTTGCCTCTGTGTGTGTCTGTCACAGGAGAGCACTGCTAGCTATGGGCGATGCTCTTGAAACTGCCGTCTGAGTAGGGCTCCCATCCTTCCCTGCACTACTGGCTTTAAAACTGGCTGCCAAGAACGTGTTAAACATATTTTCATGATTCAGTTGCAGTTGAGGGTTGCAGAGAGGAAGGAAAATGGCTCATAGTGGTAATTCTGTGCGCAGCCAAGCTCCTGTGCCTGTTAGCAGGGGACTCTGCTGTGAGCATCATCCCCCCGTGCTGGCCAGGCAAGAATGTCATTCGTGATGGTCTGTGACAAAGGTTTTTCAGCCATAGCAAATCTGATCCACTTTGAAACTGTACAGCCCTTGCCACAATACTGCCCTTTGAATACTTCATCCTAGACACAGAATTCTTCCTCTCCACCAAAGTAAAAATAATGTTGAAGTTACAGTGAACTGCTGTTGTTCAAAGCCAGTATCTTGTAATAAGCATATTAATTCTCCCCCATCCACGCTTATATGAAAACCTGTCCATGCCACTGTTTGGTTTCCCTGGTTACAGTGGCTTTTCTGTTATTCAGGTGCACATTTCTGATGTTAACATGGTGATGTTAACATTGCTTTTGTGCTGTGGTAAAGGTTAGAGAGGATGGTGAGCTTTTGTCTCAGTAAAAACAACATTCTCATTAACTTGCATAAAAATGGTAGCATTTATACCGTGTGCATATGTTTATATTTTTAAACAATTAGAGGATGTTGTGGTTTATCCCCAGCCAGCAGCTCAGCCCCACACAGCCACTTGCTTACTCGGGGGAGAGCATTGGAAGAGTAAAAGTGAGAAAACTCGTGGGCTGAGGTAAAGGCAGTCTAACAGGTAAAGCAAGAGCTGCACAAGCAAAGCAAAACAGGGAATTCCTTCTCCACTTCCCATGGGCAGGCAGGTGTTCAGCCATCTCCAGGACAGCAGGGCTCCATCACATGTAGCAGTTACTTGGGCAGACAAACACCATCACTACAAATGTCCCCCCTTCCTTTTTATTCCCCAGCTTTACATGCTGAGCATGATACTACATGGTGTGGGATATCCCTGGGGTCAGTTGGGGTCAGCTGTCCTGGCTGTGTCCCCTCCCAGCTCCCTGTGCACCCCCAGCCTGCTCACTGGTGGGGTGGTGTGAGGAGCAGAAAAGGCCTTGGCTCTGTGTAAGCACTGCTCAGCATTAGCTAAAACACCCCTGTGTTATCAGCACTGTTTCCAGGACAAATCCAAACCATAGCCCCATGCTAACTACTATGAAGAAAATTAACTCTATCCCAGTCAAAAGCAGCACAGAGGAGTACTTCTTAATTGACAGAGGAGTGTTTGGTTACCAAAGATACAGATTTTGTATAAAATTTTATGACTATTTGATTTACACCTTTGTAGTCTTAAGTAAAGCAACTGCATATTCTGAATGCATAGGAAAATGATACTTTTGGTGTTTGTAAGGAGCAATCTCTATTGCTGCTTCAGCAACAAATGAATGGTGTCAGCTTTGTTACCTGTAGTACTGCAGGTTGGGATGGCTTGGGAACATTTTCAGAATCCCCTTTGCTGGCCAGATGAAAGTAATGGATTGAGCATTTTCTCAGGTTTATACTTCCACCCCACCACCTCTTCCAGGGCTGGTGTGGATGCAATGTTTTCTGTTGCCCAGAAGCTGCATTTAGACCATTCCATTTTAGAAGGTCACAGCTGAAATTATTGCAAATCTCATTCCTTCTTCCCTCTCAGAAAGTATACTTAACAGCCATTGCCTTTCATTCCACTTGGACTGTGATAATTGTTTACATGGGGAGTTTTTGCAACATCTGCTCCAGCACTGGAGGAGAATGGTTCAAGTAAGCATCCTTAAATGTTGGCACTATGTGGTTCTTTCCATTATACTTCCATGGTAGCATCGCTTTGACCAGCAACTGTTTTAGTACTTAGAGCTTGTTTGTGAATTTTCTAATTTTACAGATATTCCTGCTGTGTAAAAGGGAAAATGTTTCAAGTTTTACCTTATTGGGTTACATAATCCTACAAAAGACAGGAATTAATGTCTTCAGTTTTGTCAAGTACTGTATGCTGCTCTGACACCAACATTACCTAACATGTTCTGTCCTGGCATATGCCTATTATAGAAGCACAGAAACTGCCATTTTAGATCAAAATGTAATTTCCTCCTGTCCAGTATCCTGTCACTGAGAGCTGGGTCCAGAAAAAGTATAAATCAAGATGAATAGTCCTTCAAAGAATGCACTGTGGTTTGGGATTTCTTTTCTTATCTAAAGGAGTGCAAGGTGAACTTTCTGGATTTGGGAACACATGGTTTTCCAAAATCCAGGCCTGCCATGGGGTTATTGAGCAATGATTGTTTATTTTTAGGCTTAAATAAAAATGTTCTATCCAGAAATAGTAAGGAAGATTTCCTATGTCATGGATCAGGAGCTGATAATCTTTAACTTTTTTAATATGCAGCTCCTCTCTCCTAACCAAAGGGCTAATTTCTCAGAGGATACAGCAGTGAAAAGTTGCTGCCCATCCTATCAGTTAAAGCGAAGCCCCTGGCTTGAAGGCAATCAGAGGGTATGGATGTGTTGTGCAAGCACTTCCATCTTACAGACACCTAAGATAGCTCATCACAAGCCCCTCTGTGCAACATAGCACAGTGCTACACAAAGATAGTGGCTGGCTTTCTAGGTCATGGCCACGTTAGTCCTGTGCTATGCCCAGGCTCAGCATCTCTGCTCTTCAGCAGAGCAAATATCCCTGGAATATGTCCACACTGACAATTTGTGTTGCTCCCCATCTCAGAGCTTGCTACATCAGCACTATCAGGGGAAACTCTGCCACTTCTTGTATTGCACATAATCAACCTGCCTGTGCATACCTTGAAAGAAGTGTGCTTCCTGACAAGTCCGCTACAAAGCAGCTCTGCAACATCCCTGACCAGGCCAGCATAAAAGATCCATCTCCAATTGAGGATCACTGTTTTCCTCCCCAGTGTGGTTTTGCACAGTGGAATGGGGTAAACCATGTATGCCCAGCCATAGTGGGTTGACTTTCCTTCAGACATTCACCAGTTTCTGTGAGGTCTCTGTGGCTGCATGTGTTTGTGTTAAGTGCAATAGTGCTAAGAGGAAGCCACAGCTGGAGAGCTGGGGGCAATGAGAAGAACAAGGAGACGGCAGTAGGAACAAAAGTCTCTGGAAGCATTCTCATGTCAGTAGCTCATAGTCTTCATGAGGCATCTGGTGAGTTGTACACACCTATTTGGCAGGATGAGAACCTTACTGGTAAAAATAACCTTGAAAGTAATGCAACAAAATGTGACACAGATAAATTATTATAACATAGTTTTTTTCTTAACACTTACACAGCCTTCTGCGCATTGAAGATGCTTTCTAAATATTTAAAATTCAGTCACGAGTCAATTTGGGTGAAATTCGTTTTACCTAATTGTAGCTGTCTAGGTTGCTGTCCTCCAGTAATTACTGGTGGGAGAGAGAAAGGTACTTGATGATGACCTCTGATTTGGGTTCCCCTACAAGTGCTCAGGTAGGCTGTCACATTCAGCTTATTGACATCATCCAACCCTGTGAGAAACACAGGAAAATCGGTTAGATATGCCAGATAAAGCAAGGAATACAGACAGCTTTCAGTTTAGCCTTCTGTGATATTTAACAAAAATACCCTATGGACTCTTCCGTATAATGAGATTTTTAGCCTGTTTTCCCCCTGAAATAAGGCATATGTGATCAAGCTGTCTTCCTATTTGTCACATCCTTCTCAGGGATTTTGTTATCATTGGGTGTACTTCAGTCAGATCTAACAGAAGAGACCCAAATGTCACATCTTCCTGGGAGGTCTGACACTGACTAGTTCGACAAAAGAGTATCAAATTAGTATATTCACTGGATGAAAAATGGTGATGAGAGCTCAGTGGTTATCAGTCTGACCTTGGGGTTGGCTGGTGACAGCCTGTGTACTGACAAGTCAATAAACACTCATGGAGCTGAGAACCAGTTACAGCATCTACTTTTTTTAACCTGTTCACCAGTTAAGAGATAACGGAGTAAGGAGATCTCCTTATGCTTGGGGAATTTAAGAGAAGGAGTAAGAGGCTTGGAGATACTGAGGTATGGCCTCTGGGGGCTAATGATGTAGGACACAAAGGCATAAAAAGATTGCATAGTTCTGCTGCTCCCCCAAAAAAACCTTTTAGCCTGTCTTTTAATGTCACTGGATTAAATGCTAACCAACATTTCACTTCAGAGCACTTGCCTTAGAACTGACACACATAATGATGAACCCACACAGCTGTTTGTATTGTCAAATTATTACCGTCTCATGTATCTGTGTGCGCATTGTTCATGTTGAATTCTCTGAATTCAGCATCCTTTCAGAACATGATTACTTAAAGCACTGTCCATTACCAATTTCTCAGTGTAACATGACTGTTAATATTTTGCATGTTTGAAATGGTTGAATGACACCAGGATTTATAGAGTCTATTTTAATTATCTTGAACATTTATCATTTCAATTCTGTAACTATGGAAATGAAAAGAATAAGACAGGATGGAAAAATAAATGACAGAATTACCTGCACAGAAATGATAAT
This sequence comes from Lathamus discolor, assembly GCF_037157495.1. Classification (NCBI taxonomy): domain Eukaryota; kingdom Metazoa; phylum Chordata; class Aves; order Psittaciformes; family Psittacidae; genus Lathamus; species Lathamus discolor. The sequence continues at coordinate 30,068,878 of NC_088884.1, read as the reverse complement.
ACATGGGTTAAATACAGGCCAAGAGAGCAGAACAGTGGAAAGTGCTAAATGGGGACCCAGCTTCTGGAAAGATTAATAATAAGGGCCATTATTGTGCTGTTCAGTTTGAAATGGAATTCCCTGTTGGTGTAAAAATTGAGCCATGGTATTGCCAGGATATTCCCTTTATAGTTTCGCTTATTTTTGGCTGTTCTTGAGGAGTACCCTCTTGTTGGCATAGTATTTTTTAGTGGTTTTATCTTTCCTCCCATATACCTTCTCCTACCTATGCATTCTGAGTTTCTTTTACCAGTCTTCTCTCCATTTCTCCAGCAGAGCCACCTCTGTAAAAACAGCCTCTCACTCCTCCTCCTTCCCACTGTACCCAGTCCAGTCTCTTTTCCATCAGCCCACTCACTCTTTCCACTCTCAGAAGCCAAAGGGTTTGTCAGCAGTTCAGCTTTCGCCTTCTTCATTCAGTGCCCTCCCAAGCATTTATTTCTGTCACCTTCCCTATGTAAAGTGAGACAAATTAAAGCAAACAAATGTGGTAATATCTTCGTGCCCCACTGAACTATCCCATCACCTTCTTGCTGCCACTGTTATCTTTGTTAGGTTTCCCCTCTGCCATCTCTCTGCCTTGTCTTGGATAGTAAACCACCTGCAGTCCTAGGCAGCAAACTCTTCGAATCAGCAGAAGTATCTTTCAGTTTCAGTGCTCTATGACAAATAATGTGAGAGTGTATTCCACACTGCTAACTACTACGTATTTCACAAGCTCTGAATTTGATGAATTGACACCAGGGAAACCCACTATTTTTCTATTCCCCACGGAGTGTGTTTAGATTTTACTGTTTAATCAAGTGACGCTTAGCTCATTTGAACTGACTTATGTACAACTCTTAATCGTCAATTCCCACAGTCTAATCAACAGCTTAATAACACAGTCATCATGCTTGATCCTAGCAGCATGCTGCACACTGAGGCAGCAATCTTGAATTCAAGGACAAAGCTCATTATGGATCTACCTTTGCTGGGACAGAGACTGCTTTTCGGTTTCCTCAGCAACCAGGAGGAAAGCTGGTCATGCGGTGCAGTAAATGAGTTTATTTGCTTTTGGTTTTTTGTTTTATTTTAGTCAAAGAACAAATTTGGCATAGGTTTGTATTTTCTGTACAAAAGAAATAGTACCTGGAGGTAGTTAAATGAATGCTAGAGAAAGCTGCTGTAGCTGAGTAGGCTTTATGGGTTGTAGAATGTTTAGGTGAAAGCCTGTCTGAAAAGTGCTAATGCAAGTAAATGTAATGGTGACTTCGGAAGCTGAGTTCATCAGTTACTCCCATTAGAGTTCACAAATTGGTAACATATACCACCCCCCAAAAAACACATTATGTAGCTGTTTCTTTCCATTACAGCATTAACTGAAACATCCATATGAAAATATTTCAAATTCTTTGTAAAGAATACACAGCTTTTTAATTTGTCCAGATCTCTCATAGTCTCACATTGTAAGAAACTAGATGTCTGCAAGAATAAATTCACCAGATGAATGTACCAGTGACACCAGGATGTACTTTTGTGTTAAGCTGTAACGCCATCATTATGCTGTAATGACAGCAGTGCCAGTAATATCCCAGTAGGCATTATTAGTTAAGGAACACTAAATCCGTAAATCTACAGGCTAAATTTACCATATCAGTAAATATATATCACACATATATCAGAGGCAGAGCTGCGTGCAGATGCTAAAGCCAAAACAATGCGAGTAGCCTGCATTTAGTAGTTCAGAATCTCTCTGTGTTCTAGTTGTTAAATTAGAAATGTACCTTGAATTCTATCTTTAATTTTCTAGTTCTGAATTACAGTCAGAGTCATAATGCTGTAGTTAATAACTACCAACAGTTTGACAAACACTTTGACACGATTTGTTGCCGAGATAAATATTTTCTTCCAACATGAAAAATAAGAACATCACTCATAATCTGAAAGAATTGTGTATGGATAATGTATCTTTTAATGGGAAAGCAGTGCTGATATAATGAATAATTATGCTTTTAAAAATTATTTTCCAATATTCCCCTCTCAACAGGGGGATGCCTGCTTGGACTGGCACACAGAATCACAGAATCCCAAGGGTTGGAAGGGACCTCAAAAGATCATCTAGTCCAACCCCCCTGCAAGAGCAGGGTAACTTACATGCTTTTTATTGTTTAGATACTGCTCCAAGGGGGTTACCTTTGCATTGCTCACAGACAGAAATCACTTCCTAGTCATAATTTTCTACGCAAAGAAAACAAATTTGTATCAGATGAAATGTTTACTTTTTCAGCATGTAAACTCAAAAACTGTTAGGAAATTAGGTTATGGTCTCCCCATCTGGTGTGACTTCCCTCCCTTGCTGTTTCAGTGCATCGTGCTTTATTGTTTAAATTTGCTTCAGTGTTTGCAGGGGATGTGACTGGGATACCGTGAGTGGTTTGGTACTAATTAAAGAGAAAACATAGTTATGAATTACTCTGGGGCATGGGAGGCAGCTCAAAAGAAGGAAAATCTAAAGGTTACAGAATTTTTCACGCCAATTTTGACTATATTTCTGTATTTGGAAGTATCAGACAAAAGGCATTTGCATTTTAAATGTTTGGACACAACATACCCAGAGGCAAATAGTCATTTGGGGGCCATATTGAGCATTTTAACAAGGCTGAAGGATAAGACAATAAATCTCACACTAATATACATCCTACTTAACTCCGTCAGGGACAAAAAAATTGCAAAACCATGGGGCCAATGCCTGCAGAAATGTTTTTCTTTTCAGACACGCTGTAACAAGATGGTGCTTCTGTATTAGAAATATTGGCTTAAACAAATCAAGTATAAAAATCTGTTTAGATTGATACTGCTTCCCACGAGCACAACATGCAAACCTGTCTAGCAGAGTTAGATGAATTTAAGCATGTATCTTATTACACTGTAGATGATCATGGAGCTTGTGATGGAAAGTGACATGTTACCCAAATCCCTCTGATGTATCTGCCTGTAGCTGAAGACGACTTTGGCCAGATAGACAGAAAAAAACAATTTTTTAGTAGAAGTATCTGAAATCACCCTTGGCTGAATAAGATGAACTGCCATCCTCTATCTCTAAAGCTATCTCTCTTGTAATTCCTTCCAGCCAGATCATTTTTCTGTGGCCCACATTCTGCTAACATTATATTCAATTTATTGCACATTCATTATTCTATTTAAAGTATGAGACTAAACTCCAGGGTGACTGCACTGTGTCAGTGATCAGAATCGTGTGATCAGAATTTCTGTATGGTTGGTGTACAAATGGAAACTCACATACTTTGGAAACAGATACGCTGAGGGAACTGAAAACTCTAAAGATACAAAGAGAGTTGCATTTCTGATGGCTGAAGTAAGCTTTACTTTTAATCCTTTTTTTTAAATTAGACATGCTGAACAATTATTCATCCAGAAATGGTAAACTATCAAAAAAGACAATGGTATAAGGTAAAAACTACAAATGAAATAAGGCCAATATCCCTTCTGATATGATTGTAGTTACACATTAGAATATTTATGATCTACCAAGAGCATAAGAGCATCCAAACCCTAGCTCATCTATATTGAGTTTCTGTAACAGAGCAGAGATAGCATTTAACACAGCTAGAGCCCAAGTATTTATTTTCTTTTACAATTTTTAATGTCTACCTTTGCTGCCTGGCTGGTTATTTCTACAGCAAAGGAAACTAAGTCTTTAAACCATGAGGTGGAAACAGAAAACAGTCATGACAAAACCTCTTAGGGTGATGAATAAGTTTCTAATTAAAGACAGAGCTGTTGGTAGTGCATGAGTACTCTGGCCTTCCCCCCTCTGCAGTTAGCACTTTGTGGCTTTCCTTATGGCACTTGATGCAGTTTGGCTTTACACTGAACAAGTATCATGTTAGATAGACCAGAAGAAAGACTTCAGAAAAGCTACGTCCGAAAAAAAATCATAATGCACCATGGAAGAAAACTCAGGTGTCTTCCAATTCACTGGCATGTGTATAGTACTTCAAAAAATCTAATTAAAATCACTTGTGACTTGCTCCAGCTAATATGCAGGCATTTATTCCAGTTTATCATCTTTGTCTCGACCAAAACTTAACTCTGTTGCAGGCAAAGTCAGAGCTGTATTATCCCTTACCTGCTCAAATGCCAGTGTTAATAAATCCAGGGGAGATGCACAGGGCAGGATTCAGTTTGCGTTCTATTTAGATGTCTGTATGTGGAGTCCTACATGTGCACTCAGTGTCCAGTAACTCCCAGTAGACTTACTGGAGATGTAGTCGATACAGTCAGTGGAACATGGAGAGCTATTCAGCTCACCTGGAAGCAGGCACGTACAATTGATGAGTGAGTTACCACCTAGACTCCACTGTATTGACCACATTTCCATGGACTGTAGGTGGAGTGTAAACAGTTCAATTTAGCTGCCTTAATCTCTGTGTACAGTGCTGACGTGAGTGCTGGTTGTTCTTACTCATGTCAGAGTGAATTACTGAATGGAGCTAAAAAAGCCTGAATTATGTCGATGTTATTTGTTAACATTATGAGCAAGAACCTTTTGCCTAGCTACAGAGTTTGGCTGCTTAACCAAACCTGTGGGGAGTGTCTGAAACACCCAAAGCTGATATGCTTAAAATCACCAGCTGTAATTTTGTATCTTTCCATACCTAAATTCCCATGAGTTTAAAGAGCCAAGGGATCATAGTGATCATCTACATTGAGTCTCTGCTGAATGTGTCTGTAGATCAAGGCCAAATATTTAAAGGCATGGTTCCTCCTAGTCACTCACTTCAATGCTAGTAGATATGGATCCACTGCAAGTCATGGACTAAGGAGGACTCACGCAGCTGCACGCCGTGTACCTCCCAACATAGGCTATGGCTATAGCCAGCCCTCCGCCTGTGGAACAACTGCATTTCAGAAGTTTTTGGTGTCCCTGCACTGATTAGGGGAAAGCACAAGGGTGGGGATGCATACACTCACATTAGAGCCTTTGAAGCTCCAGTGTCCAAGACAGGGATTGTATTTCTGCTGCTTGAACCTGGATGCTGAAATACCAAAAATGTCCTACATGTCCCCATGAATAACTGTTCATTTTGGGTATTTTTGAGTGGAGGGACCTAAAAAACATGTATCTTGTTAATAACTTGTATGTGAAGTTGATGAAACAAACTCTCTATTTCTTCATAATGTGTGCAGAGGAACTGACGCCGGTGCCATTTAATCAATTTTGCATTTGACTTTAGCAGAAGCAAACATGGGCCCACAGTGAATGCACGCCCTGGGGAAATTACACCCAGGTGCTTTTCAATGAAATGTTTATCCAATTTAGAATAAATCCCTTATTTCTTTATTTTGACAGGCAGTGCTCTCAGTACTTCAGGCTGGCTTATGCATGTTGCCTTTCTCTACAATGCATTTACATAGAAAAATGTAAGCTCAGCTGCAGCCTTTGATGTTGAAAGAGGTGTTTATAGGTGGCTTTACTTAGTAAATTCCTTCCCAGACAAATGTACTGAAGTACTAAAGTGTCACACTGTGAAGCACAGTGTGAGTAGTTAACATTACCTGGGGTGCACAGGGGAAATAATGTTTTGATGATATTCATGCTTGCAGCTTTTTTAGGCCTTGTGCATATGTATTTACAAACATTAGACATCTTGCATGTGTTTAATGCAAGATATATAATGTATGGTATCAGCCATAATATAAATCTTCCCTAAGCAAATTAATACAATATTATCTTAATTTTAAGTAGAATTACTGATACCTCTGGAAGTGTTGCCTGGAGTTTGAAGCTGTTACAAGCATTATGATCTTAGACACTATTATTAACCTATCAGGGTATTTAAATATGTCAAATCAGAAGTCTGACAGCAGAAGGCTGGTTAACATTGTAGAAAGGAAAAAGGCATGTGTTCAAACATTTCTCCTTACATAAAAGCTTTAGAAACAGTGTTCTGTATGGGGCCTGAAATTAGTCTGCTCAGGTCTAGTGTGTTTTAAAAGAGCAACGAGTCAATCTCATGTCTTTGAAAGTGAAGCACTGCTAATGCTGTTTGTGATTCCTCACCTACAAACCAGCCCTGTGTGTGCTGGCACCAGCATGCTCACACCTGCAGGTCACCATGGCCGTGCAACGAGGGTCTGCCCACCTTGAGGAAGCTGTGCCTTCAGGGCAGGTTTTTCCAGGGCAGGGCTGAAGTGCGGTCTCTAGATCATGTGCTTGAGATGGATCCAGAAAGTTTCCTACCACAAATATCAGGGTTTGGGGTGCAAAACCAGAGCGCCCTGAAGTTTTCCCTTTCTGTGCGAGGGTGGGATTTAGGAGCAAGATGTAGTACATAGAGTGGACCCTACAGGGTGACTGCTGGGTCACACTGTCTGGAGAAGGAATGATGCTAACAGTGTCAGAAGTGCTTTTTGCTTATGGTGCACATCTGCATTGAACATCTAGTTCACAGGTCTCTCTGGCTGTGGGAGACCAGGCTGGGCACAGGTGTCTGGTGTCTGGTGCACTGGCCTCAGTGTGAGTCCCAGCAGAAGGCTGAAGTGGTGGATTTGTTTTAATTTACTTTTAATTCTTGTATTTGCGTATACCACCCTTCAGGTGTACTTCCAAACCTCCTCTTTCAGAACATGCCGAACCCTTTCACATTGAGGTAACTATTTAAAAACATTGTGAGATTCACAGTGAAATCCTGAGATGATCTGACATACTGATAACATCGTGTGTTTGAAATGAAGGCTGCTATCAGGCCCTGAAGTGCTATCACACAACATCCCCACACGCTGGGGGCGGTCAGCCACAGGAGACGTTTGAAGACACTGTGATTTTTCTCCAGCAGAGGCAAACACGTAGTTCCTCTTATGTTCCAAAATAAACATTTCACTTATTAATGTGTCTCTCAGAATTTACGACCGCTGCATCAGAAGAGATAAAATGCAGCAATCGTGGACTAAAATATTGCATCTCCTGTAGCAAGGGGTAGGATAGCAAATTTACTAATTGCTCTTTTCTGTGTATCTTGGTAGATGCAAATACTGAACAGCATCTGGGTTTGCAGTCCCTTACTGTGACTGCTCATAAAAGCAAACAGAGGCCTGGGCCCTTAACCAAGTTCACATATGTCCTTCATGTTGGGCCTGCAGCTGAAATATGTGAATGCTGAAGCTTGGGAAAAAAAGACAGCTTTAAATCCTGACGATTTGACTTTGAATTCAAGTATAACGAGGCAGAACAAAAAAACCCCAGATTTGAGGAACTAGAGTAAAAGGCATTAAAACTACTAATCCTTCTGGAAAAGGCATCAGAAGGAGGAAATCTGCCAGAGATCCAGGAAGATGATCAAAGTATAAATTCTCTGAGAAGTCTCTGATAAAAGTGTCAGGAAAGACAGAGATATTCTAGGAAAAGAACTTAAAAGAAATCTTCTGTACACACAGTTACTTCGGAGGAGTTTGGGAAGGTTCCCACACTGGAAATCTTCCTTCTGGGAGAAGTATTTGACATTTCAACAGCACTGTCGAACCTCTTCTTTTAAATTGGCACTCCTCATGGGAAATCTCTGGAGAAATCTCAGCCATAGAGACAGGGACAGTCATCTTCAGCCGTCTGGACAGCAGCCAGGTGAATGCTTATCTACCAGTCTTGTGATTAAATGGATGGTTATTCACAGTCAGGACTGTTTTGGTACCGATGTGCCTGTACAGGGAGAGGACATGAGAAGATCCTGACTTGTTGAGTTTAAATCACAGTGGTTTAGCTTGGTGACATCCATGTGACACAATTAATTGAGTCGTCAGCAGGGATTCATTCACGCTCGAGGCTGCATAGGTGTCTCCACCTTCACAGATAAGATGCAGGTACCCAAGATATTTCATAGTGGCACACATCTCTGAGAGAGAGGTTTTTCCATTTCCCCAATTCAGACAAATATGTTGGAAAATGCTGGATCTTGGATAAAATCTGTCTGTTGTATTGTAGACAATCTATAAAACCTATCCAATGTGTGCTGTGTGGTTGGCAGACAGAAAAAATATCATGAGCAGCAGATGGTAGGTGACGTGGTAATTGTCTGAGCAGTGATAACCTTAATAAATTAGTTTCCTAATCAACATTAAGAAGACACCAAAGGTGTGAGAGGTGAAGAAGAAACCTGTAATCTATAAGGCAAATATAAGAGGATGAAAGACATGCTGATGGTTAAGATGCAGGAGAGTACAGAAATCATGAGAAAAAATACCGTGTATTACTGTATGTCTTGTCAGTATGAAAACAAAGTAGTCAGAGCTTGCACCAGCAAACATGCACTAAACAAGAACAAGCAGGCTATCTGACAGAATTACAAGCCCTTGTTTGGATAGCCGAGTGACCAGGAAGGGTCAGTGAGTGAAGCAAAGGTGATAAGTATTCTTTAGGGCATTTGATAAGGTCGAATGGTGTTACCATTCAAACACAGGTGGAGGTCACCAAGTTTCTGCTGGGGCTGTGAGCAATGGAAAGGTAAGTGAAAGGAGAGGCTGAGGGATACTGAAATGAAACTTTTGCCCCAAGCCATGCCTACACTAGGACCATTTCCAGCCATGTCCTTTCCCTAGGAGCTGTGTACATTCTGCTCCCCTTGCAATGCTGCATTTTTTACATAGAAAGGTGTCCCAGCGAAACTCCCACTGCTCCATCAGCCCTGTGTAACCAGTTCTACTGATTAGCTTAAATCTCTGCAGTTGTATCAGATGAGCTCTCTTCTCATATATGGGACAGATGAGGTGTTTTATGCAGCTCGTGTAACTGCTACAGCATCTGCTTGTACAGCACTGGGAAGGGGTACATGCAGAAGGTGCAGAGCACGGACATTGTCAGCTTGCTGCAGGCGTTTGGAGCAGAGCATGTGCTTATGAACGAAGCCTTGACAGGTGGGTCCAGGCCAGGGGCCACATCAGAAAGACTCAGGAGGGGCTGCAGGGAATTTCTGTGTGGAAAGTGCCATTTCTTTCTTGACCCGTGCACTGACAAACTTGGCAAGAAAAAATCAATTGCCGATAAACCTCAAAATTGCATCTTCTCTGCCTCTGATGAAAATGCACTTTGTTTTCAAGGGATTCTCCATACAAACAGAGCACTTACAGTTTTTCTCAGAAATGCTTTTGGGTTGTGTTTGGTCGGTAGAGTTCATGATGATCAGCCTGAATGTTTGAAATGTTCCCACTGACCTACTGCACTCTTTATTGCCAAAAAGGTTCAGGCGAACTGTTTCAGTCAGCACTGCCAAAACTGAGTGTACTTTGACACTGGTATGAGGGAAGGGATTAGCTGTCTGACAAAGGATGTAGGGGTAGCTAATCTATACTGAGAGAAGCTAAAATCCAAGTAAGTGAGGGCATTAGTGAGTTGTTCTGCACAAGTCTGTGAGTATGACTTTTCAAGAAAGATCTACTTACTGTTGGACCAGGTTGGTTAGACTCGGTAGGAATGATTTAATTTCTTAGGTTTATTTCTGACTGGCCACAAGGATATTATTACAGAAATAATGGTTTGCTTAAGCAGAAAAAGACTAATTTTTTATTATTATTACTACTGGTAAAATAAGGATAACTATTTGCCTTACTTATCATAGCTGTCCTAGGCAGATGCAGCATACCTCCAGGCCGGTACTGGGACACCTCAGGAGTCCCAGCATCACACAAGGGAAAGCTCCAAAGAATCAGTTCTTAATTGTGGCTTTTAACTAACTCATGTATCCATTTTCAGGAGTACGTAAGTTAACACATGACAACATAATTCTTGGATACACATATTACTTCCACCAAATTTGTATCAGCACTTTATTATCCTGTTCCCATGGTTGCACTATTAGTACTAAATAACACAGCACTTCCTTGCTAACCAAAAATAATCCTAGCAATAAACCCAAAATAAAATACTTTGTTGTTATTGTCAGGTTTAACCACTGGGCAAGGTCAGTATATCTTCTCTGGTCAGTGAGGTAGCTCTAATGAGTATACCAACAGCTGAGGTTACTTTCAGCTGGCACTATTAGATGTCCATTTCTCTGGTCTTGGGATGCTGCAAAGCTGCAGAGTCCCATCTGCACAGGGTCAAATAACTTGATGCAGTAGATTTCTAGAACTGTTGTATGTCATTAGTTATCATTCAAACTGGGACGTTTCAAAAGGAAACTCTCATGTTTGTGGGTGAACCACCATGGATGAGCCACTATGGATGTTACATAGGCACAAACACAGAGTGATATGGAGAGGTTCATTTTTAAAAAGGCAGCATTGCAAATAAGAACGTTCCTTCAGAGCAGCATGGTCAGAGTGGGGCGTAGCAGCACCAGCTGTGCTCCAAAGAGCCCAAGATGCTCTTTGCATCTGTGGCTCAGTCTGCCTTTCACACTTGACTAAGAATAAAGTTCACTGTTGTCAGAGCAGTTGCATGGTTGAATGCTAAATGTGGTTCTCATTAGGCTGAAAACATATTGAGCTGGTCATGTTTCAATAGTTGTGAATCACATATTTGTGTCACTAAGACTGTATGGTGTACCTTTATGTTGTACTCATGAACCAAGATGGGAAACATTATTGTTGTAGTAGAAAGTCTAAGAGGAAGGACTGTCTGATTTTGAGGGCCTCAACAGCAAAGCAGCTGAAGTGCTGAGTAACTGAGTGCCTCGCCAGCAGCCCTCTCCAAACGCTTTAATTTATGCTATTCCTGAATAAACTGTACTTGCCTGGGTATTGTCAGCGAATTGTTAGCAGATTTGTAGAAAGCTGAAGGACTTATTCAGAGACCTTGAGATGTCAAATGCCAGCTTTCAAGTACAAACGTTATACAATATTTTAAGCCATGCAAAATTAAAAGTGCAAAATGTTGGCTGCTATTCCTGCATGAATTATAGGTTGTCTCTGCAATCGTTATTTTCTCGTGGGCTTAATGAGAGGCAAATTATGACATTGTATTTTGTCTTCAATCCAAAATACGATGCTACGGTACAGGTTTCAAGGAAGTTTGATTTTACAGTTTCTGGTTTTGTATCTCAGGAGTTGCATAGCATTTTGAAGCACTTTCCTGTCGTTTTCTGGAGTCCCTGTGTTTCCCCTGGCCCAAGCATTCCAACCTCTCCTTCAGACTCTGAACTTGGACCTGTGGAGAGAATTACAGAAACTGTTTTCTATATGCCCATGTCTGCTTCATCATAGTTAGGGTGTCTGTCAGCAGATTGAAGAAGGTGCCTCCCCAAACTACAGTTTTCCAAAGAAACTGTCATGAACTCTGAAATAAATTGGATTTACTTCCAATACACTTGTTTGCAGTAGGTCAGAAGCTCTCAGCCCCTTCAGTTTGTAGTACCACTTTCCAATGCAAATAGTCCTGTGAGACTGAGAAATAAATTCACAGGTCTCACTGGTAAAAGAGGTAGGAATAATGTGTTAAAGATTGCTGACTTACTATAGCCAGTGGTGATTCTGATGGGCTGAGGTCTTGAAGTTTATGTTTCCTCTAGGCATTTATTTATAAAAATCAATGACAAGATACTGGATTGTTCACAAGGCAGACATTATATTTTCTGTGCATTTATTCAAACATTCAAATATCTCTTGAGCTGTATTTCAACTGCTCGCAATGTAGTGGTAGAAACACTTGCTGCCTGATGCATTCAGGAACATTTTGAGTTGCTCATGGAATTTATTTTCTTTTTTGCTGGTGCCCACCAAAAGAGATAAACTAAACTGATTGCTTCAGAAAACAATTCTATTATACATGATTTCAGCCATTATTTATTTATAGAGTAGTAGAAAAGGAGCTTTGGCTCCAGAGCCTATGAACATTTTTGAAAGAAGACACAGTTATTGCAATCCCAGTTGAACTCCTCTTTCCTTTGGCTCCATCTCTGGATCTGTTTAGGGCTAGAGAGCTCTTATTCCCTTTGGAAACACCACATCTCCTGGTTCACCCTTCTTAATAAGCTGATGGGCAGCAGGCACTTCTGGGGTTTCAGAGGTCTTTTTGCAAGCCCACAGGCTTCATACCCAGCTTTGCAGGTACCCAGCTTTTCCGGCAGCCCATGTCTCATTGTTTTTTGTGGGACTGTCAGATTTTCCCTTTGTTTTGCATTGCCTTACGTTATTCCAGTCCTTTCAGTGTCTGAACAGACATCTTAATTTCTAAGGCAGAAATCACCAGCAGTGTTATATTAATAGGCATATAGCAGAAATTTTAAATGGAGGGAGACCTACTTTCTCTGACTTCTGGGCATAAGTGCCGAAAATCAGCACCAGAGCGTTTGTTTGCTGTGTTGGAAGTACTAAGGATTACTTTACCCCAGAGGCATTGCAGCACTAGAACAGTACACATGCTGGACTGAAAAAACCGTTCAAAAACGTATTACAACTTGACATCATAAACCTAGATGGGACTTGAAATTGCATGTGCATGCACACAAGGATTTGCTTACAGCTATATTGGTAAACTTTGCTGTATAGTGCAAATCTTGAGGTTAACCAGCAAGACTAAGAAAACGTGAGGCACAGAAATGTACTTCTGTAGAAGGAAAAAGAAATTAACCTTTCTAGTTAGGTATGGGTGGGAGAATCAGGATTACCAAAGTACCAAGGCAGGGACTGTTGCGGTTATACTGAACAAAATAGGACACATTATTGATCAGACAGACTTGATAGCAAATGGAAGATGAGATGTGCTTGCCAATATAGATCTATTATAACAGAATAGTCACAAAATGAATGCAGATTTCTTTCACATTTTTTCAAAGACTTTAAATCTTCTCAACTCTGGCTCATCAAAAGCAATGAGTTCAGGAGGCTCAGCAGCATCATAGACTTGGGCCTAACTAAAAGGGTAGTCTTCCCTTTAACAGAAAAAGGGCAAAAAGAGAAAAACATCACCTGTGTTACTGGTCTCATTCCCCAGGGCTCCCTCCCATCATCCAAAGCTGGGATGCTCAGTAAAGAGACATGGCTGCCCTGATACCTCTGCTGCTGTTAGCTTCAATGAGACATCAGCTCCTGAAAGGCAGTAAAGTCTCACTGCCAAATGTCAACTTTAATGAAGAAGCAATGCAGCTGAGAGGTCTTGGGGCCTATTGTCCATTTCTCTTTTCTTCTGAGCAAAGCTGTTAGGGGATCAGGAAGAGCTATAGCAGAGATGAGTGAAGAATAGCACATGACAAGCTGTGCAGGCATAAAGACGTATGTGTATGCCTCAGGGGCATTGAAAGGAACTATACAGAAGTCTATGCCTTTATTATCCGCTCAGAACTTGTCTTGTCTCTGTGCCAGTCCATTTGCAATATTGGCTAGCACTGCTTTGGAAATCAGATTTACGTTATTGTAATGACTTTAGTTGAACCTTCACATTTCCAGCTCAACAACAAGGCTTCCTCCTCCTGCTTCCACCTCTCACTTTCCAGAGGAGACTGTCCCATATTGCTGCTTCCCTGCTTCCTGTCTTCTCGAGATATTGGGGTCCCTCCCTCTGGAGGCCTTTAGCCTTGCATTACCCACTTCCACTTGCCTGCAGCATAAAGTTGCTTCAAAGCCTGTCTTACTTTTTTCCTACCCCACTAATACTCTGTGGTACAACCATGGATCCCGTCATTCAGAGGAGGTGGGGAGCAGGGTGCAGGCTGGCGTTGGGAAGGCTGCTGGTTTTAAGAAGGGGAATGAAAGCAGTCTGGAGCTGGATCTTCCCATGCAGAGCTAGCTGGAATTCTCTGGCAGAGTACATTGAGAGATCCCCAGGCATGAATCCTGAACAGATTTTAATACTTGGAGAATGAGCCAATGTCTCAGAGAGGGAGGACAGTTCCCACTTGTCAAGGAAAGCATGGGATTTAGTCAAGTGCAGGTAATGTCAAGCAAAACATTAATGCTTTACAAAAGACAAGAGGGATAAAAGCCTTCCCCTTTCTCCCATAATGCACTCCATTACTTCTTTTTTCCTTACTCATAACAGAATGTTTCCTTGTCCATCACATCATCTTTCCACTTGACTTCAGTCACTTCTTCTGAAACTTCGTTTTCTCCAGCAAATACAAAGCTCCAAATGAGGGCGAAGGGAATGTGACTGTGATGCCTACAAACGAGGGCTCGAATGCCTATAAATTGTAGATCTTAAGCCACTTCTCATTTCAACATTAAACCACATTTCCTTATCATGATGCATTATATTCTGGGAATCATAGCCGTACTTTGGCAGAGAGCACAGCAGTGACCATGAACCTGCATCTCAGCTTACAGCAGAGAATCTCACCAGTGGCTCTTTATCTTATCCACTGCCAAGCAACTTCTTGTATCTCTCCGTCAGCTTCTGTAGGAGAGATTTCTCCAGCTGGCCAGTGGCCAAGAGCAGGTGCAGGCATCTGCAAGGCAGATGTTTGCGCGGCATGTGTTCGCTGCTCCAGCGTGCTGAGTCAGCATTCTGCACCAGCAGTGCGGGCAGGGCGCAGGGGTGCAGGGGAGGCTCAGCACATTTAAGAGAACTTTCCCCCTGCCCTCTGCTTATATTTAATTTCCTCTTGGAAGTTTTTTTATCATTTCTGTTCCTTTCATGGCATGAGAGCCAGTGAAGCGGAGGTTAGGTAACAACCGGTTGAATTCTTGGTGGCTGTTTTGAAATCACTCACTCCGTTGTTGGGTGAGTTACCCCATTTTCCAATGATTTCCAATCATGACTGACAAATACCCTTAAATGGTCATGTAAATGAAACTGTGAACACAATCAGGATGTCATACCAGGTATTGCTCTAAAGCAATAGTTTGGGGAGGCTGCATTACCAATACGCTACCACAGAATCACAGAATCACAGAATCCCAAGGGTTGGAAGGGACCTCAAAAGATCATCTAGTCCAACCCCCCTGCAAGAGCAGGGTAACCTACAGTACATCACACAGGAACTTGTCCAGGCGGGCCTTGAATATCTCCAGTGTAGGAGACTCCACAACCCCCCTGGGCAACCTGTTCCAGTGCTCTGTCACTCTTACAGTAAAGAAGTTCTTCCTGATGTTAACGTGAAACTTCCTATGCTCCAGTTTACACCCATTGCCCCTTGTCCTGTCACTGGATATCACTGAAAAAAGCCTAGCTCCATCATCCTGACACCTACCCTTTACATATTTGTAAACATTGATGAGGTCACCCCTCAGTCTCCTCTTCTCCAAGCTAAAGAGACCCAGCTCCCTCAGCCTCTCCTCATAAGGGAGATGTTCCACTCCCTTAATCATCTTTGTGGCTCTGCACTGGACTCCTTCAAGCAATTCCCTGTCCGTCTTGAACAGAGGGGCCCAGAACTGGACGCAATATTCCAGATGCGGCCTCACCAAGGCTGAGTAGAGGGGGAGGAGAACCTCTCTTGACCTACTAACCACTCCCTTTCTAATGCACCCTAAGATGCCATTTGCCTTCTTGGCCACAAGAGCACATTGCTGGCTCATGGTCATCCTCCTATCCACCAGGACCCCCAGGTCCCTTTCCCGTTCACTACTTTCCAGCAGGTCACCCCCCAACCTGTACTGGTACATGGGGTTGTTCTTCCCCAGACGCAAGACTCTACACTTGCCCTTGTTAAATTTCATCAAGTTTCTCCCCGCCCAACTCTCCAGCCTGTCCAGGTCTCGCTGAATGGCAGCACAGTCCTCTGGTGTGTCAGCCACTCCTCCCAGTTTTGTGTCATCAGCAAACTTGCTGAGGGTGCACTCAGTTCCCTCATCCAGGTCATTGATGAAAATATTAAACAGCACCGGTCCCAGCACCGACCCCTGAGGAACTCCACCAGTCACAGACCTCCAGCTAGATTCTGCGCCATTGACCACAACTCTCTGCCTTCTTCCTTTCAACCAGTTCTCGATCCACCTCACTACTTGATCGTCAAGCCCACACTTCTTTAGCTTATCTATGGGGATGCTGTGGGAGACAGTATCAAATGCCTTACTGAAATCAAGAAAAACTACATCTACCGCTCTACCATCATCCCTCCACCTAGTCACTTCCTCATAGAAGGCTATAAGGTTGGTCATACATGACTTCCCCCTCATAAAACCATGTTGGCTGTTCTTAATGACCCCCTCGTCCTTGATATGCCTAGTGATGGAGTCAAGAATAAGTTGTTCCATCATCTTTCCAGGGATGGAGGTAAGGCTGACCGGTCTATAATTACCCGGGTCCTCCTTCTTGCCCTTCTTATAGATTGGTGTGACCTTTGCCATCTGCCAATCCTCAGGCACCTCGCCCGTTTCCCACGACTTACCAAAGATGATGGAGAGTGGCCTAGCAATGACCTCCGCCAGCTCCCTCAGCACCCGTGGGTGCATTCCATCCGGACCCATCAATTTACAGATGTCCAGATTGCATAGCTGATCCCTAACCCAATCCTCATCTACCAAAGCAAACTCCTCCTTTGTCCTGACTCCTTCTGGGGCTATAGAAATCCGGGGCCCTCGGGGAGAGTCTGCAGGAGTAAAGACAGAGGCAAAGAAGGCATTCAGCACCTCTGCCTTCTTTTGCTCAGTGTGCTACATGGCACGTACCAGGTGAGACGCAGACAAAGCCCTGCAGTTGAGGGTTGTTAGTAGTGTGAGTAGAATTCAGTACCAGGGTAGGGAAGCCTTGCTGGTCGTGAACTCAATGGTTATGCAGTGTAAGCTGATCTGGTTTCACAGGGTGCAACCATAGGATGAGAAACAGTCAGCAAGAGGCTTTGCTGACTGCAGTACAAGGCAGGGTTTATCCATGTAGAGATTTGCTATATTTATGGTCAAAGGAAAGTAAATCTGACACTTTTTGGCAAAATGGCCATAATGCTCAAGCCTGGAGTTTGCCTTCAGTGCTGCTTCTGCCTAGGGCTTAAATGGGTGCTGTTTCCATTATCCTTGTGTCCACCTCCATAGCTATGGCAAAGCTCACGTGCTGACAAAAGTGATGATCCTGGGGTTTGGATGTCTGAAGATGCACATTGTAAGACCTTTAAGTTCTTGCAGTCATCTCAAAGGCCTGAAGTAGCTGAATTTAGCCTCACAGGGAAACACATCCTAATAATTTTTCAATACACTGATCAAACTCCTCTTTAATAACTCTTTAACAGCATCAACTTAAAACTTTTTGGCCTGGCTACAGCTACTGAGTTTGTGCCAGAACCTCTCTCCCAACAGTTCAAAACTGCCTTCTACTTTACAGCTTATATATATTCCTGTATGGTTTATATCTGTTTGTTCAAGTGCCAAGACTGCCTTTCCAGTTAATAGCTCTTACCCTCTCAGAGATCCACTCTCTTGTGTTTCACAGAGTAGTCATAAAAATCTTCAGTGCACCAACACCATCAGATATGCAGATGTGTTTTCTAGGCATCGCTATATGTTTTTTTATAGCATTTCACTTCCATTTTTTCAAATGAGTACTTACTGGCTGTAACATTGATAGTTTTTAGGAGCAGAAGACTGAAACAGTTGTATTTATTGTGCACTCTACTACAGACTTAGTTATAGAAATCCCCTTTTTGTATGAATATCTTTTGCTTCTGCATCTTGCTTCCACTTCAGAAGCTGCAGAACCTTGCCGTGTTGATCCTGAAAGTGGTGGCTGGTGCACTCCCAGACTTCACCACTCACCATCACATTTAGATTTGCTTGCAATTGCAGTAGCTTCAGAAATAAGCTGGAGGCATGCACTTCCCCAGTAAAAACCAGGATGTTATAGTTGCTTGATGTTTGGCAGGGAAATCAGGACAGCTTGGATGAGGACTGGCAAAAAAAGAAAATCACTTTATACCTCCTCTTTTTCTTTGCAATCATATTTTCAAGCATTTAATAGAGCAAGGAAAAGGCAAATTTCTACAAAGACCACAGTGAGAGAGCCAATAGTGAGCTTCTTCCTTGCCTTTTGCCCTATTTAATCTCATAGATTTTCTTTTTGGTTTGGTTTAGACAAGACTATTTTTGATCTTAGCCTTCTGTAGTTTCATCCAGTTCCTAATTCTTTGGCTGTTGCTCCCCTTAGATATCCTTCTTTATTAATCTCAAATATGTCTACCTTTCAGCCTCCTCATAAGAACACAGACCTGGAAAAAGACATACTAAATCATCAGATCTAGTCCCCTTATCATGGGCATTAACATCATCATGTAATAACTTTCCTAAAGTACTGTATTACATTTTAAAATGATCTTAACCTGATTAACTGGTTGTTCCAAATATCACTCTTCTAGATGAGAAAGCACCCACAGAGTATGGCTCTAGTGCATACATTATGCTGAGAAAACTTTCCCTGGTACTGCCAGTGCTCATGTTTACCTTTTTCATGGGTGTTTTTTATTGGTGTTTCATGGTCCTCCAAGGGCTGTTCAACATATTCATATGTTTTCTCTTCTTTACTGTTTGCCCCAATAGTCTTCTGCATTGATACTGCCTTCCCATCAGTGGATTTTGCTGTCAAACCTCTACTTGTGTCAGAGCTTCTAATGAAAACACTAAATGATCGACACCTGGGCTGATCCTTGAGTGCCCAATGTATCCTCACAACAGCTCAAGACTTTCCCTTCCAGCAAAAAATGTCAGCTCCCCATGAGCAAGCACCATAAGGATCTTAAATGCTCATGCTAATCTCTGTATTCTCCAGGTTAATAAATGCTTTTGTATGACACACTATCAAATGCTTTCTGAAAAATGTGTTACTTAGCTTCCTTTTACGAATTTACAGCTTCCTAACTGTCAGAACCATGCTAACATCATCCCACTTTGTATTTCTTTCCTTCAGTAATTCAGAAGAACTGGAGTCAAACTGATGAGTGAGTGTTTGCTCCAATTACTTTTCAATTCTCAATTTTGGTTGGGTTTTTTTTTTCCTAAATATTAGGTAGCATCTATGCTGTTCACCACAATCTCAGCCCTAACTCTGTTTTAAAAACCTTCCTACCAGCTTTGCAGTTCAGTGTGTTAGTTGTTTCAGTATTTGGCGTTGGAGGGTCCATTCCTCCAGCTTGAGCACATTATGACCATTTTAGATTTGCTATGGGCTTGGAGGCACAAGTTCCCATTTCTGAATGCTCATTCCCAGCTGTCAGGGCATTGTCCTCCTGTTCTCTATTATCCTCCTCACAGAAAAATGAGGCAAAGAATTAGGTCCTAGCCCCAGACTCTTTCCGTATCTGTTTTTCTTCTTCTTACTTTGTTAACCTCACTGAGGATTATTTGAGTTTTTGTTTCCATTTGTCTTGAAAGATTTATCACAGCTTCACTTTTGGCAAACTGTCTTCTAGACCTGCATTATCTAACCTCCAAAATGTGTCTTTCTTTGCTAACAAGTCTCTTCTTATAATTTTTAAGGTCCTTGCTAACACCTGCGTTCCTTTTTCCAAGGCGTTTTTTGGAGGATAAGTAATGAGGGTGGAAGGAAAATGTGTTTGCTGCTCTTTCAGACAGAGCTGGAAGTACCCTGGAACTTTATTCATCTTGTCAAGAAATTTTAGCAAACTTACACTTTCGTCTGAAAGAAATTCAAGGCATTCCCCACAATTAAGTATGAACCACTTCAGTCCAGATAACTTGTTTGGTATCTGAACTGAATTTAGGTTCCTTTAGCTTATCAAAGCTTATCCCTCTGAAATATGCATTTTTTAAACCCATTTTGGGGATCATTTTTATTCATGTACTCATTTTATTTAAATTGAATTGACTCATGGTCACTGAAGGTAAGATTATTTTCAGCTCTTCCTCCTCTTTCCAAAACCATGTTTAAAATAGCCTCACTACTTGGATCAGTAACTTGTGATGAAATGTCAGCTGTATAAATCTCAATTGATGTCTACCCTATGCCATTCATAATCACACCTCTTCCGCAGTCTGTTTGCTGTAGCCTACGCTGTATTTATATTGAGTTTATTCATTGATTAAATCTAGTACGTTTCAGCATGCTACTGTTTGATATGGTTTGGCTAAAGACCAGGTTCTGTGAAGAGAAGTTAACATTAAATTAGAAAGCTGTAACACGCCTCTGTGACAGCATTCAAAATAAACACTTTCAATAGTAAGTTTTGTTAACAAGTAAAGCCGAGCCAAAATTGCATTAGACGGCTGGGGACTGACAAACAGCAAAGATGCAATATAAACAAGTAGTTCCTTCATTACTTACGCAGTTCTTTTTCAGGAGTCTCTACCATATGAGAAAAGTAGCTTTTGGATATCCCCACATTGTCAGACAACCTGGCTTCATGACAGTTGCCTCTCACATTGTGATCCTCTGAGCATGTGCATTTACAAGCACTCCTGTCCTTTGTTGTTGCTATGATCTCTGGGTATGAACCTTCAGCTGACACCCAGAGCTCATAATACACCTTCTGTGATACAATGACATGTTAGACAAACTCAGGTGGGCTGTGATACGGTTTTCATGTTATTTTAGACACTTTAAACAGAAAGATCAGAAGAAACAATTGTTAGATCCCAGGGCCAGTGGACACCACAGGAGGTCACATAGCATAGATGTAACTTGACATATACCTTCCTGTGGGCTTCTAGCTCTGTGACCTCCCATACCTGCTTCATTGTAAGGAAGTATTTTTATCTCTTGTCATATACAATTTCAGTTTACCCATTTTTCATCAGTTAGTCATCTACCTTTCTACAGCTGTTAGCAATTCATTTTCATGACATTTCTAGGGACTTTTTGCCCACATGGTGATTAGGTCTGCATCCATTAATAGTCCCCATTTTCCATACTTTTTCTGGACAAGGTACTATAATTATGTGGGTATATATATGATGGCTGTATATATTACATATAGCCATGGTTGGAACACGAGAAGCTGTGGAGTCATTGGGATGCACCTAGTGAGTCACCTGCCACACACTCATAAAAATCTTTAATACTCTTACATTGTCTTTATGCTCAAGCTAAGATAATTGTTTTACTAACTAAATTATTCATAGAACTGCATTAATCTCAAAGTTTGATTATCATGGGTGATGGCCGAAACTTGGAAGTTAAATGCTCCCATGATGGTAAAATCCCTCACAGAATTTCTGTCTATCATGTCAAAAAAATCTCCATCCATACATGAATCTGACACTTGAGGTCTTAAACAGGCCCCCTTAGGGCAGTAAATTTTTTCTTACAGTTCTTTCCCCAAGTGGTCTTAACTAAGGTAGATTGCACTATCTTTGCTATTTTGTTCTACATATTTATAGCTTAACACATTCCTCACATAGAACATTACTTCGCTTTCACAGTTGTTGCCATCTTTCTGAACAAATGCTCTTTGTGCTTGTCTTTGGGAATGGCTGCTGGTCAACCATATTTCTGTTAACCAGCTTCGCAACTCAGCCAGCGTATGGTGAGTCTTCCCTCTCTGACTGTAGCACCTACCTCACTACCACTTTCCACAATAACATTCTCTTTCTCTTTGCTGTCCAGTCACTAAATACTTGGTCTTCTTTTTAACTTTTCTTGAAATCAGCATGGGAAATACTCTTATCTATTGATATATATATATTCTTATCACATTTGGCATCAGAAAGTCAGTGCCCTAATAAGTCAAGTGGCCACAATTGTGTCAAGTCTTTTATATTGTCATAGGAATGCAGAGGGAGGTTCTTCTCCATATTTTCCCCCTTAGCATTGTCTATAAATGTTCTTAATCCTTTGGAAGGGTTTAAGGTTGCCTACATTGCCAAGTAAGACAATACAAAATAAAAGAATAAATAGATTAAAGCAGCTACTGCTGATGTGTTGCCTCTCACACCCTCATTATATGGGGCTCTAGGACTTTACTTCAAATAAGAACTAGTCTTGTTTCCTGGACCAAATGCCTCCATCATACATGTTGTTTGAAGCTTTCTAAAAGAAGATGAACCCACAAACATTTGCATCCTCACTTGGTGGTGGGGGAGCATCTTTGGACCTCTCTAGAAAGGTCTGCTTTTGTCCAAGTCACTTAAATTAAAGTGGAACATCAGTGTCCTTGCTTAATTCTGCACGGCACCTCCCTTGTCCCACATGGGAGCCCAGGGCACAGATAGTCCAAATAATGCTTTTATCAGTCCAGCTCTTCAAGAACGCTGCCCTTGAATCTTGAATTTCATGCCATTTTTCTCACTGGCTATTCTCATACCCAACAGCAGTCATGGCTAGCAACCCTGTATGAGCACCACCAAGATACTCTGCTGCCAGAAGAACTTTCAGTCTGCTTATGGCACAAATTAACAGATTGTGTCATCTCCTTGGGGAGCCAGTTAGCACCTCTCTGAAGAACCTCTCCAAAGCTGAAGACTGGATCTGGCAGTCTTCAAACAAAGCAGCAAATAAGTCTTGTATGACATTTGCCTCTTTGTATCACACAAGAACCATTTCAGGTGTTAATGGAGCTCTGCATGGGTCAAGAGCCTTCTCCTAGGCACAGGTTTTGTGTTAATGAAGCCCACACATTGAGTCAGAATTTAACAGCCCCTATCCAGCACCGAAGAACTTTTGGAAAGGAAGGTCTATGCTCCTCCAAAAATAATCTGTTTTACCTGCACCAGAACTGTTTCAGTGAATGGAATCAGTAAATGAAGAGAATCGGGGCATTTGCTTCAAAATTGCACATTTGTCCTAAGCCAGAACATAAATGTAAACAGAGAGAATTTTTATCCTGCTCATTAGTACAGTTCATATCACTCAAATCAATCTCAGCTACATCAATGCATGCAGCCTCTGCATTCACTCAGGACTGTATGTGACCATGCGTCTTCAGCCACCTTCTCTCATCCTTTCTTTCTTTCCCAGGTGCAAGCTCCTGAAAGACCATAGCCCTAGCGAATATCTCGTGCCAGAGTCCTCAACTTTCATTTCACTATGCCCTAGAAGTTCACTCCACCAACACAGCTGGCAAAAAACTCCATTCCGTTTGTTGGAGTTTAATGAATCACTGGTTTTGTAAATGCCATTTACAAAAAAAGCAAAAAACAAAGAACCTCTCAGGTTTTGGAACCATGGAGGCTTGGAGACTCTTGCATGTGTGGGTATGGAGAGAAAATAGCTGATCAGTGTAATTCCCATTCCATTTTTTTGACTATCAGGAAACTTGCCATTGCCATACTCTACAGTTGTCAGGAAAAGAATGAAGATGAGAGGGAAGTCTTGCCAGTGGGAATTTCTCAGCACTGGTTTCCTCTATAACAGTCAGCCTTTTTATAAATAGAACCTCATTCCATGCAATGATACAGCATTAATCTGTCACCATATTTGGCACAACCATAGGATCATGAACTACTTGTGTGCTAATTGCCATTTGAGCTCATCCACCAAGCACGAGCTGTGATAATATTAGCTTGGTCAGAGTCACAAGTCTGTCAGTGCCAGCAACAATTCAGTGTCTGTTTCCAATCTGTGAAAGTCTCGTATCTGCATCCTTTCATCCCAGTAAGTAAAATCCTGGACTCCCTCTCTTAGTATGAATAATTTGTCTTGGCACTCAGAGCCCTAAAGGAAAACCATGTGACTGTTTCTGTTAGCTCTTTATATGAGAAAAAAGGTTTTGAGAAGTAAATGTATATCAGGCATGTTTAACTACTATGTATTAATTATTTTTTAAAAGCTTAAAAAGCTTCACCAGACTACTTTATGTAGGAGAAAGAATTTGTTAGCCCATGTCTTGTAAGAATCATGGAATCGTTTAGGGTGGAAAAGACCTTTAAGACTACCGAGTCCCACCATTAGCCCAGCACTGAGAAGACCACCATTAAACCATGTCCTTGAGTGCCACATCTACACATCTTTTAAATGCCTCCAGGGGTGGTGACTTAACCACTTCCCTGGGCAGCCTGTGCCAGTGCTTGGCAACACTTTTGATGAAGAAATTTCCCTAATATCCAAACCTCCCCTGGCACAACTTGAAGACATTTCCTCCCATCCTATCACTTGTTACATGGGAGAAGAGATCAACCCTTACCTCACTACAACCTCCTGTCAGGTAGTTTTAGAGAGCAGTAAGTTGTAGAGAGGTTCCTGTGAACCTCCTTTTCTCTAGGCTAAAAAATACAGTTCTGTCATAAGACTTGTTCTCTAGACTCTTCACCAACTTTGTTGCCCTTCTCTGGACTCCAGAACCTCGACATCTCTGTTGTAGTGAGCGGCCCAGAACTGAACACAGTATTCAAGATGCAGCCTCACCGGTCCTGAGTACAGGGGAACAATCCCTTCCCTGGCCCTGCTGGCTCCACTGTTTCTGATACAGGCCAGGATGCTCTTGGACTTCTTGGTTGCCTGGGCACAAGCTGGCTCATGTTCAGCGGCCGTCAATCAACACCCCCAGGTCCTTTTCCACCAAGCAGCTTTCCAGCCACTCTTCCCCAGGCTGTAGCACTGAAAGGTGGTGTTGTGACCCAGGTACATGACCTGGCACTTTGTCATGCTGAATCTCATACAGTTGGCTTTGGCCCATTGAGCCAGCCTGTCCAGATCCCTCTGCAGAGCCTTCCTGCCTTCAAGCAGATCAACACTTGGTGTCATCTGCAAACTTACTGAGGGTGCACTTGGTCCCCTTGTCCAGATCATTGATAAAGATACTGAACAGAACTGGCCCAAATACTGAGCCCTGGGGAACACCACTTGTGACCAACCACCAGCTGGATTCACCACCACTCTTTGGGTTTGGCCATACAGCCAGCTTTTACTCAGCAAAAAAGTAAACCCATCCAAGACATGAGCAGCCAGTTTCAACAGGAGAATACTGTGGGAAACTGTGTCAAAAGCTTTGCTAAAGACTAGGTAGACAACATCCACAGCCTTTCCTTCATCCATTAAGCAGGGCACCCTGTCATAGAAGAAAAGAAAGGACGGGAGGAAGCCAGTCATTACTTGGCCATCACTACAAAGGCACTATTCCTGCTAGCTTTCTGAAGCAACCAAAGGGAAAACGACGTGGATATGATTCTTGTGAGTTTTATGGTCACCCAAATAGAGGCAAATAGAGAATGGTGTCAGTGACACTAATCAGTCTTCTATCAATTTCCCCCTGCTGCTTCTCATAAAAGGTCTTGGTTAGCTACAGAGGTCCTAGGCTGGGCTATCTGCAGTCTCAGAAAGATGATGCTAATCCAGTGTATTCAGCTCACACACAGAAGACTGTCTTCAACCAGTATAGATTTAACTTTCTCCTTACTTTAACCAAAATGTCTGTAGGAACTGATGATTTAATTCTTTTTATTCAATAGACGTCTTTCTAAATACAGAAGTTTCTGAATTTATTTGAACTGAATAGTTGTAAAACAGTAGTAGCCTTTGTTGCATTTCCATTTCAGTCACATTAGTGACAGTGGAAGTTTAGACAAGGATGTGGGCCCCATGCCTATGTTATAAAATTGTCTCTTAGGAGTTCCACTGAAATTGCATAAAATGGTTTCCATTTTTCAAATTTCTATAAAGCTGAAAGTAATTTCCTTGTGGAGAAAAATCTTCTAATCCTCTTTAGAAGGATTAAAATGTAAAAATTTCTAGCAATACAAAGTAGATCTGTAGGTGGATTTTCTACCTGTCTTTTCAGTCTTATAGCTGATAAGTGAATCATTACCTGTTTCATATTGTTGAGCAAGTCTGTATTCTTAAAGGCATCCAGTGTGAAATAATTCGCTCAGCAAGTGAAAACTCAAGGTTGACTAATCTTATTTATGTTAACTTCTACAGGTAAAGTATGATTCCTGCATCTGTTGACCAAGTAGTCATCCAGTAGAAAGCATCTAAACTTTATGCAGAGGGATATAGTCTAGCCGCCATTTACCTGTGTGTCTAATTACCAAGAGAAGTCCAACTGCAACCAACAGAATTATTCCAGAAAGTTAAGCAAGTATATCAAAGCCTGCAGGAACAGAATTCAGGAAAGATGAGTTAATTGGAAATTTGAGGAACACAGCTGGGAAGCTGTGCACTGAGTTCCTGAGATAAGGCCCCATATTTTTAATTACGTAGGTGGAAAAGGACAAAGTTAAATTATTTTTAGGAAATACTAAGAACATATGTATGATGTGATATGCAATAAAGAAAATGGAGATGTCAGTATTTGCTAATTATTCTTGCACAATTAGCAGAAAAATCCCAGATCTATTGATCATTAACTGACCATTAAGCTTTCTTTCGTTTTGAGGATGGTTAATAAATGTAAACTGGCTTTGGTGGCTGCTGTTACATCGTAAATCAAACTGTTGTCAATGGTTACCTGGGTAAATGTGGACATTTTTACAAATACCAGAAGTATGCAGATTTGCTGCATCACTCCAGTGGAGTCCCTCATAAGTGTGAAGGCAATGCTTATGTGTTGTCTGCGAGAAATAATCTTTCTGGAAGTGTATGTAACCAGCTCAAGAAAGTAAATTATTGTACAGTTTGTCTCTAAGATCTTTGGAAGATCTTATGAAACTGTGTAAGTAAGTTAAGGCAGGCAATAGGCAACTTACAGTATGTCCTACCTGCATGTTCTGAGTAAATCAGTCCTTATCTAATTGTCCTAGTTTCTAAGCCTAACTGTCCTTGAAAGTATTATCAGCTGTTATATTTTCACACAAATCAACTGCTCAGGAAGAATTTGTCAAATGCTTAGGTGCAGCTTTTATTGTACGTCAAATGCTTTCTGCAGACATGGCTTTCAAGGCTTTGTTAACAGCAATTGTGTAGTTGTCAAAAGGAAACAGCCATTCCTGAGCTCTGTTTTCACATCTCTCTCAGTATTTCATTATATTCATTCAGTGCAGGTGTGTTTTTATTTTGTGGGCATTAGAGGTGTATAAAAATGACAGTGCTTGTGCTTGTCCAGAAAAGACAAGAACTTACCACATTTCCCACAGTGGTGGCAGCTGTTGGTTGCAACTGCTTGGTGTATAAACTGTGGTTTCCAAACAGAGGTTTAGCTCAAAAACTGTTTGAAAGGACAAAAGCCACAGAATATATTCTTTAAATTAGCAGCTTTACCTGCAATTTAGAACACAGTGCACCAATACAGTATTAAGACTCATAAAAGATGGTTTAGGATCCATTGTATCTGATGAGCCATGCTAAGAAAGAAGGGCTAATGACGAAAATATGCTAGCTTCCAAGTTAGGAAAGGCAGTACAGACAATTACTCAAAGCATATGGATTTTCTGATTCTCCTAAATGCAATAAAAACTGATTTTACTTAATTTTTATATCCTATTCTCCCCTGCTGAAGATGTCCCTATGCCATTGCCCTGGCTAGTGCTGCGCTCATGTTGTTTGCTTCAGTGAAGCCAACAAACCCATCAGTATGACCAAGGGCTGCAGTCAGTCATATCTGTGCGCTATTCCCACTGCTCTGGCAGGAAATGTGCCGTCAGTACCCAATTGCTCTGTCACCTGTTACCAATGTGCTGCCTTCCTGCCAAAGATTAGTTCAGGTTGGACAGGACCTCTGGAGACCACCAGGTCCCTCACCCCACTCGCAATAGAGTCTACCTGCACGGGGTTTCCCAGGGAAAGGCATTGTCCAGAGGGATCTGGCAACGTACAAGTCATGCCTTCAGCTGTGCTCAGTGACAGTTCCTGCAGGCGGTGAGAAGCCAGGTCTGACGCAGAGGTACATTCGGTCCAGTCCTACGAGGCTGGTATACTGGCACATCTTCTCAGCCCATGGATTTTCTCAGATAGTGACTCAGTGGGGAGGGACCACGTTAGTGAAGATTCAATGTATGGGTTTGCCTTTTTGTGTGTTTTCGTAACGACGTGTCTCCACCTCAGGACACATCATATCCTCCCATCCTGGTGCTGCATCCCTGTCACACTACCTTCCACCACAGCACATACACTCCAGTAGGAAAAGGGGCAAACAACCTCCAAGGAGGCTGCTCATCACTGACCACAAAGTGTGTCTGAACTGCAGGTCATGTGCCAGACCAGGGCTATAGCCTTGGTCTCATAAGATGCTGAGGCAGTGGTTGCGACCTTGAGGTCTCTTGCCCAAGAGCACACATGTCCCACCCAAAGTACGGGTGGCTGGGCACAGCCCTCACCCTGGCACCATCTACGCAGGGGACATCACATCAACTGCTGGCCAGTGGGCACCATTGACTCTGGTGACTCAGGTGGTTTCAGGTGATGGAGTGCATACAGATTTGTCACACTGTTTTGCCTGCTCCACAAGAGCCACGTTGGGCTGTGGCAGTACCTGCTATCCCACAGCAGGGCAGTTTCCCTGGGAATCAAGGGTCAAAGCAGATTTCTGCTACTTAAAAATGAAGTCAGCCTTTAGCAGTCACACAGGCTGAAGGATGAGCACTTGAACACCTACCCTTTGTCCCCTTCACAGTATGGCTGTCCCTACCCGCAGCAGCTGGTGGTCGGTGTCAGCTGGCTTTCCATGCAGGAAGAGGCTTTTCATTTCTCTTGCTGTTAAAAGGATTAGCACTTTTTTGTGTTTGAGATGTCATGTGGTGATTCCTCAGGTAAACCGGATCAGAAGTTGACAGCAATGTTGACAGCTTATTTTTCCTTGCAGAACAATGTCATTACCTGTGTTTTTGAGGAGTATAAACCTTATGCATAAAACATTTTTCGGTTAAAGGGGTACTGCCAACTGATAAAAAAAATCCCTTTGCTACTACCAATGCTTGTTACAAGTACTTGGATTACCAGAAATAATAGGTGTTTCCTCTATTTTCCTCTGGTTAGTTTGCCTGACCATTTGACAGTAATCCAGTGTTTCCTTTGAATATCCAGGTTATTAATAATTTTCCCTTTTCTCTTGTGTGAGCCTTTCGTATTACAAATGAATAAATCATCATCACAAGGAAAGCGAGATAGTTCTGGAACAAAAACTGTCCATGGTTCAGGATGTAACTTTATTTTTTTAAGTACATTTGATGTTGTATCTTAGGTTTTTTTATATTAAATGCTCAATCATAGCTTATCATTCCGTGACTTGTTTTTAAGTAACCTAGCTTTGAAACTCAGGATGAAAAAGTGTGTTGCTTTACTGATAACTGTGTAGGTTCTTATCAAAATGGAAGTTTGGTCTCATTATCCCATTGTTCTCCTTTTCTTTTTCCTCCAAGCTGCCTGTCTCGTCCTGGGTTGTATGATTTTTCCTGATGGCTGGGATTCAGATGAGGTAAAACGGATGTGTGGTGAAAAGACAGACAAGTACACGCTGGGGGCTTGTTCAGTCCGCTGGGCATATATCCTGGCAATTATTGGAATCTTGGATGCCCTGATCCTCTCATTTCTGGCATTTGTGCTTGGCAACAGACAAGACAGCTTGCTAGCAGAGGAGCTCAAGTTGGAAAACAAAGGTAGGACTGCTTTAGAAACACTATTATTGGGTGGCCTTGAGGGCAATTACTTAAAAACAATTATTGGTTTCATTTTATTTTATACTTAAAAGTTGGTATGATGGCTTGCTTCATAAGTTGCTGGGTAAGAAGAAATGAAAGGGGCAGAGGAAGTTTGGATTTTCAGCCTCCAAATTATAAGAGCTTGAAATTGCCATAATTGCTGCACTATGCATGATTTATCCTTAGTTTTTAAAGGTGTAGGTAGGATGTTTTTGTGTTACTCAGTTGTACATTATTTCATTAGCATTTAAATTTCACTATCTCCATCTGTTTCTGTACCCCATGCAAGATTTGTCCATTTGGTTCCTTTAAGATTTTTCATTGTGATATGGCTGTAACATGGCCTATGTGTTAGCACAGTACACAGTAAAGGAGGTATTGACTTGCAAGACTGGCAATGAGATGTGTAATGGGACCACCGATACAGCAAGGCACCAGTGGTCTAAGATCAGAGCCAGGAATGAAGAAGAATACTAGTTCTTGTTTGATTGTGTTGCTTTGAGCTCATTAGTCAGCTCATGGGAATCTCAGATGTTGCAGTAACTGAATATTTATGCAGTGGGTTGGGGATAAAACACATTTCTGTAATAAGAACATGAAACTTGCTCAGGCCAGTAGTTTTATCATGCAGCTGTGAGAGGAGAAATGCTGTTTGGTGTGTGTGTGCAAGCCTGGCTGATTCCTGCAGCCCCTTCCCTTTGTGCTCCCCCAGCATCCACACTGATGTGATAGGCGCCACAGAAGGCATGTCCCTGCCTTGTCTTTTTAATGGGCCTGTTGTCCCTGTATGTGTCTAATCCCTTCTGAACCTGCTGACACTGTTGGCTTCTACAGCACCGTGTAGCAGCAAGTTCCTGAAGCTTGCTACTGACTGCTAAAGAAGTGTTTTCTTTTATCCGTTTCAAATTGATCCTCTGCTAGTTTCACCAAATGTCCCCTAGTGAAGGATTCTGCATTCAGCTCATCCACCACCTTTGTAATATTGTAGGTTGCCTCTAATTATAGCAAGGATATTAGGAGCCCTTCACCACTGGACTGGAAGTCAAAAGCTGTTTGGCAGGCTGGGTTGTACAAAAATAGTTCAGTCCTGCTCCAGGAGAACCATTAGGCATGTATCTGAAAGCCACCACACAGTGGCTCCAGGTTGCTGAACTGCAGACAGTCAGCCCCCTCAGCGCAAAGATAAGTGGACTTGAAAACTGAACTTTACATACAATTGCAGACCTGGTTAGAGCCTGCTAATGCTGGGGGTTAAGGAAAGTCCATGTTGCTTGCAATTGCATGTGTACATCTGTTGTGCAGGTAAACTGAGGGCATAGGTTTCAAGGATTGTCACTGTGGCCATCTTCTATAAGGATAATATTCATCTGCATTTGAAAATTAAAATACTTATCAGAAGGGCATTCACAGCTATGCCACAAGTGCTTTTGGCCTCAGCACAGTGTCTGATTTGTCTATACCATACAGAGCTCATGAGCCCTACAACTGCTTGCATCAAAGAACCTCATCTGTTTTGGCATCTTACAAGCAAAAAGCAGCTTCTAGAGACTCATCACCTCTCACGTCGCTGGCACAAGCTCCTGCCAGAACATTTGGTCCTCAGCATGTCGGACAAAATCATTCAGCAGCTCATTTTCCTTGGATTAAACACAGACATGTACCACACCACTAGCTTCAAAGCAAACCAGAACTCAGCAAAAACTTTGCCCTTCAGATAAGCCTATTGTTCACCACTGTTTAAACTGTCCTTCAAATGAAAATCAAAAAAAGGCAGCTTGTCTTCCAAAAAGAACATCCTTTTCCCCTCACATCACAAAAAGCTTCTTATAAGCAACAACAGGGCAGGTCTAAATCCCTCTGGATCCCCCCGAGCATTTCCCCACCTGCACATGTTGCTGCTACCACCACTGCCCTGGAAGACACAACAGCAGCATGAGTGGACACCAGCACCCCCATGAATGGTGGGGACATGGTAGATGCTAGTGTGAGTAGAGCACCAGCTCTACGCTTTACTGGAGCCCTTCTCTGGCCTTTTGGATGCCAGGAAAGCCTGCCTGCATCCTAGTGAGCAAATATCCTACTGAGACAACAAAGCATGAGTACTTAATTCCCTCCAGTGGTCTCTGACCTCTGTTCAAGGCGGGATGCAGATGGCCATTCCCAACACTGTGCTGATGGAGCAGGTTGATGGATCTGATGATTCCTGCAGACCACGGAGAGGTTTCTGCCAAAAAGGCTGCAGTCTGAAACAGGCACTTGGATGTGTAGGTAGAGCTCATCCATTTTTGCAGCTAGAAGTCATTTAACAGTGTTTAGGTGGAAGATTAGGGATTCATATGGCCAGGATTGTGAGGCAGGTTTTGTAATCCTGCCTGTCACTGGCTGCATGCTTAGATGACCAGTTTGAGGCAGTGGTCTGTGTTAGAGCAAGTGTTGATTACTTACACCATAATAATGAAGAACCTGGTAGAACATTAGGGTGAACACTTGTCCTGAAGTTTGCACCAAGCAGCCTCCTGTCTGTACCCCGGCATGCACTGCACATGCATGAGGGTTTGACACCCAATAAACGACATTCCCTTGTCTCCTTTCAGGTTAAGAGATGCTGGAGAACTACTCATCAATATTAATCCACATGCAGAGTATCCATGTGTCTCTTGAAAATGGTCAGGATGTGAAAATACTGAAATAATGCAAATATCACTAGCGTGCCTCCCATATAGACAAGAAGTTAAGACTAAGGATATAAGCAATACCTTATAAACAATACCCTCAGCCTCCCAAGCTACTCTTACAATGTGAAATCAAAGCCCTCATAACAAGTAGCCCTGAATCTTAAACACTCCTCCACTGCCCCCCATCCCTCTTTCCCCCTTCTCATCTACATGAGGTCTGCCTCTGGGCTTGTGCTGGCTCCTGCTTCTAGATTCGCAGGTATGGATGAGGAGCATCCCTTTCTCCAGGAGGAGTCCCTGTGCTGCTGCTGTCATCCAAAGGTCGAAAAATGTGGCTGAATGGTCAGGGCTGTCCATTGGGCTTGACCCCATTGACCTCTTCTTTTTGCTGGTGGTGATGTCACAGAATCATAGAATCATAGAATGGTTTGGGTTGGAAAGGACCTCAAGATCATCTAGTTCCAACCCCCTCCCGTGGGCCGGAGCACCCCATATTAAACCATGTCAGCCAAGGCTCTGTCCAACCTGGCCTTGAACACTGCCAGAGATGGGGCACCACTTTTTTGGGCAACCCATTCCAGTGCCTCACCACCCTCACAGTAAAGAACTTCCTCCTTATATCCAGTCTAAACTTCCCCTGTTTAAGTTTGAACCGTCCCCTCTGGTCACAGGCCTGGACATCTCATAGCGTGTGATAAGCAAGGTGTCCCCTTATGGGACAGTCCTGGCTCCATCAGGCTTTTCAGCAGAAAGCACCTGGGGAGCAATCAACACTATACCCAAGAAAAACCTCTGCTTGCCCTGTCAGCTTTTCCTCTGTTTCTGGGGCTTTGCCCCCATTCATGTAGGTATCATTATGTGGTAGCTCAACAGGGATGAAGAGACAATAAATTAAGTAGCAGAGTCACAACAGTGTTCTTGTATGTAGAAAACGTTTCTAGAACAAGAAATGATTAGGCAGTGACCAGACAGCTGGGCAGCTGCTTTCTTAATCAAGTAATTGTTCTGTCTGGAGGCTTCCTTGCAGATGAGCTCCTACAGACTTAATGAGAGTGCGGTGGCTGTCCAAGTTCCTGACACCACAGTGCTTCTGAGCATTGGTGGCAGGGTAACAGTTAAAAGTATATGAATCACAGCAGGATGGCAAAAAGGTGAGAAGATGCCAGAAAAAGGGCAAGCTGTACTGCTCTGTAGATTTACCCTGCTGAATTGTCCACCTGCTCTGTGCTTTTGATGGCTGCAGTTCTGTATATTTACATAGGTTAATCAAAGCTCGTGAGTAAGGAATTTGACTGCTAAAATGATTCATGGCAAAAGACAGCCCAATTTTTGCCATAAAAAACCAGTTTCTTTTTCACTACATGACAAAAATAGTGCTCACTCATTTCTTATTTGTGTAAGTTTGAGAGCAAACTGCTATGCAAGTTTCATGTCCAAGAAAAATAACTCAGGATTAGCAGGCTTTCTTCAGGTTATAGGCTATTTATTTTATGCAGTTTCCTAATCATGCAAATTTTACACAACAATCTGTACCTTTTTTAATTTAAAAACCTGCCTTTTGGAGAAGAAAAAGGTTTTTCTAAAAAGACTTTCCATTATGTTTATGCCATTTGAAAAAGGAGGGAACAGTATTACATATTTCTTTAATTTATGGGAACTAATGGTAATGACTTAAAGGCCTGTATGTTATTAAAATAATGGCATACAGGGTGATGACAAAAATAATCTGAATAGTCTGAATTCATCTTAGCTTTAAGCTTCATCAACAGCATTTTGAGAGAGCCATCAACATCAGGCATAAATCTTGATGTGCTGACTAATGACATAATTTAACATTTTGAACTATCATGCCTTAATGACATAAAATTAAGGTTCTGGCCAAAGGGTGAAGAGACCAAACGAGAAATTTCCAACAGAAATTGAGAGTGCAAGGTTATTAATTTTATGGTAGGAAGTGGTAATATGGTATGCATTATGAGTGATAAATACAAAAGCATTCAAAAGAAACTATCCTGTTAAGTAATACCAGTCAGAGCAGGTGGATGATGCACTTTGTGGACTTTATGGATGGGGCCCGTATGGTCACAGATAAGCAAGTTGCACTGAAGATTTCCCAGAGTTAAAAGCCCAGAGCTGAAATAGATAAAAGGAGCAGGGAACCAGACTTGAGGGTTTCATCTACCTTTTCAACACATTTGAGGGTTTCATCTGCCTTGCAGTGATTGCAGCTCTCATGGACTCAACAGCCACACTGCAGAGAGCTTGTCACAGGGCTCAGTGCGTGATGCCCAAGCCGGGACTTGACAGTTTGTTGACACTTACACCTTCATTATTTTCCATATCAGCGCTGTCAGGGCCTGATCAAGGTTGTTGAAGGCTGGCTCCATAGATCAGCCTGAGCTGCAGTCATTGTAGGATAGACATAAAGACAGAAGCTAAAGGGAAGCTGTTTCTTGGTGACAAAGTATTTTTCTGTAAAAGAAATAGTCTTGCACAGAGGTTTGTGCACCTTTGACTGGAGAATCGTCTGCTGTAAACACAAATAGTCTACCCCCATGATTGCTCAAAAACCATCTGCAAAAGCCTTTGTATCTGAAGCTGTGTGACAGGAGGCCAGCAGCACACTGTCAAGGGCCTACATGACAGAGTGTGCATCAGCTGTCATTCTTCAAAAGGAAAATAGCTCAGGTCACAACGCATGTGCAGACTGCTGCAAAATTGCAAAGCCCAGCTTATCAGCATGTAGTTCTGGCATATACACACAAACATTCAGGATAACTTGTTCAAAATTAGATGAATAAACATGAATATTGATAACTGGTTTAAGTTTCCCCATATAGCTACAATGCATAAAAGAATTATCTACAGCCCAGGTAGTAATAGAGAACTAATCCAGCCAGAACACCTTGCATACCCCTGCATATTCTCTATCTGATATATTGCATATTCTCTATCTGATAAAATTATATAGTTCCTTTTTTTCTAAAGTCCTGTATCCCCTGGCTCCTTGTGATAAACACGAAGTCAGTGCATGCACCTTTTCATTTTAGTTAGCATGGACTCTTAAAGAATAAAAATACTGTCAAAAATAAAATGCAGGATTTCTCTTTTGTAGACTGGCATTTCTCTTCATGTCTGCTAGTCTCCTTCATCTCCATCCTTTCTTTCTAAAGCATTCAGGAGTCACCCACTTCAGCCTGTTGCCGCTTTGGTGTGTCGCTCCATGTTCAAAACACTTAAGGTGACTTTGAACTCAGAACCAACTTGAGCACTTGAATTCCCGTTTGAAAAGGGGAATGTTGAAGAAACTCACTGGGGAGTGATCAGTGATCAACTGTGATAGCCAGCCCAACCACATGCACTTACCAGGCTGCAGCTGGACAGCGGAATCTGGAACTACATCAAAAGGTTTATGCTCTTGCCTCAAAGGAGAAGTATTTAGGTACTGTGCTTTTCAAAGGCAAAATCAGGCTCTTTGAAGCCCAGAGCTAAGGTTCCAGGTTGGAAATTCCTGGCCCTCATTTCTAGCTTCAAAGCATGGTTCTCTGCCATGTCAGCCAAGAATAAACTCTTGTCGGAGCTGTGAAGAGCTCACATGTTGTCTTTCAGCTTCAACCGACAAGTGGCTCATCTGTCATTGCATCATTGCAATTAGCTCCAATTGTTAATTTATTTGTTTAATTAAAACTTATTTTTATTCAGGTATCACCTCCACAATGAGCTGCAAGGACCTCTGAGTACAAGAGCAGTAGGCAAGTAGTACAAGACATATTTCATCTAGAAACTAGATGCAACTAGAAGCCAAACTAACAGGCTTTTTTTATAGATTTTTCCCCAAAATTTCCTTCTTTAGATAAAGGCAACCATTTGCCTGTGATTTCCTCTGTGTAAATAATATTTTTAAAAAGAAAATGTAAAGATAAAACATGGACTATTTGACATCAGGGGAACTGACTCTCCAGACTAAAGGTTCTCATAGCACTGCCTATCAGATCTATTCCCAGGGTATGACTTTCATCCAAGGACTGTATAAACAGTCACTGGATCCAAATGCATGACTTTCCTTTGCAGCACCTTAGTGTCTTGTCATGCATTCTCTCCCAGTGTATACTGAATTCTGTAGCACAAAGCAGAACAGCTCCAGACAGAAGATTTTTGCTCTCTCCCCTCTACAGTAGGTAACAGTATGTTGTGTAGGATACATTAGAGATCAGAGCTGGAAGTCTGAGAACCTCCAGCTTGAGAAGAGAACATCCTCAAACCAAGATAGGCAGCAGATCATAGTATATTGGAGGTTTTAGTAAAAACTGATGGAAAGAAACTGGGGATTGAGACCAGAAGGCAAGGTTCTTTGATACAGACTTAGAAGACACTTCCAGCTTTTCCTTTTGAAAATGCCTGCTTTTGTGTTTACAAGCATGTAAGAAGCACATGTATATGCATGCATGTGAGAAGCTGCTCTAGATTTTTCTAATGTTATTGAGTGGCAGTAAGGCAAAAGCCCTGCACTGGTGTTCAGAATAGCTGAGTTTGATTCCTGTGTCTCTTACTGAGTTTGGATCTATGGTTTAATTTCTCTATTTCTCTTTCTTTTATATGGGGAGGAATGAGACTGGCTTTGTTGATAAGGTATGTCGTGGTTCAGCAATGAAAGGTGAACTAGAAAGGTAAATGGTGGTGGAATTATTATTAAAGTATGTATTCCAAGACTAAACCCTAATAAAAGAATTTTATCAGGGAGCTACTTTACCATCGTGCTAAGTGATGATACTCTTAAGGGGAGGCAAATGAGGCATCATAACTGAAAGTCGAAAGCTGATTAAAATACCTCACTAAAGGTCAATCTTGCAGTAGTGCTGATTGATGCATCAGCTGATCCAACAGTTCCTTTCCAGCTCTACTTTCTATAATGAGAAAGTAAAATTAGTCCTAAACATATGCATTAATTACTTAACTGAAGAAGTTGGGGATCATGAATAAAGAGTCCTAGTTCC
Source organism: Lathamus discolor (assembly GCF_037157495.1). Taxonomy (NCBI): domain Eukaryota; kingdom Metazoa; phylum Chordata; class Aves; order Psittaciformes; family Psittacidae; genus Lathamus; species Lathamus discolor. The sequence continues at coordinate 30,031,854 of NC_088884.1, read as the reverse complement.
CCACTGATTAATTAAGGAAAAACACAGTGAACTGTTTTCTGTCTTATGGAAAGATGGATTCCACTCTCTGTGAGACTCTGGAAGGAGTCTTACACAATAGCTCAGTTAAAGAAATTGTCATTCTATTTAATGAGGTCGTGATATGAGGGACCAAGTATGGGGACTTCCAAGGCATGGAAGCAAAACACTAGGCAGCCTCAAAAAACACTTCTTAAACAGTACAGGGAACTCAATGCATTGTATGGGCTCTATGCTCAGGGGAAAAATTCTGTAGGGTAGCAAGCCACAGAGGGGTTGAGGATTAGACAGTGCTGTTACAAGCTACAGAAAAATCTCTGGAATGGTCAAGACAAGTCCGTACAAAGTCTGGGTATATCTGGAGGCCTGTGTTACAAACTTATAAGGAAGCATATGACCTGTTACAAGCAAGACCATATTTACTGAGCTAGAAGGCAACAAGTCTGACTCTGCCATCACTAGTAGTTGCATTAGAAATGGTGTTTTAAAATTTTGACCAAAAAGAAAAAAAAATCAGAAATATTTGACAATACATAGATACATAAAAGCAAAGTAGTTTGCACATATTTCATTCCAGGTAGGGCTAGTCACACAGAAAGATATCATACCCTACTGTCCATACCTTTTTCCCTACTGATAGGAGCCATGTCTGTAGGAGGAACTGCAAAGAAGAGGAGAGCTCATGAATCAGCCACTGTTGCATGAATGTTTTTGGACAAGATGTTCATGCAGACTAAATAATGAAGGCAAGTTTGTGCCAAGAATCTGGACTGTGACTGGGAAGAGCTGATCAAGAGGACATTTTTGCTGCCCAGTCCAGCCTGCCACTTCAAGAGAGCTGTTTATGCTGTCCATATGTTCATACCATCCCTAATGTCCTGTCCTCACACATAGAGGAAGCCTGTAAAACTGAGCTGTAATTATTCCTTCTGGAAGCAAGTTCCAGTAATTTTCTTTGAACTCTTTCTCACAATTTAAAAAGCCGTTAGTTTCATTACCTCATTTCCACTGTGAATTTGTTGTGGTTCTTCTTCAGCACCTTCATAAAGTCAGGATCATTTTCTATCTATCTGCAAACAAAATACCTGAAAAAACATGCAGGTAACCTCTTCCTTTGTGGGCACAGTGTCAGTAGAAACAAAGGATGCTGTCAGTAGTTTTAGATAAAGGAGCTATCAAAAAATCAAAATTAAAGCAAGGCAAACAACCAACCCTGTTTCACAAAATCATATTCAATGAGACAATTCATACCTAACAAGATATTGGAGATATCTGACTCTTCCTGGTTTCTGTTACAGGTAATGTCCAAGACCACATACTACAGTAACAAGTAAAAGCTGACCTGTTTGCTGCTGGCAGTGTAGATTCTCTCTATTAAGCCAGTCATTATTACATGGCTTTATTCTAGAACCTTGAAACTGTTCATGTTATTCCTGACTTGATCTGCAACTTTGTGTGGAGTCCCTCATCTTCTCCTGAATGACAAGCTTGGTGGACTTCAGTTTGTCATTCTCACTGAGCTCTCACCCTGGGTGCCTGGAAAGCATGACCTCGGGACAGGCCCAGACAAGGGCACTAGTGTATTTTAGTTCCTTATCCCCACCAGCCCAAGTTTGCTGCAACAGAAAGTTAGCGTTCTGCTCTTGATGCCAAGATCTTTGTCTGTTGACATGGGTATGTCTTTAAAGCTTTACTTGATGCAAAACAGAAAACACAAGTAGAAGAGAAAACAGAGACATGATATTCATGAGTAATATTGCACTAAAGATTGCTATAGGTGTGTACTAACTTAGTTGCTAAAAAGGTACACAAGAAATAACAATAGAGATTATAATCCAAAAATATTTTACCAAGGTTTTGCCTATCTCTGTGTCTGGACTATTTTTTTTTTCTTAATTCATGTTTTTAACTGAGATATGTTATTTTGTTCATAGCACGTGGACCGTGTTATGTTTAATCTTTCAGGCATTTGGCATGCCCTCACTACAGCTGTCAGAAATATTTTTATGCACCTACTTCAAGAGGATTTAGCATGAAATGTACTCAATAGACATGGTGAAACTGAAAGTAGAGGTTTAGTTGCAATCCTGTTTGACTAAATGTATTTACAACGCCACAGCACATTTGATTTTACAAACCACCTTCACCTTAGTTTGTAAATCTAAAATTTTCAGGGTCACAGTGAGCTGACATGAGGGTGTCATTGCATAAAGTTATTTCTTTCATCTCAAAGCACTTGCATCCTTCTAGGTGGCAGCGTTTGACACAAAGCAGACCATTGCTCTATTCCTCTATGCTATTTCCCTCAGTTCCTGCATTCTGATGTTCCCAACTAATTCTCTTTTAGTTGCTGAGTGTATTGTTCCTGTCTGGTGTGTGCACACTGAAACCACAACTCACTGCTCTTTGTATAACTCCATGTCTGATAGAGCCTGAAAGGACCAGCATGCTCATTTAAACTGCTCTCCAGTATCACACAGTCTGTAGGATGGCCTGAGTCCCCTCCAGTTTATCAGCACTGTGTAGCTGTGGAATCAGATCTGGACACTGTTCCAGGAGTGATTCTGACTCTGCCATACCCAGCAGTGTTACAGCTCCTCTACTGCTCGATGTTTTCTCTTCTGCAGCCAGGACACTCAGCAGCCCTTCTGTCCACCAGCACTGCTCCACAGGCTCTCTGTCAGTGTGTGGCTACTTCTCTTGCTCCTTGATGTATCATTTTGCATCAGGCCATGCTTATAGAATGAGCCATTTGGCAACACACATGAAGACTTCTTTGGTACCTCTTCACCAGACCACTTGAGAGGGAGAGAAAATGTATATTTGCACTGGCTCCCAGCAATCTGGGAGAAAATCTGGATGTCGTAGGTATATCTCCTTCCTCACTAGAAGGATATGAAAAGATGTGAAGAGGAGACCAGGAGCCACCTTCTTTCTTTTCTACATGTGCACTAAACTCAGAACCAAAAGCACCTGAACATAAGCCCTGTTCTCTGCACTAACAGTGTCAGGGCAGTTTGTGTCTCCCGATGACTTTGTTTTCTTTCCTTCCCACTTTTCCTAGGGTCTCATAACCCCTCACTGCATTTGAACAGTTTTGTCAATAAAGGCAGATCTTTACTGGATGAATACTCCCCACTGTCTGGTGCAGCTGAAGACCCTGGTTGCCTGCTGTAGTGTCCAATAGGTGGACAACCATCATGAAATACTGATTAAATCCACCAGCATTGCTACCAGCAGTGAGGTGTAAAGGTAGATGATTTCTTGCTTCCTGAACACGGAGGTAATAGTTTAGCTGTACTTTTTACCCTTCTATAATAATATTTGTGAAAGATAAGTGCACATTGGATGAGAAGTGAGAAAAACAGCAGTGTTATATAAGTGGCTGCTAAAATGGATGCATCTAGAATCTCTGCAGAGTACAATAGTTCAGTTATTTAGCGGTTACTTCCAAAAGAACACATCCAGAAAACAAATTGGGTTGGCAGAGCTAAAATGGACTCATTTTATACAAAATGTTTACTACTATTCTTTTTATTTTAAGCAGCTTATTGAACCAGAATCCTCAGATCTTTTCCACTGGGCATGTTGGATGTAATTATGCCATAGGGGTTTTATTCATCCTGTGAAATCAGTAAGAATTTTAGACGGAGGGAGTAAAGTAAATCCATTAGAGCAGTTCATACACTTTTTTAATGGTCATGAATTTTAGTTATCCTTAAGCACAGAGTTTCAAACAACATTTTTCAGGTGTTTTAATGTTTGATGTGTATCAAATACATTCACATTTCCTTTTAAAATCTATCATTCTGACAATAACAACTGGATGACCCCTTGCAAATTAAACTCTGATAAAGCAGTAGTGATCAGACCTCATACATCTTACAAATACTGGTCTAGTAGTGTATGTCGTAATGTAGCAATCATTGAGTGTGTTTCAAATGTTAAGGAGAAGAAAACATTGTCAGAGAGTTGATTGGAAATTCAGTACAGAAGCCATGCTGGCAAACTATAAAAGTGCTGTACTTAGGAGAATAGCCACAAAAACACAGTACTTGTATCCTTAATGGAAATGCTGGATTTGGCAACATGGAAAGAAGTAAAGCCAAATGGTTAAGGAGCAACTTTACTTGGGAGAATAAAAATATGTATTAGCATTAAGGCTGCATTTCTGTGCCCTTTCAGAACTAGCCTGCAGCATCTAATTGCTGAATAGAAAATGATAGCTGAAAACCTCTGAGCATTCACTGTCATGTGGCCTTAGCACTTCCAAGAAAAGGCAGTAACTGTGTAAAGAGCAAAACTGCCCTCCATTGTTCTGCCTCAGTTTTATACATATATTTCCTGCTGCTCTGCAGAGCTTAATTCTTAGCCTGTATGGACAAAAATGGCATGTTATTAAGTACAATAAATCTTCTCGTATAACCATAAACCCAACTATTTTCCTGAAGAAGACTGACAAGCTTATCTTAAATATCTTAAATAAATCCCTAAAAGAGCTCTGTGAAATGATTAGAAGTTGTATGTTTACAATAATGCCAGAAGATCAGCGGGTTTATACACTAATCAATCATCTATACACTAGCGAGTAGCTAGGATCAGAGGCTGAATCTGCTCATCTATCAAGCAGTTCTCACAAAGGTTAGAGGTAGTAAAGTTGTACTCAGACACAAATATAGGTTTAAAAATGTCCTGAAAATGATAAGTACTGAGGATTACAGCATTAACTGGTAGGATTTCGTATTTCAGAATGATTTCTATATAAGATCCTGGTCACAAACCATTTGCCAAGGTGTCATCTTCTTTGCTAAGTCCAGACGAGGCCCATTCATTGCTTTTCAGTGCAGTTAATGTCGGCAGATAGATACGGAGTATGTGCTCACCCAACATCAGTCTCAAAAAACTTCTGTGGATAGGGTAATATTGACCTTTGCCACTTGCACTGTGCAAAATGTTCATGAAAGAACAATGTGGGAACCTCTGGAGAAGCTGGAGCTGGCTGCAAAGAGGAAGTGCAAAGTCTACTGCTTGCGTCTTTGGCTCTGACAGGCTGTCCACCTTGGAGGGGACCAATTCTTCCTGTTTCTAGGCAGAGACTAGATCTGACTTAGTGAAGAAATATGAAGAGAAGTACAAGAAGGGTGATCCATGGTGCTGTGAGGTTGTCCTGGGTTCAGCAGTAGTAGTCATTTTTCTCCTTAGTAGCTGATGCAGCACTGTGTTTTTGACTTACGGCCTGGGAACAGCACTGATAGCACCGATGTTTTTAGTTGTTGCTCAGTAATGTTTACTCTGACCAAGGACTTTGTGAGTCTCATGCTCTGCCAGGGAGGAGGGGAAGCCAGGAGGAAGCAGAGACAGGACACCTGACCCAAACTGACCAAAGAGGTATTCCATACCACAGCACGTCATGCCCAGGATGTAACTGGGAGTTGTCTGGAAGGGCTAGTTCACTGCTCAGTCAGGCTGGGTATCGGCAGGTGGCATTGCATTCTCTTCCCTTGTTATTTCCCTTATCATTATTATCATTGGTGGTAGCAGCAGTGATTTGTGTTATACCTTAGTTACTAAACTGCTCTTATCTCAACCCATGGGAGTTAACATTCTTTCGATTCTCCTCCCCGTCCCTCTGGGAGCAGGGTGGGGGAAAGAAGGGGGAGAGTGAGCAAGCGAGACTGCGTGGCTGACAGAGTTTAAACCACGACAGAGATCCAGCAGGAAAACAGAATGACCAGCAGTCTGGGTCCTGTTGTTCACCTGAAAGGTTTAGTAGCAGCTTCATATTCTTTCCCTTTCCACGCAAATCCTTCCTTTATGCCTATGGATGTGAGAAGACATGCTTTCAACGGTGCCATCCTCTCGGCTTCTGTGCTTGTCACTTCACAGAGTGCTTTTTTCAGTGTACTCTTACAAGCCTTGAAACATAGATGTTTGTACATGTATGGGTTTCAGGAAGATGCAAGACCCTCCAGAGCACCGGGAGCACAGGACACTTAACACAGCAGAGAAATGGGGTAAGCACTGCAAGAAATCCTGGTGACCTGTGCTGTTGGTTCCCACTGTGGCTCACTGTAGGCTACTTACATTCTTTTTTAATATTCTGGAACTACACCTAAAGCCTGTCAGGTTAGCTCAGCACCATCTATCCCTGCTAAACCTGCATTACGTTTTGTCCCAGTATTATTCAGAATATTCTCTAAAGCTCTGCATAGCATTGAAATCGCAGTTATCATCTTATGTTTGTGTAGACCTATAGTTAGGTTGTCTTCTGACATAAATTAAGCACCTCATCTAAAAAGATGTAGGGAGAAAGTAGAATCTCTTTCAAACTAAGCATTTAGTATAAATACTATTAAACATTTGGTTTTTCTGTCAGTATTCCTGGGTTGTGCCAGGTTCACCTTGGCTCTCCTTTCACAGAATCACAGAATCACAGAATCCCAAGGGTTGGAAGGGACCTAAAAAGATCATCTAGTCCAACCCCCCTGCAAGAGCAGGGTAACCTACAGTACATCACACAGGAACTTGTCCAGGCGGGCCTTGAATATCTCCAGTGTAGGAGACTCCACAACCCCCCTGGGCAACCTGTTCCAGTGCTCTGTCACTCTTACAGTAAAGAAGTTCTTCCTGATGTTAACGTGGAACTTCCTATGTTCCAGTTTACACCCATTGCCCCTTGTCCTATCACTGGATATCACTGAAAAAAGCCTAGCTCCATCATCCTGACACCTACCCTTTACATATTTGTAAACATTGATGAGGTCACCCCTCAGTCTCCTCTTTTGCAAGCTAAAGAGACCCAGCTCCCTCAGCCTCTCCTCATAAGGGAGATGTTCCACTCCCTTAATCATCTTTGTGGCTCTGCGCTGGACTCCTTCAAGCAATTCCCTGTCCTTCTTGAACAGAGGGGCCCAGAACTGGACGCAATATTCCAGATGCGGCCTCACCAAGGCTGAGTAGAGGGGGAGGAGAACCTCTCTTGACCTACTAACCACTCCCTTTCTAATGCACCCTAAGATGCCATTTGCCTTCTTGGCCACAAGAGCACATTGCTGGCTCATGGTCATCCTCCTATCCACCAGGACCCCCAGGTCCCTTTCCCCTTCACTACTTTCCAGCAGGTCAACCCCCAACCTGTACTGGTACATGGGGTTGTTCTTCCCCAGATGCAAGACTCTACACTTGCCCTTGTTAAATTTCATCAAGTTTCTCCCCGCCCAACTCTCCAGCCTGTCCAGGTCTCGCTGAATGGCAGCACAGTCCTCTGGTGTGTCAGCCACTCCTCCCAGTTTTGTGTCATCAGCAAACTTGCTGAGGGTGCACTCAGTTCCCTCATCCAGGTCATTGATGAAAATATTAAACAGCACCGGTCCCAGCACCGACCCCTGGGGAACTCCACAAGTCACAGACCTCCAGCTAGATTCTGCGCCATTGACCACAACTCTCTGCCTTCTTCCTTTCAACCAGTTCTCGATCCACCTCACTACTTGATCGTCAAGCCCACACTTCCTTAGCTTATCTATGAGGATGCTGTGGGAGACAGTATCAAATGCCTTACTGAAATCAAGAAAAACTACATCTACCGCTCTACCATCATCCCTCCACCTAGTCACTTCCTCATAGAAGGCTATAAGGTTGGTCATACATGACTTCCCCCTCATAAAACCATGTTGGCTGTTCTTAATGACCCCCTCATCCTTGATATGCCTAGTGATGGAGTCAAGAATAAGTTGTTCCATCATCTTTCCAGGGATGGAGGTAAGGCTGACCGGTCTATAATTACCCGGGTCCTCCTTCTTGCCCTTCTTATAGATTGGTGTGACCTTTGCCATCCGCCAATCCTCAGGCACCTCGCCCGTTTCCCACGACTTACCAAAGATGATGGAAAGTGGCCTAGCAATGACCTCCGCCAGCTCCCTCAGCACCCGTGGGTGCATTCCATCTGGACCCATCGATTTACAGATGTCCAGTTTGCATAGCTGATCCCTAACCCAATCCTCATCTACCAAAGCAAACTCCTCCTTTGTCCTGACTCCTTCTGGGGCTATAGAAATCCGGGGCCCTCGGGGAGAGTCTGCAGGAGTAAAGACAGAGGCAAAGAAGGCATTCAGCACCTCTGCCTTCTTTATATCCTCTGTCTCCAGGGTACCCACTTCGTTCAGCAGTGGGCCTATATTGCCTCTTGTTTTAGTTTTATTTGCTATGTATTTGAAGAAGCCCTTTCTATTGTCTTTAACCCGACTAGCAAGATTGAGTTCCAAGGAGGCCTTAGCTGTCCTAATTGCCTCCCTACATCTTCTAACAACTGTCCTATATTCCTCCCAAGCGGCCAGCCCCTCCTTCCATAATCCATAGATTCTCCTTTTCCACTTGAGTTTGCCCAGCAGCTCCTTGTTTAACCACGCCGGTCTCCTAGATCCCTTACTTGACTTCCTACTCATTGGGACGCTCTGATCCTGAGCTTGGAAGAAGCGGTCCTTGAATGCTAACCAACTATCTTGAGCCCCTTTACCGCCTAGTACACTTTCCCATGAGACTTCCCTTAGCAGTTGACTGAAGAGGCCAAAGTTGGCCCTTCGGAAATCCAGAACTGTGGCTTTGCTAGGTATTCTGTTCCTCCCACACAGGATCCTAAACTCCACCATCTCATGGTCACTGCAGCCAAGGCTGCCATTGACCGTCACCACTTCGACCAAACCCTCCTTGTTGGCGAGTACTAAATCTAGCAGCGCTGCTCCCCTAGTTGGTACGTCCACCATTTGCATTAAGAAATTATCATCAATGCACTCGAGGAACCTCCTAGACTGTGAATGACTGGCTGTGTGAGTCTTCCAGCAAATATCGGGGTAATTAAAGTCCCCCACGACGACTAAGGCATGTAGTCGCGAGGCTACTTCCAGTTGCCTGTAGAAAGCCTCATCAACTCCTTCGTCCTGATCAGAAGGTCTGTACTAGACCCCCACAACTGTATCACCCGTGCCAGTCAGCCCCTTGATTCGTACCCACAGACATTCCACTTGCTCCTCATCCGACCCCGGACAGAACTCAATACATTCTAGTTGCTCTCTCACGTAAAGAGCAACTCCACCACCTCGCTTTGCTGACCTATCTTTCCTAAAAAGGACATAGCCATCCATGACCACATTCCAGTCATGTGAACTGTCCCACCATGTCTCTGTAATCGCCACTAGATCATAACCTTTAGCCCGCACACAGACTTCTAACTCCTCCTGTTTATTCCCCATGCTGCGTGCATTGGTGTACAGGCATTTCAGGGAGCCAGTCCTAGTACCCTTTTTCCCCTGCGGGACAGGGTCTAAAGAGCTATCCTTTCCCACAAGTGAAACAAGAGATTGATAGTCCTCCTTAGCCCGCCATCCTTCAATCCCTAGCATGTTCCTCTTGGGCTTGTCCCCAACAGGCCCAGTTAAATCCCCTCCCCCCTTCATAACTAGTTTAAAGCCCTGTCAATAAGCCCTGCTAACTCCTGCCCCAAAACCCTTTTTTTTCTCTGGGACTGGTGTATCCCGCCTGTCACCAGCAAACCAGGTGTCCCATACAGCAGCCCGTGACTGAAAAACCCAAACCCCTGCCTTTGGCACCAGTCACGTAGCCATACATTAACCTGCAGAGTCTTCTTATATATCCCTTCACCCTCACTTGCAACAGGTATGGAGGCAAACACCACTTGCGCTCCAGACCCTTTAACCAGCCGTCCCAGGGCCCTGTAGTCTCTCTTCATTGCCCTTACGTTCCTCGTAATAATTTCGTCACTGCCAACCTGAAAAACCAGCAGTGGGTAGTAGTCAGACGGCTGCACCAGTTCAGAGAGCTTCTTTTTAACATCTCTAATCCGAGCCCCAGGCAGGCAGCAGACCTCCCTGTGGGGTGGATCCGGTCGACAAATGGGCCCTTCTGTTCCCCTCAGAAGGGAGTCACCCACCACAATTACTCTTCTTTTCTTCTTGGTTGGGGAAGTTCTGAGGCATGTGGGTGGGTGACTAGCCCTGGGTGACTCACTACATAGATTTGCCTCTCCATCTCCATTCACCTGGCCCTGAATTTCCAAGCCCTCGTACCTGTTATTCAAGGGCAACTGGGAGGAAGGAAGGGATTGTGAGGGTTTTCGCTTACCTCTCCGAGGAGGAACCTCCCTCCATCCATCCTTGTCCATTAAGCTCTCTCCTTCTGTCTGATGGTAGGAGGGAAGGGGATCCATAGCTTGTTGAACCACTTCCCTCTGCCCTTGCCTTAGGGTGTGGTTCCACCAATCTATTTCACTTTCACACTCTCTAATGGCTCTCAACCTTTCTACCTCCTCCCTCAGTTCAGCCACCTGTCTGAGCAGGTCATTTATTTGCTCACAGCGAACACAAGCAGTGTCACTGGCTCCCTCCAATACAAGTGCCAGGCTCAGGCATTCGCTGCAGCCAGAGACCTGCACAGCTGCATGTCTGTAGGAAGGCTCAGTCTGGATACCCTTTCCTCTTGCTTTTTCCTACCTTTCTTCACTTTCTTTTCATAAAGCATGTATTTGTATCTCATTTGCTCAGCAAATCTCTTTATTTCACTTTCATTGCAAACCTTCAGCTTTCATAATCCCAGGAGTAGGTGTTTTCTTAATTTATGTTTTCCTAATTGTAGAAAAAAGATTATTACATCATTTAAGCAGATGAAAAGCAGAAGTTAAATGGATTTTATTCTGTTCGGTTTGGGTTTTTTTTTGTAGTTTGTTTGTTTGTTTGTATGTTTTTTTAAAGTGTGTCTAATATTACTTTTGGAACTTTAACAATAAAAGAATTATAAATGGTATTGTCATTCTTCGCCTGCTTGGGAAGCGGGGGTGAATGTTATCATATAGTAAGTATACATGGGCTGTTATATACTCAGATGAAAGCCCACTGCATTGACCAGTTCCATTTTTTTAACAGAAAGAGAATGCAGCAATTCATCATTTGTCCAGTCTAGTTAATGTTTTGTGCCTGTTTTCTAAGAGTGAAATTTGTGAACTGGCTAGCTTTGACAGTTTGAGATGCTTGGTACTTTTCATTTTTAGATCATTGACTCAAGTATAGCACATATTTGATGAAAATTGACCAAAAATTGAATCTGGAGGATGACGGATGGCTGAAGCATGTAAAAAAAAAGGTTGGTTTCTGCTCAGCTGAGAGTAGACGAATGCCAATAGCAAAAAAAACGCCAACCAACAACCATATATCTTAACCGTGTACTAACAAGCATTCCAACTAGGGAGACTCAGAAATGAATGGAGAACATTTGGATACCTTCACCATTGGACTCCTAACCTTTGCTATTTACTACCTATTTCCAGAATTGGAGTTTACCTAGACATGCCTCTCAGATCTCTGAATATCGTGTGGTCAGTATCAAATATCATGCACCAAAAAAGTGAGTTTTTTCCTAAAGAACAATAACTGCTGACTGTCCTGAGAGCACTGTCCTTGCAGCTGGGCACATACTGGAGATGGGCATGGTGTGAATATGTTAGGAGAGAGCTGATGCATTTTGTCAGGGCTATGCAGCAGAGCCAAAGGTCAACTTTCAATGGCCTTGGAAAGTACAGCAGTCTCTTGGCATTCACACTCCACCTTGCCACTTGAATCCTATTGAATTAGTAAAGTGAATTAACCTAGTATTTGGCACTTTGTTCTCTAAGTAAGTTTCCAAGAAACTTAGTCTCCAATGATTACAGTTTTGCTTTGTCTGCCATTTTCTAGTGACAGATTAGCTCCCAATTCCCAATGAACATAATGAAGTATTTAAGATAAAAATAGTCCTCCTTCTGTGCTCCACTCTCCCATTTAGATAATCTGATTTTTACTTGCATTCTCATTTAAAGAAAGAATTTATGCCTTAAGGCAATGAAAGGCTGGCTTTCCCATCCTTCCAGGACTGCATTAATATTGTTGCCTTTAAAAGACGATAAACAGGCAAACCAGCCTTGGCACTGCAGTGACAGGTCGTACATTTGCACGCTACACTAACATTTGGATAACACAAGTAAAGGAACTGTAGTTCCCTATTTAGATTTGCAACATATCCAAGTTCTGGAATTAAATTGACATACTTCCAGAGCTGGTAGTAAGGATGACATTTCTGATTTTTAAGTTTTCCTGTCCTCAGACAAATAGCAGGACTTTCTCAGTGACAATCAGTATATTCAGAAATTTTACTTTAGTTTCAACATCACCATGATTTTTTGTGGCATGGTGTGTACACATCTCAAACCAACACAAACCCAATTATGGAGCCTTTTTGACAAACTGCAGTTTCAAGAAATAAAGCCTTTTAGTGGATGGCTGTTGAATTTAGTTTCTGCTAGTACATCTCATTTTGATGTCTGAAAGCAAAAATTTCTTATTTTCCCATCAAAATAATTTCTTTATGAGGTTACATTGCTTACCTCCCTCCTTCCCTAATAACTTTTAAACCCATTGTCCAATTTCAACAAACTTTAACAAAGGCTAACATTGTAAAAATATCAAAATCCCTGAAGTGTTCTGAAGATCCATGTCTGGGTAAAATAAGAGAGCATTAGTGATCCTGCTAAGGGAAAGGCAGGAGATTCACCGCTTAACAGCACTTGGCTGACCAAGTAAGCACAAAGCTCATTTCAGATACTTTGTACTACTTGCCTTTTCTTGGTCATCTGTCATGGTAGGGTACATGGGAAACATAGCAAGTATTTCTGTATGTGTGTGTGTATATATATACGTGTAAAAAAAAATGTAGGGAAATTTGAATGAAGCCAAGAGTCCTGTAGGAGAGAGGCTGTGAGAGACATTTGGGACATGTGGGAAGCATGGGAGTTTGGAAAGGTCTGGGGTGTGAAGGGAGCTGGAAGTACTAGTGAAGGGTCTGAGGACATGAGAAAGATGGGTATCATAGACAGAAGGTGCGTGAGCATAAGGGGAAACCGGGTATTGCTATGGAGATGTCATGAGGCTGTGGCAAAGGAGCTGTGTCGTTGTACTCTGGCCATGTAGGAGAAGGAGGACACATTCAGTTCATTGAAAGCCAGGCTTCACTGACTCATTGTACTATTCATACAGCATTAGGCTCGTTTAAAACTGACCAGTGAAAAGTTTAAGTATCTAAATCACTCACAAAGTATTTAATGAAATATTTCAGTTTAAAGAAAATGATACAATAGAAAGTATTGGAACCCTCATTTCTCAAAGGAAACTGTAAAAATTCTATTTCGGTTCAGCCCCAAACTATTTTTTTTCCACTGTTTGCTTCAGCTGAAAAATTGGTTATTTACCTAACAGTTACACTTAAAAATATTTGCAACACAGGCATGGCCAGTACCTTTCACTCAGCTTTGCTGTGGGGGCAGCTCACAGAACATGCCAGGAAACCAGCGCTGCCTATTAAGATCTCAGGATAAGATCTCAGGTTGCGCTTTGGCGAATTTGTTCCCTTGTTCAGCCAAAGATAAACAAGGTAGAACTGACCTGCCTCCACCGATGATAATCTTCCTAGGAGATACAATCACTGCAGCAGCCGCTGTAAGAAACTTTTCTGAAGGTCAGTGCATTCAAAATAATCAATTCTTATCTACAGATTCCAGTGCAAATGTGCCAAATGCTGCCAGGGCTTATGATACCATGAGATGAAGTCTACAGTACTGATTGAAGAGATACTGTTTGCTGCAGCTGACAAATGCCATGGGCCATGTCTGGGAAATTTCTTCTAGCTTCTTCTAGAGGTTAACTATTCCTAATGAGCAGTAGGGAAGCAGTGCCCACAGTATAAGTGGCTCGTAGAGAAGCCAAAAGCTGTATTCACAAAAACTGTCAGTCAACACTTTGCAGCAATTTCCTTTAAAGAGAAAAAGAGAAGAGCTAGGGAATTCAGCATTTTGAAGATGCAGCATTTCTCTTGTTATGGCTGAGGAAAACATGGAATAAAAGCACATACTGCAACACTGCACCAGGCTGTGCTGTGTCCTGATCCATCCAGGCTTCAGTCAGCTTTTATGCTGAGCCCACACCAAGCACCTCCAACAGATAGTGTGAGGCATCCAGGATAAACCTCAATCACCTGACTCCTCCTGGGGCCACAACAAACTCTTTCAATCCTCACAGTGGTGTGGGCAACATCTGAATCAAGCCTGTAACCTTTGTTGTAACAGAAATGTGCAGAACAATTTTCTTCTCCTGAAACAAAAACCTTCTTATCCTTTGTCCAGCTGACTAAACCTAGAGATCAACCTCCAGTCGGATTATAAGTCCTGGTTCAAAGCATCAAAAAGAAAAAAAAGATGGGCAGAATGCAAACTTCTTGGTACCCGGGGGAAAAATCTTAATTCAATTGCTTCGCATGCTGAGACAGTTTTAGGAGACCATTAGGTGCAGATAAACTTAGCCTGCAGCAGCATATTCTTCCATGCACGTGCCTCCCTCAGCTTGGGAGGGAAGGAGGTCACAGCAGTGCTGTGGTGACGTGGTGGGGTTTGGAGATGCTGGCCCTTGAGGGACACGGTTTGCTCCAAGCCTGGAAGCAGCTGCAGCAGCATGGCTCTGTACCAGCACGGAGCCCAGAGGCAATGTGTGTCAGCAAAGCACTGAGCTGATGCAGCGTATTCAGTTCAGGACTCAGCTAATATCCACACAGCACCTTGTGCCAAGTGAATGTGCTTTGCGCTGCTGGTTTGGCCCCTGCTTTTCAATTTCTCTGTGCTGTTTCCCTCCTCTGGGTGTCGCTGAGATGGAAAGGAGCATTTCAGGTATTTTTGTGGCTGGCCACGTATGTATCACCTAACAGAGCACAGTGCACAGATTCCGTAAGCTCACAGCAGCCCACACAGATATGGGGCAGATCCTGGCTCATGTCTTCACAGTCTGGTAGCTGTGTTATTGGAGTACTGGCTAAGCTAAGAAACCCTGTTGATGTGCAGGTTTTATAGGCTTGAGCAGAGAATTAATCCCCTGTTGTGGCTGCACACCCCCTTTCAGGTACAGCCAGCTTAGTTGTGTAAGTTTGTGTGAAGAGCAAACACCAAGTGTCCCCCAGCATCACTACCCAGTCTCCATATCAACAGCTTATCTATCCCTCTGCAATCAAAAGAAATATTCAAGGCCCGCCTGGACAAGTTCCTGTGTGATGTACTGTAGGTTACCCTGCTCTTGCAGGGGGGTTGGACTAGATGATCTTTTGAGGTCCCTTCCAACCCTTGGGATTCTGTGATTCTGTGAAATACAGCTAGGTGCAGGAAAGGGAGAAGTAATTCAGTATTGAAATAACTACAGCTGGCTAGATTTGAAATGAACACTGTATTTTTCCTCAAAAGCACACAAAAAGCAGAACAGGAGGAGGCTGGAATCAGTGTTCACCTTGACGCAGGGCAGAGGAGTGGGCAGTCAAAAGACTTTCCAGTTCTGTATGACTTTGGACAAAGCATGTAACTCTCTGTTCCTCAGTTTCCCCACGTGTTCTGCAGAGGCTTTGGCACTATTTGCTTGCCTCCAGCATCTTCTGTGAGGATTTTTCAATTAACATTTCTGAAATGGTTGGAGTTCCTCATGAGGGAGATACGGCAAAAGTACATATTGCTGTAAAAACACCATTTGCTAAAAATAACTCTCATAAAACTGAGGAAGTTAAAAGGAGATGATTTTATGTTCCAATAGCATAAGGGAGAACCAAATAGGGAATGGCGCAAATCTAATCCTGCCCAGAGGGACAAGGCCAGGCAGCTTTACCAGCATCATGGCTCTATGTCCCAAACCAACCTGTGTTTCCCTGGCAAACACGAGGGCTGAGGAGTGTCTGTGTGCAGCGAGCAGGGCAGGATGTGATGTGGGTGTTGGGGGGGACAAGGTGACACCTGCTCCTTGTGGTGCTGAGCAGGTCGGCAGGCAGCTGGTGTGCTCCCAGATGCCAGGCGGGATCCAGGCAGGGCTGAGCGTTGCTCTCATTAATGCCACGCTCTCATTAATGCCACGCTCTCATTAATGCTGTGCTCTCGTTAATGCCATGCCAGGTTCCTCTGTGCTCAGGTCGGTTCAGGGCTTTTGCTTTTCCACTTATGCAAACAGCAACCCCCAAATGTGTACTGTGCACACAGTAAAAACTCTCACTGATCAGCAGGTTCAGCAGGACCTCTGCACATTGAGTGATTGCCATGAGAAATTACAGCTGCTGTAGCAACTGTTCTGGCTGAGCTGCTGGAGAGTGGCAATAAGAAGCATTCACCAAGATACAAATAAAAGTCATACAGCTGCTTTGATATTTCAGTCTTTGTTTGCTACAAGCATTCATATCAGTGATCACCTAACTCATAGCAAATTCCAAGGAAGACAAACTCCGACCAGAAAAGTTGCACGTCGTGCAAAGGTTTTCTCTGCGTGGCTTCAACTGGTTAGTTAGAAATCTTTGATTTTTTTTCTCATATCTCCAAAAGTGTCAGATATTTGATCAGAAAGAAGAAAAAACACCACATGAAGTTAGGAACCATCCTCCCAGAACAAATAAGAGCAACGAGCAGAAGATAGAGTGGCTCAGAATAGCACAAGCAGAACAAGCAGGTTGAGCTGCAAATAGCGAACGTGTGGAAATCAAACCCCGTTACCACAGAATTCACAAACAGAAAACACGGAGATAAATTCACTGAATAAAACATTTGCTTGGACAAGTTTTCTTCATCTACTGGTTGATTATGGAGTGGATTCCATGCTGTTTTTCAGCAGATAATTGGCCCAAGTCAGTTTGTCAGGCAAAGAAACGAGTGGGCTTCTCCACAAGCAGCCGTTTCTGCCCCCAGATCAGTTAGGGATGGAGCTGCAATGTGCTGTTGTGCACCGACATCTACCATCTCCCCGCTACTACCCAGACAGCTTTAGCCAGGAGACACATATTCCAGCTCTGTCATCAGCAGATAGGTCTTTCTATGGCTATGAGACTGGCATGATAAAGCAGGTGAACTGACAATCTTCAATCATGTTCTAAACAAAATGGTCCTTCAGGATGTGCTTGCAGAGTGTGTTGGGCTTGTGTGGCAATGTTTTGGTAGTGAGGAGGCTACAGGAGTGTCTTCTGGGAGAAGCTGCTTAGAAGCTTTCCCCGTGTCCCATAGGTCCAATGCCAGACGGCTCCAAGATGGACCCACTGTAGGCCAAGGCTGAGCCCATCAGCAATGGTGGGAGAGCCTTGGGGATGGGAAGGGTCACTGCAGCCAGAGAGAGCAGTGAGAATATGTGAGAGAGACAGCCCTGCAGACCCCCAGGTCAGTGCAGAAGGAGGGCAGGAGGTGCTCCGGGCACGGAAGCAGAGGTTCCCCTGCAGTCTGTGGTGCAGCCCATGGTGAGGCAGCTGTGCCCCTGCAGCCCATGGAGGTCCATGGTGGAGCAGACTCCACCTGCAGCCCAGGGAGGACCCCACTCTGGAGCAGGGGGATGCCTGAAGGAGGCTGTGACCCTGTGGAAATCCTGCACTGGAGCAGGCTCCTGGCAGCAGCTGTGGCCCCGTGGAGAGAGAAGCCCAGACTGGAGCAGGTTTGCTGCAGGACTTGTGATCCCCTGGGACCCCAGGCTGGAGCAGTCTGTTCCTGAAGGACTGCACCCATGGAAGGAGAAGTTCATGGAGAACTGTCTCCTGTGGAAAGAACCCTCTGGTGGAGCTGGGAAAGAGTGTGGGGAGTCCTCCCCTAAGGAGGAAGGAGGAACAGAGACAACATGTGATGAACTGACCACAACCCTCATTCTCTATCCCCCTGTTCTGCTGATGGGGAGGAGGTAGAGAATTTGGGAGCAAAGTTAAACCCAGGAAGAAGGGAGGAGTGGAGGGAAGGTGTTTTCAAGGTTTAGTTTTTATTTCTCATTATCCTACCCTGATTTGATTGGTAATAAATGAATGTGATTTCCCCCAAGTGGAGTCTGATTTGCCCACGACAGTAACTGGTGAGTGATCTCTCCCTGCTCTTTTCTCCACCCATGAGCCTTTTGTTGTATTTCCTCTCCCCCGTCCAGCTGAGGAGAGCAGTGATAGAGCAGCTTTGGTGGGCACCTGGCTTCCAGCCAGGGTCAACCTGCAACAGAGACCCAGGCATTCTCATGCTCCATAGGAAGATGGGCACACATCTTGTGCTAATGGAGTTTCCTCTGAATGTATATACCTGGATTTCCTTGCAGGTTGGCTGCATAGTGAATGTTTTAGTAGCACTGGAAAACTCAAAGAGCCTGAAAAAGCATTATAATACATATCATTCTGTCTATATCTTCTTAAGTAACAGAGAACTATGAAATGGTTAGAAACTAATCATTTTCAGTGTGTGGCAGTGTGGCTTTTCATCTGAACCACTATCATTTTCAATCTGGGGAGAGGAGAAGCAGCTTTTTCCTAACACAGTAGCTACACAAAAGTAAGATTTTGATTCTAGAAAGTGAACTAAAATCAAGATATTAGATCAAAATTCTATTTACCTTTTGTATACACACTTTTAGTCTGCATTAGAATGTATCATCTCCATTAGCAATGAATGTGTTTTGGCACAGTCGGGTGCTTTAGATGACCTCCTGGATGCTTGTACTAATGATGTGCAGTGTATAAGAGCTGATCCAACAGCTCATCACCTACCTAATGATGGAGGTCCAGTTGCCTTCCCCACCTCAAGCCTCTGCCCCTGTGTGCAAGCTCCATCCTCCTGCCTCATGGCTGCTGGGCTGCATGTGGCTCACAGGGCGAAAAGGGTGAATACATTTCTGTGTGTTAGTGGCCAGATCAGATCACAGAAATCCCCTGCAAGCTCCAGCAGTACCCAGGCTGTTACTGCTCAACACATGGTCTGCATGTTCAGGAGGGAGAGGAAGGAAGGTGAGCCAACCCTTCTCTTGGTGGCAACAAGCTGTTGGGTTGACCTGGCTGCTTGCTGACCTTGAAAGTACCTCAGATCCTTTGGAAAGACTGGCACATCTTGCAGTGATCAGTGCGTATTGCAAAGGAGGTGTTAGCCAGCTGTGCTGTTCCATCTCAGACACCCTTAGAAGGGGTTTTCCACCCAGGTAGCTGCACAGAAGCCTTCCGGCATTGGCACCTGTTTGCATTGAGTGCTGTATTCCCTGTAGTTAACTGCAGTGCCAGTGTGTGACTGAAACTGGGTCATGCTTCTGCAAAACCTAAATAAGGCATTAACAGGTCCATCAACTGTTGAGGATGTGATACATTTTGCAAACTGCTCATTAATTCTGTACTAAACCAGTGACAGGTAGGGTATTGTTTCTGCAGCAGGGGGTGAAGGATGTCTCATACACAAACCTGCAACATCTGCCTGGTTTGGGGATTTACCCCCCCTTTCCTTAAAATGAGTAAAATGTAGATGAACATTGGAGACATTCATGTGAACTCCTCAAAGCGAGTCAGTAATTACTAACTATTAATCCCTTTGTACTTTAATTCTGTGAATTATAAAACACTTTTCAGTGTCATGAAACAGATTGTCTGATCCACATGGGAGCTGATGAAACTGAACAGCAACAAACTCCTGCTTTTTGAGACACGTTGCCCTGTCTTAGAAAAGTACATGAGCCCAAGCCTTACACCCCTGAAACCAAGCCTGACTTTACTAGAGCAGGGGCAGGGGGAGCAGAGTAAGGCACTGATTTCCCATGTGTGCAAGGAGCCTTAAAGCCTTTCACAGCATGGATCAGCCTCACAAGGAGTGTGAGCCTACCCTGCTGAAGCCAGTGGGAGTGCTTTTACTGACCTCAGGGAGAGCTGGGTCAGGGCAGCATCCAGTTCCACTGTAAGAAAAAGAGAGTTAGACCATGTCATAAAAGCACTGTTAGCCTCTGCAGTGACAGTATCCATGCAGGAATTATAATCGCCTCTTCAGCTAAATTCCCTCGTACGTTTCCTCAACATCTGCCTTTAGACATGTCCGCCTGAGCACAACCATTTCATGTTAGCACCACACAATTTAATGGAGTTGATTTCCAGAAATACTTGGTGTCTCCCTGGCAGCCTTACAATAGCATATATTCCTGTACTTAAACTTCCATGACTGCACAAGGAATACTGGAGTATGTGTAAGGAAATATTTACAGACACCCTGGGACTCACAGTGATGGTTTTGGACATATATGCATGATTTTTTTTTTTTCCTCTGGGTTTAAAAAAGCTGTGTATAAGAGCACTACAATATTATTACACATTGTAATTACACAGCCTAATTACATCTATGATTATATGTCTTTACACTAATTGCACAATTAAATATTAGAGAAATGTTGTGAATGTATTTGAATCAATTAAAATCTTTTCGAATCCACTGAGGCAAATGACTAACAGAAAACTATCAAGGGGCAGCAGGCAAACCTGCCAAATACATGGTATGATGTCCCATTGGGTCCTATGAGAAACCCCTTGGTGCTGTTTTACTCTCAGATGAACAGGATGTGGAACATCCCAAGTAAATGTTAAAAAGAACCATTCTGTGCTCCATGTACCTGCAGAATATTGTGACACCTTCTATCACAGTTGCTCTATAGCAAAAGATTTATAGCCAAGATCTGCTGCCAGTGTCTTGAGAACATGGAAAAGACATGTCGTTAATGGCGTGTCAGGTTGCTGATTTACTTGTTTGAACCCAGCCCTGTATGTCATCGGCTAGAACCAAAGAGGATGTTTGTGAACATGTACACAGAGCAGAAAAATTATAGAGTAGGGTTATAGCATCTGGACAAAAAGCAGCCAGTCTGTGGGATTTGGAGCCACCAGGGAAGATGAGGAAGACAGAGACAAGGCTGGGCTAGGTGCTGGTAGCAGCTCCTCTGCAGTCAAGTTTGCCAGGGGAAGATGCTGGAGACCATCACCCAGGCAACAAAGCACGAGCACAGGTACAGGTGGACATCCGCTCTGTCATGGGGTGTCTGGGTGTCACTACGGAGAGGAGCATGGCTGCTGCCTTGCCCTGTTGAGGAGGGTCTGCAGAAGACACAAGGATGTCCCTTCTGCTGTTAACAAGGGGCACAGGAGCTGAGTATTGCATGGAAAATCCCATTTTCCAGAGTACCTCTGGCAGCCTAGTGGTGGGAAATTGAAGAGAAATCTGTTTCTACCAGGCATGCTTCTGCTGTTTGGAAACAGACTTAATTTTTCAAGGCTGTCAATGTAATATTTTCCGTAAGCACAAAACTCACCTGAGAACATTCTAAGCCCTGGGACATTTCCAGAGTGAAAGAGAATGTGACCGGCTCATTTATCCCAAACGTTGCCAAGGAACAGCCCCATTATTATCACTAGCATAGACAATGCATGGCAAACACTAATTTATCTGGTTTGTCTTTATCTTGCTTATTTCTGTCTAAGCACTAAGGGATATTAATGCACTAACAGGATCTGTGTATAGATTACCAGCAGATCAGTTGCCTAATTGATGGAGAAGTAAGCATAGGCTCCCAGCCCTGCCAGCAGTGAATGAGTAGGTATTTTTCTTGTTTGAGCCTACTTTGGGGGATCCCACTCCCAGACTTTACATTTCCTCTTTAGACGTGAAAGCAAGAACATTATTTAGGCTTTGATAAGCAATGTCTTCTACCTGCAGCATAACCATTAGAAGCTCAGCAGATGTGTTACATGAGATATATAACCCTTTCAAGCTCCTTTTTATCCTGAAGGTACAATAAAACCTTCACACAAGATAAAGATAGTGAGTCTAACTTCCCTGGTTTTGTTCAGCTTCATGTAAATCTGCTCTGTTTGCAGTTCATTTTACAGTTTCATTCTCCATTCATTACATATTGTTATTTTAAAACATCTGTTTCTCTGTCTCCCTGTATGTATCTCCCACTCCAGTCTGGGCTTTACTTCTACTTTCCAGAGCAGCAGGGCTGTTCCCTTCAAGAATCTGTTCCCCTTTCCTCTTCATTTCTCACCACTCAATAACATTTTAATAACCTTTGGAACACTCCTGCATTTTTCTCACAGTGACTAACATACATCCCCCATCAGTTCAGGCAAGGTTCAGAAAGCAGTACCCAACATGGTATAGATATGGAGCCCATATTCTGATTTCAGGTACATCACACCACATCACACTGATTACAATCTGATTACAGCTTTATTTCTCTTGGCCAACACTTCACACACCCAATGGGCCCACTCTGCTTCTCTCCCTGTTTGACCTGAGGAGAGACACAAGCAAACCAGAGCTAGCTTCAGGCTAGCTTGTACAGGCAAAAGGCTAAATGTGTGCATGAATAGATGCATCTGGATGCTGGATAATACTGGTGAATAGTTGTGTCTGCCACTGCTGAAAGTCTCACAAGGTAGCAGATAAGCCACAGCTATCTTCATTTATCCTTGATTACAAGCTGCAATCACATTACCAGATAGCTGCAACATAGAGCTATCTTCATTTGGGTTTGCCTTGCATCCCCAGTATGTCTCTTCCGCTATAGCATGCCCAGTAACAACACAGCCACTAGCATGGTTCAGGTGGGATTCAAATCCAGAAAATCCATCTACCTGTACATAGATGTTTACACATGTGAGTTGCCTAACATCTCATGTCAAAGGAGATGTAGTCAGTATTTGGCAACGGAGAGCAGAGCACGGAGTGAACTCATCCTTCATGCGATGCACATCTGGTGCCCATGTTCAAGTGCCTACTGCCATTTGACATTCCTGAGTGGATACAAGAGCTCCACAGTGGTCTGGGGATGAACTGCCATCTGGATATACCTATTTCCATCCAGTAGCTTTCAAAGGGGCCTGAGCTGCTGGGTTGTATTAGATTCCTGTTTTTTAAACAGTTAATGAACACTACAACCTGCCTCCTGATGTAAATGAAACTGGAATATAAGAGCACATCATCCAGTTCATCCATCAGAGAGGGGCAAACACATCTTCCACATCTAGTTTGGGCTCTCTGGCTACAACTTTATTAATAAACTGTATATATACAAACAAGGGCTGTATACAATATTGTATACAAACTGTATACAATAGCCTGGTCATCCAGTCTATTAGTGTTCTGTTGGTGCATTCGCTGGCTCAGTTTTGACTCACTTTGGATAGTAATGTCTGGGACAAGGTTTGGGAGATAACATGGCCCAGAACTGCTATGTGTTGGGGAGAAGGTTGTATTGTGTGGAGAGGGTTGGAGGGAGGCAGGGCTGGGGAAGTGAGGATGGATGCATGCCATGCTGTACCACTTGCCCTCAGGACTAGAGACTGGGATGTGGCCTGGTTTTATTTACCAGTGCAGATGTAACCCTGGGCCCCAGCATGAAGACCTGCTCTGGCAGGTTGTGTGAATGCTGCACATGCTGCAGTAGTCTGCTACTGGGGCTTTTCCTGTCATCTCTGCTCATTACCCATCCCAGCACCCTCTGGTAAATCTCCCTCTGCATCCACTACCTTACCACAGTAAATACACCCTGCATGTGGTCTAAATTCATCCCTCCTGCTGGAATTTACCTTTGTTTACTTGAATAACAGCACAACATAAACCTTAATCTGAAAATCCTCTTGACCTTGGCAGTTTTCAGAGTCTTTTCCTCTGCAGGGCTCCCAATGAGACAAAGAAGATAGTTAGCCTTTTGGGCAAGGGCAACAGGCATTGAAACCTGTAAATTATTAAGTGTGTTTAGCAGGTTGGCCTGGATTCAGAAAAGCAAATGTGGCAAGCAGTTGGAAATAAAGCCAAAGAGCAGGATGTTGTGCTTGCATCTACCTCCCTGAAAGACAAAGACATTTCATAAACACAATGACATGTAGAAACCAAGTTAAATTAGGCATCAAATATATCTGATAATACATTGTTACAAAGAAAATTGGAGAATGAAGGATTTCAAATGGCAGTTATTCAAATGAGAAATAAAGCACTTTGGGGATTCCTGTTTGCTGTGGGTTTTTCCTCAGGGGCAGGAGAGGGAGCAGGGGAGCTTGTGACACCTTGCATCCACAACCGAGGTCTCGATCCTGCATCCTTCATGCAAACTAAATTCCTAGAGCCAATTTTTTAAGTAAACAGAGCAGGACCTTTCCTTAAATGTCTGCCCTCTGCTGAGTCATCAGTGCTGGAGGATGAGGTCCTCTCTTGGCTTGGAAGCAGCAATAGGATCAACACCCACTCTGTGGCTGCTCTCAGCCCCTCCTGCCGCTTGTTCATCCATCAGTGTCAATTCTGCTTTTCCCCCCAAATTAGATTACTCTGTCATTCTGCAAGTGGTAGCTCAAACTATTTTCATACAGTATTGCTGCAAAGAAAACGTCTGAAGAACTTCTTTCCCCATGACTTCTTGTACTCCTTTGTCCTGCGTGAGTGGCAGTGGCTACACCAGGCTGAAACCAGACCAGATCCATCTGTGTGACTGCACCAATTTCATTAAAACCACACACTTACCCTCTTTAGTTCCTGAGCACCCCAATACAATTTCTTCAAGGATTAGATTGTGCTACTTACACAAACTGAACAGGTAAGCCTTCCATAACTTTACAAGGCAAACTTCGTCCCTGGCATCACATCAATCCAATTTGAGAGAAATTGACCCCATGATGTAATTGACCTACTAGCTAAAGCACTTTAATACAGTCCTTATTGATTTAAGCTGTGTCAGTAGGCAAATAATGTGAAAAATTCTGGCACCTGAATAACTTGTGGATAACCGTCGTACATCTCAGTTGCACAGCTAAATTTGGAAAATAAGCTCCTCACACCACATGTCTGGTACTTGGTTTGGTTTCAGCAGGTTACCTCAAACAAGGTTCCCAGCCACTCCACTGCGTGTGATGTGTTTTCTCAGCGTGTGACTCTTACAGAAAGCTCCAAATGGTTGCAGGCTCCTGAGGAAATCTGGTACTTGAGCAAGTGATCGTTAAATCGCACAGCAGACGTCGGCAAGGCTGGCTGACATAAGAGGCCGCCCACCATTGACCTTTCTGCTTTTCATGGCTTAACAAGTGTGTTGTATGCACAGGGCACAGATACCATTGCTTCTAAACATGGTTAAAAATGCAGAAGAAATGAAAATATTATGTGGAGACCTTTTCTGCCTGTTGGGACTCCTGCCAAGTGTGATATAAGCATTGTTGATTTTCTCCTTTCCCCAGATATGTTTTTTTTTTCCAGAAGAAACAAAAGAAAAACTTCCATTTTTATTTCCAAATAAACAAAACCAAGGGGATGATGCTGGGTGTGAGCGCAGTAAAATAAAATCCAGCTTTACTTTCTATTAGAAAAACAATTTATGGCTTAAGAAAGAGACTTTTTCAAAGCTGTAACTAATTTCAATAGTATTAAATAAGGTTAGAAATTCATTCTGTGCGGATAGAGAGATTATTTGTGATGGTGAAAAATAAAGGCTGCTTACAAGTAATGATGGATTTATTGATACTAACGACTTTTCTTTCTTAGACAAAAATGTTTACATTTAAATTTAGTTCACAGTATTTGTCTTGTTTTTAATCCATTCACATACAAAAGCTAACAGCAGTCTAGACACCTCAAGGCTATCTTTATGTGTGTAATAATGTACATGATAGCTTTTATTTTCTTCTAATCTGTTGGCATTCAGGAGAAAATGCACTCAAACATAAAAATTCTCCCCAGTTTGCAGGCAGAAAACAACAAGATTTTCTTGATATGAATTGGGGAAAGAGAAAACTTCTCTAAATAAATATTTAATAAGCAAAGGTCCAACGCTTACTTTGATCCCCTGTCATTGCTCAGACTGAAGTGAAGCAGAACTAGCCCCAAGTGTTCATAAGCCTTTGCATTCCAGGAAAGGAAAAAAGATACAACACTTTGTGCTTTCTCCAACCCCAAACTAAAAAAAGGCAGAAGTTCATTTTGCTCGTCAAGGACAAATTGGGTAGATCCCAATCCACAGCGGTAAACCTGCAGCATTTGGGATCTGGGGATATGCAGACACTGGTGGCCTGTCCACAAAGGCTGCTTCCCCATTAATCTGAGTATCTAGGATCTCAGCTTTGCCCCTGAGAGGCAGAGCATGCCCATCTCCCTCTCCAAAACAAGAAAAAAAATTATTAATATGCTTACAAGAGTAAGGAATTTTCTACTAAAGGAAAAAAATGAAACAAGGCATTATTTAATGTGGGAAACAATAAAAAGCAAATGCTTTGCATTGATTAGCCACAGAAATCTTCCTGCCAGTGTAAGTTATGCTGCCAAATAAACATGGAGGAGAAGGGAAGCTACAGGGGAGCCTGGCTGTGGGAAGTGACATTTCCATGGCTGCCGTCTCTGGATCTCGCAGCTTCACCAAGCTCCACCCAGCCATGCACAGGACCATGCAGGGAGGGGGCTGCATTGAAACATGTTTGAGCTCCCTTGGATACAATCCTGTCACCTCGGTTCAGAAGGTGCAGTACTGAAGGGGAGGCTGGGGCATGGGGTTTGTGACCTGGGCCAGTAGGACCTTGGTTTCTTTGTGCCTTTCTGCTCATCTACACTATTATGGATGAAATGCACATTCCCTGTTCTCCCTGGAAAGCCCGTTTCCTTTCCCTCTTGATCTCACCAGGTGAGTGAGTGAGCTCTGCATTTTATCTCACAAAAAGGGGTCAGTAACACTGCAGGGGAGAAGAGAAGCCACTGACCCATGGGGAAGCCCTGGGGAGGTGATGGGGCAGGAGGCATAGGGAAGTAATGGTCTGATGTTCATGGGAGCTGCCATAACGTAGACAACAGGGAGAGCAAAAACCAAATCAAGCTACAACTTGCTGTCAGACAGTAAGAGAAACTCAAGGTCTCTCTTTGAAGAAGGTGTTTTGTCTTGCTTTGGTGCGTGCAAATAAAGGGTGAGTCCCAGCACAAACCGATGTGATGACAGATGTCTCTCCTCATGGCAGTGTGGCTGGACTAGATGATCTTTGAAGGTACATTCAAACCCAAACCCTTACAACTCTAGGTTTCTCAAGTCCTTTGCTGATGATGGGTGAGGCAACAAAGGATAGTGGTGCTATGGTTTCATCCAACTTGTGCCACCGGGCTCCATGTCATGAGAGTGGGGTTGGGGAGTGAGCCACTGGCACTGGTGACCCTGAGCAGACCTTGGTGCCTGCTGGCCATCACTGCTCCAAGGGCAGATGCTGCAATGTGACCAGTCATGGGCATGCCCAGATCTGTCATAACCAGAGCTGCAAGAGTGCCTCCTGCTTCTGCCTTGACTGAAACCTTCTCACTGCTGTGTAAATGGATTCACAGTGTTGCAGGGAGCAGAGATCACCCACAGCAGTAACTTCATTGCAGCTCTGCTGCCCCAGCTGTTTGCAAATCTGGATTTTATGAAGCCTGATCACTTCAGTGAATGACGTCTTGACCCTCGTGTCCATCCGTCACACAGAGCAATGTGTATGCCAACAGGAATATCCAGTTGGACAGTCAATGATTTAATAAGCTTTTCTTCCTACACAGAGTTTATTGATTTTCTCTTTCAGTGAGAGCAAAAGACTGCATTTGCAGAGTAGGTGTTCTGCAGCTCTTGTGTCCTTTCCTCATGTATCCTTTGTTTGATTTCCCTCTGTATGATTTCCATCATCCCTTATTGCCACAGATATGATTCCTGCCATCCCTGTGCCTTGAAGCATCTCATTTTCTTTCACTTTGTATCTTGATTAATGTCTTTGTAAGTTTTGCTCTTCTCTGCTTTACTGTGGAGTGGTTGCACTAGAAGGCTGTTTTCTGTGGAAACCATTGGGGTTTAGATTTTTAGGTTTTGTTTAATTGTTGTTAAATCAACTGATTTAAATGTTCACTTCTACCAGACGGAATGCTGTGCGCTGAATTGCTTGCAAATGTACACTTTGTGTCTAATATTCCCTCACTTCTGATTGTTTAATTAGGACAATTATAGAAAAGTCAATGGATTATACCACGGCCAAACTGGTAGAGGCTCACAATGGAGCCTGCAATCAAGCCTTTCAATTTCCTGTCAAATAACTAATTCTCCATCCTTTTGAAAACACGTAACTGACTCATTAGTTCTACCATTCGTTACCCCTCTCTGCCTCTTTAAAAAGAAAATAATAGTCAGAAAATACTTCTGTGCTTAACCACACATTAGTGAGTAATATTGCTCAAGGATGAGCTTTTTCCCTTGTAACTCTCGCATTGCTAGGAGCAGCTACAGCAGCTGCTTTTGCTGGAAAGTCGTGGGAAGAAAATATGCAAGGAGTCCTGGAGGAGGGAATTTGGGTTAGGAAGAGAGCAAGATCTTGAATTTCTTACTATCTCATCATGAGACGAGGTAATTGCCTGCTGAGCATCCACGGATGATCTGCAGCTTGTCAGTGGAGATCACTGTGTGGCAACCATTCATGAGCTGGAGGAAAGATACTCTCTCCAACTCATCCTTAAGGGTCCTAGACATGCAGTTGGGATAACACAAGGCACTGCAAGTTCAGTGACAGCCCACATGTCTGTCTTCTGCAAGGGCTGCTCACCATTGCTGCCGCTGTTCAGATTTTTGCTTTTCTGTAGTAACTGCATGGGAATTTTGATAATTTCTTTAAACATTGAATAAAAGACTCTGGATCCTGGAAATGCCTAGAAGCATCATGATAGGGTGTTAGCATTCCCTCCGTATTTCCAGCCTAGCTCTCCTCTTGCAAAAGAAATGCATTTTTGTCAAACATAAATTAATGAAATCCTGAAACATCGTTCCATGATGCCGTAACGTTCCTGTTGCAAAGCCAAGTGTGGGAGTTAATTTTTTCCATGATCTTGCCATGACACCGTCAACTTAAAGGAACAAAAAATAGCTACAGTCAGCTTCAGGGAAGGTGGTGATTATTGTTTTGCCACAGGTGACATGTTACTCACCTTATTTTGAGCCTTTTAGCCCTGTTGAGTTCAATCCTTCCTGAATTGACTGAAAATACTGTCATTATCTTGGAAACCATTTGCTAGATGCAAGGGCACAGAGACAGCACAGCACAGCTAGTCTGGGCTGCAGGACTGACTCACGTACAGAGCATGCACAGTACATCTCCACAGCCAAGACAGGCATTTGAAGGATGCAGTTGCTCCACTGGGGAAAGAGTAATTTTTGTATCTCTGTGGAAGATGGGGAGATGAAGACAGGAGGATATATATTTCAGTTAAGAAAAAGAATTCATTTCAGATAGATGGTTCTCTCAGAATGAAGAGAAAGGTTGTTCTGCTCCGTAAACCCCACCCCTCCAAGGAAGGCAATGCCCGCTGGAGTCATGTCAGCCTAGCTCAGTGTCCCAAGCCGCCTGCGCTGCCAGGAATGGGTATGAGCTGGGGTGGTCACCCCTGCAATGGCTCATCGTCCCCTCTGCTCATTATGTGGAGTTTCAGTGAGGTTGGACAAGCAAGGGGTTCGTTGTGCTTCAAAGCATTTTGAAAACCCAAACAACCAGGCTTTTAGGAGTGAATCCCAGCACTGGTTCCTGGCATGACTGTCCTGCTGGAAGGAGAAAGAATGAAAACAAAGGCCTCTTCTCGCTGCATAGACCCCAGCTGGCGTGTACACCATCGTGCGCCTTCTGGCAGCTCATACAGGATCCCAGAGTTGAAGCTGGAAGAGACAACTAGATTATATCACAGCTCTTAAAATCTCACACAGTTGTGTCCATACTGGGATGGACTGAAACACAGCACCTGTACAAGAAAATTCTCTCTTTCAGAAAAGCATTGTGACATCTTCAAGTACTGCAGACTCCTTCCCTTCCCTAAGCATTTGTTTCCAACCCTCACTATTAACATATTTGACCTCATTTCCTCTTCACATATATCTGGTTCCAGCTTTCAACCATTCATCCTTTTCCACCAGATTAAAGAGCTGTTTTCTCCCTGTGAAGACAGTTTTTTCACTGTAATCAAGACCTTTCTGTCTTCTTTTTGATAAGCTAGACAGATAGTGTCTTTAAAATCTCTCTCCCCGTTAGGTGACTTCTCTAGTCCTTGGCCCACTTTTGCTATTTTTCTCTGCATCTTCCCCAGGTTTTCAGTATCCTCAGTGATACGAAGATACCAAAACTGCAGATAGCACATGCCTGGCAGCCTTAGCTCCTGCTCAGTCTCAGCATTCCCTGTTTAGCCATCCATGGTCTGCTTAACTTTCTCAGCTATTAGAGAACTTGAGGTTTCATCTTCTTGTTTGTCTTCTGAATCCTTTAGAGGAAAAATAACACTCAACTAGAGCAGCCATTATTTCTTCTTTTGTGAGTTTAACTCTGTATTTGGCTGTACTTTAGAACAGTGGATCCAGCTGACCAAGCAGGTCTCGTAGAGCTGCTTTCTCTTCATCATTTAAACATAACATCGATTCTTGTGCAAGCTACAGATTTTATCAACCATGATCTAATGTAGCATCTGCACTGCTGATTAACAGTTTTAGGCCTAGGAACAATCTGTATACGTCCCTACTGTGAACACCCGTGTTTAACAGTGGTGGTTCATTGTCAAATGGTGCTCAGGGAAACCAGCTCTTCATCTTTGTTTCCTATGTACTTTAGTAAGCTTATATAGTGCTAATGTTATACCCTGCCATATCGTCACACACCTTAGAAAGTCTTTTATATTGCATAAATCCTCATTTTTTTATAAGCTAACTTGAAAGCTGGGGCAGTAGCAAAACATTTGTCTGTGGGCTTCATTAGCACTGTGTTAGTTCAGCACCTGGAGGCAGTCTCCAGCCATAATAGCAGCGAGCACTGCATGTGCAGGTTTACCCTGGTGCCTTGCCTACCTTGTTAGCAGCATAATTAAAGAGCCAGTTCAAGAGAGTAACTTCTCCACATCAGTTCACTGAGAAAGTTATGACAGTGTTAGAGAGAAACAAATGTAATTTGTTAATATGCATTTTTCTGGGCAAACACAAGCGCTTACTCAATGATGATTCCCTTACCCACATGGAGGGAGGACCTACCTGTAGGAGATTTTTATTTAGGTGTGAAAGGGAGAGTGTCCCCTCATACCCAAAATCTTAGACAGCACCCTACAAATCTTAAGATGGCCAAAGGAGGCAGCCTTGGCTGGGAATGAGAACCGCAGACAGGGACCAAGGCTTCATCCCCTCCTGGCCCTGCAGAGGTATCTGTGTGAGCTGTGACATGTCCCGGCAGACTTTTAATTACTGTAGCCACCTGAGAAGATTTTAATACAGTAAAAGGGAGGATGACCAATAACTCCCTTCCTGAAATAGAAGGGTAGGAAACAGCAGGGGTCCATAGAAATGCTCTTGAGTAGAAGCTCTCTACCAGCTAGGAAGAGCTGAGCATTTCCTCTGCATTTTGTGTAGAGCTTAGCAGGCTTGCATTTCAAATGCATCCTAGCCTTTAAGTTTCCAGCATAGACGATCCTTCTGTGTTGTATTGGCTTTTCTGGATCCCAAGCTCAGGAACCCATCTTTCCCCCTATACTGCAAGCTCCATACCTATTACATCCTACTTTGTGAATGCTTGAGGAGAGTTAGATCCCTGATAGGTGGGAGCTACAGCATCATGGCATGACCCTATGACCACTCTGTGAACCTAACACACAGGGCATGAACAGCCCCAGAGCACGAACCAGTACAGCAATGGTGGGATAGGTCTACACTGACATTTAGTTGTCAAAGTCTTTATGACTAATTTTCACAATCAAAACTCAGAAAAACTCCATCCAAATACCATTTATTTAGTATTTGGGTACTGCTGTTCCAGCCAGAGGAAAGCTGGTGAATTTTGTCTGCTCTTAGAGTCAGGAACTCCTTAGGCAGTGATACAGGTTGTCAAAAACTGCTGAACTGCCATGCTGAAACTTTAAAGGAAAAAAACACAACCAGAGGCAGAAAGAAGTCACAGAAGAATCCACCCCAAATTATTAACACTGGGGATATTTGTTAGCAACTGCAAACAGGAGTGTGCAAAACACTCGGCAAAGAGCACAGCAGGCACGGCACTCAGTACAGCAGCCTCTCCACTGCAGCTGCACCGAGGCTGCCATCGGGCTGTGCCGCAGGGGCTCCTCACGCACCCCACTGCTTCCTGCACTTGCTGGCTGCCAGCCCTCACCTCTTGATGATAAAGCAAATTTTAGGATTCCCTTTGTTTAAAGCGGTTGTTAAGGCTGCAGTGGTAACCAGCTTTCTTCAAAGAAATAGGTGAAGTCTAGACCTAAGGCATTCCCGCTGAGCTGGATGCAAGTTTTCTTTGGGTTCCTTTGAAATCTGCCTCTTTCATTGCAGAATTTCAGACTAATAGTTCTTCCTTCTTCAGCCTTTCCTGCTGGGATAAGGACTTTTCTCCCTTCACATGTGTCAGCAATGTGGCTGCTGTGGGGCTGCGAGGGAGAAGGTGGTTCAGGAAGCTGGCAGGGGCTAACCTGTTTAAAAGGAGTTTTGGCAAACCCAGTTTGAACTGTCTTGAATGTCCAACAATGTTAATTCCTGCGCCGAGAAGCTTAATGCACCCAATATCATCAGCCACTTTCAATAAAGCTGGTCCTAGCATCCAGCAGGACAGAATGACAAGGCACAGCTCTTCCATCCTGCGAGAGCATCCACCCAGCCATGGGGTGGCCCTTGGCCTGTGTGTGTTGCAGCACAGTCCCACAACCCCACAGACAGCGTTTCTCCTGGGTCGCTGTGGCTCTGTGCTGTCCTGACTGGTTACGTGCCCAGCAGTGCTGGGGTGACCTTTGCTGCCGTGCTCTATGGAAGCTGTTCCACTTTTTTATAAATATCTCAAAGTTCCCTGCATGGGGGAACTGAAACTAGGGCTCCCTCCCTCTGATGAGAGGAGTAAGAATGGCTGCTTTGAGTCAACCCCTTTGGTCTGCAACCACTGGCTGTTAAAAGAAAGATATTTTCCTTCTGCACACAGGAGGTGCTGGGGTTATAGTTTCTCCAAATGCTTTATGTTGTAATTTTGCCTTTGAAATACATACCTTTTAGAAGCCACTCTAAATTCTGATTATGTCTCTGTTTCTCCTGAGGAGATGAGGGAATGCACTACCTATGTCCAAATTACGGATTTAACTACCAAGGTGCCATACACATGCCAAGCGGGATGAATAGTGGGAAGAGGAGCATGGGAGCAGTTTGCAGCTATTCCTGTATATTTTACTCCTGGTACTGTTAGCAAATTAAATTGCTGCTTGCAGGGGCAGCGGGGAAGCCCCTGAGGAAATGCAGACGCAAGGAGGGAGCAGGAGTAGCTGTGACACACGAGGTGGCTGGCAGCTCATGACACTCAGCATTCGTTCCTGCCCATGCCAGGATGCGGTTTCAGGGGATGCTGCCCATCGCAGGGTTGAATTTGGGTCACCACTTCTCTTTGAGCGCTTTTAGTGATTGCCCACCATGTTTGTGTATAATTGCTCAATATGGGGGAATTCACAGGCTGCAAGTAGAGAAGGTGCTTGGCTGTGACTAGAGAGGTGGACCACATGGTTTCTGGGTCCCTGGCCCTGTGCTGCAAGATGCCAGTGCTGAATAGTGCTGGCAGTTCCCAGCTCCTGATGAAGAGAACAGAAAAGCTGGTGTCCTCCAAAGCACAAAGTGCTGGAAGGGTGTTCAAAGAACCTGCGCTTGGATAGAGCAGGGAAGGCACTTGCGCTGTGCAGAAGTACCTTCCATTGGCCATGCTAGCCAGAGAAAGACCACAACAGTAATGTCAGATGGAAGACATTTGTTCTCATGGGGTGGAAACTCTCTTAAAGTTAGTTACAGTGGCCCTAGTATTGCAGCTACAAGGGGCATTTATCCAGTTTTCATCTAAATGAGTTTATTCTGGTCCTGCTTAACTGTGATTCCCGTTTTGTACTAGTTTGAGATCCAAATCTGACTCTTTATCTAGCATGCTGCATACTGATGGTTAGAAGAATAGCCTGGTTTTGCAAGCGAACGTTGCACTGAGACACTTTCCTTGTATAATAATTTTGCTTTAGAAATTGATTACTCACGATTTCTATCAGATCTGAGCTGCAGATACCTGGGGGAGTGTAACACTGAGATATTTTAGATTGAAATCTCTCTGCTATCTATTCTACTGCAGCTCTCTTCCAAAGTAGACTTTATGTTATGAATTACTTTATAGATTTGTAAAGCATGACATAGGAACATTATATATCCTTTAAGTGCTTTGAAATTAATTTGTTCTTGAATGTGTCTGTGTATGAATGAATTTGACATAAGCCTTTCAATTTTATGCTTCACTACAGAAAGCGTATGAAGTACAAACTATAAATCAACCACCACACTTACTGAAATGACTACTCAGCTGTGAAAAGAGTCTGCCTGATATTTAAAGGAGATTTAGATACAAAAATAATGTGTACAAGAGAGCTGACATACAGCCTTGAGGCGTTCTAACCTAAAATGGTGAGATGAGTGAAATAGCATCAGTGTAATTCTTCAGGCTAGGGCTGAGGAGATCACAGGGAGGCAGTTGAGATAATGATATTGTCTTGACCACCATGTTGGTGGAGCTGAAGGATTCACCAGCAGCCCTTCTGCTTGTGCAGGTAGGGCTCACAGACATGGGCTGTCATGGAAAGTGCTGGTTTTAATGTGCGTGATTGATTGATATTTAGAGGTAGTGAGCAGCATGTAGCAGCAACATTTTTAGTTCTTTTCTTAATTAAAACATAGCAATTCTATATGAATTTGGGTCACTTCAGCAATAGTTTAATTGGATAAATAGTTTGGATCTTGGTAGTAGTTTCTCTTTTCCCTCCCAGGTCACTGGTGAGGTGCAGGACCTGTGGCTCTAGACCTCCATTCCCTGGGAGAGAGGAGCCACAACTGCCCTCCTTCAGGGCAGCCACTGCGCATCCATTACACTGCCAGGAATTTTTGGGGAAGGTGTCTGAAGTCTTTTAATATGATTTAATTTGGTGTAAATGG
The DNA here is from genome assembly GCF_037157495.1 of Lathamus discolor. Taxonomy (NCBI): domain Eukaryota; kingdom Metazoa; phylum Chordata; class Aves; order Psittaciformes; family Psittacidae; genus Lathamus; species Lathamus discolor. Next base: position 29,996,992 of record NC_088884.1, on the reverse strand, counting down.
CTTCAATGGCTATTGCCACCAAACTAAAAACCAGTGGTGCTGTGTCTCAACTAAAGGCTGTACCAGGCTGCAGTGTCACACAAACATATGGTCTTCTCCTCTCGACTTCTGAGCATTTGTACAGTTGCAATGAAAAGTAAAATAGGACTGATGGAGAAAATCTTATTTCAGGTGACCTCTGGCTGGAGCTAGGGAACAGCACTAGTAAAAGAAGGGCTTTGGCTCATATCCCTGCATGTGGCAGAATGTGGTTTTGACCTCAGTGAACACCTTTTCCGTTGAGTACCAGGTCAGGGAAGGAAAGCTGCCGTATCTGACTGTTGTGCTTTGTGATGCCTGGCTTTTTATCTTCTGCTTTTATACCATGTACATCAAATTGTGGGGTTTGCTGATATGAAATTATTTTTTTTAGGATTGCGTTTCAGAAGGTTGACAGATTATTTTTCTTTTACTTGTTCTGCTGCTGAACTAAATAAAAATCAGTGGTTGTTACAGCTGCCGTGGTGAGAACACACTGCTTACGCTGCTGTGGCTGATGGTGGGAGTCTAGGGAGACCCAAAAAAAAAGCAGCAATTTAAAAGGGAAAGAAACTGAAAGGGACCTCACCCAAGTGCCATAGAGATAAGTATTGAGATTCCCGCTGACTTAGTGATTCAGCAGAGATCTTTGTCCTGAATGTCACAGGTAAGTTTAGTATCTAAGACATACAACTTAGAAGCAAACCCAAACCTTCTGATGGGGGAAGTAACTTCAAGAACAGATCTTTTAAAAATCATGCATTGACAATAATAACATGAAGGGATGAAAACTGAAGACGTGATTAAACAGATAAAGTGCAAAGTTCATTGCTTCTCTAAGAAGACAATGGAAATAAGTTTTGCTCAGAAAAAGATGTAAGAAGTACATTTTTTCTTTTCAATAGGATGTTAAATGTTGTGATCTTATAATAACAGGGACAATGTGGTGCTTTTATTCCATAGTTTAAGTATGTTTAATAGCTTAAGTAATGGAGGTTCGAGCACCCCTGCGTTGTATGACTTAGATACCATCCCTAACATATTTTGCACACTAAAGAGCTACTTAAAGTAGTATTATGACTAATACCTGATTCCTACTAAAAACCCAACAATGTTCTTTATACAGGCAATTAATATTATTACTGCTAGTTATCCTAGTATACAACTAACATCACCACTACTATTAATAGCTGCTGGCATTAAAAATGTTGTTGGGGTTTTGAGTGTTTCTGTTCTCCAAGGTCAATAAGGAAACCTTTTCTCCAAATGTTTTCATTAAAAATATGACAGAACTATTAAGATGTGGTACACTTCTCAGCTCAGCCTTGCTGTTAGCCTCCTCTCAGGGTGCACCAGGATCCAGGCAGGGGCACTAGGCAGTCCTCTGATGCAGAAACCAAGTCAGCGCTCTCCCTGCTCCTCTTGCCCCTCCCTTTTCCATCCAGAATGTGTGAAGGAGAAAAATGTCTTCTTCTCCTCCCTGCAGACTCCACAATGAAGGCGGGTCTGGCTCTAGAGTGCAGGTCTCTATCCAGCAAAGCTTTTAAGCATGTGATTAATCCATCCCCATTTAGAAAAGTGCAGATGCAGCTACATTTTGCCGAGTGAGGCCTGGGAGCATACGGCAGGTAAGGCACTTTAGTAAGTGCTTTGGTGAACAAGGATGGGCAGCTGATAGGGGAACAGGGCAACAGCGAACAGGAGAGAGGGAGGACAGCTCCGGTGACATCAGGGCAGTGGGAGCGAGGAGGGCTGAGAGTCAGGCCATGACTGAGAAAAGCCCACTTCTATTTCAGTGCCTTTGTTGGCTTCCTTGTCACCTTTTCCAAGTCACTTCACTGTGCCATTAGAGTTAATAACAGTGACCTTTCTGACAATATCCTTCTGAGATTTACACACACAAAGAGCACATTGTGAAAGCCAAGCGTTAATGATGACATCTTTGGTGAAATTACCTGGCTTCAGTGGTAATTTCCATTATGCCTCTAGAAGTTGCTTAAAGTCCTTGATTCTGACCTTGGTGACACAGCTGGATCTCATGGGTGTCTTCCACTGCTTCACACATTCACAGTCAGGATCTGCCCCATCAGCTCAGGGACATAAAGGAGACACAAGGACAAAATGCTCAGTTCATGGGCTCAGACTAACTCTCCAAACACTGTGGGCTGATATAAGGGCAGGCAAGAGAAAGTAAAGCACAGCCCCTGTGCTAGCAGCAAACTGTTCATGTCAAAATCATGGGATCCAGCATCACTGCCCACAGGTAAAATGTCAGCTTTCAGGCAGTGTTATTTTCAAGAATGAAAACTACTGTGTGAATAGGAAGGAGGGTGAGATTTCTGTTGCTGGGAATAAAAATGAGCCAATTAATAAAAGAACAGATAGGCTGAAGAGGACAGACTCTTTCAAGAGGCACTCAGCACTGCCAGGGGCCGAACCCCAGCTCAGCAGAAGAGAGCAGGGCACAAATCCAGATGTTCATGCTGTCCCAAATCACACTTTCAGAGTATTCCTTGATACGGAGGCAGCCTGTCACTGAGACTGCTGCTTACCTTTGGTAATTCACTGGTATGTTTGAAGCACCTGACAAAAATGTCTCTGATGAGCTCAATTTGGAAGCCCTTCTTCTACAAAATGCTTCAAAGGCAAGTTTCTTTTTAGTAGATGTACATACCCAAAAAGTGTTTAAGACTGTATTGTTCAAGACAAATGTATGCATTGCTGTCGTCTAAAATAAGCAGCTAGTGCAGTTCGATGTACAGCAGAAACTTTCTGGATGTTACAAAAATAGCCCCCTGTATTAATCTGACAGGTCTAGCCCCTACAAAGGTGTACAAAGCCTTACACTAGCAAATGCCTTCTGATAATGCCTTGCTGAGTCACTACATCACCAGCTCCTGACAGAAAGCTTTCATCTAAATATATAATATACACTTCACTAATTGCTCTGATGTGTAAAATAGGGCATGTGAGGATGATAGAGGTTAGAGGGTCTTGTCTGTGATGTTTAATTATACGCTACAAAATCTCAGCATCATAAAGATTGTTTCCATCAGTGATCTCACAAGGCTTCTTACATCTCACTGCAGGATGTCTGTGGCTGTAACTCATCAAGCACTTTGCTTTTCCCTCAGGAATAGGAGAATTTCATCTTAAGAAACAAATTAAGCAAATACTTTCCATACTAAATATGCTTAACCTAAAGCTTTCTCCCTATTATTTCATAAATGCTTTGAGATTATAGAGGCTCAGCTAGCTTAGTAAAGATGAATTGCATGTGATCCAGGGAATACAGGCATTGCATTAGTTATTCTTCCTTTCCATTACATTAGGCTTTTTGTAGATAGTCTGCATGTTTAGTCAATGGAGACTAACTGAGAAGACAGGGCATGCTTTACTGTTGTATTAAAATCTGTTCATTGCCATAAGCAAGAAGTCATCAATATTTCTAGATGAAAATTGCTACTTGCGATACACATAATGGAGAATTTTACTGTAACCAATAAAAAAGCTGAAAGAATATTTTGTTACTGGGTACAAACAGCAATATGCAGATTTACAGCTGTATAACTGAGTGCATAATTCGCCCATGTATAAAATACTTTGGAAGAAAGGGATTATAACAAATTTGATTACTTTTTCCTAAGTCCTAAATTCAAGGATCCGAAAAGACAAGAATCTCTTTAAACTACCTCTACACATCTAAATAAAACCAGTCAAGTCCTCACATCAGTTATTCCACTGTAAATATGTACTTTCTTCGTTGACTTTATTGATTTTTCCTAAATTCACAGTGGTAACAAAACAGTTACCACTGCCCCAAACAGCTGATTTATATGCCAAATAATATGGTGGAGTAAATGCCACTTACAGCCAAATCTATCAACTTTGCTCATACAATCACATAGATTCAAACAGGATCAATCAAGTCAGTAGCATTTTCTCAGGCAATGTCCACATTAGCAGCAGGAGCAGCGCTGTGGGGTGAAATACCTTGTCCTGGGGACCTGATGGCTGTGCCAGCAGCACGGTGGAGGGAGGATGTTATTCCAACCAAGTTCCTGCTTGGCCCTACAGGTGTCCATTATCAGCTGGAACAAGCACAGTAAATGAGAAATTCATCTCAGAAACATTCTCCTGATCCCACTGAAACATGGATATGGGCACAGCCCCAGATGGCCCCAGGTCTGCCAATATCTCATGCGCATTGTCACAGTCTACTGAAGAAAAGAGGCTGGGAATTAATCTTCCCAATTCACTACAAAATGCTGTCATGCCCATGACAGATCTCATTCAGGAGAGAGCCACCAGCTATATACACTTAACCTGCTTAGAAGGTTTATAGCAGGTTGTGTATTTTGGGGTATAGACATGCAGAAAGCAAGGCTTAGTGAAAGGTGCGTACCTTGACGAAAGATGCCAAGGAGGAACTCAAGGAAGGACAAGTTTTACAAGTTTTACCTCTGACCAAAGGAGAACGTTGTTTATTATCCAGTTAAGGGCCAGAAGTTATTCCATATACTGTGGCTACATGATACTTACGTACATATGGAAGGGAAACAGTCCTTGACCTAACTAAAATGGTGGCAGGAAAGTCTCCTGTGGAGAGGAGATGTTGCCTGGGACAACCAGCCTGTGCAGATTGCCCAGAAAACTTGAGCAGTGAGGTTGGCTCTACTTAGGTATGTTTTACGTTAACTGGGTGATAACTAACCCTTCATCCCCATGAGGATGGTAAGCCTAAACCAAGGCTGTTGGGACTGGCAATAAGTGCTCAAGCTCCCCTGGGTCTTCTCCACAGCATCCCGGGGGTGGGACTGTACATTCCATGTCCATTGGGGGCTGCACAGCTGGTGTGTCTCATGGGGCAGGATAGGCAGGGACATTCTCTGATGATCCTGGGGAAAGCTCGTGTCTGGGGAAAGGCAGATGGGGAGCATAGGAGCCTTTGTCAGTGCTTGAATAGGGTCTGGGTTTTCCTTGGATATTTCCCAACTATATCCAATTGGTGTAATGCTGCTGAATTATAACGGCTGTTGTGTAATCTGCATGAAACAGCATCAGTTCCATTTAACCAGGATATGCAGGCAGGAGGCAGAGGGGCAAGCACGATTACATTGATACAAATTCTGATTTCTCTTACAGTGCAGAAGGATCAAAATAAAACAGGAGAAAAGTTAAATGATGTCAAAATCATTTGTTTAATAAGCTATTTTATCTCATTTTTTCCAGCATTATAAATGAGGCAGCTACTCAACCAGTGTGCATACCCCTCAGCACCTCTGTCTGTTCTGTGTTTCGTTGCTGAAATAATGGTAGAAGGAAAGCCAATGGAGGCACTGAAGTACCAGCATACAAACAGTCACAACTTCCAAGAAAGACAGGAATCCAGCAAATTACTTAAACATATATATGTGTATTTACACACAGACATACAGGGACTTTTCTTTTCTTACTGCCTACTGTGAATCTTTAGGAAAGTTAATATATCGATCATTTTCACCAAAGACGTGCCAATCATTTAATCAGTGCATTTAGATACTTCCAGGTACTGTGTCTGATTTCTCTGCTGTATTTTACAGTTCATCTGAATTAGACCCAGCTAGAAAATGCACCTCTGGTGTTATTATGGCTATTTGTGATTTCTATGTCAAATTACTTTAAAGTTCTTCAATTTTTTTCAAAACATGTTTCAAGCAATAGTGGAACCATTGGGCTGTGTTCTTAGTTAAGAAATGATTGCTTTAAGATAGTGTATCAAATGCTGTCTATTTTGGCATCTCCTTTGAGGCTCCTTTTGAACAGCAGAGGTTTAGGCCAATTGATTACTCTGCCACTGCCTCGGGAAAGACTCTTGTTTCTTCCGTGCTTGTTACAGATTTTTAGCTGTTCAGTAGTATAATATAAAGATGTGCAAGTACGCATTTTTTCTTGATACAAATCCTTCACTTATAGGTGACTTTTAGTATCTGTCCTGATCAGACACAAAGGGTTTATACGCTTATGCAAAGCACGGTGAATTCACAATCCTTTCAGATCCAAAGTATCTCTGGGTTCCCTTGGGCTTTCTCAGGGCACCATGGGCACAAGATCTCACTGGAGCAGGGCTTCTGTGGGTGCATAATTAAAAGCACAATGCATGGCTGCCCTTAAGATCTAAGCCATTAGGAGAGTTTGTGCATATAAGGATGGTACCTGTGATTTCAGAAGTATAATCAAAAGTGATGAGCAATCAATCAAGATGATCAACAAGATTTAGATGCATTATTTTGTATTACTTGTAATTTCTCATCTGGAAGAAAAACTTCTGTAGATCTGTACGTACTTGATAACTGATGTATCTATCTTTATCTTTAACATAATTTATTGTTCTGATTTATGGTTGATTGCTTTTTGATTTTCCACCTTTATTCCGATATTTTGGAAGTAGCCGGATTAACACAGTGTTTAAAATTGCCCACTGATCAGAAGATGTCACTGGGAATTTTGATTCTGCCATGACAGGAAAAAAATGCAGTAAGACACAAATATCCTTTGCTTTTTATTTGTTTGTTTATGTTCTGTCACCATCTATCCTATGTTAATCCTAGCTTTTTCATCTGCCTCCTTAGTAACCCTTTGAATCAGTCACCTGGCTTTCAGAAAGTTCCCTGTCTAGATAAGCTGAAACAGAAGCCTGAACCATTCACACTCTCCATGCTACTGCCAGTAATGAGATTGTTTACAAGTTATACTACAATGTGCAAGATCTCATTTGATTATACCTTAACTATTCTGTTTTTCCCTCCCTACCTCGCAGATGATGGAAATGCTTAAAACAAGTTAAGGTAGTATGACACAGACTAATGTAAGTGTGAGCATGGCAACCAGGGGACAAGCTGTGAAATGTTTGCGCGCTTCTGCCAAAATACGTTGTTGCATGGCTTTCCGCTGTTGTCTCGTGTTTCTGATGTTGGGCAGCATGTCCAGCAACATGTAAGCGTCTTGTTTGATATTTATATTCCCAGCTTTGGTTTTGTATAGTCTTAATAACGCGCCTTCTTCAGTAGCTTGTGGCAGCTGCTAGTGGCAAATCTGCAAGCGCTGTGTTTGTTATTTCTAAGTAATGTTCGGAAGTACCTAACAAGGATCAGGGCCCCATTGGATGTGGCTGTTTAGAAATCCACTGTAGAAATGTTGACGTGTGCAGTTCAAATGGGTCAGAAACAGCACTGACACTTCTGTGCTTGCAAGTGGACAGCAGCAGCTTCCAGTTTGCCTTTTCTAGAAGTCAAGCCTAGTACTAGTGCAGCTGGCTGCTGTGTACAGCTCTGCTACCCACATCTGCTTCTGTAATGTGAATGCTTCATGGTGACTCTGTTGTCAAACTCTTAATTCATATGACAGATGACACACTGGAACTAAAAATGTTATGTTTTCACAGTACTCTGCTAAAAAAAAATACTACTGTGGGCAAAGCTGATGTTCTGCTGTGTTTATATGCTCGTTCAGTCTTAATGTATATGATACTTATGAAGGTGAGACCAACCACAGCATCTTGAAGCATACTTGCCAACACAGGTCTTCTGGTGCTGCCTGGTATTGAGAGGCATAACTTAGTTATTCCCTGCCTGGGTTTCGGTTCACCATATTCCGCTCATGTTGGAAGTGCACTGTAGTTTTTTGTCATGAGGATGGTCAAACATTGACGAGGTTGCCCAGTGATGTAGTGTCATCCCCATGCTTGGAGATACTTAGAACTTGACTGGATGTGACCCTGAGCAACCTGCTCTGGTTGGACCTTCTTTGAGCAGGGAATTGGAATACATGACCTTCAGAAATCTCTTCCTACTTACAGTTGTCAATGACTCTACAATTTCATGACTGTACGGGTGGGGAGTAGAATGAAGCCACCAGAATAACTTTCCCTACACTGTAAACTATCATTCAGTGGCAATTAGTGTTCTGGTCACTGCTTCACTTTTATGAGTAATAAAATAGAGATTACCAGATGCTGGTTACTACTCTCAGTAGACCCAGTTCACCCACATGCAACTGAGCTGCAAAAATAGGTATTTGTTGTAAATTCTTACCATGCAGTAAAAATATCCCTTCACTCCATTACACCCACTGTTGTGTGAGAACAGGATGACTTCTGAAACATATCTACTTCTGAATTACTGGAGCTATGCCAGCTGACACTGACAGCTGTCTATGTGATGTTTTTATAGCTCTTCTCAAGTTTCCCATGTAAGATCCCTGCTTCTGTTCCAAAGACATTAATGATTAGACTGCCAGAGCTGAGAAAATGCACCTGGGGAGCAAGGTGACCTTCACTGTTCTCAGTTACAAAGGAAAACACCAGGCTATGGAAGATGTGGAAGTCCTAATTAACATCTATGGCAAACTCAAAGCAAGGGAAAAATAGAGCTTGGAAAATAAGTGTCTACAGAAGTAAGACTGGTTTTTGAAGCCATTGCAGAAGAAGCCTGGATGCTGTATTTTCAAACATGGTTAGTGCTGGGGATGGGTTGCAGAAAAGAAAGCGAGTTAGTAACAGGTTTATGATTTCCCTGCCTCCTTCTCCATGGTGAGTTCCTGCCAGCAGCCAGCGCCTCTAACACTTCACTGTGGCCCCAAGGCAGGAGCTCTGTAGATCTCTGTTCCCACCATGCTCCTTCTTCAGCTCGGCCCCTTTGCTCCCCAAGAAATGTGCTTCCTCGGGAAGCTGGAGCCATGACACACACACAGAGCCCTGCAGCCTCCCACCTCCTCCCCTTGCTGGCGGGACACTCACCTTCCCGCATCCTGTGCTGCAAAACAAAATGACAGCAACATCTACCCGCAGTTGTGTGTGGTAAATGGATGTCCCACACCATTTTTATAGGACCCAACTCACAGATCTGAGAGCACCACTTGAGGCTCCTGAATTTGCCTTTGAGTCTGGCTGCTCTGTGCCACTGTGACAAGAAACAGCCCATCCTCCCAAAGCAACCAATTAAGCATTTTTCCTCCCATTCTCTTCCCCTAAACTGCTAATAGTCCAGATGCCCTGAATTTGAGTAACTCCCCTGGTTGCCACCTCCCTCCTCTCAATTCTTTAACCCCTCTAGAGGATTGCTGCAACCAGCCATCTCCCAGACACCCATATCTGGCAGAGATCTGCTGAGCCATGCAATGTTTCAGCCTGTTTGTTTGTACAACCTGCGTGTTTCACACTGATCTCCTCAATCACGTTTCTGTGGGTTCTGTGTCAGCCCAGTGCCACTGGAAGAAACCCAGTTTCACTACTGAGTTCCCTTGCATGGCAGGGATGTCTCCAACTCAGTTCTCTTATTTTACAAGTGTGAGGGAGCAGTCCATAAATGAGAGCTAGTATTTTGGGGTTTCGGTGCCCACATGTGGCTAGTAGCACTTGCAGCCATGTTTTAAATTCTAGAAATACGCAACCCAGATGTGATGAACAAAAATCCCACAGCCTTTCCAGCGGTGAGGAGCCTGAAGCCTAAGGGTATCCTGAACTTCGAGTGGTGGAGAGCCTTAGGGACAAATTACTCAAACACATCAGAAGTGGTACCAGTGCAATTAGCCTACCTTAGGACAGGGAGTGGTCTGCATGACCTCCTGAAGTTATCTCCTGCTGTGGTTTTGTGTGATTCTGTTATTTTAACGGATGCTAACAGCCTCAGCCACAAAATTTAATCACTGTTCTAATTGCACACACATACAAACATCTGTGACCGGGACAAATTCTCTGGTAAGAGAGGACAGAACTGAACACTGTTGAATGTCACATTCTTGCACACGTACACCCAAGGGTGTAACTCCACTGTACACTGTGCCTGTTAGTGTGTTACACACTCAGGCAACTCCAGCAGTGTCCACAGAGCCATCATGGCAAACTGGATCATGCTCTCATATGTTCCTCTGCAAACTCTGTTGTCTTGGCTGGCTTCCTTCTTGAAGTCTCAGCGCATCCTGCATCACTAAATCCTGTTGTACCACAGTTACCTTCTCCAGTTACATTCTGACTTACAGCACAGTTTTATCTTCCATATGAGGGCTAAATCCTCAGAAAATTATTCACAGATTGCCATCATTGATCAACATGGTGTCCTACAACTTCATTCAACCCTCAGCCACACACATCTCTCACCAGTGATCACTATGGAGCTCTCCTCTGTTCCTGTGTTTAGATACTCCCTGAACCACAGAGTTAGGCATGCCCTTATCTCAACATTCAATGTTTCATGCCCTAATCCCTGGCAGTCCTTTGCTGCTAGATACTTATGCTGGTCTCTGTCATCTCCACAAGATCTTCTATCCCAGTATTTCCATTTGTTGTGCTCATTCAAGCTGCTGTTGCAATGCCACCTTTGGGGCTCTGGGATCCATCCACAGCAAAAAAAGGTAACGCACCGTGTCTTCCTCAGCTTCCATCTGCTGTTGTCAGCTATGTGCTGATCCCCTTCAGCATTTTGAGCGCGAAGTCTTATTATTCAAGGAGTAAACAAGAGTACATGTATTATCACTGGAACAGTGCGTAGGCACAGCTCTCCTCTTGCTGATGCTCATATTCTCACAACGCAAAAGAACGGCGCTTTTTACCTTTAAGCAAAAGCATACTCTACTCATTTGTTTTCCAGAGTGTGGTTATGACTCAAATGGTGCAGTCCCAGGCAGTGTCCGTAGCCCATCCAGCATATTAATATGGCTTCAAGGGATGTGAAAGAGCTTTACACAAGTCGGGACATGAGAGAGATGCTGGACCCAGCCCAGCAATGCGCGTTGTTTCCTGGAAGTGCAGATGGAGCCCTAACAAATTCAGCAGGATGATCCATGGACTAGGAGGTGTGCTGCCATCTAAGTGCTTTGCTGGCTGCGGGCCACAGTCTAACTTGCTCCTGAAAGCCTACAGGACACCTGGGAAAGCAAAGTCTGCCCATTGGAATACTAATGTCTCCCTCACCCAAAGACTACCCAACTTCCCAACGTGAAAATTGTAGGCTCTTTATTGAAGACATTGAAAAGCTCAGCTGACCTCTGGCTTTTCTTTCTTCACAGTTATAATCCTTCATTAGGGCTGGCCAAATTCCTGCATCGTGGATCCCCAGAATGCCGACCTTTTCCTATGGCAAAAAGCCACCAGGCAGACCATGATGATCTGAAGCAGGGCAAAGATCTTGGGGTTGATCATAGACAGAGCCTGGTCACTCTCCCAGGCTCACCACGGAGGACAGCTTGCCTGGGCTGGTGTTTGAAACCCAAAGCTTGAGTTACAACAGGGACTTGTGTCAGGTGGATGTTGTCAATCCCATGGGAACTACAGTGCTTGGGAATCGGGGCTGAACCACTCATCAAACATAGCCAAAGGATCAGAAGCTATCCGTGTTCTTAAGGGTTGAATTTGCTGCATATCCTTGGCTTCCTTTATAGCGGCAGCAAGTGATAGCCCTTCTCTGCATTCAGACTGCCCGAAGAATTAACAGGCAGAAACCTAAACAGATCAGTAGCATTTTACAACCTGGCAATGTATTAACCTGGCAAGTTATTATACAGGAGTTGAGCTAGAATTGGCCGATGCTATTGCACTGACTGCTTAACCTGTCTTCCCGATGAATGGCTATTTTGGATTTTTTCAGTTGTTCAACATCTCACCTTTAAGAGCATTTTCTCATTTCTTAAGATATATATTGCTTTTATAGCCCTATTGACAATCATGCTAACACTGTGAGACCTGAAGTGCTCATCTTAACAGCAGAAAATGATCCTCCGACAGACTAGAGACAAAAAAGTACTCTATACTGGTGCCCCTGGAACCAGTTCTTTTCCTGTTCCACATTTCTGTTCAGTATCAAAATGCGTGCTGGAAACCATACCTGCTGCTGTGGAGAACCATCTACAGCAGACTTGGAGTGGTGTAAAGGGTAATCCATGTGTTATTCCCACCTCTAACCTCTGTGACGCTATTGCAAAAATCACAAAACGCAGGAATCTTTTCGTGCTGACAATGAGATCTATTGTTAATTTTGGTCCTCACTGGGGAGGGAAGGGAGGTTAAAGGCAAGGAGAGCATGTACCACTGTAGCTCCCTTTGTCAACCAGCAAGAAAGGGCAGCAGGGTTTTTTCCCTTTGGTATCAGTTCAGGACACTCGGAGCACCACCATCTGGATGCCAAGGAAGTGCAGGAAAAAAGCAATTTCGTTGAAATGAAGACATACCGCTATCTTCAGCCTGTTATATGTTAAGAGGAGGGCAGTCATTCTCCAAAATGCCTGAAGGCAGCTCTGAAGGCAGAGCTCATATATTCTCAGAGGTGCTTGAGCTCAGATCAGCTTTGAGGGGGAGAAAATCCTGCTTCCATCCAGTTCGTGCCAGAGGAGATCTCGTGAAGTAAATCAAAGGACACTAGGGACAAATCTGTGATAAAAGCATATCAAAACTTTGTTTAATTTGTTTGCACCACTGTTGTAAAGCAGACTCACCAGAGACAACATGATCTACAAATGGAATATGTTACTAAATCAGGACACAACTTACTGGAAGGATAAGTAATGATTTCATCTAAGTCATTACATCTCCCTATCAATAGCATATCTCTGCAGAGGGCACACTCACCTCTTGCTGAATATCATATAATCCTTGTAGGACAGACTTTAGATGCCTAACTTAAGGACATGACAAACCCAGCCACCCAAAAATCACTGGGTCAGGTGGTACATACATATGTACAATCAATGGTACATGCAATATTCAGCACATAATCCCTCCGGTGTGTAAAATTTGCTTCTTCTTAGATATGTGAGAAAGGAACACAAGACAGAAGAGAAGGGGGGTGTTTCTCCTGGATACAGGCATGTTCATGGGCACTGTGACCTCCAAGTTTGGCACATACTTATGGGATCAGTGTGCAATACAGATTGGACCAAATGAGCATGCATCACAATGTATGGACCTGCACATGTGCATCTCCAACCTGCTAAACTTTTGGAGCAAATACCCAAAATTTTCAAATGCTGCTCAGACAATGCATCTGAACAGAGCAAGAGTACGTGGACATAGGGGGGAGCTGCACAAGGTTAAAAATCAAGATGTTGGGTAGCTTTTCAGACAGCTTTTCCTTCTCCCTGCATCCCTCATTTCTGTCTTTCGTACTGTCAGAGGCTATTTTGTTCTCTTCTTCCCATACTTGTTTCTATGCAGCTGCTGTCCATGATCTTCCTGGTACGTAGCAAACAAAAAACAGACTAGGGACAAAATAGGCCCCCTGAGAAAGCTTTCAGGAGAACTGGCTACGCAGGATTTGGCTGAGGTTCTGAATGACTTCTTCGCCTCGGTCTTCACTGGCAAAGGCTCTGACTGCACCACCCAGTTCTTAGAAAGTAGATGCAGGGACTGTGAGAATGAAGACCTTGGGCCCACTGTAGGAGAGGATCTGGTTCGTGACCATCTTCAAAATCTGAACACGCACAAGTCCGTGGGACCTGATGGAATCCATCCGCGGGTCCTGAAGGAGCTGGCAAATGAAGCTGCTAAGCCACTGGCCATCGTATTTGAAAAATCATGGCAGTCAGGTGAAGTTCCCGATGACTGGAAAAAGGGAAATATAACCCCATTTTCAAGAAGGGGAAAATGGAAGACTCGGGGAATTACAGACCAGTCAGTCTCACCTCTGTGCCTGGCAAAATCTTGGAGCACATTCTCCTGGAAGGTGTGCTAAGGCACATGAAGAACAACAAGGTGCTTGGTGACAGCCAGCATGGCTTCACTAAGGGGAAATCCTGCCTGACCAATCTGGTGGCCTTCTATGATGGGGCTACAGAATTGATGGACAAGGGTAAAGCAGTTGACGTCATCTACCTGGACTTGTGCAAAGCGTTTGACACTGTTCCACACGACATCCTTCTCTCTAAATTGGAGAGACATCAATTTGATGGATGGACCACTCGGTGGATAAAGAACTGCCTGGACGGCCGCACAGAAAGAGTTGTGGTCAATGGCTCAATGTCTGGCTGGAGACCGGTAACGAGTGGTGTCCCTCAGGGATCGGTGTTGGGACCGGTCTTGTTTAACATCTTCGTCGCTGACATGGACAGTGGGATTGAGTGCGCCCTCAACAAGTTTGCCGATGACACCAAGCTGTGTGGTCCGGTTGATACGCTGGAGGGAAGGGATGCCATCCAGAGGGACCTCGACACGCTTGTGAGGTGGGCTGATGCCAACCTTATGAAGTTCAACCACGAGAAGTGCAGGGTCCTACACCTGGGTCGGAGCAATCCCAGGCACAGCTACAGACTGGGCAAAGAAGAGATTCAGAGCGGCCCTGCAGAGAAGGACTTGGGGGTGCTGGTCGATGAGAAAATGAACATGAGCCGGCAGTGTGAGCTCGCAGCCCAGAAAGCCAACCGTATCCTGGGCTGCATCAAAAGGAGCGTGACCAGCAGGTCAAAGGAGGTGATCCTGCCCCTCTACTCTGCTCTTGTGAGACCTCACCTGGAGTATTGTGTGCAGTTCTGGTGTCCTCAACATAAAAAGGACATGGAACTGCTGGAACAAGTCCAGAGGAGGCCCACGAGGATGATCAGGGGACTGGAGCACCTCCCATATGAAGACAGGCTGAGGAAGTTGGGGCTGTTCAGCCTGGAGAAGAGAAGGCTGTGTGGAGACCTCATAGCAGCCTTCCAGTATCTGGAGGGGGCCTATAGGGATGCTGGGGAGGGACTCTTTGGCAGGGACTGTAGTGACAGGACAAGGGGCAATGGGTTAAAACTGAAACAGGGGAAGTTTAGATTGGATATAAGGAGGAAATTCTTTCCTGTTAGGGTGGTGAGACACTAGAATCGGTTGCCCAGGGAGGTTGTGAGTGCTCCATCCCTGGCAGTGTTAAAGGCCAGGTTGGACAGAGCCTTGTGTTGGATGGTTTAGTGAGAGGTGTCCCTGCCCATGGCAGGGGGGTTGGAACTAGATGATCTTGAGGTCCTTTCCAACCCTAACCATTCTATGATTCTATGAATCCTCCTCCTTAGCAATGTCAGCTTCTGGAAACTTCCTTCATTCTCCCTCAGTCTCCATCTTTGTCTGGTTTTTAGCATAACCTCCCTCCGTCTTCTGCAGGCAGGTCTCTGGTTCAGTAATGCCAGATGTTTCCATTTAACAACACAGCTATAGCTAAAACTGACCCCCTTATCTTACCTTATCACATGCCTACCCTGTCTGCAGTTGGGAAACCTATTAGCTTCTGCATCCAGGCAGCACACACCCTCAGTGCTATTTTCAACATTATCATCATCTTCCCTCTTCTCCCCAGACTGATGCCATCATTTAATCCTGCTGACATTCCCTCAAGAGTGTCCTACAGAAATATCTATTATTATTTGTTCCCACAGTAAGGTGCTGATAGCTTCATCCTCAGTCTCTGTAACCTTCTCTGTTCTGGCCCTCTTGATGCTCGCCTTGTCTTCCCTCAAAATGTCACAGTTAAAATTAATTCCTTGCTTCAGTTCCTTAGCAAACCACACTAAGTCCTTTCACTGCTTCACCTTCATCCTCTTTGTCGAGTTCATGGTCCAGCCTTGCAAAAGTTTCCCTAAAACTACCCCTAAGGCTTTTCCTCCTTTCCTCCAAACTGCCCATTTCACTTTCCTCTTCATGGCGCCTCCTTCTCCCATCTCAACACAATGCAACAGAAAACCTCCACCCATAGTGCACCAAAGAGAATGTGAAACCTTACCAATCTTCAAGTTTTCCATAGGTTTGAGACATTTTCAGGAAATCAGGCTTCTCTGTGCTATTTTTCAGTCATCCTTTGGTCTCCCATCTACTACTTCCTCTGGTTTTGAGGTATTGCCTTTGATGAAACACATGCAATAACTCTCTTGCTCTGTAGTCCTCAGAGGAGGCAAAGTATGTGCAGGGCAGAGGACAAATCAATGCCATGCTCCTACCCAAGTTGGCCTTGCTTGGATTTACCTCAAAGTAAACCAGAGTCAGTCTTCATTTGTTATTTGCTCTTCTCGTAGGGGACCCACAGCTCATCCTGAGTTGAAAGCATCCTTTTTTTTTTGTTGGGGGGAAACCCTGCTGCTGCAGGTTTCCTGCCTCCATTCTAAATTACTAGGAATGGAGAGTATTTAAATATCTGTGATAGACCTGGTATTATATTAAAATCACATTGAGGAAAAGATCCCTCTGGAAAGTGGAAAGGAATTTATGAATTAGGTTTGGAGGAGAAAGTGCCTCAGGATATCTGTGTCCAGAATGAATTCTTTTCCCCATGGGTTAAAAAATAAAGTGACAACGTGACCACGAGATGTTTTCTGATTAGACTCCTTCGGGCAGAGTTTAGCATATTAGCCACCATCCAAAGGATGTTCCTTCATCTCTAACTTGTATGTGGTGCGTGAGCTGGATGTGAGGCTTAAAAATATTTACTGTAACCCACGCAGTTTCCCAGCAGCTTATTTCAGCTCTCTGATTTACAAAACAATATTTGCCTGAGAGCAGACACCTCTGAAATACTTTGTAATTAATACATGCATTTTCTGATTCCTTAAAGACAATGTTCATAATAGATTAGAAAGATCAGAGATGCCACAAAGATTTCTAAATAACAAGTTGTGATTAAATAGATTAGAGTGTCAAATAGAATTCTCAAACAGTGTATCAAAGCTAATAAACAAAAAAGGAGTACAGCTCTTTTATACTGATGATTTAAGAAAGCATGAACAAGAGTAATTCATTCAGCTTTGTGACCCAGAGTATTTGTAGGTGGCTGGTGATTTTGGGCACCCTGCACTAGATTTAGAGGGTTAAGGTTTTAGACCCTGAATCTTCAGACTTCTTTTATAAATGATGAAGATGCTACAAAAAAAAAAAAAACATGCAAAATTAGAGGGTTTCAGTTTGCCAGTGTCAGCCATGATGGACGTTATAGCCTGCAGCAAAGATTGTCAAGTCATTTGTAATAGATTTTCAATAATGTTGCAAAATACTTAACTGCATTGCTTGTATATTTTATGTCTAGTTAATTATAGCTTATATAAAACATTATGATGCTCCATTCACATGCTTAGAATTTAATTCATTTGTAGTTTACATGCTCCTAATAATGAATGTGTCTTCATGATCTTGGTCCTGAGACTTGTAAAAGGCACAGCTTTTCAGCAGCTTTAAAGGTAACTCTGTCACTGACAGTGATAAAGTTTACTGAGTCCTACAAAAACTTCCTCCTTCACATAACCTTTGATGAGCATTTGTTGTGCAAAGGGCAACAGACAGTATATATAGACTACCCACATGAACAAAAGCACAGGTTGCACTCAGACTCCCTTGAAAAGCCTATGAACCAGGTAGTAACTCACTGCTGCTGGCCTGAGGATTTATATTAATGCAGTAGATAGCCAGTGTCACTTCCCTGGTAGAAAACACAAAAAAACACTGAAGTTGGCTGAATATGCTTTATCTTAGGGTACGACAGTCTCTTCTATCTGTTGGGATAGGAGCTGGTTTTCTAATCTGGAGCATCCTGAAGACTTATTCCAGCCTCTTTTCAGGAACAGTAAACTCAGTCAGTCATTCAGATACATTTTTAAACATTGTCTGATATAAACAAATTGGAAAACACATGAATATTTTGCTCAGAAGGATTAAAAAAACCAAGGAGCACGTATACCTTTGGCAGGGTTTGCTAAACATTGTGCTGTTATAGACTAACACAGCCATGTTTCTTGCTAAGGATAGCAGCTGTCTGTAAGAACCCAATTAGGTAATTTGGCCATTTATGCTGCGCATCAGAAATCCCCATGTTCTTATTTTTCCTCACCATCAGTGATACTACGAGAAGGTGTAGCTAACTGTTTCCATGAGCCGCAGAAGGTCTCCTCTCTGATTTAGCATGGGGACACACGAGATCACTGTAAGCCATACTGTTGGGGCTGAGGAACCAGCCTTTTTCTCCTTTTAAATCGGAAGCCACACACAGAGCTTAAAAAATTAATGACTGGCTGGGTGAACGTTGTCTGCTGAGCAGTTTGGTCAATGCACTGCATCAGTTCTTTCTCATGCAATAGAGATCTCTGTTTTACTAACATGCACAGCACACATTTACTTGCCAGAGTTACAAAATACATAAGCTGATAAAACAACCATTTTCTACCAAGGCTGAAAAAAGAGTTGCACCTTTCTGTGAGAGCCACAGCTCCATCGGCAAACAGGAGGCTTCACACAAGGGAAGCACAACACGTAACCACTTAATAAAAACAACCCCAGCCCACCAGGGAACCAGCAGAATTTACAGGCGCTGTGCTGGGAATGGCAATCCAGCTCCTGCGGTCAGCACAGCACCGTTAGCAAACACACAGAGTAGTTAATATTTGGAGGTTGTTTTAGCTTTATTTGTGCGTCTTGACAGGTGGCATTTCCAAGACAGTACAAGCCTCTGCTCAGCTGGACTGTTATTGATTGTGAACACACAGCTGAACTTTGAAAAATCCTTACATGACAGAGAAATAAAGAAACAAAGTTCCCAGAGTCATTTACACGGGGAAGGTTATTCCATGAGGTTTTTATCAGCCTTCCAGTCCCATTCAGTTAGAGGCAAATGCCTTGTGCTATTACTAAAAGTGATCTGGAAACCACCCTCTACCTCAGCCAGGGATGAGTTCTGTGCCCTTTGCCCAAGTCTGTTTTTTCATTTGCTTCTAACGTGGGTGGGAGTTTTCTCCTGGGTGATGTTTCCAGGAGGTACAACCTGCTGTGGGGCTTTGTTCTTCAGTGGCTATCTGGCTGTCTGGCCCTCAGCCATAGGGATGCCCATATGGTGTCTTCTCTGGCAGCGCTCCGGCAAGGAAAGCTAAAATCCTGCCAGGCAGTAGGCACTATCCCTGCTCCCAGGCACCATGCAGATGGCTGTGAGTGAGATTCTAGACAGAGTTAGGCCTGCAAAGGGATAAATTCAAACACTGATGTGACATGGGAGTTGGACAACAGGTTTCATCAAAGTCACAGCTGGAACTACTGGCGACTCAGGTGGATGTGCCAACAGCGGCTGTAAGACCAACAGCGGTCTTGAATAACATCTGTGAATAAGTGTCTGAGACTCCTGCAGGCAGTTTACAGTAGGGAACTTCCTGATGCCACGTATGAAAACAACCTGGGCAACTGTCCTCCCCAGCATCATGCCTGTCCAGCTCTTTACCATGAGGAGCACAGGGAAAGCCCCAAGAGGCTTAAAGCTGTTGTTACCCAGAATGAGACAAATGGAGGGAAAATAAACTAAGCAGTTGTTTCACCAGCTGAGATGACTGTTTTGGTTTCTTAGCAACTGTGGGGAAAGAAGCTGCTTGAGATCTGAGCTGTCTGGTCAAATCCAGCAGGCATCCTTCCACCCTCCTCTCTGCTCATCAGCACAGGGAAACCACACGGCTGGTGGGAAGCCCTTCCTGCACAAGGCAGGATGGTAAACAAGCCCGCTCCTCTCCACTGAGGGAGGACGGAATGAGCTGCCCATCAGTCTTCACATGTGGTTCCTCCAGATGCGGAAAGGTTGCTTAGGATTAGATTGCTTTTCATTTTCATGAGCATGGAAAAGAGAAGGAAATCTTGCACTAAGAGCTGCAATCCGTGATGTTCCCAAGTTGAACCCAAATCAGGAACTGCAGCAGAGGAGAAGTTGGGCTGTGGCTTTTCTGAGCCTCGGTGGCAGGTCCGGGCTGGAGAGGAGCAGGAGGACACTCCTGCAGTGCTGGCCATCAGCCACTCAAACTCTGCATACTAAAAATGAGCCTAATGGCTTGGTGCAGCCAGAGCCCTGCATTCTTCCACACCAGGCACTTGCCTCCTCTCCTGGCAGTGCAGGTGACTCAGTTACAGCATCTTTCAAAGGTTGCTGCTCTGTGATCACTGCTTTTGAGTGCATGAAAAGCTGTTTATGGCTGTTTTCTCAGTGATCAGCAGTATCTCTCAAGTCCCTTGAGCAAATCCACAGAGAGAAAGGGCTGATTTTTGCCAGTTTCAGATTTCAGTGAACGTCTGTGCTGGAGGAGGTTTCAGCACTGGTGCAGTGTTTGTGCATGTCTCTGTACTGGAGCGGCCATTTCATTGTTTTGGTTTGTCAGGGAGTGTTTAAATCATTTAAATTCATGTCTGACATACTGGTTGTGCTCATTGCTAATAGGTTATTTCTATCCATATTAACACTATCTCATTCATTCAGATAAAAGTACAAGGATGCTGACCTGTAGTTAATCCTACATATCCCTGACTTTTAATTTAATGACTATTAAATATTAATGGGAGCAGAGAGTGGAAGTCAGATCACCTTTTCAATAGCTTAGTGCCCCTGTCACCAAGCTACAATGTCATCCTTGATCTTGCTTTTTTATTCCCTTTCTCCCAGTCTCACTAACAGGACAAAGAAAGCTGCATTTTAGAGAAGACTTTGCAGTCAAGCAGCTACTGCAAGGATTACAGCTCAGCCAGAATCTCCCATCTCCTGGGCAGCTGTTCAAAACACCATGGTGTTGGATAAAAGGGGTTTATTTTCTGTCCAGATCCCGGGAGAGTGTCCTACACCCCAGGCCAAAGGCTGCTGTAGAGAAGAGGGGGATGCACACAAACACAGACACTCCTAAACACCCCCTCACCCCGATGTTGTGCAGAAAATAATTCACTATTCAAGGAGGGATGTGGAGGGTGTCTGGTGCCTACAGCCCTCCCCACAGCATGGGAGTGCTGGTCATGGATCTACCAGGCTCTGCTTGTGCAAAGTTCATTAAAAACACCACAGTCTAGTGCAGAACCCAGAGGCTCTGGTGCAAACCTTCATTACTGCAACGCCATGTGTCCTGCTGTGTTCCTGCCCTGGTGGTGGGAAAACTCTCCTGGCTGGTCAGGGGTACAAAAGTGATTCCTCCCTTCCAGAGGAGAGAGCTGAACATCACCCTTTCAGCTCCTAATGAGCATTATAATGTCTTGACTCTCACAAGGAAGCACCATTGCTCCTTCTGGTCATGCACCAAAGAAAGCCATATCCCCCACATGATCCTCCACAGAACACAGTGGGCGACAGTGGTGGTGGTGGTGCAGGGATCTCTTTCTCTACATCTTCCTACACCTTTTATTTTCATAGTCTTTTCTTTTGCATCAGGCAGTTGTCACTGCATCCTTACAACAGCCATACCTAACTGCTGGAGGTATTTGTCTATGCTTAAATCTATGTATCTTTAGCTGATGGTATTTTTCTGATTATAAAGCTAATGAGATAAAGCAGAACTCAATCAAAGCAGCTTGGCTTGGAGTGCATTAATACTTGATACTACCTTTTACTATTGTAATTATGACTTATTTACTTTTTAAATTGCTATCTATCTGGTTTACTTAGCTCTATGAGAGACATTTCTCAAGAGTATCTTTCTGACTATAGTGTTTTACTTTTGCAGAAAAATGCAGGCATTTAGTGAGATGGAAATTACTTCCTTATTATTTAAAATTAATTCAGCCTGTCAAAATGAGCTCATTGCCATGCACAGTGCTTCCTTTTTAATTCAGTCGCAGCCTTTCTAGCGATTGAAATTCTCTGCTGAGATGATGCACATAGCAGGCTTTTTATACATATTAAACACTACATATTAGGAGGATTAAGGCCGCATATACTTTTTAGAATAAGGCACACAATTATGAAACAAGTTTTGCAGCAGGGATAAAGGAATGCCAGTTTTCCATCAGTCTTATAAACTGCTTTGCTAGCCAAGAATGAAGCTGAGAGGATGCCTGATGGGAATAGAAAGGGCTCTGTTTCCTGCTCCTGCAGGACTCCAAATTTTGCTAAATCAGGACAAAAGCAGAGAAAATATTTACATATAAATAATTGGGATGCCAGTGCTCCCTCTCTTCCTCAGAATGAAAAAGAAGAGAACAGAAAGCAGAAGAGAAGAGGGGAGATTGAAACTTGTGATGGATATAAGAAGAGAAAACCTTAACAGTGGGAGAAAAGTGCCTGTCAGCTGCAGAGTGAGCAAGGAAAACCAGGGGGGAAGAGGAGGAAGGAGAGATTTCTGACAGCAGCGCCCTGACATTTGGTTGGGTCCACAGGAGCTTCTTCAGGACTGAGAATCAATTAAGAGAGAGGGGAGAGAAGAAAAGGCAGCTTTTAAAGATCTTCATATTTCCCACTCCATCCTCGGAGCCACATGGCTCCCACTGCATTCCCTCCTAATAGCAGCTGAACAACTTACACCAGAGGTTCAGTCCTCTGGAGTCAGCCCAGTGTGAGAGGAATCACCCCAGTGATTCACCTGCCCTTGGCTGATGTCCTGGTTGCACTCTCTGAAAAGAGGGCATCAGGAAAAGAAGAGCTGGGAATGGGGGCAGCACTCAAGGAAAACCCTTGCTTGGGAGGGCACTTGCAAATATTGACATTCCCGTAATAAGATGGTGACCATGGAAAGTATTTTTCTATTCAGTGACTGAAACAAACTACTCGCTAAAAATTTTCAATCCATTTGGCCACAACATAGACAAGACATTCAGTGTCATTCCTATCTTCAAGAGGGACGGTATGGGGAGCAGTAGACATGGCAGTGTGACCTCAGTCCCTGGGGAGTTGATGGAGCAAATAATCTTGGAAACGATTTCCAAACACAAAGGATATGAAGGTGACTGGAAGCAGTCAGCATGGATTTACAAATCGTGACAAACCTGAAAACCTTGTGTGGTGACATGACTGCCTTGGTGGTCAAGGGGAAAGCAGTAGACATTGTTTATCTTGACTTTAGCAGAGCTTTTGGCTGTGCTCACCATAACAACTTCACAGACAAGCTGATGAAGTGTGAGCTAGCTAAGTAGACAGTGATGTGTATTAGAAGGTGCCTGAGATGCCAGGCTTAGAGGTCTGTGATCAGTGTCGTGAACTCCAGCGGGATGATAGAGCAGATAAACAACTGGAGGAAGTGGCTGATGCACCAGAGGTTTGTGCTGATATCCAGAGGTACACCTGCAGGCTAGAGAAATGGGTAGACAGGAACCTTGTGAAGTTCAATACAAGGAAACTCCCAAGTTATGCACCTGGGGAGGAACCCCATACACCAGTATATGCTAGGGGCCACCAGATGGGAAGCAGCTTGGTAGGAAAGCACCTTGGGTCCTTGTGGACACCAAGCTGACCATGAACCAGTAATGTCCTTTGGGGTAGAGCAGGTCCACAGAATGCTCTGCTCAGCACTGGTGAGGCCACACATGGGGTGCTGTGTCCTGTGTTGGGCTCCTCAGTCCGAGAGCTGTGGCCATACTGGAGAAAGTCCAATGAAAGGCCAATAAGATGATGAAGGAACTGCAGCATCTCTCCTGTGAGGAAAGGCTGAGAGATCTGGGATTGCTCAACCTGGAATAGAGAAGGCTCAAGGGGAACCTTATCAGCGTGTATTAAGTATCTGATGGGAGGCAGTAAAGAAGACAGACCAGGCTCTTCTTGGTGATGCCCAAGGACAGCGAAAGACACAACTTTTGCTGTCAGACCAGGCACAAACTGACATGCAGGAAATTCCACTGAAACATCAGAAAAAAAAGACACTTTTTTATGGTGTGCATGGTCAAGCACTGGAGCAGGCTGCCCAGAGAGGTGGTGGAGGCTCCATCCTTGGAGGTACTGAAAACCTGACAGAATGCGGCCCTGAGCAGCCTGCTTACCTGACCCTCTTCCGAGCAGTGGGGTAGGACTAGGAACCCCAGAGGTCCCTGCCCACCTCTGCAGTTTCCTGAGTCTATGACACTGAGACAAGAAAACAGCAGAGGACTGGCAGGTGGAAAATGTGAATGTTGGTTTAGGGATTTGCAGTAAAAGGTCAGTAAGACACAATGGTGCGAACAGGTGCCCCCATGATCACCACTGCAGCTGCAGAAGTGTTGCAGCCTGCCCCATAATCAGCCACATTACAGCAGGAAGGGAGCATCTCCCACTAATGCTGTCTTAGTTGGTCAGTAAGAGCTGATGCAAGTAATGCTCTGTAAAATAAACCTAGTGGCAGGAGCAGCCAGCTTCACACCCAACCATTGGGATCACCCATCCCAAAACCAGCTCCCTTGCCGGTGGGCACCAACGTTAATACACTCCCCGTCCCTGGAATTTAAAACCTCAATAACTGCAGATGTGCTTTAACTTGTGTTCCTTTAGTGGATGCTTCTGGTGAAACAGCCACCTGGGAACTTCTGAAGTGCCAAAACTGTACAGATAAGGGGACATGAGAAGAAATCAGATTTCTTTCCTCCCATGTTCAGAGCCGCCTTTGTCCCACCAGCAGCACATCCGAGGTGGGAAGCACACCTGGGCTCTTACCTCCCTCTCTAGGTTTTGTTTGAGATGTTAGCTATTAGCTAAGGATCCTGACACCAAACTATTTTGGGGCAGCAAGGTGTTGGCTTTTGCAAATTTAGCACGAATTGCTGTGAATCATCAGGAACGTTTTATAGATAAAGTTTCTGAAGTTAAACAGACCGTGTTTTAATTTAATGCCTTTCATCTGTGCATTGCAAAACAGTAGAGAAAAACACCCCAAATTTTTCAGATAATCTAGTAGATTTTAATCTTTCCTTTTTTTAATAAAGTCTGGTAGCTTAGAAATTGTTTAATGAGGGATCCTAAAGTTATTATTTTTTTCATTTTGAACATTTAATAACGGTCTCTGGCATATTCCAATTTTACGTTGTTTCGAATTGTATTAGAAGTAATGTTCATTAATTTTCTTAGTAATGCCGCTTCCTTTGGCATTGCCTGTGTCGCTGTGAGTGAGCCGGTGACTCTAGGTACAGCAGTCCCCTCTAGTGGGTAAAATCAGACCGGCCCAGTTTTGCAGGACCTGCTGCATCCTGCCTGTTAGCACTGGCTGGAGATAAAAGCTTTGCTTTTTCTCCCGGATACCCTGAAGATTCTGAGTCGATTTTATCTCTTTTTTATTATTACTGTGTATTTACAGTGCATTATTTTTGTTCTGAATTATCACAGGAAGGAGAGAGAGGCACACGAGGCTCAGGTTCAGTTCCTACATGCGAACCTTCCCTCAGAGCATGTATTCCCTCCACACCCTAGATATCCTCCTGCTACAAGTGCCATCAAAACTAGCAGTTTCTGCTTGAAATGCCTTATTTCCACAAAACATTCTGGAAGTTGAAATTGTTGCTTTTGTTCAAAAGTTGACCAGGTGATTCCTAAAGGACAGGTTGACCCGAGATCACCACTCAGCTCCTGGCTCAGCAGCTCACCTAAACCCACTTCAAAACCTTTATACATTGGCATTTTCGGATTGAGAATTATGCCTTTTTGTATTCCAGTCTTCTGTGAGCAAGAAGCAGTGATGTTTAGGTTTTAGGAAGCCATCATGGTCAATAGAATAAAGAATACCCTGTCCCCAAAAACCATGACTGCCCTTTTGTTACAATTCTATTACGAGGCAGATATAAGGGAGTACTGTTTCTAACACCTCCCATCTCTTTCTCACTTTTCTCTTTCATAACTGTGGTAATGTTTTTAATTAAGTTAAAAGAGGATGTTGCACCCAGCTCCTCAACAGCTTCCTGAATTTTGCAATCTATCCCATCAATCGACTGAGATCAGAACACTGTCTCCGCTGGTACCACCACGTGCACTGGGTGCAAGCCACAGATATTTGCATGAACCAATTTATCTCTTAAAAATATTTCTTCTTGACTGAAGCATAAATTGCCTTTACCCTAATGCACTAGGTAATGAATTGCATTTGAAATATGTTTATTTTTAGCAAATAAATGCTAATGGCAGCTTGCTGTTAAAAATAGACAGTATACTTGGCACAGAAATAAGGGCTGGGGAATCTTTCTTCCCCTGAGCAGTTGAAATGCCCTTTGTGTAAGTCATCTGGGGAGAAAGCGTGATGTCCCTGTGGAATTTAGTCCCTCCAGCTGGGGAAATTACTAACAGCAAAGCACCACTTGTTACCTGAGACCTGGCTTACAAGTAGCCTCTGCGGTCCAGTGTCCCCAGGGGGCTGTTGTACCTCCTGCGGGGCAAGGGTGTAGGACGGAGACAGCACCTTCTTCCTTTCCTCTCTCTCTGCTGGACATCAGCGGGTGCAATATGGGGTTTTTATGTGCCTCCAGCCTGCCTGGCTGCTGGAGCATTTTGGCAGGGGGAGCGTGTTGGGGTCCCCGGTGTTGCTGTCTCCCGTTCCTCCTCTCTCAGCTGCTGTGCTAGCCAGCAGGCTTTATCCTAGACAGGCTTTTCCTAATGCCTAAGTGAAATTTCCCTGGCTGCACTATAAGCCCATTACTTGTCACATCCCCAGAGAGAATGATTTATCCCCTTCCTTTTTGCAGCAGCTTTTTTTATACTAAAGAGTGTTATGTCCAGTAAGTCTCCTTTCCTCTAGACTAAACAGCTTAATTGCCCATGTTTTCTCTTACATTAAGATTTCCAAGGCTTCTCATCTCTCTTGTTGCTATGCTCTTGTCTTTACCCAGTAGGTCCACTTGTGTCTTACAGTGTAGTGCCAAAAAACAGCCATGCAGCTGATGCCTTGCAGAGTAGCCTGGTAGATAAATTTTCCTGCTTGCACATCCTTGTAGGGCCCTTGTCTTTGGCCCCATGAACTCCTGTGGTCAGTTGATCCCTAATATACTGTGTACAACTCCTTCTTCCCGTGCACACATTGCTACTGGATCATCACTACACTAGAAATGGCTCCTTTGAGGAGAGATGATGTTAACCTTCCCGCAGGAAGTGTTCAGTTACAGACAGGGAAGTGTTTTAGAAGTGAAGATGTGACACGAGCCTGCTTGTGTAGTCTCAAGTCAGGACTGGCAGCTGCCACTATGGGGTTTTATGTCCCCTAAATTTGTACAACACACAAGCCCTGCTAAACAGAGATTACAAATCTAATTTTGAACATTATTTTCCAGCATTTTGCTTGTAAGGTGGGTTCAAGAAGGGCAGCATCTCCTTCTTGCTGCCAAAAGATCTAACACACTGAGCTCTAGCCAAAAAAATGCTGCCTTCATTTGGCAAAAAGGACCCAGTTTTCATGGAGGATGAGACAAGAAAGCCTAGTTTGAGCTGCTGCTGTTTGAAAATTACCTGAAAATGCCGCAAATTATAAGCTTAACAAGGGAAATCCCCAAATCCTGAAAAATAACCTAGTAAATATGATATATTTATCAAGAGAATGTTCGAGTCTTGGAGGAAAACCAAAAAAATCCCCATGGGAAGTCCTAGATAGACCTGCAGTGCTTCTCATTATCATCCTAGGAGTTGGGTTGGTTCTAGAATCAGAAAAAAACCAGAAAGGTCCAAAAAGCTTTCCAAGAGATGTAAATTGTAACAGAAAACATGACTGGGAGTCTAGGTAAAAAGTACTAGTTTAAGAAAAGTAAAACTGATTCCTTATTTACTGGCTTTATAATGGCCTGGGACCAAACCCATTGCTTCATAATTCTTAACTGCAACCTAAACTGGGGTTATAATAATCAGAAGTCAGGAATCCCAATTAAAGAAGATTTACCCACAGCGGCATGTGTTTCATTAGCAGGTGACATGAAGAATCAATATTTTATGACCTGCCACATATTTGAGTCATCTGTCATGTGTGATCCTAAGATGTTGAAGTTATTTGACAGCTCTAAAGCAGAAGGAAGCAAAACAGAAAAGAAGGGCTTTGCTGGTGTCACTTTCAGATAAATTTAACAGGCAATAGTCTACAACAAGCAATTAAAACACATTGGTCTCTTATTACAGAACAAATTCCATTCTGTGAGGCCTGGGGGAAATGCATCTCATAAAATCTGCTATTTTTATATAAGACAGCACAAACTATGCTTTCCCTGCATGGAAAAAAGGGAAGAAAAAAAGGCAGAAATGCTGCCTCTTAGCAATGTGCAGATGAATACTGATTTTGGCACCTTGCATAATAGGGAAGCAGAAAGATCCACCTGCAAAGCTTCAATACATGTCTTCTGCTGGGGTCCAGCTACTGAGTCCTCAGCTACCACAGACCTATACAGGAACCTACCCATGTGGAAGATACTGCATGTCTGTTGTCCGGATAAAAAGCACAGCAAAGAAAGGAGATCAGATTATACAAAAAGGAGGAAAAGCTGAAATGCCTGTGCAGTTACCTGCAGTTTTAGAAATGTCATGACTGCTCGTGCTGGTTTTATTGCAAGTTCCAGCTCTGAATCAGACACTGTACTTGAATCTCAGCTTTTCAAAAACAACCGTATTTGTTCCTCATAATTGCAAAGAAAACCCCTGGCTCAGGAAATGTGAGGTAAATAAGGCAGAAATCAGACTTTTCAGAAGCTCATGTTTGTGCGTCTCTCTGGTTTGCAGTGGTTTGTGGCTCATTAAGGTTCTCTGGAAAACAAGGATTTCATCTCACTAGCAGTGTTGACAGGATGTGTCTTCTCTCTCTTGTGGTGTGGAATAAAAAAGGAGATGTTTTCATTGGTTTAAATTTGCCAGTTTTCAAAGTAGCCAAGGCATTTTTTATCAGAGCATTTTCTCTCATTTTCCACATCCGCCTAGAATAACTCCTTTGATGCGATAAAAACAAGAAGCATCCAAGAAAACTTCCATCTCAACGCATTGGTATTTTGCACTGAAAATCCCTTCAATATAAAGTTCCTATGGGCAATACCAGGAAAGCCTGGGAAAGTCAAGAAATGTGAATAATGGCATTTTTTCCTGTCTTGAAGCAATTGTTAATCTGAGATTTTGCTAGCAATGGGGTTTGAGAAACACCTTGGTGAAGAAAGAGGGTGGACACACAGTACTGCAGGGGCTGTAGGAATGACCAGAAAGCTCATCTCCAGGGTTCAATGACCCATCCCTTAGGGAACACCATGAAACAACCACATTTGCCTCACCACAACCACAGCTGATGCTTTCCATTGTGTTACCCACATGGAGCAAGCCACTGCACAACTGCAGATGCTCAGTCCATGGCACTGGCCTCTCAGCATGGCTCAGAGGCAGCCCAAGATGTGTGCTAGGACACCTCTCCCTGGTCTGCTCAACAGAGGCTCAATGGCTTTGTCAGGCACATCAGGACTAAAAAAAGCAAGTTTTTCTCTCTCCTTGAGTTTCTGCTCATGTTTACTTGACTCACCCCAGCTGCAGGGACTTTGCAGCAGCAATCCCCTGCCCTGCAGTCTCAGAAACCCACGCAGCCTTTGCTCTTCCCTGGGGCTGGGGCGATCTGAGAGGATATGACTGCTAGAAAAGGGCTCCAAATTAGGAGATGTTTCAGTGTCTGAACCAATGAAATATTTAATCCCTGCTCTCTCTTGGATATGCATCATCACAGATTTACTTATCAGCTGCTCACTGACAGCAGCAGCTGACAAGGACGATGACAACTGACATGCATTAACCCAGCCGCACAACACAAGCTATCACTCCAGAGCAGAAATCCATCATTATTGTTTAAGCACCGAGGTGTCTCAGTTGGTGCCTGATACCATAGGCAGGCGATCCCTGCACTGAAAAGTCGATATTGCTGGGGTCTGTCAGAGGCGAGGGGCTCTCACCTGAGCCCTGGTAGCCCCAGCACAGACACCAGCAGCACCAGTCCCAGGGCAGCCCCAGTGCTGAGGGTACACGCAGGGTCCCCGGTGCTCCCACTGCTGGCCTAGCCATACCTTGATGGAGGAAAATAAGAGGGAAGGATGGACAGAAATAACTTGTTTAGGGGGTGGAAGGGTAGAAGCCTTTCTTAGAGCTTTCCTAGAGCTACCCAGCAGGATAGCACATTACACCCTGTACTCAAGGCTGCAGGTAAAGTGAAAGGGTTATTGCACAGCTCCTCAGGGAGTGCTGCTGTGGATGTTAACTGTGCAGACCAGACTTGTTATCCTTTTGTCTAAGCTTCCCCCTTTTTAACAGATGGGCTTCATTTCTGAGCAAATCTATATCAGTGTCTTCTTTACCTAATGGGTTGCACAGAACTACTGCTGTTCCTGAGGAAGTAGTGACTGAGCTTTGAGGAATCCTGATGAAATGGGGGCTTGGTTTGAGATGGTGGGATGGGTTTCTTCCCCCTCCCTGTTAGTGTTTTCCACCAGATCGGTTGCTTTTTGAGACCACCCTGCTGTCTCTTGCTGTTACAATGGCATCCTTACCTAGATAGGTGGCATTAACTAATGGAAATTGTCCATTCGTGTGTGTGTGTGAATCAGGTGTAGGGAAGAAGGAAGAAAGAAGCCACCAAGGCTCCTAAGCACTGGAGCGGATCTTAGGCTGTATGAGGTTTGATCCTTCTGGAGGACAGAATAAGGGAATGCAGCACCACACGGATGTCACATCCAAGTGTCAGAAGGCTCTGCTGGAGAATGAGACCTTGTAGAAAGAGCTGCCCTTCAGACCACTGATGGGCAAGAAACACCACAGGTTACAAGTGAGGTTCATATGGTTAAGGCTCCTGTATTCACACCTTCATACAGACAGGCCTCAAGGACAGGACCAGAGAACACTATGTAGTGAGATGTAGTGAGATGCTTACAGACTCATTACCTGAAGAGTTACTTGTTTAGTGTGTGTTGTGGGGACATCCCATACCAGAGCCATCACCAGGAGGGACAGTGTGTGGGAACCATAGCAGCATGCAAAAATGCGACAGTGGGGAGAGTAGGAAGCAGCTTTGAGGTGGCACTAGGGAGATGAAGCGATGCTGGGCGCAGAGGGTGGCATAAGGGGAGCACCTCTGCCGGCCAGGCCCCTGCAGGAAGTGGGAAGAGGCGAGAGCCAAGAGCTTCCTTCCAATGATCAGCTCCCACAGATGGGAGGAAGGCAATGCTAGGAGTGATGCTCTGTTCATTGCCATCACCATTTCGTATGCACAGCAGTTGCTAAGGCTCATGCCTTAAACTGCAGGGCTTGCTGGACACGCCAGGTCGTCACCTCCCTGTTCTGATGCCAAGGAGAAGGAGCCCAACCAGTACACTGTATCAGTCCTGTCATTCAGGGCTCCTGCAGACCAGCCTGCCTTCCCGCATGCTTTTCAGCTGGCAATTCCCTAACACAGCCCTCCCTTCTCTGTGGAGGGATTTTTTTTCTCTGCACTGTTAATCACAGTCTGCCTTCTGTACTGAGAGCTCTTCAGGGAAGGAATCTCCTCTTTTTCTTTTGCAAGAGTGCACTTAGCACTCCTGCAGCAACTCAGAAAAATGTTTAAGGGAATAATATAAATTAATAGCAATAATAAATCCTTATATATTGTCCAAAGCCTGAAGAATTGGTTTTGCAGGAATCCTGCAGAACAACTTTAAAGGGAAGACGACTGAAACAATGCCTTCATGAGCATCCAAAGTGCTCCTTGCTGCACATCAAACAGGTTTCCATGACGGATGGTGGTAACCAAAACCCTTGCCCTCTCCTTAGACCCTGGCTTTTCCATCTCCCAAATCCAGCCTTTGCTTAAGCTGAATATCACCTAACCCCATAGAGATCTTTTCAGTAGTTTGACACGTTATCTCATAGCCTTAGAAATTATTGTGGGCCTTAGGCACAGCCCCAGATATTTCCTGTTTGCCTAGAGAGTATATAGCCAGTTAATCAGTATTCCTCTGCTCAGGTAAGCTGATCATTAAACCACAGGTTTGAAACCTCAGACTAAAGCTTCTTCAGATCATTATCTTTCTGTTTCCAATAAACAAGTAACTTGGCACCTGGCTCTTTTTCAGAGGCACAAGTGGGATCAATGTTCACAGCAGGTTTTGATTGAAACCCAGCATTACAGCAGCCAGCCGCTCCAGGAGGAGTGCGTGCTCTGGGTGAAGGACCCACAGCCTTGCCTTGGCGAGCCCCTGCTCCAGATGTGCTCTGGACAAAGCACTCCAGCCACAGGACCCTTCCCCTCCACAGCAATCCCCAGCAGAGCCCCGCTCCCTTCCCTACCCACTCATCACGTTCTCTTTTCGAACCAACACAAAGCCCTACAAAGAGAAAGTTTGGAAAACTTTTGGAAACCCCTGGATGTGCCCTTGCACAGCAGGGAAGCAGGTGGGATTTGTGCCGTGCTCCCAGTTCACACAGCTTTGGCACTGGCCAAAAAACCAGAGGAATTCATTTCACACAATGAAAAGAAAGTTTAGAAGTTTGTATTATTCTGCAGCATGTAAGGTTCACCAGCACTCATGGTTTTCACTGTGTTTTCTGAGGTGTTTAAACTGAAGTTCTTTTGTATGTCCTAATTATTATGGTATAATTTAAAATCAGCAAATTATTTCAGGAAATGCCATTCACAGAAATGTCATTATAACATGCCAGTTTGGGCAGACAACTGTCACAGCCCTCCTCCTTTCTGCCAGGAGGAGAAAACCTCATTATATGAATTGGGAAATCATTCTGAGAAATCCAGTCTGGTGGAAAAAAAAAAAAAAGAGCAGAACTCCATTTGTGTCGCACCACTAAAATAAGCCCCATCGTAGCAGCTTCCTTATGCAGAGATTCTGGCTGGCGCCTTCAAGAGTCTGCTTTAATATCTTGGCTTTCTCCCAGGGCTGAACTCCTACTCTGTCTCTGCTGCGCAGACATGCAGGCTCAGACCAACGTGAAGCCTGAACAGCACACTCCAATGGGTGACTGGCTCTTCCCAGGCTCAGGCTTGCTCACAGCTCCCCGCAGGTGACGCTGGCCCTGGCACTGCCTTCTGCCCTCCCTGATGGCTGAGACAGGACAAGTACAGCTTTGTACCAGTGTCAACAAGGTTTGTTCTCCCAGACCAACTGTGTGCCCCTGTCAACTTCTGACATTGCCCAGCACAAGAGAACTCCTGGAAGATGGAAAGCTAACGGAGCTAGATATAAACTGATATTAACAAGATAAAAACCCTTTAAGAGTACACAATGACAATCCAAACATTTTCCGGCCAAGCTGCCCAGGACCTTATTGAGGTACCTCCAGTGCCATGGCTGGATCCTCGGAGAGGCTCTCAGTAAACAGGTACAGATCAAAGTTCATCACACTATTAAATAAAGACAATGCAGAGCTTTCTGCAGCTGCATCTGATCGCGTGGCTTGAAGGCTGACGAAACAAAGAAATATACCTCTGAATCCTCTGGGTTCCAGGAGAGCAACTGAAAAACAACTCCAGCAAATGTGCAGAATATAAATAAAGTAAAATATTTTCTCATTAAACAGTTAAAGAACAGGAAGAGTTTGGGAACCACTGTTCAGGGACTCCTGTTCAGTGACAGCAATTTATTCGGCCATCTGGGCAAAGAAAGACTGCAGCAAACCACACGGAGGAAATAAAAATAGATGAACAACAAGTAACTGATTTTGCTTGACTCGAGCCTACAACTCTGCGGAGCAGGAAGCTATTTCATGTGAAAGACATTATTGATGAAGGCATTTCAGCCTCTCTCCAGTCCTTCCAACAACATACTAGATCTCCCATGCCAGCAAACCTGTCTGGAGACGTGACTCCCATCCCAAACGTGCCAGAAACATCACCAAGTACAAAAGATAAATTGATGAGCCTTCTGGAAAGGGACCACCAGAGGAAGGAGCGTCTCTGTGGTGCTCCACAGTAAAAGAAAACTCTTTAGGATTAAAAATAGGAGGCTTTTTGCTGTGTTTGTTCATTATGATAAAAATCTTCCTTTCCTTGGCAGGCACAGAGCAAATATTGAGATGCAGGAAAACACTGCCCACTGTTCAGCAGGATCTGATCACTGCATCTCAGTGTTTCGGTACCCACCTTGAGCGGACACACAACCTCCTCCCCTGTTCTGCTGTGTGTGATGACAGCAGAGGGGAGGTGGTGCCTGCTCAGGAAGCACAGCACTGTAGCGCCAAGCTGTACAGCTGAGGGACCCAAAAGCTGTTGGTAGCAAGGCATGGGTAGCACAGCCATCATCCAGGGGAGCACTATTTCCATCAGCTCAAACTGGTGCCAGCAGATGATAGGGATGACAGCTATGACTTACTCCATCCTTGGATGGGTCTCTCTTCCCTCTGCCTGTTTTTCTCACCAACACATATGTGGTATTCTTGGAGCTGCATTCCAACCAGAGGAAAGCCACCTGAGCCAGGGATTAGGGAGGGTGTCAGGGAAGCTTGAAGCCTGCCCCTGTTCAGGATTTTGGAGCCTGTCACTGCCACTGGGTTATATTTAGCTGTAGTTGAAGCAGGATCATTGGCAAATGAGAAAACTGCTTTCTTTAATTTGCTCTAACCCCGGTTCTCAGGATCTGCGGTCAAAATTCACCTGCTCCCCCAGGCATGGTCTTGCTGACCAGAGCAGCTAAGCTGATTGCCATACGTACCTTGGCTCCCCCATTTTCACCAGGCTGCCCTGTTCCTTGCATTCCTACACCAGGCCAGTCAGCCCTTAAGCTGTCTAGCTTGTTTTATTGAGCCCTCCAGGGCTGGGGTTGAAATCTTAGACCCCCCTTCTGGAAAGCCATTTCATCCCCCATGAAGGCAGTCATGGTGCTCAACTGCACACCCCAACAGCACTAAAAATACCCATCCTCAAGCTGTGCTCAGACGAGATCTTTGACAGCCTGTTACAAACAACTAATCCAAAACTGCCTAATAATTTGATATTTCAGGCTGAAGATTATCTCCTATGCGTGGGAAGTAGTTTCTCTCTTCATGTCTCCATGCATGCTGTTAATCACTGTGTTCAGGATAATTATAACTCCAGGATCCCCACACCTCACTTAGTCCATCTCAGACTTTGCCCTCCAGTCTCACCCAGGTTTATGGTCTCACAGGAGCCAATGGCCCTCATCCACCCTGGGAACTGTGCTGAGATTAAATGAGTCACCCCCTGAGGGCTCTGTACCTCTTCAAGGACTACCCAGAGCTGCACAACCAATGCCCGACTCTCAGAGAGCTGACATTACGTGAGATAGGTACAATTCTAAACCCAATTTCTTCTCTCTCCCCCCAAAAACTCTCCTCACCTTTCTCAACCTTTCCATCTGGAAGAGAACAGGCACTTGAAGACGTCAAGACCACAGATGGGGATTTCAGACTAAAAGACTGTCCTGACACACCCTGGGCTCCACACTTCATTTCCAGATACGTCTCTCTGTTGATAACTCAGCACAGGCTGGTCAGACTTAATTGCTCAATCCTTTCTTTTTCTTTAATCACTTTGTCTTGACAACCACAATTTTCTCTGAAGTCTTTTACTCACTGTCGTAGCAGCTTCAAAAGCCATTCTATCTGGAGAAATAAGAGACGAAAGCCCAGAGCGTGATTCCCTACCGTGTCACTACTCTCCCATAGCACACTGCCTACAGCCAAACAGCCTCTGAACCGACAGCCATTTCCTCCTGTCCTGTGTCAGTCTCCACGTACAGCAACAGCAAAAGGGGAAAAAAGAAATGTAAAAATAAATTTACATTTTAAAACTACAAGGATTGGCCAGAGCCTGGCAGGGAAGGGCAGGACTTGGCCAGCAGGGTGGTCACTGGCAGCATTAAGCTTGCATTCTTGTGAATGACAGTATATGAGCTGCTGATGGCAAAGGTCTGTCCAGCTGTATGTCATACCCGGCTACCAGCAATCTGGACTGATCTGGCTGGATCCTTCAGTGTTTTTCTGTTCCTTCTTGGACAAGCATGTCTAACAAAACATCATGCTGTCTGTTCCGTGGTTAACTCTGACTCTCATTGCCCTCATGGCCCTGCAAGCACCCCCTCAGATGCTAAAAATGCCCTTTTGCTGCCATGATGTGAGCCTGGTGCCTGCAAAACAACCCGGGCCACCTTCTGACAGACATTGAGAAAATTCTTGGATGCTCTTGCAACCCTTCCCTACAGCCCTGGGAACATTTCCTGCAGCCTGTGCCCAGGGGTTCAGCTGCTGCCGCTGACAGGGTGTGCAGAATACCACCCCGCAGATGGACGGAGTCCCACCGTTCCACTCAGCTCTGGCTTCACAGGGCTTAAAAAACTCATCAATTTTTGTGTGATTCAAGTCTATTTTATTGCAAGGAAGTGCTGCAGCGGAAGAGCCAGCTCGCACCGTTCTGCTGAGATGAGCTTCTCCTCTAGTGCCGTGCGGACAAAACCATCACACAGTTTCAATACCAAAGTTTTGTCAAAGTTGTAGTAAGTCCTCAAGGTTTGCTGTGTACTGTCTTTAACCCCTGCCCTCTCAGGTGGTCTTCAGTAGCTGTAATGCCAGATCCTGCCTGCTGGGTTGCCAGGAGGAGGAGTAAATGCACTACGGCAGCTGTGGTGTGGACAGGTCATTTATACCGTTTTGTTGAGAAGATGCTGAGCAGTGAAACACTGAAATAGGGCTGCTAGTGAAACAGTTGGGAAATTTCTGTCCGTTCTTCCTTCCATCTCCATCGAACAGCCTTGTTCCCCCCTCACTGGGTCTAAACTGTAGTTCAGGGGCAGGCACCAGAGAGCGTAACTCCTGCACCTCCTGGCCACACAGCTATTTCCAGGTTAATCTGTGGACAGCATCCCCAAAGCATTTGCTAGAGTTTCAGCGTGGATCACCAGGGCTCTTACGAGTTTGGAGAGGACCCAAGTTGGTGCCTGGCTGCTTACAGGTAGCACAGATCTGGGTGGCCCTCTGAGCAATGCATAAGCAGCCCCCCAGTGAGGCCAGGGCAAAGGATGCTCAGTGCATCAGGAGTGAAGAGGCACCCAGAGCAGGTAGGCAAAAACTTAAAGAGGAATACACGTTATTCCTCTCTCATCACGTGGAAAACAAAACCATTCTCTTGGGCCACTCAGGTTTTGTTATGTGTTATAAATGGAGTATCTTCAAAGAGATGTGACTATCGAACACTGGCTGCCCTATGCAGTTAGGCATTTGTCTGCTTTTCATGCCTTTTATTACACACATCTGGATATCGCCCAGGCCCTGAATGCATGTTGCTATTTTAATTTTGGGGTGCAGTAACTACGAGTGGAGTTTTAACACACTTAGCATTGCACCAACCCTGATGTAAACAACAAAACCACCTACCTGTGGTTACAAGGAGCTGAGCCAGATCATAGGCAGAGAGGCAAGAACTCCAAGCACCTCATTAAAACTGAACATGTCCAAATTTTTTTGGCCTACTGCCTGGGCAGCAGTGTTATCCAAGGTGCCTCAGCATGTCTACTTTCAATTGCAGACCTTTCGCAGTCATGTTTCTCTCCTTCATCTCCTCCTGTACACCAAACACAGTGACAGCACTCAAGAGAGATAATGTTGCACTCTAGGCTAGAGGAATACTGTGGTGGTGCTGGGAAGAAATCTCTGGTTCTTCATTAGCCCATGGGCCTCTGCCAGCTGATGTGGTTTTGGAATAGCACCAATGTTGGTGTGACCATGAATGCCAGTTGCTCTTTAGCTCAGTAATTGTGTGTGTTTGGAGACAGAAATAAAAGATTAACTCTTGGAAAGGTGCTATTTTCCAAATGCCACTCAAATAAATGGCAAAGAAAAGTACATAAATATGGCTGGTGACAATTAATGGTGTAAGGTGTTAAGAGTGTTGGAGAAAATATATATTCAGACCTAGAAGGTCTGCCTTTTTCTCTAGGATTACTATCTACCTGACTGGCTTTATAGTAACAGCATGTAAGGACTATCTCAAATTCAGTACATGCTTTATACCTTGGCAGGGAGCAACCTGGACATTTCCCAGTGATTCATCTTCAAAACAAAGAAATATAATTGGCATCTCTCTGAAATTGTACATAATCACTAAAATGTGCAAATCGCTCCAGGCTGACTCTTCCCTAGCTCTGCAGTCAACAGAAGCGACTGCTTGAGTTGAACGGGTCGAATATGAATAATAACGGTGTTGTCAGGATTTGAGCCTAACAGGCAGCCTGTCAGGACTTTAAATAGAGAATTTAACAGCAGAGCACCTGGGTAGTTTGGGTAATACAGCTTCCATGAAGACTGCTTTCATTAGCTGATTTCTAGGCAACAGCACTAGAAAAGGGTTGTAAGTAGCTCTAAGAAAGGAAACTTCAAGGAGTCAAAAGCCTATGATGTGATACGAAGCAGACTGAGGGGTGTTGGATGTGAATGACTGATTTCTGCCTTATCAGCTAGGCACCATTGGCATTTATTAAATTTCCTTTCCATGTGTATAACACTTGGGCACAAAATTTGTCAAAAGAACTAATAAAGGTTTCAGTATGTTACAACTGAGACACTGAGCACTGCTGGAGATCCAATAAGCGCTGTTAAGGATTTGAATAACACAGGTACATGAAACTGTGATTAAAAATAATTGAAATAAATGGTTTATTCAGTTCTATTAAATTTAGATTGTTCCTAGGAGTATCAGGGCATATGCTCCTCATCATGCAACTTTGGCTTTCCCTGGATTTCAGTTTTACCAGCTCTGGATTGGTTTAAGAGGCTCGCAAAACCCCGTATCTCACTTGGCAAATGAACAGATTGGACCCTAAAGCACCTTTTCTTTCTTTTCTTTTATCTAGTAGTGCTACTTACCTATATTAATAATTACCATACTAATTATAGTAGTAACTGTATTAGTAAAATACACCAAAATTCCTGAACCAGACCATTTTTAATAGATTTTATTTATCACAAATGTGTGCATTTCTCATCCATTGTTTATCCTTGATTTTTGATACATGTTTTAAAGGGAGAAAGAAAGCTCATGGCACTTTCAGTAGCAAGTTTTCTTTTACAATTGGAAACTACCATCCCCATTACATACTTGCGTCATAGGAATGTTTTTGCTACAGTGAGTACTGTATTTCATATTCATATTCTGGCAAAAGCAAAGCTGATCCATTTGTCTTCCACAGGGCCCTTCTTAGCTCAAGTTATGCCTCTTGAAAAGCTTATTTATTACTTTCTAGTCTCAGCAACATTAATTAAAAGTTTCTTTGTAAAATATATCTGAACTACGGATATGTGTTGGGTAGTTTGGGCTATAATTTTCCTCCAAAACAAACTTTTATTGAAATAAAAGTCAATTTGTTGGAAGATGATGGGGAAGCAGGCATCAGGGTCTGCTGGTGAAGGGCTAGCCACTGACTGTCTCACCAGGTCATGGTACCACAACCCGAGCTCTCAGGCTGGGTATCCTGCTCTGGAGTGTCATACACACTGGTGCCTGTGAGTGAATTGGCAGCAGGGCAAGCTGACCAGGAGAGCCAAGGTGTGTGAGGGATTGGTGGGAATGGGAAAAAATTGGCTGCTCCATATAACGATGTAATGGGGGAGAGATATATTTCTTTCAGTCTTCTTATAGTAACATTTTTAAGAGTTTCTAGTTCTGGAACTCTTAGTTCACTGTCATTTCACAATGAAATGAACTCTTTTGTTGTGGTTTCCTCCGAGTTTTGCATTCCAGCTGTGTCCTGCAGAGGCCGCTGTGTTACGATGATGGGAGTGCGGTTGTGATGAAGGTGGCTGTCCTGTCCCCCAGCCTTGTAGGGCCTGTGGCCAGTGACCCTTTCACAGAAGGCAATGGGGAGGCTGCCTGCCAGATAACTTCACGGTTTAGTCTGAGTGATGCAGGAGAGTTTAGCTAATGATGAACTTGCAGAGCTCTGTTGGTGCAAGAAGAACCTTCTGTTCAGTGCCAAATGCTGGCATTGGATTTTATATTTACATATACGTGGGTACTTGCAAATAGACTTTCTCATTTAGACCCTGTTCCGAAGAGCTGTCTCCAGTGCCAACTTGTGGGCAGTAACCTCCAGTGAGGAGGGAGGAGCCTTCATCGCCCTGTTTGCAGGGCCACTGCAGCCCGTGTCCGCTCTCCTGCATATACAGCTCTGTTTACAGTATATGGAAACTGGATGGGAATTAGTTTTTAAGGGAGATTTTGGGTTGAAAATACCTCTGTCCCCATTGCGGTCTGCTCCTTCAGAATTCAATACAAGGAATTATTTTGCTTTGTTTATGAATGGGGATTGTGTGCTCAGGGGAGTGAAGGAAGTTACTGATACAGAACAGGAATGGCAGGATTTTAACTCAATTCATGATATTCATCTAGCAAACGTCATTCTTGCCCCATACACATTGCATATTTATTTTCCTATTATTCAATCTTTGGATTAAATAATCTCATTATTTTGACTCCCCGTCGATAAGCTGATAAAAACTGGGTTTTTAAGAATTCCAGTTTACAAACCCTTGTCATATCTGAAGATTAAACTTGCCACGTTTCATGATAAATGGAAATGCAAATAATTAAGTCTATTAAAATATTGATCAGAGGCTTGCCCTGAGCCAAGCACAGCATGAACGTCTTTATGTTTGCTGGCAGTAAACCAGCTTCTCTCTTCTCTCTGTTTTGCACAGTCCTACTAAGCCAATCCTCACTAGAATGAGCACAAAACAAAACGAATAACAGCTTTTGTACATCAACATTAAAATGGGAAGAAGCTTGGGAAAGGGCCTCCGACAGAGAAGAACGCTGATGAGTGCAAAAATGCCTGATGGGTGAGCGCCACCTTCTAAATATAGATCAGCCAGACGTGGAAGTGATTTTCAGAAGAGAAATGCAATCATGGATTACACACCAGCTCATTAGAAACTGTTGCTGAATACAGCATCCAGAAGACATGCATGAAAAGTCACATTTGGGGAATAAATTAAAAGGGGTGTAGTTGTTGCTAGATAAACATATGTAATATATATGCATTGAAGAGGTTTGTAAATGTCATTTTTTTATTCAGACGGAAAGCAAAAAGCTTTAAAACCTTTCACAGTAGAGAGGCAGTTAACTCCAGACTATTCCTATCCCAGTAGCCAAGAAGCAGATAGGACATCTCTCTTAAATTAGCATTTATAAATAAACTTTCTGAATGTTTCCATCACATAGAGGGAAAAGCATAACTTTTACTGCTGCATTGCTGCACTTCATCTACTTCACTGTATAATAAGTTGACTAAAACTGTAAAGCTTCTCAATTTTTACTGCGTATGTGTTCCAATTAATCTATGTCTGTAACAAACTTGAGACTGGAAAATTATTTCCGACCTATATTCTAGTTCTGTGAAGCATATATACTATAAGGTATGTCTGAATATCATGATACTATAATTTCCCAAGACGCATAGAGTTGTTTGTATTTGAAGTGACAAAATAAAAGCACTTGATTTCTTTTTCTAACAGGAGAAAGTAATTTACCCCTTAAATGTAACAGACAGCTGCTCACTGCAAGGGCATTTATATTCTTTTCTTTGTCCTGCCATATAACTGCTGAGTGGCATTCTCTGGCCCATGCTAATGCCGATCAGGTGACGTGATCCAATGATCCCTTTTGGCCTTAATCTCAATACATGAATTAAAAGACTGGCAAGCAAATACACATTACAGATAGCTGTGTGAGGGCCGTGTGTGCAGAGCCCTGGGACACTGGTGGGGTGATGCTTCCCTCCACATGGGGCTCTGTGGGTCACTCCCCAAAGGGCACCATCATTGCCAGAAGCCACTGAGCAGTTAAACAAGGGAGGCAAGGGTACCAAGAAAGACCCCACAGGGAAAGGCCTGGATGCCAAGTGTCAGGCACAGAGCAGTGGAGGGAAGCAGGAACTCCCTTTCCTCTGCTCTTCTCTGAAAGGTCTCAGCATGGCACGTCTCCTCCTGGTGCAGGACTGGGTAGGAACACTCTGCTCCCTGCATTTTTCCCATCCTCTTCTGCATATCAAAGCTGAATACAGCCCAAAATGAACACTCCATTGCTAAAAATCTTTAGATTGTTTAAGCCTGTTGCTTCATTCTTTCCCTTTTGGGGGAAATGGCTAAAATAATAATTCATTGCTAATGTTGATCCCAAATAACACAATACACTGAAGGCATGAGAAAACTGGGATTTAACTACTGGCTGCACAGAAGAGATTATTGCAGAATTTAGTGTATGAATCTTTATTTTTGAATGAGAAATTATCTTTAAGTGAACTTAAGTCAATAAACACAGGGAATTAGAGAACTCTTCCATCTGACTACCAAGGTACCCGCGTGGCGCTCCTTGTCTTAGAGACTGAACGCTGATGCGGATGTCTGCCAAGCAAATTTATGTGTGAATCTGGCAGCATTATTGGGTTTTTTAAGTTGTTTTAATCCAAATCTGCTCTTGTAACAGCGCACAGGAGACTCTTCTCCTGACGCCTGCAGGACCAGCGTTAGAGCTGGTCAAAAACCCCACCCAAATCAGTCAACCACCTTAAACATATTCCCAGTACCTGCTGCTGACCTGGAGGGGATGCAGGTTAAAATGAAGTAGTTTACACCTAAGGCTGCATAAACTCATTAAGGTCCCACTTCTGGCAGGTTTTTTAATCTGTGATTGGACCAACCAATGCCAGCTGGAAAACGCACATCCTTAAGGGCCGGATGCATTCAGGAGTCCCTGTTAAATGGCGTCTCAGTAAAGCCTGTCCTCATTCAACTGCTCTTGTTGGCTCACAGCCACATTCTCACCTCCAAAGCCAAATTCCGAAGGGTTTACTATTTGGATTTGTTATCGTATCACTGTCTTCATTTGCTCCTTAGATTTACCTCTATCCCATGTTATTGCAGTCATGGCACTTTTGCTGTGACAGAATCACTGAAACAGGGTTTCTCTGTATTATGTTACTTTGCTATGGACTTTTACTGAGTTTTACTAAGTTTTGCATTATGGTGACTGTTTAATGTAAAATCCCTTTCTAAATATACACAAACACTGCAAAAACGGTGTCATCGCAACACCTCGCAACCCTGCCAGGGCAGCATGGTTTGAGTATGTACCATCTGTACACAGTCAGGAGAGACATACCAGGATGTCCATCACTAATTGTTGACTCAGTATGGATAGTATGTTTTATGGTTTTAAATGTTCCCTCTTTCCCATCCCAATCCATTGTAACTTGTCAATTGTAATTTTTTTTTAAGTCAACAAACTGTAAAGAAAACTGTTGAAATACCTGATTTTCTGTAAAAAGTAATAACAATAATTTTTGTTACTTTAAAGTATGCTTGGTATTAAAGTACCTAATAAAGTTCAACAATGAATTTTGTAGCATACTAAAATAAAGTGTGATAGTGCTTTTCTCCAGCTCACCTGTGGTGACGGCTGCTGTTGTTGGGATTACTGTCCTTCCCCTGGACACAAGCCTGGCTGCCTCCTGCACACCTGCACCTACACAGATCCCTAAGATATGTAAAGTCCAAGTAAAATCTTATCCCTTATTGAGTGCAGAGATTCCTATGTGTGGATCATATTCACAGCATAAGAATATTGGTAGTGCCTGACTATGCATTTATGGACAACAATATAAAGTTCCTGATTACTTTGGTATAAAACGTAGTTTATAGCACGAGAAAGAAGAGTGTAAATTATTTATGAGTTAGTTATAGTTAGATTGAGAACTGCCAGGTTTGTAGGATGGTGAAGTCCTGTTCATTTTTACAGGCAACACATCTCAGTTATTCCTAAATAGATTGGAAATCTCAAACAAGTGATCAAACAAGTAATTTGGAGGACACAGTAAAGTTCAGAAAGTGATTCCTCCTGATTTCACTACATGGAGAAGAGAAGGCTGCATGGAGACCTCAGAGCAGCCTTCCAGGACCTGAAGGGGGACCTATGGAGATGCTGGGGAGGGACTCTTCTTTAGGGACTGTAGTGACAGGACAAGGGGTAATGGGTTAAAACTTAAACAGGGGAAGTTTAGATTGGATATAAGGAGGAAATTCTTTCCTGTTAGGGTGGTGAGACACTGGAA
This sequence comes from Lathamus discolor, assembly GCF_037157495.1. Classification (NCBI taxonomy): domain Eukaryota; kingdom Metazoa; phylum Chordata; class Aves; order Psittaciformes; family Psittacidae; genus Lathamus; species Lathamus discolor. Next base: position 29,953,302 of record NC_088884.1, on the reverse strand, counting down.
TGGGTTGCCCAGGGAGGTTCTGAATGCTCCATCCCTGGTGGTGTTCAAGGCCAGGTTGGACAGAGCCTTGGATGGCATGGTTTAGTGTGAGGTGTCCCTGCTCATGGCAGGGGAGTTGGAACTAGATGATCTTATGGTCCTTTCCAGCCCTAACTATTCTATGATTCTATGAAGTTACACTGGAGCCATCAATCACAGACCTACATCATCCCAGAGCTTACACCAAAAGGTAAGTACTTTCTTGTCAGACTAGGTTTGCCTCCATGATGCTGGCACAGTGGTACCTGCATCTGGAGATGATCTAGAAATGATTGTGAGTGGGGTCTAATTATTCCCAGACTCGCACACTCTGCCATCTGTCAGCTGGAGTAACAGATCAGCTTCCCTCGCACCATCCGGCTTCCCCTGTTCTGAACAGGAAAATGTAATGCTGGGCCCAGCAGCTTTCTGCCCATTTTCACTGTGCTACTCTGAAGTCCTTCAAACGTTTACAAGTTCCAATAGTTCCAGGTGATTCTCTGAGGATTTGAAATGGAGTAAGAACTAGAAAAAAATAAACTAAAAAAATCAAGCCAAAACAGATTTGTCCTGACTGGTTTATACATTGAAAAGCCAGACATACGCTGGGTAGCTTCTGAGCGGTGCCAGAAAGCAACATAGATTCTTTTTCCAGTGTGCTAACGTCTAGAGGTTTACACATTTCTCCTTTCCAAGGAGCTCTGCACAGAAGGAACAGCTTTGCCTGCTGCTGGACTAGCTGGCAGTACCTGCACACGAGTCATACTTGCAGCCATTCCACCTTGATCTGTGATTTACATTAATATTTCGAGAAGAGACTTTCAAGGAAGGCCCAAAATTCTGCAGAAAGTAGAATATGTGGTTTAAAAATTCATGCTCTTCCCTTTATATCAAACATTAGGCCCATGCTGCTGAATACACAAAGCCAGGGCTTGCTGTGATCAGATACTGCCTTGACACTTTGTATTACCCATCTGTCTCTCTTAAATTTTTGCTTAGTGTCACTTTATACTGCCTTCTGAAATGCCTCTTGCATTGTAAAAAGTAAACTGATATATCCTCCCCTTCTTCCAGATAGTCCCCTAACACCACTGGGGGCACTTACATAGCTTTTCCACTTCACAAAGTCACACTGTCTGTGCAAGAGACACATTTATGGGGAATAAAGTATAAGCAGCCACATTGCACTCATCAACTCCCAAGAAGAGCTGTGGCCTGTAATTGCCTATGAGACATTAAAAAGCTCCTTTCTTCTTTTTGGAGCGGTTCCAAAAGTTGCTGCAAAACACTTCCCAAGACCACTGGTGTGAGACCAGCCTCCAAGTTTGAGCATCAGCTGAGGGAAAGCAGCCTGAGAGGAAAGACGCTCCATAAAGCTGTAAACTGGGGCTTTGAATTTACTGCCACAAACTGGTTTTAAATTAGCAGAGCAACATGGATAATTACTCCTCATTTTGTCAAGTGCAAGTTAGCTTTATATTAGCCTAACACAGTTGTAAGGATAATTAATAAGTAAAATTATTTATGCATTAATAATAGTTATTAATCTATTACCTTGCTATTTCTTGGGGGTGGGGAATGGAATAAAGATTGTCAAAATTCCTATGGGCTAGGCTGGTGTCTCTTTGGTATGATTACCACATATTCAAAAAATGCTCCCACAGTTTAACAGCAGAAGATGCTCTAGGATTTCAGTTACATTACCAGCTACACAGAGCCAGGATCTCCCCATCGGGTCTTAGCGCAGAGAGGTGCGAGTTTTGCTCTGCCATAGGCACCTCATTACTTTGATGATTCTCAAACACAGACTCCTCACAACGCATCAGGTGAAGTACCAGGATGTCAGCAAAATGTCAGGCTTACAGGTATGCAATTAGCACCTCGGTTCTCCTTTGTCTGACTTGATTCCAACACAATGCAAAGTTAGTAATGGGCTAGGTGGGAGACATTTAAGTTCAAAAAAGAAAACTAGCTCTCCTCCCTGTTTGCTCCAGGTTTTTTTCCATTAATAGAAGGAAATTAGTGGGCATGTCACTGGGACATTCTGAGACTCAATTAATTGCCTGCTGTATTTGTCAAGTTTCTGAAAAGGCAATTGAAAATAATGTAAAACATTATGCTCCTCAGGCAATGAGCTGAGCTGGTTAGTGGCATCAAAATGAGGGAGTTTTCTGGAAGAGCTTTTAGCATACAAGCAGCTATCTGTGCCATCAATAAAGGAGCTGGCTTAGTCAGTGTAGCTGAATTCCTTCAGAAGGATAAGGAATAACATCATTAAGAAATTCTGAAAAAGCTTCCAATTTAATACGTGTGGTTGCTGTTTTTTAATTATTATTTTATCTACTGTAATATAATGTGAAAGTCCTCATTTACAGGTTTTAATTAATTCTGCATTAAATAACGTGAAACATTTTCAGACACACATACCTTGGGGGTGCTGAAGGCAACGGAGAGGCTTTCCTGGAGCAGCTCCTGGCAGCAATGGCTATTCAGCATATCTGTGCTGCCATCTAATGGCCAGCCTCCTCGGGGGTTATTACTTGGGAGTGATTTACGGGCAGCTTACATTTGAGTTCACAGCGATCAAGGTAACAAAACCAATGCACAGGTAAGTGCCTCCCACAGACCAGGCAGAAATCAAGAGGTGAAGCCCTCAGTGGCACTGGTCAGCTATCGCGTTTGAGAACTTCTACACTTCCATTCGAACTTCTGAAGACTGAAGAGAACAAGTTCACCTCTGTGAATGTGGATGAGTACTTTGCCACGCACGTTAAAAGTGTTCACCAGAGTGATACAGCCCAGCGCTTCCCAGGGACAGGTTTCTACATTTCCCAGGTAGGACGAAATTAGTCCTCTATTTGCCTTCTAAAGGAATAAGTAGGCGATGTTGACATCCTCGTCCCTCTTGGCATATGACTTCAGTTCAGGCTTTCAGTGCTGGTATAGATGTCTTCTCTCTGAGTTCATTGTAATCTCATCACTTTATTAGAGAAAATTTAGCAGACTTCTACTTTTTCCAGTTTGTGGATCCCAAAAAATTTTACAGATCCCTTTCTAGATTTCATACACACATGGCCCTACAGAATATCAGGACTTGTTTTCAACAAGTGATCTTTTGTACATCACCTAAGAGCCATCTATGAATCTTCAGACTGAAAACTGCTGTTCCAGAAACATGCCTTTTGGGACTCAGTGCATTCCTACACCTCCTTTTGCAAGAGTTGTTAATGCCCGTTGTTCTTTTCCCCATCCTTTCTTTGCTTTCAGTTTATCCCTACTCAGATGTTCTGTCCAATCTAAAGAATCCCTTACCCAGAAAACACAATGCTCAAAGCTGGTACGGGGGAAAGGGATGGTCTACATCGATCGTGCAGCTTAACATGAAGTGACTGCTAGGAAGACTCACCTGAAAAGGCCGGGGAATGCTTTCATGATGGCTAGCTAAGAAGAAACAGATAACCTGTCCATCATACCTGAAAATCTAAATCCTTCGGCCACAGGACCCCACTCCTCAAGGATGACTTAGCAGGGTGAAGACCACCTCTGAGAAACAGGTAGGACACCAAAGCTCACTGGTTGTGCCCACTCACAGGGCAATGTGAATTACAGAGAGACGTGGCAGGAATCAGAACCTGGAGAGCCGAATGGGAGCCCTGAAGAAGGAAGTTCCCTATTGCCATGCTAAACCTTCCTTCCTAAATCCCACAGCTTTTCAGACCACTGTCAGCTCCAGTGTAAGATGGGCAGGTAGGCCTGTTAGCAAGGCTGTCAGTGGTGTTTGGGAGCATGAAATGGAGTGATGGAAGAGCAGAAGCAGCAGGCGTCAGAAATAAAGGAAAAGTTAGGTAGGTTAAGTCAAACCCCTGTACCAGAACATAACCATACCCAGCCAGCATTCCTCCACATTGCTCTTGTTGAAAACAAAGGTTAATGAGGCTACTGAAATTATGACTCTGAGATGATAGTAAACGTAGCATTGATGAATTATGGTCATACAGTAGGAGACTGATGAGCATCTTCGAAGGTGGCAAGAACATGGAAAATCAATGGTACCTAAATGAACATCAGATTTAGGCCACCCTAGATAGCATTTGCTCTGAGTATACTAAAATCTGATCAGATTATGGATTACCAGGCTGAAGGCTGGGAGCAGCTAAAGTCCCAAATCCCAGAGGAATGAAGCAGGGACTCTAGAAGTCACTAACACAGTAACTGTGAGCAAAAGCGTGCTGTGAGGGTGCAGTAAGAACACCAGGCTGTGGCAAGCATCCCAGTAGCAAAAAGCCCTTCCTCCCTGTTGAGGCTGTGCAGCCTCTCACAGTCCCAAAGTGATGTCACCAGGCCCCTGCTACTCCATGGTAACTCCAAGGGGGTGTCTGGACGACAGGAACTGGAGGCAGAGGCATCCTGCTCAGGCACCATACAAGGAAGGAAATGGATGGGGATGTGGCAAAGCCCAGAGAACTGACCTGGAGAAAGTCCAAAACCAACACTGTGGTTTGCCAGGGTTTCTGGCTGAGAAGCTCCAAAAACAATAAGGAGAGTATCACCACAGACGTGTGTCCCATGCATTTCATACCAAGGCACCTGATAGTTTTCTCAGAGGCCTTAGACAACAGGCATCCAAAATGAGTTTCTAAAATGAAATTACATTACAGGTATTTGTATTTAAGCCAGCTCCATGACTCTGCCTGCTGCTTTCACAGGACGGGAGTCACTGCTTCATGTTGGGCTCTGAGGAACTACCACGACAGGCAATATTGACAGTCAGTCATCATTGGGCTGTGCTTCTGTTACAACACACCTCCAGCTGTCACCTTACCAAATAAAATACATGCTCATATTTCTTCTCCTTTTGGCTGCTCTCTGCCTTTACAGGCTTCTCCAAAGTAGAAAGCAAAATGTTAATGATACCTGCACTCGGCACCCATGTAAAACTCAGCACATTCTACCGCTTCCCAGTGGCATGGTTATTTTGTTTTTTACAGGAATTATGGAGGGGTGAAGAGGCTGGGCTAAGCTTTTACAGACTGGAAAATGCAGGGGAAAATCTCAAAACCTGGGGTCCATGTGTGAGAGGCCTGGAGTCACAGCATCACAGGAATAGTCATGTTGGAGGGGCCTTGGCAGTCCCCTAAGTCCAACCTTCTTCTCCTTAGGGTCAGGGCTTTATCCAGTCTGGTCCTATAAACATCAAGGGTGAAGAGTAGATGATGTTTCTGGGAAACCTGCTCTGATGTTTAATTATCCTCATAAATGAGTCAATAATTAAGTAAATATCAACCAGGAGACACTGATACATGATATCAGAGCAGCTGCTATGTGCGTGGCTCTGCTCTCAAGGGGAACCATTCCAGTCTTCTCAAAGTACATTTTTAACTCTTAGGCATGTGTACAGAGGTTAAATTGTAATAACTTTACAGTGCTAATTTGTCATTGTTACTGAATTACATTCTTCCTGTAGTTGGAAGGGACGTTATTTCCCCTAGGCTTGTCCGTCCTGCCTGTAAGCGCTACAACCAGAAAGTTTTGTTACTCTGTTGAGAAGAAGTAAATGTACATAGACCAAAAGACAAATGACTGTTCTGTAGCCCTCACACTTGTAGCTGTGCTTTTGGCAGAGTTCCCCATCCAGAAAAAGTCAGGTTGAATCAACACACAGCTCCCAGTCCCATGCCTGCAGCCCAGGCAGTAAACAGCTCTGCCGGCATGCAGTGCCTCTGTTTCATGTTGTGTAAGAATACCAGGTTCTGTGGAAACTGCTCTGTTTTGCAGAGATAGGTTAGGAGATCTGCAACAGGCTAACAGTGAAAACTGAAACACCTTGTTATGGGAAGCTGCTGCTGAAATCCAGAATGATGTGAAAGACGGCAAGCACGAGTTCCTTGTGCTTCAATGCAACTTGGTGGATGCAGGAGCACAGATGCCGGCTTGGTGGTGTAGAAGATCAGTGTAACAGCCAGTGGTTATCTGTTTCCAGATCATGAATTCTGTTTGTCTAGGACCATTTGTCTGCTGGTGGAGGAAACCTTTCCAGATACGGGAAAGTAGTCAAAATCTGGAGGCAACTGCATGCATGTTACACCATCACAGACCCTGTTTCTTCCTGGACTTAAGCAATCTCTTGAAGGTAATAAGTCTTCTCTCCTGTTTCTCTGATTTTCTTGTCCCACTCTTCCTTCTACCTTTCTTAGCAAGAATATTGCTATTTTTATTGAGAGTTTCTGATAACTGGTGTTGATCTGAAAGCCCCAATAATTTATTCTGGACTTCTCAATAAAAAAAAATTTATTACGTTGTTTCATTGCTTTTGTTGGTTTTGTCATTTAAAAAGTGACTGCTCAGCACTCACAGTCATGATGAAAAGCAGGAGAATACACACATCACATATTCCAAGGGTTTCTAAGCCAGAAGGCAAACGAACTCAAAGATCAACTGTACTTAAACCTCATTAGTTTTAAGCCCATCTCATGTGATTTTTCTAGTCTGATCTACTGTATTTTAAGGCCAAGTACTGCAGAAACCAGCTAAAGAGAGCACTCTTCCTAGGGTGTGGAAAAGAACATGCCAGCCAGATGTCGTCCCAGGCCAGAGAATGAAGTAGCATGCAGCAGAGAGAACAACCTCCTGCCCTGAGCTGCCTGACGCAGCCCCTGCTGGGCACTGAGCCAGGAAACAACAGCCCGAAGCAGTTTTCATAGAATCATAGAATAGTCAGGGTTGGAAAGGACCTTAAGATCATTGAGTTCCAACCCCCCTGCCATGGGCAGGGGCACCTCACACTAAACCATCCCACACAAGGCTTCATCCAACCTGGCCTTGAACACTGCCAGGGATGGAGCATTCACAACCTCCCTGGCCAACCCATTCCAGTGTCTCACCACCCTAACAGGAAAGAACTTCTTCCTTGTATCCAATCTAAACTTCCCCTGTTTAAGTTTTAACCCATTACCCCTTGTCCTGTCACTACAGTCCCTGATGAAGAGTCCCTCCCCAGCATCCCTATAGGCCCCCTTCAGGTACTGGAAGGCTGCTCTGAGGTCCTTTTGAGTTGGCTTTCTGGGCTGTGAGTGCACACTGAAGCCGGCTCATGTTCATTTTCTCATCGACCAGCACCCCCAAGTCCTTCTCCGCAGGGCTGCTCTGAATCTCTTCTCTGCCCAACCTGTAGCTGTGCCTGGGATTGCTCCGACCCAGGTGTAGGACCTTGCACTTGTCATGGTTGAACTTCATAAGGTTGGCATCTGCCCACCTCACAAGCATGGCCAGGTCCCCCTAGATGGCATCCCTTCCCTCCAGCGTATCAACCGGACCACACAGCTTGGTGTCATCGGCAAACTTGCTGAGGGCGCACTCAATCCCACTGTCCATGTCACCGACAAAGATGTTAAACAAGACCGGTCCCAACACCGATCCCTGAGGGATGCCACTCGTTACTGGTCTCCAGCTGGACATCGAGCCATTGACCACAACTCTTTGTGTGCAGCCACCCAGGCAGTTCTTTATCCATCGAGTGGTCCATCCATCAAATTGATGTCTCTCCAATTTAGAGACATGAGACATCTAGAGACATGATGTTTAGAGACATGAGTGAGTTTTCCCACTTCCTACTCCTGTTCTCTCCTTTTTTATCATGCTCCTATGGCAGGACTTTACAGATGAGGCTTTGACCCACAACCTAACACTCACTTCTTATTTTCACTGTCTTCTCTCCCACAGCTGCCAGATGGTTAGCATCAACAAGAGACTTTTTAAGCAAAAGAATTTATTGAATACAACAGGACATGAAGGGAAATTTGACAGACTGAATGATCATTCCAAAAGGTCAAGGAAGCAGAACTGTTTATGAAGACAGAGTAGACCAGACCCCTGTACAGCCCAGCCCAAGATTAATTGTTTGCAGATTGTGGTAACTAGGTGAGAAGCCCAGTGATATCTCCAAGATCCCACAACCAGTCCATGTCAAGTGAAGGCCCAGTCAAAGACACTGATATGCCACAGGTTTGTAAAGATTTGGGGGTCATCAGAGAAGAGAAAAAAAAATCAGTAGGGCTTGAGCACCAAGACACCAGGACTTCACCACCTGAGTTAAGGAGCATACATGTTACTAGAAAAAAATACTTAGGATGCTACAACTATGAAAGATCAATACAATCCTTTTCTTGGGACTGGTCAGTAATTTTAACTAGGAGAAGATAAGCAGATGCATTACTTAAGCTAAGTGCAATTTCTGTCTCCACATTTGCCCAGCCATGTGGTCTTGGTAGCCCTGGATCTTTCTTGCGTTTGCAAGGATTAGTCCACCCTGAGGCCCAGCCAGCTCCATCAAAACTACCAGTTGTCCCAATATCCTAGTTATGACCTCTCTACCAGACAGAAGCAGAGGAATTTGTCCACTGGTCTCAGGTCTTCAGCAGCTTCATCAAAGCATGAGCTGCAGACATAGTTTTGCTGGGGCTGTCCAACGTACTAAAATCTCAGATAAATCACTGCCAGTGCAGTGTCATGGTTGGCTTATGTCAATCTAAGCAGGTGCTACTGACAAGAGGAGCGGTCCCACCTTCCTCTGTTCCCATCACCCCTCCTGTGTCAGTAATAGTCCCTGTGTATCTGCACAGTCAGCTGCACCTCTGAGCTGGTTCAACCCACTCTATGGCCACATCATTATTGGTGCCAAAGTGCATTAGGGAGCACCAACATGGGGACTGAAAAGGAAGCCCACAGTAGATTGACATATTTTGTTCAAGAAACCTACACCTTGACTGTGTGTGCAGAGTAAATCTGGTGAATCCTGATCCCATGATGACAGTTACTGTGCAGAGTCTGAACAACCCACTTGCACAGGAGGCTCAAAGCACTCCATGCATATCAGATCATCCAGTTCCAACTCCCTGCCATGGGCAGGGACACCTTCCACCAGACCAGGTTGCTCCAAGCCCCTTCCAACCTGGCCTTGAACACTGCCAGGGATGGGGCAGCCACAGCTTCCCTGGGCACCCTATGCCAGCACCTCAGCACCCTCACAGGGAAGAATTACTGCCTAATATCTAATCTAAATCTGCCATCTTTCAGTTTCAGGCCTTCTACCTTTAGGTATTCGAAGGCTGGTCTAGGGTCTCCTTGGAGCCTTCTTTTCTCCAGCCTGCACAATCCCAACTCTCTCTGCCCGTCTCCATAGAAGAGGTGCTCCAGCCCTCTGATCATCTTTGTGGCCCTTCTCTGGACTCACTCCAACAGGTCCAAGTCCCTCTGCTGTTGGGGGCCCGAGAGCTGAACACAGTACTGCCGGTGGGGTGTCACAAGAGCAGAGTAGAGGCAGAGAATTACATCCCTCGACCTGCTGGTCACGCTCCTTTTGATGCAGCCCAGGACACGGTTGGGTTTCTGGGCTGCAAGGGCATGCTGCTGGCTCACGTTGTTGGGTTATCTATGGGAAGGGCTGTTCCACTTAGGAACCACCATGTGCATCCATGCTTCTGCTCACAGCTTCCCAAATTCCCTACCTTTACCTGACTCTATACTCAGGATTGTCCTGACAGCAATGCATTGTTGCATAAGGTGAGTCAGAAGCAGATGAGTCAGCTGTAAATGCTACCCATGAAAGGGAAGGGAGACTACAGCGGTTTTTAATCTGACAACAAAGCCTTCCATACACCTGGAAGCTGAAGCTATTCAGATAGAGAAATATGACCAAAATGTGGAAGTAGGAGGGTCATCCATTGTTAGCACATGGAGAGCTGCCTGCATTTCAACTTTTGAGTCCAGATCTTCAGCAAAGCGATGTTTGGCCTGGGTTGCGGCATTTCTGAGTACAATGGTATGTGTATGGAGATTGTGTATACCACACCTAAAACCCAGACAGCCCTGACAGACAGGCTTTAGCAAATCTTCCTGCTGCTGTTGAAGTCTTGCCCCAGCTCTTCCCTCCACCTCACTGCCAGGGGTTGCTGAGCCCATCACAGGGCTCACAGAAAGGAGTTTGCCACTTACATGTAAGTAGTCAGGTGACTGTCAGAAATTGGTAATTAGGATGAATATACACGCAGGACCTGGCCGGGGGGTCATCTCCTGACTCCTCCGAGAGCATTAACATCAGCAGGGGAGTTAGGAAGGAGGGGGAGAGTCAGAGTTAGGAGGGAGGAGAGGAGCCGCAGCTTGGGAAACTGGAGGAAGGGAGCTAATTGGAGTTAATTTACCAGTGCCCTCCAAAGGGCTCACAAAGCTTTCAGCCAACATGAGGTACATTATGTGAATGTAGGATAATTAACATTTTAGGACTGAAAAAAAGTATTCCCAAGTTTAATTAGGTTTACACGAAAATAAACCCAGGTTTAGCTGCATCTTCCTGAGCAAAGGAAGAATTGCAGATTCAAGGTCGTTGTTGTTTGCCAAGGAAAGTTATTTATGTGTAAATGTTAGTGAAACTACTTAAATGCTAAGGAGTTGGGAGAAGCAAACAAACAGGCTGGGTGTGAAGCACATGCGCTACTCTAAGCACCATCTTTCCCTCAGTGCATTCTGTATTCCCTCAGTTTCCACTTTACCGATGCTTGAACTCCAGGTTCACACGAAATATGGGAGTGAGTCCCAGCAAAAGGATATTTTCTCCTTGTTTTCCTGTGTTGTACAGGAGCAGGAGCAGTGAGAACAATGAAAAGCCAAGCTGCACCCTTCTGCTCTGCACAACTTCCTGAAAGTTCTCCAAAGCAAGATAAACCAGGCTACAGCAAAACAAGAGCTCACTGTTAAAATGGCATCTGTTAGTGGTGCTGTGGAACCCGGAAACAGCCACATCTTCACCCCGTCTGCTTCTTTAGGATGAATACCCAGGTGTATAATAAGGTGTAAAGGGGAAATTTAGGATGAATATTCTCATAGCTTTTACTAGTCTCATCAGGGAAGCAACAGGAGTCCTGTTTTCAACTAAGGAAGGACAAAAAGCACTGAAACCTGCACAGGATTTGGAGGAAAGGTTTTGAGCTGCAGGCAGAGGTCTGGCTGGGGAGCAGCAGAACCAGCTGCTCTTTGTGCCTGCCCTGCAGCAGCAGCCGACCTTCACCCAGAGCAGCACATGTGTGAGCGCGCTGCCAGCCCTGTCAGACAGACCGACCCGCGCGGATTAACCAGTTTAAACTGGGTATTTGCAATAAGCTGCAGGAACTCTCCTGCAGGGGATTAGCAAGAGCCTGCCCTGACCTGACAGCAGATCTGAGGGCATCCCTGGCATCACCGCCGCGGCAAACAGCTGAGGAGGGGTCACATCTTCATCAGGCACCATCCAAGAGCACAGCAGACAGGGCGGCACTCCATGGGGAGCAGTGCCAGCCCGAGGTTTCCATTCCCAGCCCCACTGCCAGGGCTGTGCCACTCGCTGTTCCCTGCCTGCCCACAGAACGAACAAAGCCAGGAGCTGCGTCATGGGATGGGAGGAAGCGGCACGCTCAGGAGAGGCAGCAAGGATGACCCACCAACAGAGGCCCAGAGGGAGCTGCCACATCCCGGAGCTGATGCCTGCCCGCAGCCCGAGAAGTGCCCAAGTCTGTTTTCACTTTAAACCAGTTTTACGGTCTGGACTGCACTAGGATTGATGTGTATTTCATGTGGCCTACACCACCCGCTGTGCCTCACAGGAGATGACAGTCCCTGCCATGAATGGTTTACAGTCTCAGAGGGACTGCAGATGCCCAAAGACCAGGGCGAAGCCTGCTTGCTTCTTTCTTTCAGTGACTTTTTCCCACGGCTGGCCACATCGCTTGGTGGCTTCCATGTCCCTTCCCTGCCCTGGGGCAACAGCAGCTTCTCTGTACAGGCTGAACCGGCTTCACACGCTTTCTCTGCAGTCTGGAGCAACTCTACACATCTCAGAGCTGCGCAAAGGTACAGAAAACATCCAGCTGGCTTCTGCCACCACCCAGGACGAGGGGTGGCCATCTGTGAAGCCAACCAAGACTACTGGGGGCCACAACACCCAGAAGGAAGCCTGGAGGACAGGGGAACCTACTGGCCACCAAGTCTCGCAACATCCCTGCTGAGGACACCTTGTTTTCTCAGGTTTCTTGCTCATGTCCTGCTGTCCCCGGTCTGTACAATTCCACACACTGAAAGTTGGGGTTTTTTTCAGGTGAATCGAAAGGAATTAGGAACACAGCTCCAGAGAGCATCACTTCCCCAGACCAGGATTATATCTGCAGACTGATGACCACGCAGCCTGCTGACACATTGCTCCTCTGTAGCTGCCACAGGGCAGGGTTACATTAGTGCACACCAGAAAAGAACAGCATTGAAAAAAAGGTTTCTAACAGAGGAATGTGGCACACAATGTCTGGGGTCATCCAAGGAAGACAGACAGGATGGAGGGCAGGTAGAGCATGTGCAGCATATTCCTCATTACCCTCTTGTGATGGTCAGCAATTTACAAAGGTACCAAACCAGCGCTGGGTTCAGACTGTGCCTCACCAGGAACTGACACGTTACAAACCATAAGGTAAAAAACCAAATGCAACAGCCTCATCTTCTGGATAAAAACAGGGAGAGCGGTTTCTTTATATCTAACCCACAGATAAGGGAGGAGATAAATGGTCGGGGACAGCAGAGCTGAAAACTACTTTATAAAGAGAAATATAATCCAAAGTATGATATATTTGTAACCTGTTCAGCCCTGCCCCCTCATAAAGCAGGCACTGCAGCACAAGGCACTTGTGTTAATTGAATGCCTTCTTAAATGCAAACAAGGAAAGCCACACCAAAGTCTCTCAAGTCTCCAACTAAGCTTTGCAGCTGGTATAAATAAGTGAAATGTCGCTCAAGCCACAGGAATTGCTCTGTTCCTCCCTCTCCTGCCACCGCAATCTCTGAACTTGACCCTACATTTCCATACTCCTACGAGGAGCGGAGCAGAGCGCTGAGCTCCCTGCTGCAACCCCTCCTTCCTCCTGCCTTGTCTGCCTCTGCCATGCTGCAGCTGGAGCCCTGGCCCTTCCCGTGGGACACCGGTGTGCCGGGCGGGCTGGATGGAAAAAGAGACGGGGAGTGCCTGGCCTGGGTGGGAAGCGAGGCCCGAGTTCCCGTCATTTCCTCTGTGGTTACTTCAAGACTTTTCAGTAGAAGTCTTTACAGGATGGGTTGGGCTGCTTTATCAGAGCCAGATTTTGGCAGAGTGGTTTCCAGTGAGGTCCTTTTCGCCCTGCAGACCCTGCCGCTCCAAACCCAGCGCAGCCTTGCCCAAACAATGGGCAGAGTTAACCGGTCTGTGGGAGGCAGGATGGACTGCTGACCCTCCCTGCAGGAGGACAGGCTTTTGCTTTCATCCATTTATGCCTTGGCTGGTGACAGGCCATCCTGATGGCTCAAGCATAAACGTTCAGGTCACTTAATTGACAAAGGCCAGCTTATTCCTTCATCAGCAATGAGAACATGCACGCACTTGAAACTTTCCAACCAGACCTTTGCTTTCCCAATCTCTCTCTTTCCGGCCTCACATTTTAAGCAGAGCAACAGCTTGCAAAGTGAGCAGGAAACAACAGCTCCTTCCTGCTGCACAGCCCTGGCCACTCCTGTGGGAGCTTGCTTTCTCTGGGCTGGGCTTGGGTATTGGCCAGCACTGACCAGCATCCCTGTGTGAATCATGGAATCATAGATTAGTTTAGGTTCGAAGGGACCTTTAAAGGTCATCTAGTCCAACCTACTGTCACTCTTCTGTTGCCATTACAGTAAAAGGCTGGGAGAGAGATTATCCCAGCTGAATCCCAGTAAATGGCAGCAGAGCAGCAGCTCTGCGACAGATGAGATAGATAATGCTTTTCTGTTCAATTGTTTCTAAATCCCCTGCATTTCCCATAGCTGTTCAGATATCTGGACATTTTATGTGGCACACAACAGCACAGAGTAGATCTAATGATCTCAGTTTGGATATTTTTAGATAAAATCTTTTGGGGAAGAACCCTGGCTTTTAAGGATGACATTACTGTTAGCTTATTATTTCCGCTTGAAAGCTCCAGACATCAAATAACCTGAATTCAGCCTATCTGATTGATGGTGCCTTCTACACATTTGGGAAACAAACCTGAAGATGGCATTCAGAAAAACAGTTAATTCAGTTAGCTATATGTATTGTGCTGATGAAAAAAAGATAATTCTTGATGTGCAGACTCGAATGAGACGGAGAGGTTCTCAACTGGCTTAGGTTTCATGGCACCGAAGCAGATGTGCGGAAGTAGAGGGTCTATCCCGTATGCAGAAGAATAGCCATGAACAGGTTGAAAGCTTATGGGTAAGAATTAGAGACTGAGGCAACAAAGGGAATCATGTGGCTGGTGTTTACTACAGGCCACCTGATCAAGGGGAGCCTGCTGACAAAGCCTCTTACACCAGCTACAGGAGGCATCACGCTCGGAGGCTCTCGTCCTGCTGGGGGACCTCAACCACCCTGACATCTGCTGGAAAAGTGGCATGCCAAGCTGTAGGAGATGCCTGGAGTGCACTGAGGATAACATCTTAGGCCAGGTAACAGACAGTCCTAGCAGGAGGGACGCGTTACTGGAGCTCTGGTGAATTTTCAGTCGTGAGGGATATGGGTCAGGTGAAGAGTAAAGTCAGGACCCTGAATTTTGCAGCTGTTCAAGTAATTAGTCAACAGGACAGTCAATAGTTCCCTAGGAAGCTGCCCTCAGGAACAGGGGAGCAGAGCAGAGCTGGCACATCTTTAAGGCACTTTCCAGGTATACAAACCCCAGGTATAAGACATCAGGAAAGGAAGGCAAGAGGCCAGCATGGCTGAGACCTGCTGGTCAAACTGAAGGGCAACAAGGAAATGCACAGGACAGGTATCCTGGGAACAGTATAGGGACGGTGCCTGGCTGTGCAGAGATGGGGTCAGGAAGGCCAAGGCACAGCTGAAGCTGAACTTGGCAAGAGATGCAAAGATAAGAAGGGCTTCTATGGATATGTCAGCCAGAAAAGAAAGGTCAAAGAAAGCATACCCCTGAGATGAACACAACTGGCAAACTGGTAACAATGAATGAGGAGAAGGCTGAGGTACTCAACAACTATTTTGGCTCAGTTTTCACTGGCAGCTGTACCCTAGACTGCATCAAAAGGAGTGTGACCAGTGGGTCAAAGGAGGTGATTCTGCCCCTCTACTCTGCTCTTGTGAGACCCCACCTGCGGTCCTGCATCTGCCTCTGGGGGCTCCAACATGAGAACGATGTGGACATATTGGAGTGAGTCCAAGGGAGGGCCAGGAAGATGATCAGAGGGCTGGTGCTCCAGCCCCTCGGCTATAGAGACAGGGTGAGAGAGTTGGGGTTGTTCAGCCTGAAGAGAAGGCTCGAGGGAGACCCTGGAGCAACCTTTCAGTACCTAAAGGCGGCTTGTAGGAAAGATGGGAACAAACATTTTAGTGGGGCCTGCAGGGACAGAACAAGGGGTAATGGTTTTAAACTGGGGGAGAGAAGGTTCAGCCTAAATATAAGGAAGACATTTTTTACCGTGATGGTGGTGAAACACTGGAACAGGTTGCCCAGAGAGGAGTTAGATCCCTCATCCCTGGAAGTGTTCAAGGTCAGGATGGATGGGGCTTTGAGCAACCTGATCTAGTTGCAGATGTCCCTGCTTATTGTAGGGGTTTGGGGCTAGATGACCTTTAAAAGGTCCCTTCCAACCCAAACTATTCCATAATTCTATGAGACAGAATGTTAGGGCGAGGTGTTATGCTAAAGGCTGACTGCATCAGAGAGCATTTGTTTGAAGAGAAATATAATAATAAAGCAATCAGAAGGGTTCCAACTATTTTCAAACAGAAAAAAAAAAACAAAAATGAAAAACCTATGAAGAGGAGAACTCGAACTGCAGAGGATTAGAGGGTTAGTAAGCGTGAGGGAGTGAGGATGGAAGGATGACGTATAGTGGCAGGACTATGGCACAGAGTAAGCTTTTAACCTCTATACTGATTTTACTGTGCATCAAAGGTCCCTCTACCTGCTGCTTTTATATGAGATATGTAAAACTATGTGTCCTGGGTGAAGAGAATGGAGTTGAGCCACATCCCCTTCCCTATGGCCTAGCTCTTGGAGTCTCATTGCTGTGCCCTGCTGCCTCACTGGATGCTCCTTACTTTGGCTCTTACAAAGCCCACATGGGAGATCAGCGTCGAGCACTTTGATATTTTCTGGGCTTTCCCCTGCCCAAGGGTGTCCTGTTTGTGAGGACGCCAGAACTCCTCCTGTTCTGCCCATAACTCACCATCTGAAGGGTCTGGCTTTCTGCCTGGGCAGCTGCAAAGAATCAGCCCAGCTGAGGCTCAGTCACGCAGGGGAGGAGTGCAGAAAAGACTTTCTTTTTGCCATTCATTTCACTGGAGCTTCAAAAACCTCTGGAATTAAAGCCCTAAGTGTAAGTAAGTGTTGAAAGTGCCTGTAGAGTCAGTGCTGCCTGTGGCGATCTCGGTTTCACTGGTGCAGATTTGCATCACTTCAAAAGTGTCCTGAGAGTCCCTAGTTTTCATTTGTTCCTTGCATCCCATCCTTGGGGTGTCTTTGGTGGTTCATATTAACATTTCCCCAAGACCTAAACTGCCTTTTGTTTTCTTTTTTCCATTACAAAAGACTGTAGGGAATAACCAGTTTTTCCCAGTGTCAAGCTGAACAGTATTTTCTGTATAAGTTTTTCCTTTCTACATTATTTTCTCGCTGTTCTGCTACTCACAGATCTGAAGTATTTGTTTAGACTAAAGCATTTTAGAATGGACATTTCCCTTTCATCCTCATTGGTCTATGTCTTTCACAATGCTTGCAAGAGCTGTAACAATTCAACACTGGCCTCAAAAAATTCTGCAGTATCCAAACTTTCAGGAGTCCCAGAAAAAAAGCCAAATTCTAAATTATTCCCTGCTGATGGGAGCTGCTTCCTAAAGAACGTCTATAGCATTGTTCTTGAAATCATACCTGAAAAGAACCTCCAAAAGTATCCCAGGCCACCATTTTCCCAGGAAGGGTCAGCAATCCACTCCAGATGTGTTAACCTCTTAGCCAGTTCCAGCAAAGATAACAACTTGCTGATGATCAAGTCAGAAGGTATTTCTCCCTGAATAAAGCAGCGGGTTATTTATTTCTTGCCCTGTTACTGATTATTTTTAGTAGCTCTCATGTTTCATTTTCAGAGCGGACAGGAATTGGTGCGAGGTGGACTGAAGTATTCCAGCATAAAAAGGGGTTCGATTTCATGCCTGGCAGGAAGTGATATAAACTGGAAAAGGAAACCTACTTGCAAGCAGAAGGAAACGCAACCTTTGCTACTTCTTCCGCTGTCTTCTTCAGTACTGATCAACATGGACATCTCCACCTGCCTGCCAGGGCTGACGCACAAATCTGCCCCGTGGTCTGTCCCCATGCCTATGCTTGGTATTAACCCAGGGCACTCCTGTCCTCCTCCTGGCGTCTTCCCATGCCGGGGCTAATACCAACACAAACCTGGCTCTGAAGATCATCTCCATTATTAATACCACAGAAGAAAAGTACCAGACAGTGGAGAAGATGGGGAGAAGTGCATGTCCTTGTACTGTTGCAGGGAAAATCTTTGTGGTGTTCCCACTTCTATTTGCCATCCTCCTGGTGACTGCATCCATCCTGACACAAATGATCTACAACCAGAAAACATAAACCCTGCTCTAGTAGTCTGTCACTTTAAAGGAAATAAATAATGGCACGATTACTCAGTAATAACTCAAGTCATGCTAATTGCTTTCAATTGCTTTCACTGAAGCTGCAGGTTTCCTTATCAAACCTGTCAAGCTGAAATAACTTAAAGTCTATAAACCAGTAAATAATGAGCTTTGAAAACTCTGTCTTGCATCTCCTGGTGCCCCTTCTGCCCGCAGCAGGGAACGGTTGAGCAGGAGCGCACTGGATTTCTGCCAAGAACTTGTTTTCTCTTTGTGCCTCCTCAATGCCTGCTTTACATCAATTTAACACTTACAAAAACCTAAGCGTGTAGAAAATGCCCGATGGAGAGCAGCGGCTGGAGGCACTGGGGATGCCCTGCAGCCAGGCAGGGCTCCTGGCATAGCAGGAACAGGGGCTGCCATGATGAGAGGACAGTAACCAGCCCCACAGCCCCATTCCTCTGAGTAGGGCTTTTTTGTAACACCTTTGTATGTTTATTCTTCTTTGAAGGAAGGTGCCAAGGGCTGGCACTTGGGCAAGAGCTCCCATCTGAAGGAACCACCACTCTCTGATGTGCTGTGTCGGGTCCTGCGAGGAACCACAGTGAGATGCTCCCCTTCCTGAGAAACATCTGCCTTCTCCCTCTCCCTTCTGCGGTTTAATTAAAGCATTTTAGCAATTTCTGCTAGGCAGCTTCGCACCATAGGAGCTCCATCAGCTCCAAGATCTTGCCTTAGGAGTGCAGCCACTTCAGCTGTTTGCCTGGGCATCAAGGCCCACCCCTCATTTCTTTTTACCAGCTCAAACACGCTTTAACCCACAAAAGCTCCTTAATGAAGTTACACATTCTTAGCAAACCCAGCACTTTCAAGACTATGCTGGTACCTTATCTTTCCAATCATCTTGTGTTCTAACAGGGCCCCAGTGCCTGCCTCCAAGTGTGTTTACACAAGAGATGCTGGTCCTCAGCAGACTCAGTCCTGCCTCAAAACAGCCACTGCAAAGGTACGGCTGAGGGAGGTAGATGGGGTTTTGCCCCTGGCAAACAGTTGATGTGCTTACACAGGCCGTGCAGCCACAGGAACCATGATCTTTCCCGTCCTGCCAGCCTACGCACGTCAGTACTGATGAGTTTATCAATAGAGAGCAAAAGCTGAAGTGTAGCAATTCCACTGCCTGCCAGTAACACAGAAATATGCCTAACAAGTGCCTTTCATCAGTCACTGACATTGCTTACAGCTTGTCCCCATCAGCAAGTCTCGGTGTGAGGTCCTGCTCCTTTTGGAAAGGCTTTCCTTCCCTCCCAGGAGCTGGTCTGCAGCAACCACGTATGCCAGGGTAACACTGATGTGTTTGGGTATTGATGTGACTCCTGCATTGGTCACTCTGCTTCCTCACACCTCCTCCTTTGATTCCACACTATGCTGAAGCACCTGGGACTTAGAGGAGTGTCTGTGGGCAGGAGACACTTGGCCCGTGTGCAGAAGCAGGGCATCCATGGAGCCCAAGGAGACCTGAATGCCCTAGGGCAGGAGGAAAGCCAAGGCAGCTGCGATGCCTGTCCCTCCAAGGCTTCACCCACATGCCATGGCTCCATGTATACAAATTAAAATTAACTTATTAAATTAAACTTCTCTGGCAGAGAATGCCCCACACCCTTATTTGCGAAGTCTCAGCTTCCAAAGCAGCGTGGCTTCACCCAGGCTGCCCACTGGGGAGGGGGCCTGGCAAATGCTGATACCCAACTCTTACCCCATCTAGGAGACCATCTTTGACTGAGGCCAAAACCAGGCTAGGAACCACTGCGCTGATGTAGATGGCTTAGCTCCACTACACAAGACATCTCCCTGATGCTGTTTAGTTTGACACGGGACATTTGTCCACCCAAATTTACCTCCCTCCTATGAAGCCTACGAAGAAGAGTTTTGACCTTGAATTCAGCAGGAGGTGACCCTGCTGGTTCACTGTTCTTAGCACAGAGAAAACCTTACATTTTGGTACATTATTTGTGGATTTCTCAGATCAACCCAGGTGCTAAAAAATCCAATTTAATCAATCAGCGAGACCAAACTTGCCTTCCCATAAGATACTTCTTTATATACGAAACAGCTGACCTGGCTTTCTCTGTGTCTGGGACAAAGAGGTTGGCAGTTGACCTCTAAAGTAGGTTATTAACTTACACCTTGTTTTGTTTCTCCAGAACCAGTCCCTGGGAACACACTAGGCTCTGCTCCGTCCTGTGGGTAGCACCCTCACATCGGACTTTGCTTTCGGATGAGGGAGGGAGTATTAACCCCACAGAAAGCAGCTCCCCATTAGGAAAGGCTGGGTTTAACGGAGGCATGATTAATCCTTTGACCTAAGTTGTAAGTGTTAGTCAACGGGTCTTCTAGCAAAATCGCCTAAACAATCTACTTCTATTTTACTTCAGGTGGTACCACATATGTTCAAAGCACCGAATGCTGGGAAACTGAAATAGTTACGCTTAACAATGGGATCAGTTATTAAATATACTGATAGGTATTTAATCAGTTATTATAAATTCTTAAAAAGTGTTTCAAAAGCCTCAAATTAAAAAATAGACAAAGAATGTAAGGAGGACTCAGTCTTCACTGTCTGGTGTACAACATACTTTCAATACTAAAAGATGCTGCCATACCAGTATTCAACATCCTTGCTGTATACTAGTGATTACAGAGGTATAAAGAAGAAGATAATTAAGGTCACTGAAACAGCATGATTTCTCCCTTGTCTCAACACAGCTTTCCACCCTGTGTGCTTTGCATAGGTCCAAGACACTTTCCTGAAGAACTTCTGAGGGAATTCATTTTAATAAAGAAATTTAAAGTTTTAATAAGGATGCTAAGAAGTTTGTTAAATGCTGTGGGCAGGCAAACTGATGGCATGAAATCTGAGAATATATCTATATAAACCAAATACCCCCTGGTATTACAGAGCAGGGAGAGGACTGATTTTCAGTGGGACTTGGGCAAAACCCTCAATTATTAAAAAAGACCAAATGACTAACGCTGACTCACTGTCTTGGCATGATGCAGGTAGATTTTCTACTGTTATTTATAATTGTGTTCTGGTCTGGTTATGACATGCTGTCAGTAGAGGAGTAATTTGAAATGTGTTAGCCTGGGGTCCAATAGTTCTTTTGTGCCACTCAGCATCCTATGAAATAGAGATCTTCTTTTTTTTTATTTCCTTCCAGAACTCAAAATTCAGCCCCCTGTTTTCCTTCAGCAGCCCCAAGTAACCCCCATAGTCCCTATAGCTTGGCTTGCTAGGTCTAGTGGAGTTCAAATAACAGGTTTCTTTCCCTGTTAGCTGTTGAGTTCCTGTCTCTTCCTAGCTGCTTGCCCCAGGGAGGGCCTCTTCCTTATCCCTGCCAGGAACAGGAACCCTTGTAAAGCACAGAGATTGTCCTGTTTTGTCTTGCAAATCCACAACCCAAGACCCAAGTTTCAGGACACTTTGGAAAGAAGCAGCTTTGGCCTGCGTTTCTAAAAGTGGTCTAGTACTTTAGGAGCTATTTTTGTGCCTAAATTTTTTGAAGGAACTGGATGCTTACATGGCTTTTAGGACCTATGGCCCTCATCCAGCACAAAACAGCAGGTGTATTGGCATTACAGATTATCCAATGTGCATAAGCAGACTTAATAAAGAGCAGTGGTATCTTGTGCTTCATCTTAAAGAGCATAGTAATGTATTTATACGAGAATTAATTAGCATTACAGAATCATAGAAACATAGAATGGTTTGGGTTTGAAAGGACCTTAAGATCACCCAGTTCCAACCCCCTGCCATGGCCATGGGCACCTCCCACTAGACCATGTTGGCCAAGACTCTGTCCACCCTGGCCTTGAACACTGCCAGGGATGGGGTATTCACAACTTCCTTGGGCAACCCATTCCAGTGCCTCACCACCCTTACAGTAAAGAACTTCCTCCTTATATCCAATCTAAACTTCCCCTGCTTAAGTTTAAACTCATTGCTCTTGTCCTATCACTACAGTCCTTGATGAAGAGTCCCTCCCCAGCATCCTTGTGGGCTAGCTTCAGATACTGGAAGGCTGCTATGAGGTCTCCATGCAGCCTTCTTCAGGCTGAACAGCCCCAGCTAGTTGGTTATATTTGAGATAAATACAGAGAATTACATATTAAAGCACAATATTATACAGAAAACTTTATCTAAACAAAATACAGAGAATGGCCACCAGAGCT
The DNA here is from genome assembly GCF_037157495.1 of Lathamus discolor. Lineage (NCBI taxonomy): Eukaryota > Metazoa > Chordata > Aves > Psittaciformes > Psittacidae > Lathamus > Lathamus discolor. The sequence goes on along the minus strand of NC_088884.1, from coordinate 29,931,398 downwards.
GTGCCTTGACTTAGGGATAATGGATGCTTTGACCTGAATGGTACTCGGCAAAAGCGTCTCCCTTTTGGGCAGTATGCTTGGCTTCATTCCATGGCGAGCCAGGAGAGAGGGAGAGGGGACATTTGCATTTACTGTTGGTAGTAAAAAGCTAGGGCGGGAACGTGGGAAGTGCTTAGGAGTTCCAGCATATATCTTGGTATAACAGGAGAATAAGGGAAAAAACAGTAAAATAGAAAGCAAACCAATCGAACGGCAGGGTTTGGAAGAGCAGAGGAGGATGACTCCTTTAGCTAACCTACAAAATCTCTGTCAATAGGTATTATTGAGATTTAGGATCCAAAACACCCCTGGGTAGTTAAGCAGGTAATGAGGATGTCTGACATTTTTTAGACAGGATTGAGAAATTGCTAGAGATATAAAGCACAGTGATTCAGAGACCACTCTCTCAGTAAAAGCTCAGAGGCAGAATTCAAGATTATCTCATATGTTTCCTCTGAGAAGCTTCTTAAACCTTCTGAGATAGCTGGTACAGGCTGCTCTAAAAACAAGACGCTGCAATCCCATGCGTTGGGTTGGATTTGAATCTCCATTTGAAATTTCAAGAAGTCCTGTAACTTGATTGAACAAATCCCGATCTAATTTATGGTAAACAATATTCTAGATAGCAAGGCAGGAAGAACAGCCTGGTTTCTGTCAGTAAGAGGGGTGGATTACAGCATCAGGAGATACCATTCTGCTGGATATTTATGCCAGAGGCAAACATGGACATTTTGTGGTTTTCTCTGCACAAAACCCATTTAGACATAATCCATCTTGGAATGAAAAAAGGTCCATTTGCTCTGCCAGAGCAGGGGCAAACAGGACTTGTTAACTGATTGATTTAATTAAGCATCATAGCTTCAAATAGGTGCTTTTCTGTGTTTAGGAATCAGTTTCAAGGTCATTTGGCGGCTGGCAGTGTCAAATACAGAAGAGAAAGAGCTCAGTCCAACAGCAGGGACGGCAGTATCTTTCTCTTGGCAGTGGGCTAATCAGGAAAATGTTGATACAAGGTGATGACACACTGCCCTCCCGAATATGCAGATGAGTCTACATCATACTTGGATATGGAAAATGGAATGCTGTTACCAGAACCACCTGACCCCACCATTTTAGAAGTTAAGGTGAATTGAGGTCACGTAGCTATGGAGAGAAAAGGCCAGGACAAAATGTATTGACAACAAAATATGTCTAGTATATTGTGGGCAATTTCAGCTGAGTCACTTGGACAATAATGGAGTAAATCCCAGCATTGTGAAGAGCAATCCCACCTACGTATTTTGGAACTATTCCAGTTTGCTTAGCAATTTCCACAAGGCATTTAAGCAGGGATGCCCTTTCACCGCTTTGCTACATGAATCTTCTGCTTGAGGAGTTTCTGTCAGTTCCCAGAGCATAAATTTTCAGTCTCAAACGTTACATTTATTCTATACTTTGTTTCCCTGTTTTTTTCATGCAAGATTTTGTAATTACAGTGGTAATACTGTAAAAATCTGTTAAGTCTCTGGGGGAAATTCAAGTCTTTACAACTTGCTGCACAGATTTGTATTATTCTATGGTGTGTAAGCTTATTTCCTCTAGCCCCTATTTCCACTGGCCAGAGGGTAAAACACTGGTGTTTTACCTTTAGCTTTACTGCTAACTTGCACCATTTGAGAAGGTCTATCTCTATGTGTTTCTAGCTGATGAGTCCTGCCATAATTTAGCTCCTACTGTATGTCTGACCTTATTAAACAGCATGTCTTGTTTACATTCTGTTGGAGAACAGTTGTCCTGTAAAGCCTTTATAACTCAATTGCCTGTCACATGAGATTCATTTGCTCTTCATCTTGGAAACAGAACCCCCCCCATAAATTAGATCTACCTGGATCCTAACGAAACTTTAACAAATGTTGGCATGCAGTTTCTCTCAATTTCTTTTTAATGATAAATGTCATAGAAAAGTAAGCTTTCAAGTAATTGCTTTTACTCACAGTGGACTTGTTAGAGTAAGAGGAAAAGCCCCACTTCTCTTTTTTAATATTTTTCTCAGTAAATTGTTAGAAATCTAGATTTGTGTTCCAAAACTTGAGGTAGTTTAATCTTACCCTGTTTTACAGTACCCAAAATGGTTTCTGTCTCATCTCATGTTCAGTGTGAGAAGGGAAAGTTAGAGCTGTTTAGTAGACTAGATTTACATCTTCGCTGAATTTAAACACTTCTCAAAGTCCCCTGACTGAACGCAGTGCTGTGACAGTGTTACTCCCATAGAAGGGATGACATAGTACATCCAATGAGCAGCTTTTGTGGAACTCGGACAACAAATCACTACCTACATCTAAAATTGCCCTAAGCCTCCTCAGTTGCTCTGAAGCAGAGAGACACTAAATTTTATGATATAGTATTTCCCAGGAATCCTAATACAAGCCCCTTGGCCTTGGTAGCACTGCATGCAGGTATGGCCCAACACACTTCACGACTAGGTAGAATCACAGAATGGTTAGGGTTGGAAAGGACTTCAAGATCATCCAGTTCCAACCCCCCTGCCATGGGCAGGGACACCTCACACTAAACAATCTCACCCAAGGCTTTGTCCAACCTGGCCTTGAACACCGCCAGTGATGGAGCACTCACAACTTCCCTGGGCAACCCATTCCAGTGTCTCACCACCCTAACAGGAAAGAATTTCCTCCTTATATCCAATCTAAACTTCCCCTGTTTAAGTTTTAACCCGTTACCCCTTGTCCTGTCACTACAGTCCCTAATGAAGAGTCCCTCCCCAGCATACCTATAGGCCCCCTTCAGGTACTGGAAGGCTGCTAGGAGGTCTCCACGCAGCCTTCTCTTCTCCAGGATGAACAGCCCCAACTTCCTCAGCCTGTCTTCATACGGGAGGTGCTCCAGTCCCCTGATCATCCTCGTGGCCCTCCCCTGCACTTGTTCTAACAGTTCCCTGTCCTTTTTATGTTGAGGACACCAGAACTGCACACAATACATCCTTTGGTCTTGCCTGTGGGCCCTGCAGTTTTCAGCAACCAGAGCAAACACTGCGACAGAGGTCATCCTCATTCAGTTTCATGGATCATGGTTTGGTGGAGCTGGAGCTAAAGCTGAAGCTGAAGAAGAGCCTTCCCAGCATACCTACAGGGTTCGATCGAGGACCTTGTTCAGCACACTGGGTATGAGGACCATTTTCCACAGTACTGATGGGTAAAATCAGACACCTGCATGTAACCACTTGTGGGATCGCGTTGTAAATTAGATCAGTGTTGAGCTTCTCTGATTTTAAAGAACCCCACCCTACCCCCAAAACATTCTAGTCTTCAGTTCTGTTTGTATGGAATTGCATTCACCCAGACACAAATATGGTGCCCCATGGCATGGAAATGGGCAAGGAGAGACAGAGAACAAGAAAGAAGCCTGTAAGCTGGTATTGTCACCAAAGTCCCCACATTCATATTGCTGGATGATTTCCACACTCCCAGATAGTTCCCTGAAGCACCCAAGGCATGAGACACTCTCTGATCCACCCCTCCACAATCAGCATGGACATCTTGTACTCATACTTTCCCTATACCCAAGGCTCTAGGGCTGGAGCATCTAAAACATTCCAATGCGGGAACGCTTCTAGAGCAAGTTCGGCTTTCCTTTTACTCCATCTGATGATGTATTACATTGAGAGGGTTTGGAAAAGATTTTCCTTCTAACCATATGGAACAGTCCAGAGTGAGGCAAGGGTGGAGAAAATGTAAGAAGCAAACAGAACTTTTTCTCATAGGATTTCTTACTTTCATCCTACTTAAAAGTCTCCCTTACAAATGCTTGCATCCAAACAGTGCCAGGATATTTCAAAAGACAAGCTGAAATTCTTCCTTCTGCAATAGCAATTGAAAAGCTTTTTTTTGAATATACTTAATGCATGCTAATATCTTACCAGATGTGTAAATCAGATATTCCCCAAGGTATCATTCGATGGGGCAATGTGTCAGAGCCAGGAAGGAGGAATGTCACACTACTAGCTAATCACATTGTGTCTGTGCCTCACTCTGAAGCTCTTGACAAGTTTGAAGTATTATTGCAAGAGAGCCAGTCCTGAGAAATAAAGCAGCATCCTAAGGATACATGGGGTAAGGCCTATTTTGCTGTACCAGCATAGGCATTTGAATGGATCTAGCAGAAGAGTTCAAAGGTTTGCTAGATTGGAGAGGTCTGTCAGGTGAACATGACTAAATCACTTCCATTTCTGCAGTTAACCCCATCCTGGGGGAAGAGGTTAATATACCACCTGGCTTCCTTGGATTTAACTAATCCCAAAAGACCTCCTTCACCTGAGCTGCTGAGGGGCTAACAAATTAAGACATAAACTGACACATCTGGCTGCACAATGGGATGTTTTAACGACTCTGCCTCTCCACCCTCTCCTGTGCAGAAGAGTGTTCACAATGCCAGCACAGGGACCCACAAACTCCATGTGTCACCATATTGGCTTTATCTTGTTCAGGAGATTGAAAAGCTGACAGCAAATAAAGCAGATACCGCACTCAACAATTTCCTGTTGCAAGTGGAGAGGAAGCTTCCAGGTGCTGATTCCTACATAATGCTTGCCAGCTGGGCTCCTGACAGCAGGTACCTGTTGAGATGGGCCTTTTTTTTCCCCCAAGTCTACTGTGACATGCAATCAGAGGACTTCTAGGAACACTAGCCATTTCAAATCAGGCTTGAAACTGGTTTGTGCTGCCAAAATCAGGCAAAACTTGTTTACAGGAGTTAAGAATTTGGTACCACTATCTACATAGATTACCCTTAAATAAAGAAGCTGAGAGATAATCTCTATAGACAGTAGACCTTAGTATCAGTGCTACTGATAAGGTTGATGTTTTGGAAAGAAAGAAATAGCTTATAAAGCTATTCTGTCAGAAATATGCATGTCTTCTCTTCCCAGAAGGGCGACTTTCAGTACAAACCTGCACGGTTCAGGAGATTCAGATACTCGGGGTCTCACTCGTGATGGTGGCTCGAGTTCCAGATAAGTTTATGGGAATTACTAGGCTGTGAGTTCTGCTACACTCTGCTTCCTTTTCCTAATGATTCCCCCCATCTTACAATTGCAGGTCAGTTTGCTGCCAGGCCCGTCTTGTGCTGTTTCTGAAAGCTTTTATTTCTAACAAATCACCAGTGAATAGCAACTGCTGCCTCCTTTGATATGCCCCATGTGTTTCACTCCTGATGAGATAGGATGATTACAAACTTGTGCGATGCTCAGGACCAAGAGAACTAACCTTTATTTACTTCATAGATCCTGACAATTACTGATGTAGTTACACTGGCAACTTTGTCAGAGGTCTTAATTAGGTTTTGCCTACAGTTGAGTGTACCCCAGGCTCTGTGCACTGATGAGTTTTCATAAGCAAATTAATTCCTGAGCAAGAAACCTCCAGGTGAAGGTTCTTCCAGGAAAGCAGTGCTGGGGACATTCTTCTCCACTGCAGAGCTGAGTCATTTGCCCCAACGTGTCAGCAGAGGATCTGTCTGCCTGAAGACTCCCTCCCACTGATGAGATACAGGGATAATTCTCTACCTTCCTGGGGTGTGGAATTTCTCTGTTGCTCTGTGTGGTTCTCTGCTTTTCTAATGCCCCTCTGTAGTAGTCAAGTCCTTTCTGTTCAAAGTTCCTAGATCTACCAGAACATTGTGTTCATCTGATGTGCACAGCAACTTGAGCTAAGGTGCTTCCATTTCCTGTTTTAGCGTAAGGTACTGCTACTCTTGACCAGGATGATGATCTGTAGTAGCAGCTCTTTCACTGGGGTAAGAAACTCCTCTAGCGTGGTGGAAGCTGCTGTGAAAGGTGAGCCAACTCTGCTATGAGCAAGTATAAAAATACAATCCGCAGGCAGAGCAGGCAAGTAACAGTAGAGATTGGTGACTGATGTAATAAGGAAAACTTTTCAGAACAGGTAAGTGGGCAAACGAACTGATTCATAACAGAACCAAAATCTCCCTTTGGCAGCCTCCCCCACTGAGCTATCTATATACCAGCAATTGGTTTTCCCAAAGCCCTAATCCTAAAATATCTGAATACTTGTGAGCTTCAGAGTTGTCCCCCAAATCCTTGCAGAACTCATGCTCTTTCCCTACGTCTTACCCCAGGTACTAAGCCAGAAAAACTTGTGAATGGAAAAGGCTGGAAAAATAAAAGCAATACCATTTAATCCCTCATCCCTGGCAGTATTCAAGGGCAGGTTGAATGGGGCTTTAAGCAACCTGGTCTCGTGAAAGGTGTCCCTGCCACAGAGGGGTTAGACCTGTATGAGCTTTAAGGTCCCTTCCAACCCATTATATGATTCTATGATTAATGGGCATAATAATCAAATCAGCTCTATTCTACATATTCCTTGTGTTGTGACTGTAGACTGCGTAACTGACTTCCTGTACAGCTGCATATGAATGGACATTATTCTACAAGCAGTCATGCAACAGTACCAAAACCCATGTCATGGGAAGCACAAGACATCACACGCATCTTTGATCAGTCACAGGCTGATGAAGCAGAAGGCAGCTGGCCCAACAGCCACCTTTCATTCAGGCTAAATACAAGGGCAATTAAGTTCCTTCACAGAGGAAGATGGCTGGGCACAGCAGCACTCACTGCCCAGATACATCAGGTGGAACATGGATTTGCAATGGTAGCAGAAGCTTGGATACAGCTGGTTGGGCTACATGAGCCTGTATGAAATAGGATCAGCAGTTCAGCAGAGAGTAAGCTCCAATTTCCACCAGGAAGGAAGCGAGAGGCTCTTTGAAATACCAGCTTAGCTAGAAACTGAAGACTGGGCACAGTCACTGAGAGAAGTATCATTTGTGTGTGCTCCTGCAGCGTTCAGAGTTACAGTGCTGCACTAAGACATGAATTTATCAATGGGTTTTATTTTTCTCCTAGAAGAACCTAGCTAGCTGTTCAGCCCAGGAGGGCCACTGTGTGACCACAAAATACACACTGCAAATGCTAGTAGAGAAAAACAGTTCTTCCCTGATGTATTTATTAGTAGACCTCAGAAGTCCAGTGGGAAGTGAGAATAAAATCATACCCATACCTCCTGATCATAACATTTATAATCAAAGTAGGCATCTTGTTAAGATAAATATTTTGTCTACTCCTTTAGTTTTTCTTAGATAACATGCATAAAAGTCAGTTGATCTACACTGTGCCTAAGGGGCTGTTTTGCAAAGAACATGAACGGGAGAAGATGCATCCTCTCCCAAACACAGCATGGGGGAATAGTACTAAAAAGCCAAGGAATTACTTTGCTGGATGCAGTTATTTGGAGTATGTGCCTAATTTGGAAATTCAGTAAGTGATGATTAAATAGGTAGCTCACACTTCATACAAAATTATTAACATAGGTTTTATACTTTCTCTTTTACCCCCTATCCATTACCTTGTTTGTGTATGATTTTGTTGGGCTAATTGCCTTGAGTGCCATACTCTCGTTACCTCACCAGTTATCGCACACATACTGAGATCAGGACATAGCTTCACGGTCATGACTTAAACCAGAAGTGACATTGGAGAGCGTTGCATACACCTATTCCATCCATCCCCAGCCACACATACTTACTTGTGGAATTCTGCCTGCAGTGGTGTTTATATGACCATGGATGTGACTGTAAAATAACACAACCCTGCAAATAAAAGTATCCTTTTCAACCAGAACAGAGTAAGAGCCATGTGAGCACTAGAGTCAGTGCAGTGGAGAAGGTCAGGTATGTCAGTATGGTGGGAAACGATGCACAGTAAATGTAGAGACATTAGATACTGCAGACAGACTGTGCACTTAAAAAGCAATACCCAGGACAGGAAACAGTGCAGAGAGATCAGCTTCCCAAAGACTTTGTGGCAGCCACATTAACTGTAGAATACACTAAAGGCATTCTTTTACACAGCTGGGCTACTTCTAACATTTCATATAATCAATTAACATTCCCTGCATCAAGACAAACCCAGACAAACAGAGATTCTGTTTCACCTTTTATTTTCTGTAAGCACTAGAAAATAAATTATCAGTTTGCAGTGGTAAAAGCCAGGTTTCTTTTTCTCTGCCATGAATGTACATGAGATTACTTGCATGGTAGAGTGAGAGACCGTCTTACTCATTACATCTCTGCTCCTACACTTGGAGTTACTCCTGGAGTTCTGTATGTGTATGGCTTGTGTAGACTGCTTAGTTAAGCTCTAATTTGTTTATTAGTCTTCAATGCATAGTCCAATTTGCCAGGGTACTTCAACAGGAGCAAGCCAAATTCCATCTTGGGTTTTACTTCATTCTAGTGTAAAAAGTTTTAAAGGCACCAGAGGGCACCATTACAGATAACTTCCTAAGTTTCATGTAACCAATACTTTAAGAAAGTAGATTTGGGGAAAAGAGCCTATTAATAGTCATAGGAGTCTTCATAGGACCTGTGTCATTCACAGGACAAGGGAGCATTTCTATCTGCCTTTTCCTTAGCCGCAGTATACTACCACACATACTCTGCATTGCAGCAAATACTACAAAGAAAGATTCCATTGAAAATAGTTTAATTATGAGCAGATCCAAATCAGAGAATTAGCAATTGAGCAATTAAAAATGTGCGTTTCATCTTCAGCCATCTCTTCCTCTCTCCACCTCCCAGTTCGTATCTTCTTCTCTTAGCTGTATTTATTGTGATGCATCAAAGAGATTATGACAAACAAAATCACAAACCTCACATCACACCGTACTTCATTTGATCGTGGAGATTTTATTTCCAGTAAATGCTCATCTTTTTCTTCTCAAATGTGGCTTTACCTCACAACGTGTTTCATCAGCAAAGAAAAATAATTTACCTTCCTTTACCTAAAGAGGTTATGAGAAGTCTTGCATCAGTAGCATACAGCCTCCCAGCTCTTCTTGTGGCAGGGGGTCTATTTTGCTAATTCCCACACCTCTTCATGAACTGTTGCTGCCAGATCTGCAGCTATGGTAAGAATAAAGCAGTTCCTTCCCAAAAACGTTTTCAAGGACTTATATATTTTTATTACAGCATCAGACTTTGCATTACAACATCCTTTCCACTGCTTACTGATAGATTCATTTGAACTCTATGCACGCTTATCTGGAAAGATCAGCTTGGACGCAAGAGCAGAATGTGGCAACAGGGCTCAGATGCCCCCAGACATGGCTAAGAAAGTATTTTATATGGATTTAAACAATGTATTTTTTTTAAGGGACAGGAGTTAACTGCTGCAATGCTAGGGAGGGATGTACAGGCCAGTAACCACAAGCCAGCAGCTCTGCAGGGAGTATCTATGTACATACTCTTACCTGCCCTTCCCTCCTCATAAATTAAAGATAATGTCACTTTTTAATTATGTCATGCTTACTATTGTGTATTTTAGGGAAAAGCATATGCACACACTTACTGTGAAACAGCAGATAGGATGTGAAGAATCAACTTGGATTCAACCTTTTACAAAGCACATGTTGCCCTTGTACCTCACTAATGTCAGTTCTTGCACATGCTCAGTGCACACAGACCTAACAGGCCTATGCTAATATGTGCCTTTCTTTATCAAAACATCACAATGTAACTGCCAGTCTTCTGGAAAGTGTTACTGAATTATTCATTGCACAGTAATTCAGATGCTTAGTAAAACTAAGAGGATAATTCACTCCCAAGTTGTTGGTTTTGTTTATCCCCCCACCACCTCTTCCCCTCCCCCCCCCCCCCCCCATATTTTGCTTTCTTTTGCTGGATAATTTACCAGGATATCTGCAAATGATCTTTTACCAGCAGCTGCATCAGTCCTGGCACACTGTCAGGTTTTCAAGCACTAAGGTTAAGCTGTGCAGCCACAAGGAGCCTTTTGTTGATATATTAAAGTAGCTCGGTTTAACGAAAGAACAACCACCACCACACACTTTGCTCAAATTATTGACAACATTCTGTACTCAGGAATGCCTGATTTTGCTAAGGAGATCCGTCTCTGAATTCATTTACATTAGCTATTTCAGCTATGCAAACCACAGAAGAGAAGTTGTGCACGTTTTGAAGAGCTTCACCCAGTATTTTGCTGAAGACCCAGCTACCCAGAACTAACTTACTTGCATCATCTGTGCCTGGAGCCTTTCCCCATCCTGTTCATGAAAGGAAGAAGGAAGCACAAGGATTTCACTGGGAAAGGCACTTTCCTCATCCCCCTTTAGTACTCTGCACATTCCCAAATGCCCACCTGCATTATTTTTCACCTGTCATCAGATAAAGTCATGAGACAGTCCCTCATATAGAGCAAAGCAGCCAACCACTCATGATAGATGGGCTCCTAGGCAGAGTGAAAACTTCCAAGGGTTGGATCTGCTCTGCTGTACAGCCAATCCCCTGAAACTGCTCCAGTTGAAGTGTGGAAGTTTTCAGCTCAGACCCTGCAAAAAATTCAACCTGTGAGCTAAAAGAAACTTCTGGTCTTTACAGGGTCAAATTCAAGTATGCTGTCAGGTACAGGCACATAACTCTTAGTAACTTCAAAGTATGCACAAACCCCTCATTTGATCCGTTTTGTTGTACCCACTGTTGCCAAGTGACAACTCCTATTAAAATTACATAGCAACATTAACTCTCTGCATTTCCACAGCATTTTGTTTGTTTGGAAATACTTCACTGACATTATTTGCCCTTTACAGACACACCACGCTGTGGCATTCTTGTGACATTCTGCAAAGAACGTAGAGAAGTATTGAAAAAATGTAGTCACATTGCCAAAGTCACACCATTATCAGCAGAGTTGTAATTCTGGACAAAACAACTACGACTTCTACTACTGAGCAAGCAGTAGAGCAGTAGAGCCTATACGGAATAGAAACAAGACAAACATTACACACTTCAGAAGAGCCCAAATGTTTGTTTTTTGTAAATAGAAATCTGCATCAAGCACTACCAGACTCCTCGAAAGAGCTCAGCAGCCACAGGGATGCTGATGATTTGGTTGGTAAGTATATTTTAAGTTTCCAGAAAGCTTTCAACCATGTTCCTCACCAAGACTTTTAAAGAAACCAAGCACCCATGGCTTAAGAAGGAAGGTCCTTCCAGGCTCAGTAATTGTTAAAAGATGAGAAACAGGAGACAAGATGGCCAGTGCTCACAGCAGACCCAAGTCATCAGAACAGTTCTCTTGGAGATCTGATATGGAGCGGTCTGGTTCAGTGTACCTAGAAAAGGTGTGAGCAAGAATACGACAGTTTACTGATAATATCAACTATTCAGGATGGTGAGAACAAGGGGCCACAGACTGCAGAAAGAATCAGTCAGTGGGTGATAAAATGGCAGATAGAATTCCATACAAACATAAAATCATGCACAGGCAGAAAAGCAATTCTAACTTCATATATACATGCTCATACATGTGGTCAGAGAAGACCATTAGCACTCAGACGTGAGATACTAGGATGATGATACAAGTCCCATATAGTTTCAGCTCAGTGCTCAACAGACATCATAATGTTGTGAATGCCAAGTTTAGTATTAGCTTAGTGTAAGATAGGACACAAAAAAAAATCTGACAAGGTTTGCTAAACACACAAACCCCATGTTCAGCTCAGGATGTGAAAATGGTTGGAGGCTGGGAGAACAATAAAACAAGAAGCATTTATACCCGCTTTGTTCTTAGGCTTTTATCAAGGCATCCACGTACAGTGTCTGCTGGAGACACAGGTTCGGTATCAGCTACACGGACCCCAGCCAGGCTGAGCACAACTGTTCTTTTAAATTCTAGTTACTGCTCTATGAAATCATCATAACCCTCAGGAGCTTTCAGGCTGAGAGGTACATTGACAGAAATTGCTGTTTTGCTAGAAATGCAATCACAGAATGGGCAGGTAGCCTGGTCTAAAACTGGTCTAGGTCAATAAGCCTAAAATAAACACCACCTTTAATCCCTGAAGAGCCAGGAACACCGAAAAATGCTGGCAAGAGGAAGAGCTCACTGCACGTTATGCTTAGTTCTGTTTGCATCTTACAGGTATCAGTAAGTTTGGGACTTTGCATGAGGCCAGAAAATAACATGGCATTTGTGTCCTTTGAACAACTTTGAGTCCCACATATAAAAAACAGTGAAATGGATTTATTTAGGCAGCAAGCTATTCTGTTAACTTTGTAAATACATTTGCCTCTTATTCTGAAGTTTGCAATTTTACTTATAGTCTGGAATCTGAATAAATGAAGTATTTTCAGAATGTGCAGTGAACAATCTCAGAAAGTATTTATTAACTAGACTTAATAAAACTAAATCTTGAGTTTAACTTCCAGGGAGGTGCAGCACATTTTTTGATACTATGCAGCACAAAGAGGTGAACGATTGTAAACACACAGCATAGTATAACCAACCAAAAAAATCCCTAAACTTGCATCATATTATTAACAGAGAAGTTTGAAATTCAGCTTAAAATCTGGCCTATCAGATACATTTAATACATAGCAAACACTGTTACTTCTGAGTGAACCCTTATTTTTGTCTTTTGGCAGATGTCACTTTTTTCTGTTCAAAGCTTCACTCTGAACAGTCACATTGTACAGCTGCGGTGAAGTTTGTGGTCCCATCAAGTTGCTCCTGCACATCATAACTGGACGAGATCACAGCATAGGTGCCCAAGCATACACCAGACTCCCCACAAACTAAACCCGAGGCTGAAGCTCCGCTCAGCCTCTGCTCCTGGGAAGCTGCTGGCCTTGTGATGCTCCCGGAGAAACAGCACAAGAGGGCGCTTCATGCCTCAAATATCTTAAGTCTGACTTTCACATCCTATCTTTTCTGCACTAATATGTTGTATTTCCAAAGTCAAAGTCACATCAAAAAATTACTGCAGTGAAGGGGACGGGAGAGAGCACAACAAAGCCCTGAGCAACACTGTAGCTGCAGTTTGCTACCCTACTGAGAGCATAGTTCATCAACTATTAAATGAAGACTGGATTCGCTGTTAACAATCCCATGTTTTCTAAGAGCCTGTATTAACTGGGAGAGAAAGGGGAGAAAGACTGGCACATGCAAGTTTTAAATAATAGGAAGCAACAGAAACATCTCCAGAGAGCAGAAAGGCAAAAGCCAAAAAGTTTAAATAATTTCATGTAGAATTTAGTCTGGCAATCACCCAAACTGTGGACTTTGGCAGACTGCTTGTTGGTTATAACAGAAGCCACTTCCTCTGTAGCAACAGGCATATTAACACTATTGTGTGCTTCCTGGGGACGGGCTTGGGGTGTTTCAGTCCTCCGGGTGGGAGCTGGAAGCTGCATAATGTTGCTTGTGTGGAGCTGAACGACTGAAAAACACAAAGCCACAAACCCCACCGGCCGCCCCGTGGGGAATTCTCCCATGCATACCTCGTTAGAAAATGAATCGGGGTATTTTTCTCCCTGCCCTGCTCTGGGCACTCTGACAGCTCCATTCAGCAGAGAGGAGGTAGGCTCTGCCCAGGGCTCCTCTACAGCTGCAAATGACTCATGCTGGAGGAGCCCCTTTTAGGCAGATTTAAGGGGACCAAGTCTACCAGAAGTTTTCCCAAGTTCATTTAACATGCTGATGTCTATCACTTTAAAGCTTTCTGCATAATTGCTGCTTGCACAGCAGAGCCTGGCCTTGTGTGCACCAACCAACTTGAGGAGGCTGGAAGAGCAACAGGCCCAGGCTGCTCCCCTGAGTCCTCATACCAGGGCTGCCTGGTCCCTCCTGGCAGCCATGCTCCTCCCTCTCCTTGCAGCAACATTCTCAAGGAGAAACCACACCACCTTTGCTGCCTTCTTGGGACACTCAGGAGAGCCAGGAAACAAACCCTGCCGCCCTCCTGGTCCATTAAAAAAGCCATGGGACTTTTTCAATGCTTTCCTCCCATCAGCAGTGCTGCTTACCCACAAAAGCAGGAGCATGTTTGAAACACCCATGCCCATTTTTTGTTGCTTTGTTTGCTTTCAGGATAAGGAGCTTCCCTACCCTCTTCCCTTCCGCAGCTCTGTACTAGGCTACAGAGGCCCATACAGACTGATAAGAGGCTCCAACTGCTCACCCACAGTAGGTGAGAACAGTCCTGTGAGTAGCTTCCTACAGGAGATGGTGAGAAGGTGCTTCTCCAACTGCCTCTTCCTCCTGCTGTGCTCCCCACTTCCATACAGGAGAGGTTCAGAAACAGGGACCCTCAATCAGAGATTCAGATGTCAGAGCAGAAGCAAAGTCCTCTTGTAGGAAAGTGAGAAAGCCTTTCTTGCAGAGGTTGGGGCAAAGCTCCCCCACAGCGGTGCATGAGAATGACATCATTATGCTAATATATGAGACAGGAAGTGCAACCAAGCATGAAAACCACTGAAAGCAAGTATCTGTGAAGTGCTGCCAAGAACACTAACAACAGCACTAAACAGAAAATGAGAAAAGGTTTGGTTCAGCTAACTTCTTCCAGTTTTAGTCATCTCTAGTGTCACTCCCAACAGTAGGTAGTAAAAACAGGTCCTCAGGTTGACACTGTTCGGGGCCTTTAAACTTTACAAGGTAAATATAAAGATCTTCCCCCGCCCCTCAAGGTGATGGTGACCTTCCAGTCCACAAACTCAGTACTTCGACACGAGTCTGACGATCCCAAAATACCCCCCCCCCCCTTTTTTTTAAATGCAAGTTATAGTAGTTCACTACCTATTACCTTAGTTTTAGCCATTCTGGCATTTGCCTCTTTACTCTGTGGATTCCTTTATTTTCCAGAAAATTGAACTGAGGTCTTCAGTCTCCTTCAGCACGGCTCACCTGCCTAATAGCAGCTGCCCAATTCTGAGCCCTAGACTTCATGGTCACCCAAAGTCACGTTTCACCTCATATTAATGTAAACACAGAGAGTCATCTGAACTGCAATTTATCCCCAGGACTTCTCTCCATCAATACTAGACATTTCTAGAAAGACCCCAGAAGGTCACAACCAGTCACACTTGTGTCCCCTACCTGCCTTTACATCAAGCAGCTGAGGGAGTAGGAGAGGGGTGGCACTCAGTGGTAGAGAAGCAATGCCTTTGAACAACTACAGCTTTTCAGAACATTACAGAAGTGAATATAACTTATAAATATGACTTCACAAAATCATAAAGCCAACCTGATCACTGGCTGCTGCTACAATGGGAGGTTCCTCCCTCCTGTCTCCCTTGCACTGGCACTCATTTAACTCCACAAGAAGCTGTTCACAGAGCTACACTGGCATCAACTGACCACTGCAAGAAAAGCAACGTTTTCCTCTGCTGATCCAGCTCACTGGAAGTTTACCTGCCTGCCAGTGCATGCAGTGCAGTGCACTGCAAGCAGCCCTCCTCCCATGGGAGCGCTGGGAAGGGAGAAGGGGGAAGGAAGCTCACCATGGGCTGCGGTATGCAACCCGCTCAGCTGAATCACTGAACAATGCACCATGCTACTGAACAGGTTGAAGTAAATCGGTGAAGAGCCCTGTGTGGACATCTGTTTGAAGTTTACAACTATGTTACTGAGCAGTTATATTGATCTCAGCATGCCCTGGCTTGCAGGATTCAATTTTAATACCACAGGAATAATGATGGGGAAGCTGAGGGCAACCAGGGGTGGTGCTTCAGCACTGTGCAGCATCTGAGTGGTCCTTCATTGAGCACACCTCTGATTTGCCAAGGTTTCTAAAAGCTATTTCCCATAGAAATCATGTTCATTTCAGTCATTACTGACTGCAGGATTTTTGGAGCTGAGGTCATGGATATATATATATATATGGTTCTGCTGCTTTGACTTACAATACAGAATCTGTACAGCATAATACAAAATACTGCAGCTCTAGCAACTCCCCTCAAAACCTTGTTCATGAGCTGCCATTTTCTATGACATAAATGACCCCACACAGAAGTTATTAAATGAAACACAAGCAGGTGTTGCTGTTATTTGCAAGACATTTTCAGTTCCCTGATGCTCTATCTATGTAATCTACCTAATGTTTGGAAAAGACAGTAATTAAATATGTCATTACTTCCCCTCATAATTCAGCATCAGATCCTATAAACCTGGAGGTTTTAAAAATGTAATTAATGGCCTTAAACTCTGGAAAATTTAATAATTCTGTTTAACTCAGTTTAAATATAATAAAAACATCACTGTTATGCAGCAAATATGACAGATTAATTCAGCCTCAGCTGAACATCACTGACCTTCCAAATATCCCAACCTTAAAAAGCATTAAGCAGTCTTCACATAACTAGTACTCTGATCAGCAGACTGCCATCAAATCAAGGGAGCCTGCCTTCTGCCAGTTATAGCCCCCTGTACACCAGGCCAGAGAATCACTAGAAATGAAAGCTGCCTACAGCTGTGACAATGACATTACTCCTGAGTGCAGTCACTTGTGGTATGAGCTACAGGCCCTGAATTTACCTCCCTTAATTTTGTAAATGTGCTCTCCATTGTATATGCTTTGAAAAGAAACCAACCAACAAGAGAATAGTGACTGCCGATTTAGAACGCATAGCAAACAATTCTCTGCTTCGGCTGCGATAGGGGGTACACGAATGAATGAATTCACTGCTTTTGACAGTGCCAGGAACTGGGTTGGCTTCCCTGTTCCCAGGGCTGTTCTACTTCTTTGTACCAGGTGCAGAAACAAAAAGGAGTTTCTGGCCTATGTTCCCTCAGATAACTGAAAATTCTCAGTGCTGTTATTTGTTCAAAGCTTCACACCAAGACCAATTATGAGAAGTTTCTGTTCACAGTCACCTCTGAAGAAAGGTAATGGCAGTAAGAGTAAGGCTGTGCCGTCTCAAAGGCAGCAGCAGGCAGTCTTCCATCCTGTAGGAACCTTTATCACACTCTTAACTAATGCTCAGTAGCATACCAATGATGTGACTGTCACTGGCCACTCTGGAACACAGTTACAAGAATTTATTAATCCCTGTTGTTCTAAGGAGAGTATTTACAACTGTATCTTTTCCCATGGACAAAAGCCTGCATGCTGTGATGCAGAGCTGCACCTCTAAATTCAAGACAAGGCCACCACCATCTGAAGCTTTGCTACCAGCATAATGGGACCACTACTGACTGAACCATTCCCCTGGTGATCAGCATGCACTGCAAAGGCAGAACAAAAGGCATCTGAGATTATTTTTTTTTTTTTAAATAGTAAAGAAAACAAGAGAAACAGTGAAAGGAACCTCAGTCTGAAAGCTTTGTGCCCTGATATCCCACACAGTGTAATACTGCTGAGCAGCAACGACAGCCTGAATTACTGAGGTCAGAACCAGACACGGGGTCTGGAAAGGCTGATAATTTAGTCTCAATAAAGAACTTGAGAGTACTTTAATTGCAGACTGAACCTGCCCCAGGTTTTGTACTTTTCACAGAACAGGCTGGATTGGACCACACAATCATAGTAATACACTTATTATCCACCAATGTAACTGTGTGCTCGCAGAAACATGAAAGCTGTTAGCTTTAAGCAGATACTTACCCTTGAACACAGTTCATGAAAGCACTAGGCCACTTCAGCAATGCTGTACAGTTAATGATGTATACAGCTGTACATTCACTGCAGATTTCTGGCACCTATAGCCACATCATGGGACTGCTCATTTATTGCTACATGGAGACACTGAAGAGACACAGAAAGGATTATATTCCCCTCATTTGTAACTGGGTGTGTCCTTCCAAAACACTGCAGTGGGGACTCTATTGTGTTAGCTAACCAACAAGGAGGTTATGCCTGAAACATGGGCATGGCCTATGTGCTCTCATACCCCTGGGGACACCAAGGGAAGCCATCCCTGGCTGGGGAACAAGGCTGTAGCACCAGGCTAAAGCACACAGGAGCTCTGCATGGAAAAGCAAATCTCATCCTGAGGGAACTTCTGTTTATTTGAATGCCTCTCCTACAAAAGTGTTTTATGGCCACGTGTTCTGGGAATGCTGCACAGTCAGGAGACTGCCTGGCAGAGACAAAAAGGAGGTGATTCCTTTCAGAGAACTGCAGAAAAGCAGTATACAGCCTCAAACACTCTCACGGCAGCGTTCTGCTTAGCTATGTCTGTATTACTGTAACAATTACACAGAATCACAGAATCCCAAGGGTTGGAAGGGACCTCAAAAGATCATCTAGTCCAACCCCCCTGCAAGAGCAGGGTAACCTACAGTACATCACACAGGAACTTGTCCAGGCGGGCCTTGAATATCTCCAGTGTAGGAGACTCCACAACCCCCCTGGGCAACCTGTTCCAGTGCTCTGTCACTCTTACAGTAAAGAAGTTCTTCCTGATGTTAACGTGGAACTTCCTATGCTCCAGTTTACACCCATTGCCCCTTGTCCTATCACTGGATATCACTGAAAAAAGCCTAGCTCCATCATCCTGACACCTACCCTTCACATATTTGTAAACATTGATGAGGTCACCCCTCAGTCTCCTCTTTCTCCAAGCTAAAGAGACCCAGCTCCCTCAGCCTCTCCTCATAAGGGAGATGTTCCACTCCATTAATCATCTTTGTGGCTCTGCGCTGGACTCCTTCAAGCAATTCCCTCTCCTTCTTGAACAGAGGGGCCCAGAACTGGACGCAATATTCCAGATGCGGCCTCACAAAGGCTGAGTAGAGGGGGAGGAGAACCTCTCTTGACCTACTAACCACTCCCTTTCTAATGCACCCTAAGATGCCATTTGCCTTCTTGGCCACAAGAGCACATTGCTGGCTCATGGTCATCCTCCTATCCACCAGGACCCCCAGGTCCCTTTCCCCTTCGCTACTTTCCAGCAGGTCACCCCCCAACCTGTACTGGTACATGGGGTTGTTCTTCCCCAGATGCAAGACTCTACACTTGCCCTTGTTAAATTTCATCAAGTTTCTCCCCGCCCAACTCTCCAGCCTGTCCAGGTCTCGCTGAATGGCAGCACAGTCCTCTGGTGTGTCAGCCACTCCTCCCAGTTTTGTGTCATCAGCGAACTTGCTGAGGGTGCACTCAGTTCCCTCATCCAGGTCATTGATGAAAATATTAAACAGCACCGGTCCCAGCACCGACCCCTGAGGAACTCCACTAGTCACAGACCTCCAGCTAGATTCTGCGCCATTGACCACAACTCTCTGCCTTCTTCCTTTCAACCAGTTCTCGATCCACCTCACTACTTGATCGTCAAGCCCACACTTCTTTAGCTTATCTATGAGGATGCTGTGGGAGACAGTATCAAATGCCTTACTGAAATCAAGAAAAACTACATCTACCGCTCTACCATCATCCCTCCACCTAGTCACTTCCTCATAGAAGGCTAGTGAACTCTAGCAAGAAATGCATGATGTTGCAAATAAAGTCCAAGATGATAATGTGGGTGAAACAGATTAAGAAGAGAAAGGCAGAATGAACAAGGTGCACCATCTCTGGCTTGACAGCTCCTTCTTTAGGGATAGCTCCATGAAGTTGCAGATGGAATAGCACACCACTCAGCTATGGGTAGAGACTCAGAAACACTAGCCACACTATCTCTTTGGTGGGGTACTAAATCCAAATATCCCATTCTCTCTTTTCCCAGTCAAGACTGAACAAAGGTGAAGCAATGTCAAGGAAAATTCACCCTTTAACTTCCCATCTCCCCTCCCCGCCAGAAGACAGTAAACACTGGCATGGCTGCATAGAAACAACTTTCAGGTTTCAAGGACATCAATTATCAGTTGATTCGCATAACTAACAAAATGCTCTCAGCTATTTTTACCAACACAAAACCTTTGCTCTCTAGCCAGGGAGCCAAATGTTTTAATCCCCCCCCTCCATTTCAGTAACAGCAGAGACCTCAGTACCTGGCAGGACCAAGCACTTGTTAAGCTGCTGTGATTCCTTTGCATTTTTATTTTCCATACAGTCTTCTGGGGGAAAAAAAAAAAAAAGGTAGAAAATACAGTGACTTATAATCCTGAAGAACAATGGACATTTCTGTGAGCTGGTTTCTACACAGGATGTGGGGTGGGCCTTCTTGAGCTTGTGTAATCTGTCTGGAAGTCCAAAAACCACACTCTGAAAACACACTCTTCCTTCAACAAACAGTCACACACACACACAGAGTCTAGCATTAGTTTACATGGCTGTCATCACCCTTAGGGAAAATTTTCATTAAAAAAATTATGGGGAAAAAACCTTATTATCTCAAATGAGGTACATGGACCTTATCTAAATAAAATACATAGCCTTTTTTATTCCAGCAAGAACTGTATTTAGGGATGGAAGCTCCACTTAAAATCAGGAGTTGCATCTCTGGTAGCGCTTTAGTTGCTAGCCCGTGTCCTGGATGAAAACTCACAAAGCACTGGAAATATTTTCATGGAATGTGTTGGGAAGGACTTAGTGAAACATATTCAGATCATCCTATGAAGTAAGCTTTTCTAGATGCTCTAAGACACTAGATTTAACAAATTCAAGCAGCCCTTTGAAGTCACTTATTTCAGACACTCCACACTAAGACCAATTCTTTCTCCTTCCTCCAAGCAGCACCAGAAGACAATCCATCACAAGAAACTGGTTTCTATACAAGGACTGGACCAAGTACAGCAAAGGTTAAAACATGGCAGAGAAACAGCTTCCTCCAGATCTCTCTGGCACTGCAGGGTAAAACACCCAGCATATCTGAAGTAGAATCTGGGGGGGGGGGGGAAAGCATACAGGAGTAACACTGTTTTTCACACTATTCCACATTCGGAAAGCTTAAGCAAGCCATTCTGTATTTATTTCAAAAGCATTCCCATTTATCTAATAGACTGCTTGAAATAAAAGAAGAGCTTCCACTGCAGAAATATTTCCATAACAAATGGCTGTGCTGTATTGGAAAGATGGCATAATAAAGGCACTAAGGTCTTTAGACTGCGGCTTGAACTTCGGTCTCAGAGGAATATGCTTCCCAGTAAACAGCACAGTAGTATTTCTCAGCATTGGAAATCATGTCATTGCATGACAGAAGTGCAAGACTGAAGTGATCACCAAGAAAAGGAACAAGTACTGGTTCTGCTCTTCCTGTTAAAGACTTAGTTTGAGTTATCTGCCTGAAAATTTGACTACTCCCCTTTCCTGTTTGCCTCTTGAAGCTGCAAGACCTGGTTTATCAAGAATACCGAAGAAGTTCATATAAATTCTCTCGAAGTTTGTGTTCGTACTAAACCCACAAGTCTTGTATTTGACATTGAAATTCGGTCCTGTAACAAACTACTAGATATACTTCTAGAAAGCAAACAGCTACATGAAGCAGGTATGTATTTAAAAATACTCAATTTACTACTTTAACTTCCTGGGTTACATTTTTTTTAATTCCCAGAAAAACTAGACAGTAATTTGAAGCTTTATCTATTTCCAGTGCTCACAGTTTGCAGAGATAATCTTTTTGAAGCTACAGCTTTTTCTTCCACAGTATGGACAGTGGGACTGAGTGCACCCTCAACAAGTCTGCTCACGACACCAAGCTGTGTATGGCTGACACACCGGAGGGAACGGATTTCATCCAGAGGGACCTGGACACACCTTATTAGTGGGCCAGTGCAACCTCATGAAGCTCAACAAGGCCGAGTGCAAGGGGATCAGGGCAATCCCAAACACGAATACAGGCTGGGTACAGACTGAACTGAGAGCAGCCCTAAGAGAAGGACTTGGGGGTACTGGTACTAGCTCAACATGACCCAGCATTGTGTGTCACAGCCCAAAAAGCCAACCTTATACTGGACTACATCAAAAGGAATGTGACCGTAAGGTAGAGGCAGGTGATCCTGCCCCTCTACTCTGCTCTTTTTGAGACCCTACCTGCAGTACTGCATCCAGCTCCAGGGCCCCCAACTCAAAAGAGACAAGGTGCTGTTGGAACACATACAGAGGAGGCCTTAAATACGATCAGAGGCCTGAAGCACCTCTGCTATGGACACAGGCTGAGAGACATAGGGTTGTTCAGCTTGGAGAAGGCTCCAGGCAGACCTCAGAACAGCCTTTCAGTACCTCAAGAGGCCTACAGGAAATCTAGAGAGGGACTTTTTACAAAAGCATATAGGGACAGGACAAAGGGGAATGGCCTCAAGATGAAAGAGAGAAGACTTAAATAAGATTTAAGTTGTTCCTACTTTGAGGGTGGTGAGGCACTAGAACAAGTTTCCCAAAGGGGCTGTGGCTGCCCCATCCCTGGCAGTGCTCAAGGCCAGGCTGGAAGGAGCCTGGAGCAACTTGGTCTAGTGGAAGGTATCCCTGCCTCTGGCAGGGGGTACAGGACTAGATGATCTTTAAGCTCCCTTCCAACTCAAACTATTCTGTAAGTAGCTTTTTTTTGTTTGTTTGTCTTCTGTGGGAAATCAGAAAGAATGGATGTTAAGATTGAACAACTGGGGATAAAAACCCACCCTAAATACTCCACCATGCTGGCATCTTTGTACACTGTCAGGTTTTAAATTGCTAGAAAACATCAAGAAATCTTCCCCCACTTTCATGTTGAGATTAACACATGATATTCATTTAGGCAAATTATAAAGGGGTAACTCCTCAGCAACATTAGACACAGCAGTTCCTACCACACCCTATGATATTTTGACAATTACCACACAATTTGAGTCAGAAATTATTACATACTGTGCAGAGCTGTTTGGCTTCTGTCTTCATCCCCAGCAAGTTCCTGCCTGAACACACACACTACACAAAACCAGCTCCTGCAGCTATGAACAGGAGAGCTGCACGGAAATCCCAAACACCAGCAGGAAGCAACGTGTCTGTGATTCAACATGTTGAAACTTTTCCTCTGAGATGGCACTAACCAGCGTAAAAAGCACAGCATTAACATGCATCCTTACCCTGTTTGCAATACAGATCCTAGAACCACTTGCATTTTATGTGACTGAGCCTGTCTCCCTCTTAAAATTACACCAAGTGTTCCTTCAGTGTACTTTCAACTAGGGTAGTTTAAGGGAGAAAAGAAGACTTGTTAAATGCTGCAAAACAACTGCATTTTGCCTCCACCAGTGCACAAGAACAGCAGAAGAAAAAAAGCCAAGAAAACCCACACCAGCTTTTCCTGCTGTATTTACACGGTTTTGATCCTTCTAGTTAAAAAAAAAATATATAAATATATGAAAAGATCAATGTAATATGCATATACCATAGTCTACCACTGTAGTAAAAATGAAGCAACATATCTCAATGAAGGCTTACAGCAGTTACCCCAGCATACTGAAAGAAGACTGCACATTACAGTAACAGGATAGGAGGAAGGTACAAGCCATTTTCTGGGCAAAATAACAACGAAAATACCCAAAGCATTTTATTAACATCACAAGCCACCAAACAGAATTCAATTCCATTCTGCTCCCTTCAGTTCCCATCTGGTTTTAATTTGCTAGAGAAGACTGAAGCCTGTATTCAAAAAACAGTTGTAAACATTCGTCTCTGCCAGCATTACTAGTAACTCATGACGTGCTGGAGTTACCATGCAAAGGCAAGGGGGAGGGTGGGAAAGAAAGGTCTATGAAGGTAAAATTCACTCTGTCATTAAACTCATTCTTTTAATTGAATGGCTTTAGTCCATGAAATGAAAGTGAAAAATGTTCGATGCTTACAAGAAACACTCACAGAAAATCCAGTTCTACTCATCTGTTATGCTTTGTAACATTATGAAATCAAGCAGGGGAAAGTTGAGGAATGTCAGAACAGACTGCCTGAGCCACTGGACCCCCCATTTCGTAAAACTTGTCATTACAGGCTGTACATTGTTCCCCAATTTATTTCTTGTCACATGATCAGTAAAATATCTGTACTCCATTTCCTGCAGGAACAGTTTTGTTCAATTGTGACAAACTAAAAAGATTTCAGCTAAAAGCATCTCATGGTAATACTGAACATGCCTTTAATGAGACTTTTCCCCCTATTTCTGCCTTAGACTTCCTATGTAACAGAATTCCTCAAGCCAAATTTTCCATGGATACCAGTTACTAGTTTCCGGTTACCCATGCCCCTAAAATAAGGCACTGATATACTCCGAAAATCCATGTACAGAGTTTAAACAGAAATGAAAAAAAGAGGAGGAAGTGTTTCTGCAACAATTCAGGCCTGGGAGGGCTCTTTCACATCGTAACATAGCTCCTCCTCCATTCTGATGAATCTTAGATCCATGCTAAGCCCCAGCTCAAAAAAAAATTCAGGCATGGGAGAAAGCAATCTCCTTATTCAGCAGATCAATCTCCTGTTCACAGCACGCTCTCACAAATGACATACACAGCTGAGGTGATGAAGCACTATGCTCTGGTGTCAGAACAAGAACTCGGGAGTGGTGAAGAGCAACTAGAGATAACACCTCAAGCCACCATCACCTCTCATACTCACAACAGACCCTGATATACCACTTCCTAGTTAGGGATCATTAAGAAGCTGCCAGCATTCCAACACTGAGTTCAACTCATTCAGTCACCATCAACATGGCCCTATTGTTAAGTACTTTTTACTTTTTTGGGTTACTACTCAACTAGTTACTCTTTCTTCCAGCTAGCCACAACACCTCCATGACTCTTGTAGTGCCTAAGCCAAGCAGTTTTTGTCAATCCCATGCTTCCAAATCCAGCAGACTTCTGCATTGACTTCCTGACAGCAGCATCATTAGCCATTAAGTTTCAGTAGGTCCTCATGTAAGGCTTTCTTTTCCTTCACTGTTGCTAAAGACAGCTCTCTTCACCACAGGTCCTTCTCTTGCCCTTAGATTAGCTCACCACACTTTTCTGCTTAATATCCAATTGTCTTATCAATTCCCACCCTCACTCTCAGTGCTGCCTTCATTCTTTAAGTCCTTAATTTCATCTTAATGCACCCCCTTAAGCCTTGTGCCATACATAAATCTACCACTTGCTTCCTGTTATTACTGATCTTTCAACAACAAAAGGTTTAACCAAGTGGTTTCTTCTTCCTTTCTGCTCAGATATTAGTGTAATTAGAAACAATTAAAGAGTAATAGATGCTCATACACTCAGAGCAGTCAAGAGTGACCATTATATGAAGAATTTACCAGAGTCTTACAGAGCTAGCTAATGTTACTCTCAGCCTCTAAGAGGCACATGTGAACAGGCCACATTATACCTGCCTAAATCACAGGTTTCACACGTCTGAGGTATGTATAATCAGACCAGCATCAGGAATTGTGAAAGGCTCATTTTGAAACCATAAGCTTCTTAAACCACACCCACCAAAACCTGACCCACTACTTACAGTCTTTTCCCATGAAAGGATCAGAACCTGGACAAGCTTTCTGGCAGTTCTCAAACAAGCAACAGGAGGCTTCACTCTAAAGCATAAACCCAAGAACTGGAGCATGAACCTCCTGCACCCCCAATTTTACCACCACCAACTTTACCACTGGCACTTTGGGAAACTAGAAACATATGAAGAACAACAGATGGTGCTACCAGCCTGCTTACATTGCACCTTATAATACTCGCAAAGTACTTGTGTGCAGTTAGCAGACCCTACTGTTTGCAGGCAACATAGTGTGAGTTAAGCTCCTGTCCTTAATATGATTCACTGCTTTAGTCACTGTTTCTAAACGGCTTAGTAACAAATGGTGACTTTTTGTCTTGTGGTAGGGGTAGTTTTACTAATGTCAGACTACCGAAGTGTTCACCCAGTTGTTAGTTTATTAAATATTTTGTATTGAATTACTGTAAGGAATCAGAATTCCTCAGACAGAACTGCAAAGCAGACTGCATAAACAAGCCTGTAGAATAACCAATTAAAATGTTTAACTAATAGCAAAATTCTTGATTTTCATCTGCAAATTAAAAATATACTTGAGAGCAAATGGAATTGCTTAACTTTCTCACTAGTCAAGTGATCATACTGCTATGTCTTTAACAACCACTGTGAGTCAGACATCAGGAGATCAGGGTTTTACTGTCTGTGCCTAAGTAGCGATGCAAGAGGTTGCAAGTCCTTCTGTAAGCAGAAGCTCGGTTTTTCTCCAGAGTTCAAGATTCTTCAAACCGTGTTTCTCCATCAGTTCCTACACAGCAAGTTTTCCCAGCAGACAAAACAAGTATAAAATTTCTGCTTCAGCAGGAAGAACCACAGTAACCAGCTGAGATCTGGTCACTTTTCTAAAATCCTAACTTTAAATAAAACAAATCCCCAGACCAAGCTGCAAACAAATGTCCCACAACCATCATTCCTAAGTAAAGTGGAAAATAGAAGACTGGAGGGAAAGTTCTACACACTAGTGACATTCCTGTGTAGCTGCTAGAGGAACATGCTAGGACAAGCCTGTTGTTTCTATCTTTGCTCTACACATGGGGACACTTCTGCATGCCAAAGCTAGCATTTATCTGCTTCTTGCTGAGTGATTCTAGGCCTGTTCTGCACACACCTCACACTGCCAATAAGCTTTATACTGCTAGTGGATTACTGCAGACTGATTCTGTCAGGAAGAAGCATTATTTATACTAAGGGTAGGTGTACTGCAAATATAGCAAGATTCACACAACAGCCCCAGATGCTCTTCCTCACAAATTTAACACCTGTGTGCAACTGCCAATAAACTCATGCAACAAACGAAAAAAAAAACAACAAAACAAAAAAACCCAAAAAACTGTTCTCTTAAACAATTTTTACAGTACCAGTAACCAGGCTCCTATGTATTTCTTATATTTCTCCCTTAGCAGAAAATCTAAGGCACCGCTACGGATTTTTTTTATACCTTGATGGTTCAAGGTAGCAATTTAGTTGAGGGTTTTTGTTGGTTTGGTGTCTTTTGTTTTATAGGGTTTTGGGGGCAATTTTACTTATTAAGTGGAAGCAGTTTGGCATAGCTCAAACTAGACATGTACTGTTGCCAAGTTATATTCCTTTGCTTTATAGTGTGGATATGTACCAAAACCTGTAAGTAGGAGTAATTTGTCATTACGGATAAGAGAAGTAGCAGCTGATGTGAAGACATTAATGGTTATTAACTAAATATATTCATGTTATAATGACTAAGAGGCACTAAAGTATTCTGTTTGCCTGATTTCTCATTAGTCATGTCTGTGCACAGCATCAAAGTTCCCATGACAGCAACTGGAGAAGGAGTAATTCTAGTTATGAGATTTAATCACATGTACTTTGGGGACTATCCATGTAAAAGTAACAAGCAAGCTGAATTCTCATTTCACTTGAGAGCTATGATGACCTTGTGTTTTTTCAAAACATAGAATACTGTCAAACAAATGTATTGTAACTGTAGAGGCTGTACTACCCTTACACGAAGTGGGCCAAGAAATGTACTGACACTATCAATTGGGTATGACAAACTAGCTTAGGACTGCTCCTTTTCTTCCCCTCATCTCATACCCGAGATTTTGGGGGGGGACAGGAAGACAAGAAACAAGCATGCTCCCTGCTCCCCAACCCTAAAAATAACTGAGGCAGTAATGCTGCAACATTGAAGCCACAGCCACACAAGCACTCAGTAACGCCTGAAATATGTACACTCTGGGCAAACAGTCACAGAACTCTTGGATTTTACCAGTATCTTTTTATCGTTATTCAAACAGATCAGGAGATTGCGGCAGGAAAGTTTACCTCTCTGAGGGTAGACAGGAGCCTATTGCCAGCTATGTTTTTAAACTATAGCTTCTTTTTCCTGCCAGTATCTCAGAAGTCAGCTAAGCAGCAACTAAAAGCTACAGGACTATTCTGACTTGTGCACTCAAGCACTAGCTTTGGCCCTTTAAGCACCTCTTGCTCTGTCATGAAAAATTAGCAGGTTTAGCAGAGTTTCTCTTTCACATTAGAAAACAAGCATCTCTGTATTTAAGTTGGGTAGAATGTTTTGGAGAAAACCTGAAGGTAATACAAACAGCATGAGTAAATAGCTAGAAGAATCACATGCATTACATGAAAGTCAAAAAAAATTACAGCCAGCAGATTTTACATATAAAAATCAGACTGCACTAAATCACAGTCCTTCTACCTCCATCTATAAACATGGAAGCCAAAATTCTAGTAACTGAGTTGCAAAAACCAAGAGATTGACTACGCAATGCAGTCAGCGCATTTGCGAGACTTTAGAGGTATGCTTACAGGCTTCATCATTCCAGTTCTCCTGCCTTTAAAAAGGCTACTGATTTGGTAGTTAGACCTTCTCTTTCAGAAAGCTACGAAAGGAGACTGGGCACACATCTAATTTCAGAGCAGGGTTAAAGTAAAAAGCAGGCCTAATTAAAGATAAGCACCTTTCTTTTCCATGCTGCTCATTCTTGAGCAATCTTCCTCATTCTTCAGCTGGTTTCTATGGCTTCCTTATGTACTTCACACTCTCTATTTATTGCAGAGGAAACCTACAAGCTCATTTTAGAGAGGTCTGGTAGGCAGGTGGAAGGTTCTTTGAGATAACCTCCATCCCAGATAATTTTCTTTTGACATTTAGAAATAATACAGGGTGTTATTCAGATACAGCAAAATTATCTGGAGTTTTGAAAGTAACAGTCCTTAAGTTTGAGAATAAAAAAGCCGAAATAGTCTTATATGCTGTATTTTTGGTTTAATACATACTATCAACTGACTGTCATGTACCATAGTACGCCTAGTCACACCCATTCAGAAAGCTAGGGGAGGAGACAATCATGGAATGAGTTTCTAATCCCACAGAAAGATGGCTCCCAGTCACCCTTCTCCACCCTGACTCCAAAGCTACTCAAATTTCACAGATGGGCAGGAAACCAAAGTATAGCACATGGCCAGAAATCTGTAATGGTTCAGACATGAGTTCCCAACAGGAAGGAAGTTGTAGTTAAATACAAGTCCAATCTGTGTTTCCCTCCACGAGCTCCATAAGATGAATGGACAGAAAGCCAGGCTTTCCTGTTGCACAACAGTGAGCAAACATGTGATGTAGGATGCAGCGCAACTGCTTGAAATAGGAATGCTATTCACATGCAGAAGATACCCTCCAAACCGGTTGTTCAGAATTCTGCAACTGCATACAATGCCTCCATTTTCATCATATCTATGACCTACTCTAGACATAGCTCTGAGCTACTTAAAAGTTGCAAGCTATTTGAGAACTACAGGTTAGCCCCGCCTATTTTGCAACATAACATGTTTCCAACATAATCTATTTCCTGAAACAAACAGGTTTCAGTCAGGTTTCCTTCTTACAGTCCACCCTTAAGCTGCAGTTAGGCTCACAAGTTCTAATGATGATGTACTGAATTCAGGCTTTTTCTGTCTTTTTTGGACAACCAGTTCAGTTTATTTTTTCTCTTTGATGGTCTATTACTATAGTGAGCACTGATAACGCAGAAGGGTAAAGAGTAGTAGATCTGAAACAATACTCATTCTTGCACCATGTAAAAAACAACAAACCCACCACCTATTTTACACTGTCACTTCAGACAGCCTTTAAAGGCTTCACATTTGGAATATGGAATGGCTTCTGAACAGCAGTGAAGCTGGAATACCTTAAGACTGCAACATGCTATTTCTAGGAAGATGCAACAGATGTTTTACACTTGTTAATATGTACATCCTATTCTAAACAGGATGCAGAGTTTACTTGTACTGAGTGCAATCAGTACATAATTGTTGCTCAACATTATCCAAGCAAAAAGCAGCACCCAAAGCAAGACACTTCCTGTTAAATACATAGGCTGTCTACAGAAAGAGGGATAATACAAGCTTTATGCAGCATCTACAGACACGCACAAGTATCTTCCAGCAAGTCAATTCCATCTAGAAGAAGCATATGTAGACAGCTAAATCTCTGCTTACTCGTGATATACTATTTACAAAATACAGTGAAAGGATGTGAGGCTTAGTCATAAGAGAAATCTGAAACATAAGCCTGTAGTATGGATCAGGTTAGGTAAGACAGAGCCATTAAACTGAACAGAAGAGACCCAAGTATGAATATTCTTGCTAGGTTACAGAAGCATGTGAGTTGAGGGTGGCTGCTTTGTTTCAAATGAGGAAACAGTTCTAGAACATGTGCTGCGTTATCAAAATTAAAGGGCATGTTTTAAGGAAATAGACAATAAAGTGTGGAAGGCATCATACACTTCAAACAGATTACCTTGTTTTGCTAGCTGTAGGATAAGGCTACAACAGGTCTAATGGCAAGTTTTCCTCCTTCATATAAGCACTAATACTTGGTCTACAAGACAGAATTCAGATGCTGCTCTTCCCCTTGCTACCTGTTAAGTACTCCTATTTACTTAAACATGAACAGAAATATTAAGTAGTCATACCCCTGAAACAAGACAAACCAACTCAGCAAACAACCATACCTCCAAGGCCAGTAATATCTGCAGCACACAATTTGTTGGAAATCGTGGAGAAGCAGCTTGCCTGTTCTGGAAAAACAAAAAGCAAGAAAACCAAACCAACCAAACACCACCCCCCAAAAAAAAAACCCTCACCAAACCAAAGACCTTGCACTGCCAACTCTTAGTAGTGGTGCAGGCTTTGCTTTGAAATAATGAGTCCCTCCTAACAACTAGGTCTACACCAGCAACTGCAATGTTTGAGGAGTCTTTTGAAAGAGCTGTAAGACACGCAGAGCTCTTAATGTTCATTTTGCAATGTATAATTCATCTTAAAGCAGCATGATTTTTTTCCTCTTCATAATTTCTAGCCCAGTTTGAAACATCCCTGCCTGCCAGTTTTAAAAGACAAACAAAACCAAGTCTGAATGCTTCCTTGGTATTATTTTTGCCCCAAACTACATTATATATTCTCTAAAGTGATCCTTCAATTTTGGAATTCCCTCCCTACCATAGCAAGAGTATGTTAACACCCACATTTCTATTCCTGACCTAGTCTGAAGTAGATGATTTTGGATACAAGGACGAAAAACCTTAAAATACTAGCCCTACTTGCACAGACATTTACAGAACCCAGCTGCATTTTTTAATTTCCACTGACATTAGAAAATGGTGTAAAGGTGGCATACAGCAGTATCACATAGAGTAAAGGTCACTGCAAATCAGTAGCACACCATTAAGTAAAGCCACTATGTTTCCTGGGGAAACGGCTGGACTTGGTGTTCTTAAAGGTCTTTTCCAACCTAGTTGATTCTATGATTCTATGTTTAAGAATCACCAGCAGAGATACTATTTAAAGTGTTCCAGCTCATCTCTTGTTGTATTCCATCAAGTATTGCAAAACAGGTGCTTTGACACCAGCCATCAGGATTCCCATTAAAAAATCTGGCTAGTCTCTCGTGCACCAAAGACTTACTTCTTTACTTACAACCAAAGATTCTATAGCCCACTGCCACTATTTCCTAGTTTACATGATTTCCCCTCCTCAACAGAAGCCCATGCAGATTCTGCACTACTATCTCTGAAGAGAGAGTAATTCAAGTTCACAAATTGCTGTTATCTGAGCCCAGACACCATGGCTCCTGCATGAAGTATAGCTTTTCCTATACTTGTGCAGAGATAGGAGGCAGAAGTGTTTCTCAGAAACAAGTTTAAAAATAGAAGCTGACAACTGCCCAGCATGCCTTTATATAAGCTTCTGAGCTCGCTCCACTGTATGAATGCTGGGGTAATGGAGAGCAGCTCTGAAGATGAATCCAAAGTGTAGCACCACCCTGATAAAAGCAATAGTTTTGTTTTGTAAAGAGAAGTCTTCTACACCGGGGTATTTGTGACAATGTCATTAACATGCTCTTATAAAGTTTATTTAATTAGAAGGCCCATAGTTCTTCTGGATGGAATCTGACACAGCTTCCCCTGTCTCAGCAGATAAAACTACATCCAACAATCTATCATCAGCCTGACAACGTCGAGACACACCCTGCTGCCCAAAATGAAGCAGCACAATCACTCCACAGTTTAACACTTACCAGGGAATTAAGCTGGTAAGAGACCTCTTAGGCTAAATTACCATCTCAATCTCATCACCAGCTAGTCTCACTTAAAATCTCTTGAAGGGTCTACTTTAACTGCACTAATAAAACAGCTCAGCACTGCACCTTCAGGTTTTCTTGAAAAAAAAAAAAAAAAAGAAAAACCCCAACAAAAAAAAAACCCCAACACACCCCCCCCAAAACAGAAAACCTAACATAAAACCAAACAAAAAACCACTAAAAAACCATCCCAAACAGAAACACAAAACAACAAAACACAAAAAGAAAACCCAGACAAAACACATAAAACCTAAACTTAACTTCACTTAAATCCTTGAATTAAATTCACTTAAATTTTTTTACATCTTAAAACAAATACGGAAAAGCAGGAACATGGGAGGCAAGAGGTAGTTAAGCACAAGAATTAGATGCTAATGCTTGTTTTCCAAATAGTTCTTCAGCATAATTCTTCTTGCGCCCTCCCCACTAGTTCTGACATACACACCAGATCTGCCACACAAGGTAGCTCTGGACCTGTGTTTGGTTAGTATACAACACTTGCACTAACACAGATCAAACAGCTATCAAATATGGTAATAACTGGGCAGAAAGGCACATACTAATTTCTGAAGAACAGATACCAAGAATTGAGGTTCACTAATACAAAGCTTCATTAGTTGCTAACCTACTAAAGTTCACAGGAAACAAATGCATTCCTATAGCCAGTGGTCCTCAATGTCAGAAAGCTACTCATTTGAGTGTGCCATTCTGCTGCCAGACAGCTGTACTACTCCAACTGAGTTGTAACAGGCCACAGAGAGTAGGACTACAGCAGTTTTCAAAAGCTAAACCTTTGAAGAGACATGGAATACTACTGTACTCAAGCTGTACTTCTGAGTAAGAACTACTGAATGCCCGTGCAACATTAATAAGCTAGCAGACAGTGCTTCCACACTTGACCACAGAAGCACAGGAAATTTGTTTGCTGTCCCTACCCCTACTAAAAAGCTCCCTCCAGAGAAGTCACAGTAAGAAGTTTCAGCAGAGATAAGGAACCTTTATTGTCCAGTACTTAATAACCACACAAACATAGCAGCTAAGTTTTGCATGGTTTCCAAGCAGCACAAACACTTGCTTCCTCCAGCAGTTCTGGGACACTGGAGGCCCCACTTCAAATAACTTCCTGACTCTGGCACAGCCCAACTCTCAGAAAATGGCAGTATTTTCCCCCATCTTCCTCCTATAGATCCTCAAAAACCACTATTGAGCTTACACTGCCTGCATCTTAACAGTGACTGAGGAACCATTCAACTGCTGGCTATTTACACCATCTTCGTCAAAGAACTATTATTGACAGGGCTTCGGGGCTAGCAGTACATTATGATCAGGTCAGAGCACTACCTCACTTATAAAAGTAACTACGAAGAGCTTAATACTGCTCTCCAAAGCAACCAGAAGTTTGTCAGAAATACTCCAAGTAACAAGGTCATGCTAGGAGAACAGACCACTGCCTCACTTCAATACCCAAAGGTCATACCAGTGAGCAGGACTAGGTACAAACTCCCACTAATCCTGGGATTAGCAGGCCACGCAACAGCTTTAAACTTGCTCCTTTAAGTGAGGAATTCAACTGTTAAGAATTTTAGAACCAGCCAATAACTTGTTTTCCTTACAGAGAAAAAAAACCTTACTAGCCTCAGCCTTTTCAGAAAAGCCATTATAACACAAAACCTGAAGGAAATTCCCACCCTGTCTTACTGCTGTTCAGGCCTTGTACACAGTCCTGTCACATCCATATGGACAAACTGAGCAGCCTGCAGCCACTGGACCTGCTCTATTACATGCAGATAATGCATGCTCATTTGACTAGAGACCACTGCAACACACAGGTATCACTTGGGGTTCCTTTTTGCTTTTAAGATTAGCTCAGACCTTGTCCAGCAAGAGTAACTCTTCACTGTATACACAATCTGTTAGATGATCAGCTGCTTTTGGAAGAAGCAAGACTATTCAAAGTTTTATCCTGTTCCAACAAAATAAGCTCCAGAAGTCCAAAATCCTGTGAACACTTAACTAGGCTACAGTTGAAAGGAAATAGCATTTCACTTTTGTAGGCTATCATTTCAGTGAATCCAAAATGATACCACCACCTACAACTGTGGGTCAATCTAGCAGTGCCTTACTTTTAAAGTTTTAGCTTTTGGGTTTTTAAGCATGTTTGACTCTTTAAGCAGTTGTACTGGTGGCACTAGCCACATGCCTTTAAGAGTGGCCTCTCAAAATTCCTTCAGAACTGCAACTCCACTGATAAAAAACCCCACACGTAATTTCACTAACAGTTAAAACCTGCACACCTCCACTCTCCCCACAGCTGCCTCTCCCTATTTCTATTCAAGTGGGAGTGTTTGTGAAGCCACACAATGAATATTCACATTAGAAACCCATCCACTAGACTTAGGCTTATGCTGTATCTATTATTCTACTTCCCACGTGATCACCATCAAAAAGGGTGGTGCAGAAGCAAGAATGAACAGCTGGGAAGAGGTGCAGGATCATCTTTCAGTATGAGCACCACTTCAACTGTTTCAAGTATGGCATTAATGCATACTCAGATCTATTACACTGCTAGTATCTCTCTCCTTTCTCCCCTAAATACCCTTGAACTCCTGTCAGTCCCTTTGTAAGGCAAAAGGTAAACAACAGTGTTTAAATAACAGGTCTCAGCAAACACACAGACCACATACAAGCACAAGACAATCAAGGCAAGTTAGAACCACAAGTCCGAGTGCTGGAGAACATCCAGCCAATTGAAATATCCTTATTAAAAAGGAAACAACTGTAGTTCAGTAGAAATTGTTTTCTCTCTCTCTTCTTACCGGACTACCATAAATGCAAGCTGCATGTCTGTTTCTACTCTGTTTCTCCTATGGCTCCTTTTCTTCCCCTCATCTTCCAGATTAAGACACCATCTGCATCAGACTGCCTTCGGGAAAATCCCCTTGCCCATCCCAAAGTAGTACACACATTAGTTTTTTACTTTTCTCCTGCAGCTAAAGTAACTCAGAATGTGTCAGACACTGTTTTGAGACTGCACTGCAACACTGTTGGAGCTACTGCTTCTTTGAAAATAATACTGCTTCCCTGAGAATAGCTAATAAAACCACCTTGAAACAAGAAAATATTATGAGCTCATTAAAACTTGCCTTCATTTCTATAGCTTCATAAAATCACAGACACTTCAAGTACTGCTACTATAAGCTACCAGTTACAGAGAACTTTTAAAGTAGTTTAATAGCAGGTTCTGCTTGAAAATCAAGAAGTAACATCAGCTACCTAAAACAATGCTTTAAGAATTAAAGCTTTAGCTGCCATAATTAAGCTTTTGATTTCCAGGTATTCTATATAAACTACTCCATAACATAAGCATTGAAACTGCTCCCTTACAGTGAGGTAGGCAACTACTTCCTATTTCATAATTATGGAATGCATGCTAAATGCCAAGTACTAATACAATAGAAGTGTATTTTTTCCTTATGTTCAGTTCAAATTAATGTTCTTCATTTAACACACATGCAAGGAATCATTCACAATACCAGGTCCCAAACAAATGCATTCTGTATCAGAAGAATCATTGTACACTGAAAGCCTCTCTGGAAGCTTCCATCACAAAGGGAGTATTTACCTTATGTCACATTATGCCTACACAAGAAGAATCACTAATCCAGTCACTTAAATGTTTGGTCAACAAACCAACTGCCTCCTCACACCATTTCCAGTAAGCCTTAAAAAAAAACAAACAACAAAAACCCACGAACAAAAACAAACCAGAAACCTTCACAAGCTGTAGGACTCAAGAATCCTGCTCTTTGTAATAGCATGCACTGAACATTGGTTGGTGCAATGCTCAGCTGACAGCCACCACCTGACACTCAAAAACCCAAAACCCCCCAAAAACAGGGGTGGGAGGGGGTGTGGTGTGGTTGTTCTAGCAAGCAGAGCTTAAATCCTAAAAGCTCAGCACAAATGAGAAACCAAACTTGAGAGGTTCACACTGTGTCATTCTTAATTACTGTCTCTTCGGTTTCTTTCCTGCTATCCTTTATATAACCTACAAAGGAGAAATGTAGCACTATTAGACATTACCAATCCTGTTGTTGTCCCCTCCCCTCCAACACACAACTACCCCGCAGGCTCTATCTGCAGCCAATATGGACTACTTACAGCAGCTCCAAGTCCCCAGCCAGTTCTTATGTAACCAGGCTCCGCCTCACATTACTTATGTAACACATATTAAGGAGCATCTATTATACAGGAATCTTCTATATTAGTCATACTCAGTTACTTTCATTCCAGCAGTTCTCACACAACACATTCACCAAATAGCCAAGCTTCGTCCCCCACCAGGTTACTAATGTGGAAAAGAAAAAAGGAAAAAAACTGAAAAAAAAAAAAAGGCAAAAAAAACCAAACCCACAAACCAAAACCCATCCCAAAACACATCTATCTGTGGACCAAGAGCAGAAAAAGTGCTGTGAAATATTTCTAAATAGAATAAACTATCACTCCCAAAGCATCAGCAATTTTAACTGTTAACTTGCTCAATAGGTTAGATGCAGTCTAAATTTACACCCTGTCAAACAAGAACAAAATATGGGAACCAGAACCAAATTGCTGTGATCACAAAAGAACCCCACCCAAACAGTAACATCACGAGTTACAGTCCTTAAAGAAAAAAAGCTTTAAGACTGGAAAACATACATTTTTTATTTCCCACCCCCTGCCAGAGTACTGACATTAAAACCCAGAAAATTTATTTGCCAAGCTTCCAAGCCTGCCCAGACCTGTGTGACAAGTTCATTTTCCTATGAACTTCATGAAGCCAGACATGGGGCACCTGCACAATATTCACACACGGTAGTTTTCATTTGTAGTAAGTACATACTTGAAAACTCCTGTGTTACAGATGCAGGCCATCGGCGGCCTAACCTTGCAACACACACACCACGGTACCCCACAGAAAAGCTTCTCAACTCCTACAACAGACTCCAACATGACACAAATACAAGAATACCGATCTATTCCTCCATAACGAAGCTCTGTTCAAATGGAATACAGTCATTAAGTGCTAGCAGACTTTCCCTCAGGCCCCCACCCTGTACCCCCAGCAAAGCAACACCAGAAACATGACGACCTTCATCACAAGAACAACTCCGCACTGCCTGTACGTTTTCCTCAGCTGTTTTAATGAGGTCATTTAAACATGTCTTCAAACGACTCTTTCGGCAAGTTACTCAGTAAGAAGAACGCTACGATTCCGGGGAACCTAACTTACAGATAAAGTGGTCTGGTTCACAAAGTGAGCGACGACATTAGCGCTAGCGCACCCGATCGGCCCAGCCACGCACACTCGGGCGGAGCGATGAGGTGCCGATGGGGAACTCTCCCTTGCAGTGGGTAAAGCCTTACGCAGAGGGGGCGGAATGGAAAGCTTCACCCGAGAGCAGCTACACCCTGGAGATGGGTGGAGAGTAAAGAGAGAAGCGAGAACCTTCCTCAGCGGCAGCTACACCCTCGTGCATAAGGTTAATGGGGGAAGGGAGACGGGAACCACCGCGGCGGGAAGGGCAGCGCGGACTCTCCCGGGCCGCAGCAGCCGCCTCAGCCAGCTTGGTTCGCAGCCAAACCCCAAAGGAATGCAACGCGGTCACATGACCTTCGGCGGACGTGCAACTCCCTTCCCTCTCCAGGGAGACCCTGCGCCATCTTGTACTGACGCAGTTACAAAAGCAGGCGCCAGCTGCTCCTCGCTCGCTCTTCCCCCGCTCCTCTCCTCATAGCCCCGCCACTGTTCGGGAAGGAGAAACCAAGGCCCAGTCCCGCTTTCCCGTGCACCGGCTCGCCGGGGATCCCCCGCCCGCGAAGTCCTCCCTCGCGCTGGGATCATGGCGCCCGTTTTCTCCCTTTGCACCAGCCTCCCCCGGCAGCTCCCCGACCCTGCCCAGCTGCGGCTGCCCCTGCTGCAGGATGATGTCAGCGCCAGCCAATCGGGACACGCCGGGCTAGCCCGGCCGGCCTGGCTATTGGCTCCCGCGCAGCTCCCTCCCCGCTCCTGCCTCGCCCCCGCCGCGGTTCGCTGCGGAGCCGCAGCCAAGGCACGAGTGGGGGGAGGGGAAGAGGAGGAGAAGGAGGTTAAAAAAAAAACCCTACACAAAAAAACCGACAACCAAACCCACCAAGACGCCAGCCGCCATTTCGCGCAACAACAGGCAGAACCCGAGCGAGCAGCCCCAGCCAAAGCGCCCTAAGGAGAGAGAGAAAGAAACAAAGAGACACACGCACAGAAGAGTTAAGACAGGAAAAAATACCCATAGACTCCGCCATGATCACAAGACGTTTAATCGCCCCCCTCCTCCCTCAGACTCAATGCCCCGTTACAGCCGCCGCCTGTGCGTCCAACCAGCTAGCAGATCCCTTCACCTCGGCTCCCTCCTGCCGTAGCAGCAGCTGTTTAGAGCCCCAAACTCTCTCTGCCCAAGGTGTGGGGGGATGCTAGTCTATGGCGCTGCTAATTGCTTCTCCAGTCACCCGATTGTGGCGGCTCCATCGAGGCACAGTAAGAGCTGCCAGCCCAGCTTTTATCTGGTGCCCCGAGTTTGCGCACTGAAGGAGGCTCGCTCAGCCCCTGGTGGGCGTCGAACGAAACCCCAGCCGCCGCCTCCCCTCCCTCAATCAGCCATGTCGCTGGAGGGGCTGAAGCCAGGCAGGGCGGCGTGCGGGCAGAACGGGAGCTGGTGGAAAGGGGAGCTCGGTACAAACGGCGGAGGCTGCGTCTGTGCGGAAACGCTGAGGCGAGCTTCTCGCCTCGCCAGCTCCCGCTGGTCCGGATGAAAGCAGACCATACCTGCTCCCCGAGTCCCGTTCCCTGAAGGGGAAACAGGGCTCGTTCACTGCTCCTCTCGTCCCCTGCAGAAACGAAAACGCCTTCAGCTAGTGCTGTCCCACTTTAAGCAGCTCTCGCTTGCCTTATATGCAAGCCTTAAGCACTACGGGGAAAATTCTCAGCCTAAAGTGTCTGACAGGAGAAATTCAGTCAAAACCTCAGTCAAACCTCCCGCTCCATCCCCTTTCTCGCCCCCCTCTTCTCCGCCCCTCAAGCAAGTTCCTCTGCCTGTGTGAGATCCGGCGGGTCTGCCCGGCTTTTCGCGTACTTTGTTACTCCTCAGGTTGAGACTCGTGAAGGATTGGTACGCTGAGAGCAACGACGGTCGTGAGGAGGAAGCCGGAGGTGGGGAGGGGGAGCAGGCGAGGAGGGAGCTCTGGCGTTTGTGCCTCAGAGCGCGCAGTTCTGAGTCAGACGTTCTCCCGCCCTCGTTCGGTCCCAAAACA
Source organism: Lathamus discolor (assembly GCF_037157495.1). Lineage (NCBI taxonomy): Eukaryota > Metazoa > Chordata > Aves > Psittaciformes > Psittacidae > Lathamus > Lathamus discolor. The sequence goes on along the minus strand of NC_088884.1, from coordinate 29,892,152 downwards.
GCCTGGGACAGAGCCCGCGCCCCTCCCCCGCCGTCTGCGCCTCCGGGGCTGCGGATCGCCCCCGGCACCAGCCCCAGCTGCAGCCGCCCCTCCTCTCCTGCCCTGCTTCCCTCCTCACAGCCCCCCTGCCCAGCCCCTGCCGCAGTCTGGTGTCTCGGCCGCGCCCAGACTGTTCGGGCCGCCTAGCGTAACATGCAAAGCGCGGTTGCAAAATGGACACTGAGGGCTCGGCGGGCACAGGCTGCTCTCCAAGCCCATAAGCAAAATGGCGGCGATTTGGCTTCGCCTTGGTAACCCTGCCCCTGCCAGGCGGGGCCGGTGAGCCCCGTGCAGGGGGAGGGAGGGGAGAGCGGACGCCATTTTCCCAGAGAGAGGCAGTGACATAGAAGGGAGCGTAGGAGGCTGAAAGGAGGGAGACACGGGAGCAGCGGCGGCAGCGGGGTTTGTACACAGGTCCCAAGGCAAAGGCGCTTCCGAGCTGGTCCCCGTAGGGTTCTACGCATTGAGCTAGGTTCGGGGGGAGGGGGGGTCTCCTCTTTCCTTTCTTTTCTTTTTCTTTCTTTTACTAGAGCCTGCTGAGGGTTCAGTCCTACCTAGGATAGGGACATCCGCATTGGGGCTGTTGCATTGTTTTGGTTGGGATAGAGAAGGGGCTCAGCTGAGAGGTCCTGCTGCCTGGCCTGTGACCATTACAGGTGAGTCTTCGGTTATTACCAGCATATTCTGTTGTGGGTGCTTTGGGGAGGGGGGTGGCAAAAAGGGAGTGAAATGCGACGGGAACGTATCATTAACCTCGGTGCGAGTATAACTCCTTCCCACCCTGAAATATGTTTAAATTCTGCTTAAGTTGTCTTGAATTTGTTTCTTCTTTTGTGGGGTTTGGTTAAAAAATGGCAGGCTGTCGCTATATCTTGTGAATATGGCGGGTTACTGTAACTGGAGGAGCTGAGGAGAATTTTTTGGCAGTTACGCCAGATTTATGCATTATGATTGGAAAAGGAGCCAGAAGAGGCTATTATGTGACAACGTACGCTTCCTTAAACTGGTGGTTCTCAGACTGGGTTTGTGTGTTATTGGGACTGCGTATTGAGTTCTGCTGAAGCTTATGGGAAACCTTTTCCTCCATCCTGTATTTTTTTTTTTTTTTTTGCTTTGTGGTACTAAAATGGCTCATTATAGGCCTAATCTCTCTGCCTTCCACACCCCCGCCTCCTTTCCTCCCTCCCTGCTAATATCTCCTCTCGTGGTGTAACCTGGACGAACGGAAAGCAGTCCTCAAGAGTTTCTGTGCCAATTTAAAAGGGGATCACTCTCTCCACCCCCTTTCTTGAGGGTGTAAGTAGTTATATTGGTGCATCCCTTCCTCTCTTCAGTTTCTGCAGCCAGCGTTCGCGTTCTTTGGGTGGCTCATTTTAGTCTCTTTCCTAAAGAGACAGATATTGGTGGGGTAGACACTATTGCTGCAGACATAGGGCAGGGGAAACAAACGGTTCACTGTGTAGTACTAAATAGGGTAGAGAAACATAATATAGCCTGATTATAAAGGTCCTGTATTCCCCCATGCTCAGCCATTGGGGAATGTGCGGTGGCTAAAAGCCCTAAGGTCCCTAAAATGGTACAGACTACGTGTCGTTAAAAGCAGAAGTTTAGTACTGCATCTGGATATAGGAATGTTTTAGCCTGTTTATTTACAGTACCTTAAAGGAATAATAATGAAAGGTTTTTGTTATTCAGGGCTCAGATCAGAGAAAAGAGATATCCGTGGCTGTACTTCTAATGCATGATTAATTGGCTATCGTCGCTATACTTTTAAAGTTACTTTACAAAAAATGTGGAGCAATATTTTTAATTTCCCTCTTTTGTCCTTTAGAGATTCTAAAAATGGCGGCCTCAGGCTGATGTTGTGGTAATCTAATCAGCTCGGGTCCTCCACACCCCATGCAGTGCGTTTGTCTGCAGCATATTAGAGTCTTATTATGTTTAAATGAAAAGACCGTTCCGTTCAAATAATGTACAAAATGTCTCTTGACTTTACTGCGATTTAAAAATGCTGTGTTCCAGCTGATTAATTTTATTGGTTATGTGTGTGAAAGGCAAGTGAACGAGACCACTCTTGTCGGGGAAAAGGGGGGGTGGGAAGAGGCAACAGACTGAAGCAGCTTCTTTGAGGGGTGTGTATAGGTTGCTGTAAGGTAGTATGTATGTCGGTTTAACAATTTGGAAAAGCTCCTGTGTTTGTGATGGATACCATACATTTGTCCATCCTGTTATGCTTTCATGTCGTTAATATTTATCTAAGTAACTACTGGATTAAGATCACTGAAACACTCAGCTAAATTCTTTGTGGAATCACATTTGTGAATGTCATTCACCTTCCAGGAAATACCTTTACTGGCCATCAGGGTAGTAATTCCATGTATCGATAGTCCAAGAATACTAAAAGAACTTTATACTTGCAGGAATAATCCGTGTGAGATGATAACCTGTTACTTTATTAAGACGCGGAATTTTTTCTGCCACCATGTAATCTTGGTATTACGCTTATTTCCCCTTCCATTTATTTTGTATATTGCTGTGTAAATCACATATGTGGTAATAAACATACAAATACTGAAGGAAAGTGCTGTTCCTAACCTCTACTTTTTTTTCCTAAATGAAATATGAACCTTTTAGTATCACCACTATAAATATGTTTGAGTGGGGGGAGGGGAGGTCACAAGGATTTATTATTTGGTAGTTGGTGTAGTGTACTCCGATACAAACTATAGGGGCTGCAAACTGGATGTTCTAAGCAACAAAAACAACAAAAAAATTACTTTTTTTTGTGTGCACTTTTTAAAAATCTTGTCCTTGGTTTAATGAGGTACAAATTTCTATTCTGGTATAGCTTTGGAACCTTCTGGATTTAAACAATCAAAAGTGAGGTATTGAAATGGCAAAGCTGCCTTCAATCTCTAAAGAATTTTAATTTAGATATCGTTTGGAAGCACTGATGTGTGGTTTAAGCTATACCTGGAGTTGAACAGTAAGATAGTAAGACTTTTAGAGTGTTGTTAATGCATGCCTTTCATGTGTTTTGAGGCCAAAGACTGAGCAATTTCAATGACCAAGTGATGCATTAAGTCTAGTAATGTATGCTCCCATCATACCTCCCTTGTTTGTATAGATTTTATGTTTTTAATAAACCATGTTTACTCTGTTTATTAAAAAGTACATTAATAGCATTCTAAACAGCATATGTGTGGGCCTTTTTGGAAACCTTTTGCCTGTTTCTTTCCTCTCCCTAGGTTTAAAGTTCCCGTTCTTGTGAATAACTCTTTTTAAACATGATTTAGAGGGCTACACAGTTCTGCAGTCCAAATTCATGGCCTCAGTCGTGTTCTCAGTCAGACATTTAACTCAAGATCAAGATTAAAATAAGTTTGTACAGTTTACAAAAAGTGTTTGTGAGGTAGGGAGGGGGGAGGTGGTGAAATAAACCCAAAGATTTAAATCCTTGTACACAAGTTTTACTGCTTACCTTACAGATCACAAATTTATGCACTAAGAACCTCTTGGGAATTTTGAGATCTTCCAGGGTTTTCCTGTATGAGTTTTAGTGAGTCATTTTGCCTTTGTGACTCAGTTTCTCCATTTGTAGAAACAGATCTGTGATTGTTTTAAGGAGACAATGTTACAAAGGAAATTCTACTTTTTTTTTAAACTCCATGGATGTTGATATGTTAAAGTATATTCATAAAAAATAAAGTACGCCCCCCCAAAAAAACCCCTAATACAGACATCTTGAAAGAGGAAAGACAGACATTTCTGGCTTACAAACACGGTGTTACAAATGCAGTAATACAGGCTGCAGTACTGAAACCACTTATGTATCTTTAAGCTTTTCATATCTGAAGGAAAAATCTGCTTAACTGTCGCTTAGCCTTTTGGGTGAGCTTTTTTGCCATCTGGGAAATAGAGGGAGAAATAATACTGTCTTTTTAGACTATACCTAGGGAAAGTTTTTCTTAGCTTTACAATTCAGATTACTTTTAGAAGTTGCATTGCCTCATATCTTTGGTACATTTTCAGCACACCCAATTGTTAATATTCCATTGGAGAGCAACAGGAGTACAGAAATTGGCATCGCACTGAAAGGTGTGATGTCTCTAGTCCTGATCTCACATTTAAGGGCAGTCTAATTTTGTGTGCATGCTAATACTCATTTTAGGAAAGATCATTTGTGGGGCTTAGTTAAGGAGTTGTGTATGTAATTGTAGAATTGTGGCATTGTTCTAAACAAATAATAGTAAGTGAAGGTTTAATGAAAGTATTTTGTTGGTTTTGTATAACATTCTAACAAAATTGCGTGGGAGGGGGTAGATTAGTGAAGATATAGAATAAAACTCAATTCAGACTTCTGGAGAAATGCTAAAGAAGTCCATGTATGTATTGGACTTGTGACTTCCATACAAATGAGCATTTGTGAATCTCTCAAAAGTAAAATTTTGTTGGACAGTGTTTTTGGAACAGGTGCAGTGTTTAAATGTTTCCACTGTGCAAATAGTAGTTTTGATTTATTGCTGTGAATGAAACTTAAGGCATCTCTGGGGAGAAAAAAAAGTTCCAGCATATGTAAAATGTGGATTAACAGAGAAAAGAAAAACCAAAACCAAGCCCCAAGTTTTTATTTTTTTCCAAGTTCTGGATCAGTTAAAATACTAATCATAGTGGGTTTTTGAATGGTGCAAGATGAATATTTCTAGCCACACTGGCTTTCACATTTTCTTCCTAACCAAAGAATCACACTTATAAGTTAATTAATCTTTGAGGAGCCAAAATTCTGCTCATGACCTTCCTACTACAAAAAACCTGCTATAGTTGTTTTCAGAGACAAACCTATTGCTACCTTTAAGGCATAACAAACAAGTTATGTAAAAGAAACCTTGTCAAGGTTTTATGTACTTGCTAGGAGATACTGAAGTTATTTTTATTTCCTCTTGCAAATCTTATTGTGGTATTAATGAGACAGGCAAGATTTGAAGCTTTGCTGGTTGATTGAAAATTTTAACAATTCAGGTTATCTGTAAGCCTTTGAAGAAAATTCTGTTGTATAGAGTATTTTTTTAATGTGTCTGACTTAAGTGTTCTTTTTATTTTTAAAATGAAAATATTTGGCAAGAACTATGGTAAATCACAGTGCCCACTCAAATTACGTGTTTCAGAAGTACAAATGAAGAATATATTGAAGTAGCACAGAGATTGTATCCTGTGCAAGTAAAATGTCCATGCTAGTTTTATGTATTTTATTGGAAGAGTGCTATGTCTCCTTCCGTGTGATAGTTCATACGCTGCTTAGATGGAGATACACTATTGTAAAACTTAGATGAGCTTTGCAAGGGACCAGTTCTGCAAATCAGGCTAAGTATGGAAATGACAAAATAATGTTGATCCTAGTTTTAGAATTTAGTTTTAAGTAAACGTTTTCAGTAGGTGTAGATGTTGAAATGTCATAGTGCAGGCTCAGGTTTAAAGAAGCTTTTTATTTGATTCTCATGTGTTGTGTTTTGTGTTGTGTTTTATGCCATCATAGTCTGGGTAATCATTCACTTTTATACCTTTATCTCAAAAAGAAATTGCCATCAAGTTCAAAGACAGGGTGATAAGACTAGATTTTAATGACACTGTTGTACTTTATATTACAACTTAAGAGTAAGGGCCTGTAATCTGTTGTCCATTGTTCATTATTTCATCAGTCATAGAAAGTAATGAGATTAGTATCCAGTATTTACGAAGTGAGAATTTTAAATGTATACAGGATGGTAGGTTTGTATCTTTTACCCTGAAGAGTTCTGAATATTTAATTTGGTGTGGTGTTTGTTACTCTAAACTCTTCTAACTTGACTAGGTCTAAAGATGCTTTTTTTCGTTAGCAGTGGGTGATGCTTTTAACTTGCCTTGTGTGGACAAAATGAGCTGACTCCTAATTAGTATGGTTATAATGGGGCTGTGTTAAAAACTGTATCACAAGACAGATAACATTCCAGGTCTAGACAGTTAATCCTGTCTTAACTATTGGTTTAAGACAACTTTTCAAATGAGGAATGTTTCTTTAGTAGGTTCTGCTTAAACTGAAAGCAAAGACCTGAGAATTACAGAAACTTATTTATAGCTTTTTTGGGGAAGGTATTGAGAGATTACACTTCTTGCTTGGTTTCTAAACCAGTTTCTAGAACTAAGAAAGAAATGTGGATACTTATATATATAACTGATAAACAATACAGTAGTTATTTTACTAGCTATAATGCTCCTCCGTGAGGTGCTTTCGTGAGTAATATAGCTACATTTTGGTTAGGGTAGAAGGGTCATGGGGATCTTATTTAATATTATGCAATATTATGCAGCATTTTTATGAATTATTGTAGAGTTGGTGTTGTTTATTATGTTCATTCTCCTGTCTCCTACTCTGCAATCACATCTTCTGTACTGGAAGACAAATAAAAGACAAACTTGGCATCTTTTTTTGTTCTTCTGCATGGCATTAATGTTGAAAGGTATAAGCTGTGTTTTGTGCTTCCATTGCTGGGCAGAATTTCTTTCTTGTGTTTATTGTAAGATGATGTATTTCATGTCTTTGCTATTACAATTAAAAATACATACTGAGATCTTCCTTGAAAACTCAAAGGTATAAACTTACAAATGCATAATCTTAATTTTTTAGCATGAATCAATGTTGCTAAATAATGGCAATTGGAAAGGAAATTGTTTTTCTTGAAAGTAGGAAGGATCTTCTGATCTTAAACTTCTGTATTTTTTTTGGCTGTCCTTGAACATGACATAGTCACTTCCATCTGTTTCCTCACCCCTTCTAGCCCTCTTCCTCCCAAAATCTTAGTAAAGAGCATTGGAATATTGCCAAGTTGTTACCAAGAAATATAGTTCAGGTTGAACTGTGGTTAAAATTACATAAGAGTTCTTCCAACTGCTAGAAAGAATTAAATTTCTGTTTGAAAAAGTGCAGCATCCCAACTTGCTTGTGTTTAGATTCCTAGGCATAACTAACAGTTAGGTGAATGTCTGCAAACTGCTTCCACAAGTAAAAGTTGAATTGCTGTTGTGCTATTCATGTAGGTCAAATGCCACTGATAAAACAGGGAAACTAGTTTTTGGAATCTAAGTGAAAACATATCGGAATAGCAATTTGCTTACCTGAAATGTAAGCCAAATAAGCCAAAATAACTTACTTCTTGTGTAGCAGGTAGCTAATAATTAAAATAGACTCCCAAGTCTTAATTAAGCAGCACAGAAAAAAAATAAATGTATTATTTTATTTGATTGCATGAAGCCAGCAAAATATTTAGATTGTTGAAGGCAATAGCAATATGCATTTGTAGCCACATTTCCCCCCAAGAATGCCTTGTTCTTGGGAGGAATATTGGGCCTTAGAATTTAGACTTCTAAGTAACTTAATCACCGTGAGGTATGCTGTTACATTTAATAAAAGAAGAAATAGCCTTTATGGAGTATTCTTACAGCATATGGACTGTATGTACTTGGGAGAAACACTTTATTTTTTTAAATGTTTGTAAAAATAACTTTTGGTAACAGGAGTAAATAATGTTTTCTTGGAGAATTGGTAAGTCATATATAGGCATTTTGTGTAAATTTAATCAGCAGTTCTTTACTACTTTGTGGTAGATGGAGCCAAATGTTTGCAGTAAAACAGCTGATACAAAGACTGACTTAAGTCCAGATGTTTCTAATGAGAAACTACTTTATTTATTTTCTCAACCTTTGAATTTCTGTTTAAAGGAGTTTTGCATCTCGGAGTGATGCAGTGTAGTACACTGAAGTTTGGTAGCTAGTAGATACCTGTCCAAGCAATAAGCAATATTGCAATGAAGAAGTATTCTTTTCTCTTATTCTTCATGTTTTCTACTTGTCTTGTATTTTGCAGTTCATTGACTCTCCCTCTCAAATAATAACTTCTGAATGGCTAGGCCTTTTTGTGTGTGGTTTATTTTAAGAAATATGTCAGGTGCTTGCAAAATTAGAGACATCAAGTCATTGGCAGTTAATTTTTGATTTTGAGGATTGATTTCTGTAAATAAAAAAAATGCAAATCTGTAGTTTGTTATTTTTCTGTATAATCCTGTTTACCATTTCTCTGATCTTTCTATTCAATTAACTAATTCTTGTTCTTTCTGTAACTGCATTTACCTTTATTTCTGTTCTACCACTCATTCTTTTTCTCTTCCTAGTCTCATATTTTGTCTAACTTCCACTGAGAGAAGAAAAGGAGGAGTGAAGAGAGAGAAGAGGTAAGGGGAAGTCATCCATTTTTTAATGGACTGGCATAAATATCCGAGGAAGAGAGAGTGCTTTCCATTACTGCTTCAGGAATATACAAGAGTAGTACTCTTGGGGCAGATAGTAAAGGGAAGATAGCCTATGGCCAGTGGAAACCAGCTCTTCTGTGTGGCAGGATCTTTACTGCTGCGTGATTCTAGGTTTATGCTTAAAAGAGCAGCTTGCTTCCCACTCGGTGTAATGCATGTAATGATCTGTATACTGAAGAATTGATATGTACATGATGGAAACTTGAGGCGTTTTATGCATGAGGAGGCAAGATTTCTTTCATCTTCATTCTTGATCTCAGACTCGAGACCAGTTCATGAAGTTTGCCTGTCATTCCAGACCTGACTGAGGTCTTTGTTGAATGTAAAGTCCTGTGTTTGTTGTATCAGGATGTTCATAAGTTTGCTAATGAGCTCTTTACGTCACGGTACTTGTTCTTACTCTGTATTGGCTCTGGATGTAAAAAAAAAAAATCTGAGGAGGAGCCTTATAGTGTAGTAGTTTGGTTGTAATAGCTTTGTTTCTTAAGTTAGTCTAATGAGCACTAGGTCTCTGTCAGTGCAACCAATAACTTACAAAAGACCAAAAAAAAACCCACCACAACCAAAATTTGATAGAAATAGTAAATTGGTGCCCTTGAGATCTCTGAAGCTTAATGAAAATCCAGAAGTAGATGAAAAAGGACTATGCACAGTCGTCTGGAAGAAGCATGGAGAAGCAGTGTAATGATTTTAGGCATCTGTTGTGTGTAACTCCAAACCAGCCATGGCAGGTATTTTACTGTGTTGTTTTTTTTTAAATTGGGTGATGGGGCCCATGAGGAAGAGGTGAGATGGACCTGTCTGCTGACGGTGTTGGTCAGTGTGGGTGGCATAGGTTGCTGAGGGGCTTGTGACAGAGGCCTGGACCACATAATAGTGTGATGAGGAAGATGCTGCTGTGAGAGGGACATAGAGGGCATTAGGTCAGTGGGCATATTGGAACACAAACTACAAATACAAAAGAAATCAGATTTTTTTAGAACAAGTTGTATCTTCTGGGTGATTAATAGGAATTGGTCCTAATTTATATATTGTATTTGAATGTGCGTACTGTCTTGTTTTTACCTGCTGTCCTTTTTTATCTTGGCACAAATTTGAACTAGACTGCTAATTTATCTGCTAGGTTACCATAGAGAGCAGCAAACAGTAGCAAAGGTCTGAATTTGGGCTTACAGCTGTTTCTGAGCCTGCATACTTCATACTACAACTGCAGCGGTGTAACATTTGGAAGTTGGAGATCCCTCCTAATCTCTTGCCAAAATCTGTACTATGGTGGAACGTGTTGAGGGAAGCAGAGAAAGAACTTCCTTGTGTGTAAGATTAGTCAGTTACTTGTGTATTATGCTTCTAGGTCTGATTAAAGAAAGATGTTTTATCTCCTTAGAAACAGGCAGCAATAAATATTCAGATTATTTTGATATATTTATTTATGCTACATATATATACACTGCATATTTTTTTTCTAGATTCGTGTGTTAATACATATGTATACATATGCATATATACACACAGTGCACAGTTCACCATTTGAAAGATATCTAGAGTATAGCATTAAAATGTCAGTTTCTATCACTAGTTTTCCAAATAACCTAACTATTGTATGGAGAAGACAGGAGTGCTCAGAGCAGTAGTAGAAAGCAAAAGTTTAGAAAAATACACAGGTCGGGGTTGTTTTTGTTTTTTTTTTTTTTCAGTAAAATCTTCTTACTGTTTTCCTCTCTTTTCTCCCTGTAAACTCTTTCCTTCCATCCTTCCATTAAGAAAAAATAATAATAAAAAAAAATTGTTGGCGAGGAAGCCAAGTGGGAAAGCTCAGTTTGTTGGCTCTGTGACAGTTCAGGACAGGACTTTTCACACTGGATTTGCGGACTACGACACACTATATTGATAGGTGCATTTTTACTTGGGTTTCTCCTGTATAGATTGTGCTAAGGCATAGGTGTATTGACTTTTCTTAGGTCCATTCTTGTGTATTTCTTTGTGGGAAGGGTGGTTCCCATGACTACAGGTTAGAATTGTTGGCCTATAAATCTGAAGGAAGGCATGACAAGAATTGCTTCTGCTAATGATTGCAAAATGTGTATACACGCATGATGTAATTGGGGGGAGGCAAGAGGAGAATGTTTAGATTGTGTGCTCAAAAAAAGGCAGCTTAAGCATAGAAGATGTTTTTAAGTGTTTGTTCTTTATATTGTTTCTTCCTTCTTCAGTGTACATAGTAGGCTTGATTTGGTATCTCAATTTGTAAGGTACATAAATGCATTCCTGTCTGCTGTATCGAGTATCAGTACTTCAAATACGTTCTTACCTACCTTCCTTTATAAAAAAAGGAATTTTAAGGGGAAGGAAGGCAGCAACACACCTCGTAGACCATACTTCCTGATGTGGTAAGAAAATTGAACAAAATACTACTTTTTGGTCATCTGTCTCTGTTACCTGAGATGACTTGTATGAACCACTGACACCAAGATCAGCAGGAGTCAGCAGAGGTCTGAAAGCAGTAGTATGAGCGTGGAAGTCTTTCTGTCTTGCCTTCCCATGATGACATGGGAAACTGTAGTTAGTTTCAGAGTGAATCCTGTATGACTCTCTGGATCCAACCTGAACCCACAGTAGCATAAATTTTCTACTGAGAGCAAATGGAAGTTGGAGTTTTGGTTTGGGCTTAATGCTGTTTGAGTACTGGTAGGGTATTTTTACATTCAAATTGACTTGAAGCTACAGCCAGATTAGCATCATGTGCTGGTTGAACTGAAATGTCTTGCTTGACTCAAAACTGTCATGTGACTAGTTTGTGTATTTTAAGTCTGAATCATTTTTATCTGTAAATCTGATAAATTCTGTACCCTTCCTCTTTTCCTCTGTCCATGCACAAGTGGAAAATGGACTGTACAAATCACTTTGTTTCAGCAATTTCATGTGCTTGTTCCAATAAGCTTCAAGTTAATTCCTTTAGATTTGTGCACATTCCTTAAAAATGAATCTTCGTGTGTATACTGCGTGTATTCTGTGTATTCTGACACTTAGATACTGCTCCAGGAAATTGTTACTTCCCCCCCCGTATTTAAAGGATGTGAGGCAATGGGGTTACTGGTACTCTAGCAGACGTAGCAAAAAGCGGACCTTGTTAGGTGTTTGTACTTGTTAGGTGTTTAAACGTGGTGTGAACTGCCTATTTCTCTTAGTTGAGAAACACAAGCTATAACTTTTCAGATGTTCAGGAGTAATAATTATTCTCAGTTACTCAGTTCACTAAATATGGGTAAATTATCACTTTCACCTTTTCCATGTTTGTATTTTGTGTATAGATGTTGAAGGTGCAGAGTAGGCATAGTATAGTGATGGTAATCTTGATTTATCTTGTAATTGTCAGCACGTGGTGACTGAGAGTTGCTAGAAGAAATTTTTTAAGAACTTCAGGTGTATATCGAAGTCTAAAAACGGGAACAAAAAGACTATTTTTGTAATGCCTAGTGATGTGAGAAATTTGAACTGATTTAGTGACCAACTTCACAAAATTAGTGTAATGCTTTGAGAACGGGAAAAATTTTTTTATTTGAGCTAAAAATGAATTGTAAACTTCATTTCACTGATGTCCCTTTATAATTTAGAAAACAATATGGTATTGCACCTTGTTTTGAGTTCTGTTCCTAACTTTCATAGTGGATTTTTTCCCTAACTGCTAGATTCTTTTTTGTCTTCAGTATCTAGCACGTGACAATAGAATGTAGAAATTGATTTATGGGGAAGGAAAGACAAGGAACAATGACAATGTCTGTGTAAAAGCTGTCAGATGTACTAAGAAGAATAGTAAAACCAGATTTCTCTCCCCCTCCTCCCCCTTATTTTCTTGTAATGTTAAGGGTAAATCTGAATTTAAAAGAAGCCCTAAGCAAACAAAATACCCCACCTTATTGTAATAAGTATATGATATTACCTTGATACATTATTTTTTGCATAGGTTTTTTATCATTAAGGCAAAAATGTTGTTACTGGTGCTGCCACAACCTCTTATCTTTGATTGTTACGAAGCTTTGCATCCCCATATGAGAGCTTTAGTATTCTTGCACCTACTGAATAGATTCTAACAGCCTGCTTAGTCCTATTTCCTCTTCCCTCTCCCTTAAAAAAGGTTAAATATCTTTCAGAGGTGAGCTAACAGTATAGCATATAACCATGTGAGTTGTACTGTTCCCAGTACTGTCTGGTTTCTTCTGGCTTGAAAAATATGCTTCATGGTTAATAAAAATAAAGGTAAGTCAGAGTTTTCTGATAAGATTTATATTGATACTTTCTATTTGAATGTAAGTACTGGGAACCCAGTTTGTGAATCTATAAAAGAAAATGCAAGTAGTTCAGTGTTTTTAAAAAATTAGTGTTCCTGCCTTCTTAGGAAAAAAACCCAAAACCAAACAAAACCCCAACAAAACCAAAGCAAAGAAACAAAAAGAAAGTGATATGGAAAATGCCATGGAAGAATTTGTCTGGGCTCTTGACACTTAGAGGATGATTGATAACTCGGATTATGAAACCTTGTTGGAGTCATCTGGACAGTCTGGCTAGACTTCAAGTTCTTATTTTTCAAGTGTACTTTCTGTCTAGGTGATCCGTCATCTGCTCATTTCCTGAAACTGTTCTACATATCTTTTGATGGTCCTACAAGAAGCAAGTCGAAGGAGGGGAAAAAGGACATGCTGATAAAGTAGGCCTGGAGTGCCTTTCTGCCAACATGATTCTAGCAACTGGATTTCGTTTTGAATGTTTGGACTCTGTAGCATTAGGCTCAAAAATAGAGATGTAATTTCAGGAGATTACCCGTTTACTTTCTGATTCAAGAGCTGAGCCCTTTATATTTTGTTTTCTTTTTATATCTCCGTGTACTAGGGGAAAAGTGAAGTTTTTAGTTCTGCTGTCACACAGTTGATCTTAAAAGGACATGGCAGAAAGGAAGCATGTGGTCTTTGTTAGACCACAGAATAATGTTGTGTAAGTGGAATACCTCAGGGATAATATGTAAATTATTTTCTCTTGTTTAATGCATAAATGATGTTCTTTGTACAAAGCCACACATCAATAATCTGGAATGTATTGTGCTCCTACACTTCTGTTGTTAGAGCACAGTTCATTTAAAAAAGTTGTTCTAGTATCATAAACAAAGAGGATCATGAGAAGTATGGTGAGGCTTCAAATGTTTGAGACTAGATGTGGCTGTTAAGTCAGAAAGCTCCTGTGTATTCTCTAGAGACAACAGGAACTGCCATAGAAAATGTAAACCAATGTGATTGAATGGTAAAGTGTGATAGGTTCCTTGCAGGAGGTGGGTCTTGCATAAGATAAAAGCTTTAACCATATTGAACAAAAGTGGTTTGGTGTGTGTTTTTGGTTTTGTTCTCCCTCCACCCCTGATAAAAATTGTATTATTAGGACAAGATAAACCTTTTAACTTCCATTAAATAAAAGCAGAATTTCTTCAAATAAGGAATGTGTTTTCATTCAAAAAAGCAGTGCTGGTAGAATGATAATGAAGAAAATTTGATGAATCTAAGAAATTGCCAAAATTCTGTCAAAGCTTACAGTGTATTGTCAGTAAAAGAGTAGAGTGGGCCCTAACAAAATTGGGGGGCCTCTACTGTTGAGATTGAGGTATGGTAGGTGGGCTGCTTTGCCCAAAAATGTGCTGATCATTGGACCAGCAGTTTTTATATAGTGTCTTTGAACCATATGACCCTAAAATTAACTGGATGAACCAGTGTGGTCTTTCTAATTTTCAAATTAGCGTACTGCTTGAAGAAAGACTTTATTTAAACAGTAAGGTGTGTATAATCTATTTGGACTATAGGCAGACTAGCACCCTTCACACCTCCTGGCCAATTGTTTAGATGAAATGCACCTATGAAAACAGTTTCGTAAAGGCCATGGGTGACAGATGTCAGTTGTGAAAGAATAATGATTTGAAGTAGATAGGTACTTGCAGAAACTGGAAAGTGCCGTATTATGATAGCAGGTAGTATTTTTATGACTCATCTAAATACCAGGCTTCAAAGGATAAGCAATCACTTTTAAGATGGGTAAGGAAGAAAGATCCCCAGTGGTTATGTTATTTTCTGTTCTGAACTTTCCAATTTTCGTAGTATGGTGCAATAAAAATGCTGGGAATATTTTAGTGTGTCATGACAAGATTTTCTTCATCCCAAATCTGGCATCACTAGTGAGTTCATGGTTGGATGGCCTGTAAGGTCACAGTTCTGTTAATAAGTGGGCATCCTATAATGAATTTTTTCTGGGTCTTCCCTGTCGCCATTGTGGGAATTTGTTGAGGATTGTTATTAATAAATAATGAGCTGTGTTTGTTTGAGTTAATTTGTCTGTGTAGGTATTGTGAGCTTCTTTCCTCTAGGCAGAGGCAGAGGAAGAGCACTGGAGGGTTTTGCACTTCTATGAGCGTGGTGAAGACCTGAAAACTTAAGGTGGTAAATAATAGTGAGGTGGTATTACAATCATATTCTGCTTCCTTTTAGGTGAAACAAATTGTCTTTAACACTGCTTGGAAAAATAAATTTTAATTCAAGTTTCTGATTTTATTCTGTATAGATTAGTCTCAGAATTTTTGAGTGAATTCTGACTTAGTGTTGTATTTCAGTTGCTTGCAGGAGGCAAGAAGTTTATCTTGGCTCTGTACCCTTTCCCCCCCTTTTTTTTCCCTTCCGTACAAGAGTAGTGATGCATTTGCTTGGTCAGAGATTATGGCATTATTTGTACCATGCATTAGCTATTAATTTTCTGTCTATACACAGCTCCAAAAAACATACACACAGTGCTCTTCTTTTCCTCCACATTACTTTAAAGATCTAAACAAATTTCAGTTGATTCTCAGATTTGATAACCCCGTCTTTCTGTGTTGACAGTGAAGGTCACTTGAATATACTGGGTAGTCTTACTTGTTTATGTAGGTTTGCAGATGTCATAGCCCATGAGGCAGCTGTCTAAGGCAGATTCTTCACTTTCATCAGCCTCCCAGGCATTTTTTCCTAAATTAATTTCCAGTCGTTACTCTACCTGGTCAGAAGTGTTTGAAGAACATTCAATTAGGAAAAACTGTGCTGCCACCAAAATCAGTTTTAAGTGCAAGAAACAACTTAAGTGAGGATCATGATCCCAGCAGTGGTGTCCATTATGTCTTTTAGACCTATTTGGAAACACACAAAAACTGGTTTTCAGGATTATGTAATAGCATAAAATAGCATATAAAATAGCATATAAAATCTGTTATGGTGATGATTTGTTAGCGGAGATGCAGATGGCACTGGAACAACCCTTAACCTGTGATAACTGATTCATGTGGACTAAGTTGATGGTTTCCTTTCAATTATTGGGTAGGTTAATATAAATTTTTTACTTTTTTAGGGGATCAAAATGGGAAGTTGATGTTCTCTGTAAGCTGCAGATGAGGATATTCAAGGGTCTATTCTGAGTAAACTGTGGTGCCAGAGTGGGTGGTCACTTAAACTGTAAACAGGTGCTTGTGATTTCTTTTATGTCTGCTACTAATAATATTCTATACTTGCTTTTGGCTTAACAGGCTTTTCTTCCTGCATATTCTTGAAAATTGTATGAATTCACCTTAACTTTGTGCATAGCTAGTGGCACAATTTGACATTTGTGGTATTTGATAGGAAAATGCTCAGTGTTTAAATGAGAAAAATGAGCTAACCCAATGGCCTGATTGCTTTCCAGTTGATTGTGTTTGGTGACTTGTGTAATGGGACCAAGACAGAACTTCTGCTGTCTAGAGGGAGAATGAGGTTTAGGCACTTCAGAGCATGCCAAGATGCTTGATGTTAATTGTCAGACTTCAATACTTAGATAAATTTTAAGAAGTTAGATGACTTGCTGCAAGCTCATACCTTAGAGATGCCTCGTAGATGCCACTGCATCATCCTGAAGATACTGACTTTATCAATAAAAGACACAAATTGAGATTTAAGTCCACAATGCTTGTCTGATTTCATTTTGTAAGTGCCCCATTTATCACTGTGGGCTCATTAGGTGTCTTTTTTCTTGGCCATATAGTGTTTGGCAAGGATGAGTGTGTTAAAATATGTTCGTCTTAAAACTGCTGGGCTTTTGGAGACTTCAGCTAAGATACTATGCTTTGTCAGACGGGGGAAGTGTATTTGTTAGGCACTGTATGTGCTTCATTGCAAAGTGGTCTGTGTTCTTGAAATTCTGACGTTCTGGGAGGAGTTTGCGCTTGTGCATTATGCTGCTACTGAAGATTGGGGATATTTTGCTTCAATTGCCTAGCAGCTTGTGGATTAGTCTATAAAGGTGCATTAGTTTACTGATCTGTGAATAGGGACAGCTGAGGTGCTGTGTATATCTCTCTTAGACTTGGTTGGGTGTTCTGTCCTACTCAGTGAGTGAGAGACAAGGAGCAACTGGCATACAGGTAGGATTGTTGCGTTCGCTTCTGACAGTCAAGTGAATTGCAGCTTTGCTCTACAGTCAAAAGCTGCTACTGATGCTTTTCTGTTTACTACTTAAAAAAAAATCACTTTTAGCAGCGGCACCCAGTGGGTATAATATGTTCTGATGGTGATCTATTAAGGTGGGATAGAAGTTGTTTTCTATTACTATTGCGAATCATTAGAATTATTTTGTTTTTTAAAAAATAATGGAAGTTATGACATTGTTTCTTTTGAAATCCTTAGTATTAGGACATTGAAAGTTGTGTGGGTTTGTTTGGTGTTTTGTTGTTTTGTTGTTTCTAAGTGCAAAACAGAAGTGGACAATGCTAAGAAATACTTGAAAAATTCTGTAACCAGGTTTCTATTGAAAGGTACAGCAACTAGGCTCTGTCAGCACAGAGCAGTAAGCAAATGTACTTTGCATTCAGTGAGTCTGCCATAAAGTGAGTCTTTGTCACCTTGGTGAATGTGATGATTTTATTTTCTTTCATTCATTAAATTACTATTTTTGTAGTTTGTAATATTAAGTAATATCGCAGTTTGTAATACTAAGTTCAGTCTCTAAGATCATCAAGCTCTTAAAATAAGTGTATTTGAAGTTAACTTTTGAAGAAGACAGAATGTTTTCCTTTTGCTTGTGTAAAATAAAACTGGTGAGATCATTGTGACAGATAAAAGTGATTATTTTGTTAAAAAACATGTGATGTAAAATTTCCTGGTTTTAAAGTGAACTGACTCAATCTTCTGCTTTCTTTCATTGTTTTTATTTTAACAGGGTTTGTGGATGCACTTAGATGTTTGCAATGAGCACTGTGGCTGGCATGCCCCAGTGTTTTGGATACCAATGCATAGGACTCCGTAGTAATCGAATTTATCAGAAACGAACGTCATGAGCATAGTGATCCCATTGGGGGTTGACACAGCAGATACTTCTTATTTGGAAATGGCTGCAGGCTCAGAGTAAGTATGTGAACATAAGTTGTAAGTTTTCTTAACATTTTTTTCTTCTCCTGCCCCTGCTACACTTTTTCCATGCAGTTGAAAGAGAGGCCTTAGGAGTCTCCTTAGTTTTATTGAATCTTTGATTACTACAGAGTAAAGTGACAGTTACTAATTTAAGTCAGTTTCTTCCTCTTCAAGGGGAGGAAAGACGAGAAGCTAAAGTGTTCTACAGATGCGTATTTTCCTTGCTTATCAAACGAAGAAATATAGATGCTACCTCACTTGCTTTTCATACTTTAAATACTTTGCTTAGCTGAATTGTTGAATACCATGTTTTCCCAAAATTTTTATGTTGAAAAGCTAGAAGAAATTTACTTGTTAATCATTTAAGGTAGTGACTGGTTATTAAGGATTACAAAGAGCTAATGAAATCCTGAATTCAGGAAACCTTCTTTACAAGAAATAAGCGTGGTGAATTTCTGGGATTAGGGGTTTTGAGGGGGAGTTGTGGGGTTTTGTTTGTTTTGTCAGGGAGTTGTTAGCGTTTTTGGGGGGTTGGTTTTTTGTGTGTTGTTTGTCTTTTTCTCTCTAGTATTGTCTGAATCTCTAGAGTATGGATAGGCTAGGGCTCTAGGTATTGTTGATCTCTGGAGATTTTTCCTGTCAAACGCTTTTTGTGTGTGTTACTGACTTATCTGTGGAACATTATGAGAAGAGAAATAGCATTTTGGATAACTTGACTCTTAAAGAGGTAAAAGACCGAGGTGGTGTTATACTTTCACCACTGTACATAGGTACCTTACCTTATTTAGCCCTGTACATTTCAGAATAGTATCTGGTTTTGGTTGTTTTTTTGTTTGTGGGTTTTGTTTGGGTTTGTTTTTTTGTTTTCTCTGTTGTTTTTGTATTAGTAGAATATATGACAGGTGAGTGTTTTTGGAAGAGATAGGTGTCAAAAGATACTATAGTTTAAAGATAAAAGATAATTTGTGTAATCCACGGTAAATCTTCTGTACTTCTTTGCATATGCATACAGAAAAAGCACACCACTTTGTTTCTTACATCTACTAAAATACTAAATTGATCATATATTAAATTGAGTTTTGGTATGTTTGGATTGGGTTTTTTTTTTTTTGTTCTATTTTTTAACCACTTGAGATGCTGGTACTCTGTGCCTTCCTCTGGCCTTTGTTTAGTAATGTTAAAGATTCTGCTTATCTTGGGTTACCACAAAAATGCATTTGCTTGTTTCAGAAGCTGAAGCAATGGATTAGACTTTCTTTACATACATGCTTAAAATCTTTCAGAAATCGGAAATGTACTTCCTAAAATGGTCATTCATTTAACAGGTGCAATAAATAACTAAAATTTAAATACCTTACTCTCTTTGCTTGAGAGTAGGCTAAGTAATACTACTTGGTTTAAGAAGCTAATGGCTTTCCTTCAAAACTGAATGAAACGTTATGCACTGCAAGCAGAACTCTTGAGCAGCTTTTTAAAAGGATGTTTCTCTCATTTATCTGAAGAAAACCAAGAATATGCAGTATAAAGCTTTTTGTCACATGAAACTTCTAAAGCTGTTTTGTTCATCTCTTGTATCACAAACACTAGTGCAGAAAGTTTTTTAACCTGAGTGACCCATTCACATCTCTCTTCTTTATCTTTTTCTGTGGTTTTCTTTTTATGTTTAGGGAAGGTCATGATTCCTGAGGTTGCTGACATTCCTTACACACACAGCATGCTATGCTGAAATTAAAATAAATATAGTTGTTAGTATAAACAAGATAGAGTTTTAAGTGTGGAGTTTGCTTGATACTGCAGCATGGCAGCCCAGTTAGGAACTACTTTTTTTTTTAGATGTTAAGTGACTGTTAGCAATTAGATTAATTCTTGTCATCTCTGCAATACTTAACACTGAAAAATGTGTAGTTGTGTGACTCGGATTACACTGATTTTAAAAGCCGTGTCACTGTCTGAAGTGTGACACAAGGGTGTCTCTCTAACCTACCATCTTACACAGTTGTATACCTTTTCTGTCACCATGGATGTGATTTACATGTGGTTTGTATGTTTTCTGCTAAAGAGTAGCAAGTTGGATATACATTGTATTGATAGTGATTATAACTTGTCTTTGCGAAAGTTCTGGGGTTTTCTGAAAAGGGAGGAGTTGGAATTTCTTCACTGTGACTGACAGGTCTGATATTGCTTCATCAGTTGCTGAAGCATGAGCAAACACAGGAATGGGGGAGTGGCAAACCTGATTATGTGGGAGAAGGAGCCTAGGAAAATAGTTTAGGGTAGTCTCTTAGCACCTACAGATTTTTCCTTATGCTTCAGTCTAAGGTATAAGCCTATTAAAAAGGTAGATGGTTTATGTGATTATGTAGTTTCACATATTAATTTAATTATCATAGCAAATAGCGACGTGGAGAATTAACTCATTAAAAGGTTTGAACACCTTGAGAATCATGGAATAGTTAGGGTTGGAAAAGACGTTAAGATCACTGAATTGGTGAAATGTTCTCTTACGTTAACTTGTACTTAAGTGAGCTCTCCAGTTGTGCATTTGTCTTTGTAGTGCCATAATAGTCAGAACATGTCCATAGTTTGCCTTTATTTAGAATCATAGAATAGTTAGGGTTGGAAAGAACCTTAAGATCATCTGGTTCCAGCCCCCCTGCCATGGGCAGGGACACCTCACACCAAACCATGTTACCCAAGGCTCTGTCCAACCTGGTCTTGAACACCGCCAGGGATGGAGCATTCACAGCTTCCTTGGGCAACCCATTCCAGTGCCTCACCACCCTAACAGAAGTTCTTTAGAACTTCTTCCTTATATCCAGTCTAAACTTCCCCTGTTTAAGTGAAATGAAAGATGAATATGTGTGACTTCTTAATGTTCAAGACACTGTAATAGTAAGCAGAGCCAGCTTTTTGGGAAGGTTCAAAATGTACTCCCTGGCTTAAAACAGCATTAGTCTAGCTCAGAGTATGAGTATAGGCTACACATAATGAAATGCCATTTATGGTACCTGCTCTACTGCTGCAGTCTTCAATAAATGAAAACCTGTCATCCCTTGACTGTTGCTGAAACAAGGATTTACTTGTTTTAATATATATTTTAGGACTGTGGGAAGCTTGCCACTTTCCTACAGATATCAGGCCAGCCTGTACTTGCAGGGCCTGCTACAAAATGCTGAAGGTAGCAGAACCCAGTCTGGCAGAGAAGGTGGTGCTCAGTCTTTGTTGTCTAGGTAGCGAAGCCCATCAGAAAAACGAAATACTGTTTTTCAGAAAAAATGCATTACATTCCTTTATCTGAGCTGATCTTCAGCCAAATAGTGCTCACATGTGCTGGTGCAAAGGGAAAACAAACCTTGATAATTAGACCTGTGAAACTGTCATGTGGCAGATTGATCCTGCTGGAGCAAGAGGTTTCATCTGGAATTTTGACACTTGCAGGAAGTACTGTTACCTGAAAGCTGGGATACACACCTGCTTGAGAAGATTTTAGCTTTATTGAGATTTTTCTTTCCCATTTGAATGTATACATTTGTATACAAGTGGTTGATGGCCCCAGATTCTGAAGGACCGACTGTATTTTGTTTGTTATAAAACCTGTTTTCTTTTTATTATTATGTGGGCAGAAGCAAAACAGTATTTAAAAGGTATGGATGGGGAGACAGGACTTTTTAAAGAAGAATGACTAGTGCTTAGAATGGTTGATAGTTGATCTCTTAATACGACTTAACTATGCACGTGTAGAAACTGTTTTTGTGAGCCGTCTGATCTCATGTTGCTTATTTCTCGCTAATGCCATCTGCTGGCAACATGCAGAATATCTTCAGTTTGCATCATACTTACGAATACAAATGGTAGAAAATGACCCAGAACATGAGTTATTTCACTTGCAGACTGAAAATTATTTGAGGGGGAGGTTAAAAATATGGGTAGCTTTGCTTTTCTAAATTGATCTGAGACAATACTATGTTCCTGTTTTCAAGTTACAGGAATGTCTTAAATCATTGCAGCCCAGGAGCATGGGGAAAACTTTTCTTCTGATGCTTTTTGTTTATTTACTTGTGAATATTTTGTACCATTTTGAATTACCTCAATGCTTTAAAAAAATACATGAATTTTAGCAAAATGCCGTGGTCAGTTTGTCATGGTAATATCTGTTAATTTTAGCGCATAATATTAGGATTTTAGTTTACACTTCAGATATATTGTAACGCAAACATTAGTTTTGATGAAGACTAAAAATACCATCAGTATCTCCCTTAGTTAGACACTAAAGGTGTTGCTGGTTTAAGTTGAAAAATGTGGTATACTCAGAAGATTGGCAAGCTTAATACCTCAGTGTTACAGAACTGGCTTATATTCAAAAATAAAAGCAAGGAGAAGCCCCTAGTGTTCATTCAGATCTGAACACTTACACGTTTTCTTCCTGAAAACTAGCTGCTTGGGATGCCCATAAAAATGCCAATGGTAAGATTAGGGTGGGTGTCTCTAATACAGTAAATACCTTGCTACTTGAGCCCTGCTATTTGAGTAAAAATAATATTTTAAATTGATTTTAAATTGAGTCATGTTTCATGCTTGAATCATCTGTACAAGTAAATATTTTACCAAAAGGTACTCCTTCCCAAAGCTCCGCAATTCTGAGATGCTTGTTTAAGAAGGCCTTGTCCTCTGGACAAACAATAGTATCGAGGCTGTGTTTGCTGTTTAGGATGAGGGTCATGTGCATGGTGGGTAGAAGAGGTGTAACAAGGAATTTGGTGAAAGGCATGTTAAAGTGTTGGCAGACCTGCCTGCCAAAGCTGGAAGATTGTCTACTTCTGTGGAGAAATGATACTCATTCTGTGCTGCTTATGGGGTGAATACCGCTTTTCACCTGACTGCAGTGGAAGCCTACAATGATTAATTTTTAGCTTCAGTGAATGCTCCCCCACCTCCTTGCTGTATCTGTTTCCTCCACACTGTTCTCCACCCCAGTCTAGCATTTGAGTGGATAAATGGGACAATAACAGGTATATTCAAAGCTCTGGTGAGCATCTATTATAATTCAAAGAAGTATCGGTGGCCCCCCATGATAAGCATTTGAAAAACATTTGCTGAAAGCTGGTTTTGCTCTAATTTTGTATTTAAGTTAAAACTTCTAGTACAAATATTTAATTTCCTTTGTGTCTCCCCTGATTTTCTCCCACCCTCTTACTGGCTTTCCTTGCTCAGGTAAAGCAGTGCTTTTTTTCTTTTTTAACCCTGTACTCTGAATTTAGTTCATGAGTATTAAAATAGTTGGAAATTAATGCATTTGTTTTCCTTATTTTGTTTTTGGAAGCTTAATGCTTCTGCTTCCCACAACTGTTAAGCCTCTAAATATTAAACTTGGTTCTGTTAAGTGGTTTAAAAATTTCCAGAGTGGGAAGAAATGGTTTTAGGGAGTCAGGTGTACAGTGTTGCCTCCTAATTTGAAAGAGATTTAGAACACCTTTTTAATTTTTGTAGTCAGTCAGAGCTCTATTTTTTTTTTTTTTTTTTTTTTTATTTATTTTTTGGACATTTCCGTTCTGGTATTTTTCACTGAATGCTCCTGTGTTGAAATAGCTGGTATTTAGGTCATGGTAATACTTAATCTTAATCAAGGAAACTCTCCTGTATTAATTGTGGCATTGCTGAAGGATGGATAGTACCTGAATTCCCCACTTCCTGCTTGAAAGCTGAGTATTTTCCATATACTGATACAAACAGGACCTGTGTTGAGTGTTGAATGCATAGGGAGTAAGAGTAACTGTGCTACTGTTTGTCCCTTTGAATAAGTGTTGGAGAGTAGCAGTAGAAGAAATACAGTGTTCAAGACCGTCTTGAACTGGAGAAAGATAAGTTAATTTCTGCCCTAGCTGTGATGGATAGTGGGGTAGTGACTCGTTCACAGGCATTTTGGTTGGCTAGATCAACAGAAGGATTAACCGGATGATATTAATGGTGTATGACTGCTGCACAAATGCATTATGTCAGTAAATAGGTAAAGGCAAATCTCTTGGAGAGGCGTAGCTTTTCCAGCTTCCATTTGGTGGTTTGGTTGTTCTGTTGTTTGGGTGTTTTTTGGGGTTTTGGGTGGTTTTTGGGGTTTTGGGTTGTTTGTTTTGTTGGGTTATTTTAAGTCATGGGTTTCCACCTGGCACAGTCTGAGCTGCTTCTAGAAGATAATTCCAACAAACTCTGAATAAAATAATTTTGAAGTTGAGGAGTGGTGTAAGAGAGTAAATGAGGATTTTTCTGGGTTGGTAACGAAGGGCGAGTGTTGTCAGAGTTGTGTTTTATCTCATGCTAGTCAGAAGTTGTATTTCTGTCAGTAATTAACATGATTTGTGGACTCACATGTTTGCTCACTCCCTGAAAAAATGGAGCCTGGGGGACTCTTAGACATTAATGGTTTAGAAAAAAGAGGGTTGTTTGTTTTGTTTTTTTTTTTTCCTTTGGATTGTAGAAATGTAAAAGAAATAATAGTTAAAACACTACTGGGTGATGACTTTAATTTGATCATGTAGTAAACTCACATGGGGAAATGGGCCCATTGGTAGTAGGGTGCTTTCAAACAGACGTGAAAATACTGCGTATTGTTTTTGGAAAGCTCATGGCTTATTATATTCATAGAAAAAATGTTACCAACAAATATAAGTTGCTGCTGTCCTTTTAAATCAAATTAGTATCACTTCATGGCATAACAAAAAAGCCTCTATTTAATATCTTGCCATCAAAGAAAAAAATGCTTTGTTTTTTTCTTTAAACTTAAGAATTTACTTTAAGAATTACTTTATGTAAAAACTCAGTTCAAGGAATTAGAATGTTTCTCATAGGAAGTAGACTTCATGCATAGTGAAACTAAAATTAGAAAGTGAACAAGGCTTGATCTGTGATACAGGTCAAAAGCCACTTCAGTTTTCAATATTGATATTTTGTCCTGCCTTTCAAGGAAAACAAAACAAAACAAAAACCAGTCCAACCAAAACCTCCCAAAACTACCCAACCCCAAAAAAAAAACCCCAACCACTAAAACCCAGGCAAACCCAGAATATTTAGGTAAGTAAGTTCATTT
Organism: Lathamus discolor; assembly: GCF_037157495.1. Lineage (NCBI taxonomy): Eukaryota > Metazoa > Chordata > Aves > Psittaciformes > Psittacidae > Lathamus > Lathamus discolor. The sequence continues at coordinate 29,867,262 of NC_088884.1, read as the reverse complement.
GAAGCTTGTCCTGGTGTGATTAAATCATATGCTGGAGTGGAAAAGCTACAAGTTACTGACTGAAAGTGCCTCCGTCATGACAGTGTCTATGTAAATGCTTGCATGTATGCACATACGAATGCAACTGCTGAGGAAGGGTAATAAAGTATAATTTCTTGTGCTCAGAAAGATCTATTCTAGTATGCCTTATCTTTTTGTCTTCATGTTGCAGTTTAGTGCATATAAACCATAGTTTGCCTATTAAAGAAGGTGCTGCTTTTCACTCCCAAACCCTCTCTCACAGTTTCTTACCTTCTTTTTTTCTATTTCAAGATAAATCGGGAAGCTGCCTTTTTACATAGGTTTGCCCTACTTGTGATTTGTGTTTGCAGAAACCGCACCCTCGTGCCTTGACTAGTGGTCTGTATGGATGCTTATGGGGGGTGCAGTAATGCTGCCACTAGATGTCATTGCAGAACTGAATAGTATTGGTGGTGGTGCAGGCATGTGAGAGTTTGCAGTTGCATCTCAGCTTCTATCTTTTGACGTAATTAAGCTGAAGTCCTTTCTGCAGCTTCTGTTACAACCCTCCAGGCGTGGGCATACATCCTGATGACTCCCTGAGGAAGTGTGTAACACGCTTTTCTGTCCCAGATTTGCAAGTTATGTCATGTGATTCAGCGTGCGCTTTTTTGAGAGAAAAATTTTGTCACTCTGAAGAGGCATAAATTCTCTGCTGCTCTGGAAGCTTAATTTTAAATTAGTGTTTGGCTCTCCCTCTCCTACCACCCTTTATTTTTTTGGAGTGAGGGAGCTGTTGGGGGTCTGTCCATCCACCCCATACCCCTTTGTATGCTCCTTTAAACAGAATCAGCAGGCAATTAATCAGAAGTTGTGAAACAAGTACCTTTAATCTGTGAACATAAGTGACATATTAATTGCTTTTTTTTTTTTTTTCTGTCTTTTGCCTTGCAGACCAGAATCTGTAGAAGCTAGCCCTGTGGTAGTTGAAAAATCGAACAGTTACCCGCACCAGTTGTATACCAGCAGCTCGCATTCACACAGTTACATTGGTTTGCCCTATGCAGTAAGTTTCATGCTAAGTATTCTGTAAAAAATAGATTATGTAAAATATGCTGTTCTTAACTGGAAAAACTCTGATTCACGTTGACATTTTTATATCTTACTGGGAGTTGGGTAGGTTGACTAAAGACGGTTGATTAGAAACGGAATACAGAACGTGATGCACTTACATGCAAAGCATAGTTGAGAGGGTAGAAAACAAGCATGAGCAGTGGCAGAAACAAAATTTTAAACTTAACTAAAAAATAAGTCTCTGAAGTGTTACAAAGTGAATTCTTACTTTGGCTTAAATAACCTTCAGTGTATGAACATTTTAAGAGCTATAACTTACTTTTCCACAAAAATCTAGGACCATAACTATGGTGCTCGGCCGCCTCCAACACCTCCAGCTTCTCCTCCTCCATCAGTGCTTATAAGCAAGAATGAAGTAGGCATATTTACCACTCCCAACTTTGATGAAACCTCCAGTGCTACTACCATCAGTACGTCAGAGGATGGAAGCTATGGAACTGATATTACCAGATGCATTTGTGGCTTTACACATGATGACGGATATATGATCTGTTGTGACAAATGCAGGTAATAGATATTAAAATAATTTAAAAGGTAGAAATTACTTAAAAAAATCCTAATTTGTTTGTGCCTTTTCTTGTGCATTGTTGTTTAATAAAGGTATTCTCCACCCCCCCTCCCCCCCCCCCCAAAAAATAAATCTTTGTTTTGCTCAAGTTATTAATATCATGAAATGAAGACCTAGGGTTTACTTCCTAATCTGCATGTACTGAGCAGTAAAGCATCTTGGTAAATTATGTATATGTGAATCAAGTAACTTGCATAATGCAAAATAAGCTGAAAGAAACTTCTCAAATACTGGTTTCTCTGTGCATGATCTTTGCAATAGGAATTCTTTATTTTCAAAGGACACAGTTATAAGAATTTTCATAGCTGTGAAAAGACTAACCTGGATTCTTCCTGGAGAAGCTGAATTTTAAACATTTAATTTCTGTGTTTGTGCTTAAGCACCTACTTGATCATGGTAAATAAGTAGGTGCTATTAAATACTTGGACTCAGAAAAATTATCTTAGAAAATTTTAAGAGCTCATGTTTTTACTAGGAGAAGACAAACCTGCTGTTTCTGCAGTTACTCAGTATTAGCCTGTATGTTTTTATTCAGTATGCTTAATGAATGCTACTGAATTTATTAGATCATTGTGTATTTCTGAAATGATTTTTATCTAATTAAAACATTAATTTGAGTTCCATTCTTCTGTCTGCTTACATAACGAACTTATTACTAATTTTTGATGGTTCTTGATTCTGATAACCTTTTTGCTTATTCTGAAATGTATTAAGATGTTCTTTCAGCAGTGGAGCTGCAGGCAGTCACCAGTTAGGTAGTGTTTGCTTCTTTTGGAGAAGAGATTCTCCATGAGGAGTTGGTAAGAGTTGTGATAAATTCACAAGTAGCAAGATAACAGTGATTTTTATGTCCCAGTTCTTCTAGCAGTGTGGGGATGAGCATGAAGTCTGTCTGTCCTAGGTTAGCCTGCAGTCTAGCAAGCAGCCTCTTCCCTGACTGTGGGAAGCAGTTAAAGCTCTTCCTGTGCTACACAACTGTGCTACCAGTCATGTGGAATGTGTGTATAAAAACATGTATTCATATTTTGCATTAAAATACCTAAATAAATAAAAAATTGTATATATATAACAGAAAAATAAAGATATTAAGTATACATTTATGAAAGCAAATGGAATCTTTTTATTTAAAACCAAAACTCTTGTTACAGCATAGAGCATAAGTCTTGTTGCTGAGGGTGTTTGTCTCTGTCTTGTCCTCTATTGTGATAATTTACCATTTTTTATTTCCAGTGTTAGAGAAAGATTTCCAAGAGGGAAAGTGAGTCTAAAGAAGCAGAGAGACACCGGGAGACAGCCACAAGATTGGAGTTGCAGTGATCAGTGGAATAGAAAATCAGCTAGCAGAGTGATGACGAAGACAGTGGTTGATATGTAGTTTTAGGCAGTATTCAGTCTGAGTAAAGATCATGATAAAAAAACGGTTTGCACTCTGTCTGCATGCGTGTGTGTATTATGCACACAATTCTAAAAATTGTGCTTAAAATAAAGGTGATTTTTGTTCTTTTTTTATTTTTAAGTGTCTGGCAGCACATTGACTGCATGGGGATTGACAGGCAGCATATTCCTGACATATATCTGTGTGAGCGTTGTCAACCAAGGTGAGTAGTTTGGTTGATTTTGACCTCTTAACTGACCAGATTGAGTAAAGACTATGAAAAAAGGAGGTACTGGAGCAACCAGCAAATAAAACACAGACCATGTAGCATAATCCTGACAATTCTAGTTAAAGGGGCTACATTTCTGAAGTAGTTGATCTTACCAGTCTCAATTCTCTTGTTCCCAGCAGCTTGTTTCACCTCCCTAGGCAGCAGGGATGAACCCTTGTAAAGCTTATCGAAACCGCAGTAACTCCTGGGTCCTCTCTTAGGCTGGCTAATACGTAGATAACCCATTCCATATTCCATTTCATGGCTGTCATATGTTAAGAACATGTATTTCTTAATGTCTTTGATTTTACAGTCCCATTCCAATATGCTGCAGTGCTCACTTGGAGGATTTCTTGCTCTGGTTTGGTTATTTGTATGCCCCCCCTCACATGTCATATCGCGTAACAAGGAGGGCATTTTGTGTGGTAGTAGGTAGTCATCATAGTTGTCCTGTGTTGTGAAGTATAAAATATAAAGTATAAAATGCTACCTGTTATGTTGCAGTTTATTAATTAAACAATGAATACAAGACGTGTGTTCAGAACATCTTAATTGCCAATAAATGATTCTTTTATTTCTGTGAAATAGTTTGAGCCTTACATTGTTTTGAAGAATCTGCAGGAAAATAGTGCAATGTTTAGCTGTAATCTATGGGCCCAACTGCTGTTCTTTCTTGTGAGCTATCGAGTTTCATTTTGCTTTCAAGTGATTTGGATACTTGCACTTGCTTTGCATTAAAGTGGAGTGGAACAGTGCACAACTTAGTTTTTCTAAGTATCTAAACATTCAGCTAATTTGCTGTTTATTCTGCAATAGCTAATGGAAACGCTAACTATAGAAAGGTCTGTTTTAATACTTAGATGTATTGATGTATAAGTGTAAAGAATGGAATAAAACTTATTTTTAATTTCAGGAGTTTAGATAAAGAAAGGGCAGTGCTGTTGCAACGAAGGAAAAGAGAAAATATGTCAGGTGAGTAAAGCTTTAAAGGTTTTGTGTAGTAAAGGTTATAAAATAAGTATGTATCAACTGTATAGACTTCAGAGTATATATACATTGTTCCTTCAATTTTGATAGCCTTCTGCATATAAAGTTTGGTGAATCTTTTACTTGACTTTATCGTTACTGAGATAACATTCAATCACAGTTGTGGCAGTTCTTGTGTTTTATTAAAGGTTGTTGCCACTACTTTTTTTTTCTTATGATTGTGGAGTAATTCGATCTGTTTGTGAACACTGTTAAAGTTTCACAATAATGAAATGTGACTTTTATAATAACCACACTACTTTGAGTAAGCTACTGAAGATAAGATGGAAAATGTTCAGGCTTCTTCTGTGATAAGAGAAAGTTACAAAGTCTGTTTTCTTTATAAAATATTTCTTTTTCACATCTCTGTCATTGTTTTCCTTCATAGTATAGGCTATACTATCCTCTTAAAACTATTCCATTGGAGGTGATATTCCTGGCTCTGAGAATTACATAACTGAGTTTCAGAATGATATAGCACAATCTTAAGAGGGGATCCAGTTCTCCTTGGTTTGCTGTAGATTTGTGTGTGTGTGTTGGTATGTTTTTGAGTTTGACAATGAGAAAAAATGTCTAAACCTGGGCAATACAGTTAGATGATGTTTTGAGGGGTTTTGACCTTTGATAACAGGGTGAGGTGTGTAGTGCATGTATCTTATTTTGATGTCTTTATTGTATGAAGTGAGCTCTCCTACCATTTACAAAATTTCAGAACTCAGCCAGCTTAACTGGTCAGGAGTTCTGTCCAGCCATCACCAAAATGTTGTGGATTTCTTGATTGACAGGTGATACTTTGAAGCTCTGTTACAAAAGTCATAATTCAGGAGATAGTCATCCTCTTAACATGTATTACTTTCAAATCATATCTCTGTGGCTTCTAATACGTAACTTGAATGTGTGCTTGCATCTCTAGTTAATTATAATTTAGCCAGTACATTTGCTTGGCTAAATGAACTTTTTTAATGTTGACTGATATTACATAGTTCAGTCAGAATTACAGTAATTCTGGGTATGAACTGTCTACCAGGACATGGTAGTAAAATTGGCCAATTTTCATAGATGATTCAAGTAGGAAAAGTGAAAATAGCATTATTTTGAGTGTATCTAATTTTGTAAGTATTCAATAGAAAAAGAATGTTACTTGTAACTTAGTTGATTGCATTATTCGGATGCTCTTAGAGAATGTATTTATATAGGGCTTTTTTTCTATAGACTTAAGTAAAATAGGGTTTATCATTTAGATATGAGAATACAATTTTTATTGTAAAATTGTCTAAAGAGTTGCTGGTTTAGCCGTCTTGTATCAAAAGCTAAACAGGCATGAGCAAGTAATAGATCAGTTGGTTTGCCTTTAAAAAAGAGCCTTTAAGTGAACAATTCACATGATAGGAAATTGGATAAGAGTTTTAAACTTTTATGCTTAACCACATCACCTTTTTTCCTGGCAAAAATTTATATTCTATTGTTCTGGGTCTGTGGTTGTATGTGATGGTGCTCGTCTCCTTGTTCAGGTGTAAAAGTTCAGTTCTGATGCAGCTTACTGTGCATTGAATTACTTACTGAAGTTCAGTGGAATGAGAATGTTTGTGAAGCCCCTACTCAGTTGTAGCCTGGATGGTTTGGTTTTGGTTTTTTGTTACTGTTGTTGTGGGATTGTTATTTGGGTGGTTTTTTTGCTTTTGTTGTCTGCTTTTTTGTTTGTTTAGTGTATTTTTGTTTAAGATACAGTATCTAAATTCATAGCTTGTTCAAGGATGTTGCATCAAGCTGTCTGGTCTTGAAATCGGTGCTGATGAAATCGCTGCTTATGGTGAAATGAGTCTGGGCCCATAACTTCTTGTGAAATTTAGAGACTTGCTATCTTGCCTTCCAAGATGCAAAATCTTCCCTTAGTGTGCTTTACCAGGGCTCTTCAAAGTGAAAGCAGGTTATGTAGGTTGGGAAGGGAAGGAGTGTCTCAAAACAACTCTATGTAATTACATGTTTCTTTAAGGTAATTAGTCTTCCCAGTAAATTAAGGCACAGTGTAGTAGACAACATTGAAATGTTGCTTCCCTAAAGAAAGCAGTATTTTGTGGGGTCTTGGGGGTAGAGATGTTTGGCTGTGACAATGATTGTGTAGACACTAGTGTATGGACTATAAACATTGACAATTTCAAGAGGGCTTTGGGTTTTCATTTCTCAGTCTTTGGTTATGCTGCTGTTCATTCTTCTTTGATTAGCCATTTCTTCTGTGTGTGTGTTTTAATGCTAGTCAGAGCAGAGATGTAAACATTCAGAAAACATCATCCATTGCTAATATATAAAGTATAATTATGTGCCTAATAAATTGTTCAAAACAACAACCAAGATGGTAAAATTGGATTGCTTATTATGTTCAGAAGAATCCTGGTTAAGGAATGTTGTGACCAAGAAAAATCCAGAGTAACCAGTAGCTGGAGTTCTTTATTTAGTAAAGAAGGTTTCAAGAATTAGGACTGTTGAGTGCACTGATTAAGGCAACATCCTTCTGAGCTCAGAAGGAATGTGCTCTCACTTTAAGTATTTGTAAAGCCGCCTTCTGTGCAGTTTCAGAAAGTCTTGCTTAGTGTGAAATACATTTACTGGAGGGAAATATTTAGGAAAGCTGCTAAAATGTGAGAAGTCTGTACTGTGCACATGTGAGCACCAGTCTCCTATCTTGTGCATGATCTCTCTTCAAAGCCTCCCCATACTTCACAGCCTTTCATCTTGACAGAACTAGGGTAATCCTATTTCAGGTCAGGAAATGTATTTGTCTGACATAAATGCTGATATATGCTGAATTTAAGGCTTTGGCTTTTAGGTCTGCGGGTACACAGCACAAAGAAAAAGCATGTCAGTGTGTTAATGCTCTCGTTTTAACAAATAAAATAGACTTCCCTTTTCTCTTCCCTGAGTAGCAGGGTGTTACTGTTAGGGGATTTTGAGTAGAGAAGACTTTGGTCTAAGTCTACATATTTATCCTGAAAAAGGCACTTGACGCTGCAAATTGCAGCTGAAATTGTTGATTATAACTTAACACATGAGAGATTAATGGGGCTTCACAAGAAATGCTGGGCTGTCATTAATTTTAATTCCCTCTAGAATACGGTCATCTGAGAGAATCCTACAGCCATAGTACAAGTAAAAGCTATGTAGAAGTGAATGAGTTAACAAACAGATGTTTTTCCATTTTTGTTCTGATTATGCTGGAATATGATAATATAACTTCATTCAAAGAATGGAATTAATGTGGTACCTTTCTTACCTGGTATTACAAACATTTGTTAATTACCAGCTTCTCATTGGCCATTCATTTTCTTGCTGTTGCAACTGTTGGTGGATTTTACATGTGAGTGCTTGAAGTGTTTGTCAGTACCCACTTTTGTTTTTCGAAAGCAGGTGTAGAGGAACGAGTGAATGTTCTTTCCACAGTATGATTCTTTACAGACTATTCTTTGTTTTAAAGATGGGGATACCAGTGCAACAGAGAGTGGTGATGAGGTTCCTGTGGAACTATATACTGCTTTTCAACATACACCAACTACAATTACTTTAACTGCTACAAGAGTTACAAAAGTCAATGATAAGAAAAGGAAAAAAAGTGGAGAGAAAGAACAGAACATAGCAAAATGTAAAAAAGTAAGTGAATGTGGTTTCTATTTTTATAAGTCTAAATGTTATAAATTATATCTGTGACAGCTTTTACCAAGAGAGACTGGTTTTAAAAATCAGGCTATTATTACTAATAATATTTAACAACGTGGGTTTAGCTTGAAATGTAATACTCTGCAGTAAGTGATAAATCTTCCTGCCTCCCCTGCCCTTAATTCAAGTTAATATGTACAAGCCATGAAAGCTAATTTTGTAGCTGAGGCAGAATTCAAAGGAGGAGTTGCATTCAGTGGACCACTTGATATAGTTGGAGGTGAGGCAGAGCAAGCTTTGAATAGCCAAAGAACATTTTGTGTCTGAAAGTCTGCTCAGTTGTGGCTGTTTGCAGTTCAGGAACATTTGCTGTCAGTTTTCCTAGTGTGAATTCATGTCAATTTATTTGAGTTGAAACTGTGTGGAAGTGTGCTGTCAGAAGGTTAGCCACTAAATTCCTTTGGTAAACAGGATACTGGGATTGTACTGTTTAGGTACAGGTGTAAACAATACATGAAGACAAATGTAATACATGTGAAGAAGTACAATGCAGTTGCTTTCTGCGGTTCACTTTCACTGGTTTGGATGAGAATTTTGACCTTTAAAACTTGAAGTCAGAATTAGTTACTGGTGCTTCTTTGGAAATGTTGAGTAAAATGTTTCCTTTGAATGAATGGTTCTGAATTATAAATTCACTACCATGTATTCTTCTGTTAACTCCCAGCATTGTGTGAGATGATCTAAAGGAGATTCTGTTGTAGAATGGCAGACTTCTTTCAAAAGTTAAGATAACTGGACATGTGTGACACCTGCTTCCCCCTCCCCTCTTTCCACAAATAATGTAGTGAAGGATGTGGGCAATTTACAAGTTTACCTGATAAATATGGGCTGTTCCGTAAGTAACACTGCAGTTACTTTACCATGAATTCTGAAATTTTAGAGAGTCATGTTGTAATATGAGAGAAAGGTAGGGGTACCTGGACCAGAGCGCTGACATCCTGTATGCACTTAGCTTCAAATGCCAGATTGGTTTTTAAAATACCCTTTGTGAGATGTAACCTGCTGCCTTCTTGAGATCTCAACGTAGTTTTTTTCTGTTGTTGTGATTTTGCACTTTTTTTTGAGTGGCCCATGTTGAAAAGCTGTTAATTCATTAATAGATTTTTGAAATCATGGAGAGATTTTGAGTTTCCTTCAAAGAATACAAGTATCTAACTTTGTTTCAGGCATTTCGAGAAGGATCCAGGAAATCTTCACGAGTAAAGGTAATGAGATTTTTGTTCGGGTTTTGTTCTGGGTAAACATCTTAATTGTACATTACTTAAATAATATGAAGCATCAAGAGCACAACTGGGGCTGTATGTTAAGTGCTAAAATACTCTTGATAACTAATATACTACATACAGTAAGGTATGAGCACTACATCTTTGTTCTGCAAAGTTAATTTAAATAGTATGGTGTAAATTTGGTTTTCAAGAGCCAGAGGAGGGATTAGGGCTGTGCAAGGGAGTGAAGTTGAGTGCCCAGCTCGCTTGAATGTAGTAGCTCTAACTTCTCAAAGCTCTAAGCAGTAGAAGAATGAAATGGCTATATTGCATTTGAAAGCCAAACTAGCGGTTCTGCTCTCATACTTCCATGTATTCATCTGGTGGGGCTCTACTCGCTAGTGCTGGCATAGTTTAGGGACTTGTGTTGGGATATCTGCTTTGTCAGATTTAAGTGTTGTAGCAGTCTTTAAATTTTCTGCAAGAAAAAAATATGCATGGTGTGAAAACAAAGTGTTTGCCATAGTTTATTCAGCCTTGAGGTATATAAAAATACATGGAACACAATTTACACTTCATATGTGTAAGATGTGACACGATTAGTGAAGGCAGTGTTGGGGAAGAGAATCTGTTTTATGCGTTCTGAATATGGTGTTTGTAAGGTTCCATTGTGGATTTTCATGGTTTTCTTAGCATCACACCTTTTTGAATGCTGTTTGTGTGTTTGGTTCTCTTGAGGTACAAAATAAGTGTGAACAGGTAAATTGAATTGCTGAACCACTTGCTGTTTTATTGATACTTAATAGTGTCTCTGCTCAGGTGGATAGAAAAGGACGCATTGGTTGACTGCAGCCTGTGTGCTGCTTGTGAGGTCTTGAGGTACAATGGCACTTTCTTTAAAAGTGAAACAGGATCTGAAGCACCACAGAAGAAAATTGTTTAGGGTAGAGCACATAAAGGGGGAAGAATGATCTGTGCAAAGCCTGTAACATTAGAGTGACATCCTTAATGTAGTAGGTGTAGGATTAGGAGAGTTTAGTAAGATGTGAAGCGGAAAAATGATACAGTGTGATGTGAGGTTGAAAGGGGAAAATCAGATCTATTATAGGATGGAAGTGGGAGTTCTCTATATTTGCATAGTTCACAAAAGTTGAGTAGGCAGGGAGATCTGACCCTCCAACTGCTGCACTTGGAGATTCATGATGCAGTGCAGTTGTGGGAGGAAGCAATGTCACTCTCCATTCTTAGCCCAGTAAAACCTAGAATCTATATTGAATGGGGGATGTGTTCCTGAACTTCTGTGGTATTTATGGAATGATAAAATTCTGGACAAATGTAATGCTACTGTATTCAACTCAGTGCTTTTAAGTAATGCAGATTTATCAATGGCATACCTTTGCCCTTCATTTTGTGTTTTGTTTAATATCTTTTTCTTACCGTATAATATCTGGTCACTTCAATTTTTAGGGCTCAGCTCCAGAGATTGATCCTACTGACAGTTCGAACTTTGGATGGGAAACAAAAATCAAGGCATGGATGGATCGTTATGAAGAAGCAAATAATAACCAATACAGTGAGGGTGTGCAGAGGGAGGCACAAAAAATAGCTCTGCGATTAGGGAATGGAAATGACAAAAAAGAAGTCAGCACCAGCAATCTGATGTTCAAACCTCCAGTAGAGGTAATGAGCTGTGCCATGTTGTGTTACTGCGTGCTGGTTTGTGCTATGACAGATAGTCATTTAGATGCCTTAGAAAAAAGGGGAAGAGGGGGATATTTTTTTTATTTCCTGTATCCTGTCTCATTGGATCTAAGTAGCAGAGTTTTAACAGCTTTTCAGGATTTGTAGTTGATTTTTGTACATCCTGTGTCACCCCTGGTTATGTTTACACTTGCATATCAGTTCTCATAAAAACAGCAGAGGGGTTAATCTGAGCCTGGACATTGCATTGTCCTTAGACTGTCTTTTGTGGTGGACATAATGCAGTAAACGTTGGTGTCGTGTCTGCTCTGTGAGGAGTACCATTAGTGGTTAGAGTATATAGAAGCACTGAAGTTGGAATATATATATATATATATTTCCTTTTTTTTTTTTTCTTTTCTGGTATGTGTATCAACATGTTAATTGTCCACATTTTTTTAAAGTGTGGTAGGTGTTCTGGATGTTCAGGTCCTCAGAATAGAATTTCATTTACTAGTTCAGATGGTAGGTGATATTCTGATACCAATTCTTATTCTTGTGATCTTGTAAGTTCTAGTTTATGAAGAAATTGTGCAGTGTCTTTTCTGTCCTTAACATCAATTATTTACCAGCTTAAAATCAAAGCCATGTAACAGACATTAGCATTTTGTAGCAAAAATCTCAAGGAGTAGTTACAGTAGCAGATTAATGGAAGCATCTTTGCTTCTTTTCCTCAAAGACCATCATGGCATATGGGACACCCTCCTTAGAGGAATATCCCTGCTTACAGAGCCTTTTGCCTACATAGAGGCTACTTCCTTTTTGATTGGCGATGACAGTTATGAGAGGTGTGAGTTCACTAATTGTCAGGGTATGTATTGGTTTTTAATTAAAAGCCATCCTTCCATCTAAAGATCTGAAAATAAATTTGGAAACTCTCAGGATTCTTTTTTTTCTAATTATTTATTAGTTATTTTTCCTGTTCTGTTTTTCCTTGAATGAATCATGAATGTCCTTTTATGTCTGCATGTTTTGTTTTCCTCTGAAGGAATTGAAGCCTTTTGAAAGTGTTATGCTAAACAGGGCAGCAGTTCATCCTAGTAGTGATGAGAGTTAAGTGCACTAAGGGATACAGTGAGAACATACTGTGACAACATGAATATATTGGTGTTCAGCCATGTACTGGAGAACACAGGCTAAAGTTGCATTGGTGGTGGAGCAGGACAGTTTAATCAGTGCAGTCTGGAGGTTTAATTATAAAAAAGGAGGGGGGTTTACTTCATATAGAATTGTGTACTAGCTGTGAAAGTGTAATCTGCTATTCATAATGGGAAAAATGTAGAAAATGATACTTCATGAATTAACTTATGTCTTTATAGAGCTACGTGCAAAAAAACAAGAAAATTTTAAAAGCTGCCAAAGACTTGCCTCCTGATGCACTTATTATTGAATACAGAGGGAAGTTCATGCTGAGAGAACAGTTTGAAGCTAATGGATATTTCTTTAAAAGGTTTGTTTATTCCAAATGTTTTATAAGGTAACTATTAAAACTCTGTTTTGCCAAATTCTTGCCTTAAGTATGAGTGGGTTTTTGTTATCAGTAGAGTCTTGCATTTTACTGTTGTCTGATAAAAAAATAATTGCAGCTGGAATCTGGTCTCCCCCTTGTCTTCTGGATATCCTTACAGATCTGTTCAGGAGTTAGTTTCTTTTTTCTTTGTTCTTCCCTGGTTACAGGATTCCTGCATTCTTGGTTGGGTAGTTGTGCACCTTAAACCAGAGGTTGGCAGGTTCTACCATCCTAAAATAATTCAGAAGGTAATGGCAAAGACATTCTCTTTTGTGAGAGAAAGAGTTTTAAGTTCATGTCCTGGGTTCAGCTGTAGCAGTTACTTTTCTCCTTCATAGTAGCTGGTGCAGTGCTGTGTTTCAGCTTTAGTCTGAGAACAATGCTAATAACACACCAGTGTTTTAGTTGTTGCTAAGTAATGCTTACCCTGATCAAGGACTTCTCAGTCTCTCATTCTCTGCCAGTGAGGAGGGGCATGGAAAGCTGGGAGAAAGCAGAGACAAGAGACCTGACCCAGAGTAGCCAAAGGGGTATTCCATACCAGAGCACATCATGCCCAGTATATAAACTGGAGGGAGTCACCCAGAAGGGTGTGCTTAAACCATGACAGTCCATCAGGCTGAGACAGAGTTGGATGCAGGTCAGCTTGGAGCCATTTTACTGCCAGAGTTTTCCAGCTGGTCAAGTTACTGAGCAGTCGGTGACTGTTTCCTTCTTCCTGTGGATTATTTTCAGTGCTGCCATTAACTGCATAGACACATCTACATGGGAAACTGAGGAGGCCTGCTGGAGGAGATAAAATGCAGAGCTTCTGCTCAGTGAAGATGAAAGGGTTCCCTGGCATATGTAATAGCAGAACTTAAAGCATGTCTTGGCAAAGTATTTAGGTGGCTCTCTTTCTTCAGGAGAGTTGGGTGCTAGTGATAGTGTGGGTGCTAGGTAGGAATGTGGAGGTGTTATTTTATCCTATTTTTTTAGATGGCTCTGTGAGGCACCTAAATTTCTGCCCCAGTTTCATTTTAGGACCTGCTGCAAGAAAAGTGTAAGAAAGACGAAGAATCTTATCCTGATGTCTTCCACATAAAGGGCCTGCCCTGTTCCTGTTCCTCCCTTTCGATCCTATGCAGAAGAATTGCATTCAGGGCTGTAACTCAAATTTACGGTGTTCTGAGAATACATTTGGAGAATGTACTGATAAGAATCATGAAGCTTAAATTTAAACATGCTATTCTCAGATGTATGATGTCAAACATCATGTTACAAAGCTAACTAAACTGAAGACTAAGTGATACTTACTCTGCTTGTGTCTTTTTTAGGCCATATCCTTTTGTTTTGTTTTATTCCAAATTCCATGGGCTGGAAATGTGTGTTGATGCAAGGACTTTTGGAAATGAAGCTCGATTCATCAGACGTTCATGTACGCCAAATGCAGAGGTGAGCTTTAACGAAAGTTATATTAGGTTTTATATACTTAGAAGTCCCCTTTTCCTTGAGTTTCCCAACTGAAAATCAAACTGATAATCTGTATGATTTTTATACATGTACTTTTAGAAAGAAAAAACATAATTTAATGATGTTCTCTTGAATATAGGTGAGGCATGTAATTGAAGATGGAACAATTCATCTTTATATTTACTCCATCCATAACATTCCAAAGGGAGCAGAGATTACTATAGCATTTGATTTTGATTATGGAAATTGGTAAGTATTTGAACATACTGTTCTAAAATATATCTGATGCTTACTAAGTTATGTTGTAATTCAGAGTGGCTTTGTTTTTGTGTAACTTCTTGCCTGCTTTAATAACACACGACTCCTTAAGCACTTGTTTTTACAAGGAACTGCGTGTGTGTGGGCAGGGTTTCTTCTCTACATTTGTTATTGCATATCTGCTAATTTCAGCAGTGTTGCAGTTACTTACAAATGATGTGGAAAAGAAGCGAACTTAAGTGAATATGAATAAAGATGTGCTATGAAAATGTATTGTATATAGGTGTCCCATAGTGTGGGGAGAGTAGAGGTTTGAGAATGTAGAGCTATTTGGTAATGCCTTATTTGTTTCAGAGTACCTCTGTAGTACAGTGTCTGTGGAATTTAGGTATAAGTCATGTTAGTTTTATGTGTGATTAAGAGTGCTGCGATACACTGAATGCTTAGTGCCTTAGATTTTGTAACCTGTTACATGTTTTCCTGCATGTAATTGTTGCTCCTCTTATGAACTGGGGAAAGCTCCAATTGTATTAAACTGTTGCCATTATCTGTGAGCATTGTTTTGAAATGGTAAAAGAAATAATTGGTTGACATATGTAGGAGCTGTTGTTCAAACAGCTCTCTGAAATCTGAAGGCAAAATAAGGCCTTTGAATGATAGAGTTTCGTAATGGTTAGTAGGAAATGTTATAGGGTATAGGTACATTGCGCAAGAGCACTTAGGCTAATACTAACCTTGGAAACTGAAGCACTGGAAGAGACTGTTTCTGTATGTGCACTTGATTGGGTCCAGAATCAGTCCAACTGTTTGAGGCTTTCCTGCACCAAGGTAATACATTTTCCTGTGGTCTGCTCTTAAGTCAGCTTGGGTGCAGTACTGTGCAGACATGCCTCCACTACTTCTGTACCTGAATAGTTACGTCCGTAGAGTATTACCTGTGTTAATCAGCTCCAGCTTAGACTAGTTCACTGTACCTTGCACTGTTAAGTGTTGTAGACATACCTCCCATAAAGACAACCTGAGAAATTGCCTGGTTGATAGGGCATTTTTAGGTTTTGTTATTTATCCTTCTAGAAGTACATAGTAGTTGTGTTTAGTACCTTCAGCTGACAGTCTGTGTAAGTTGAGTGTGTTAGAATAACAGTTCCTGTGTATCCATGTAGAACTTAAAATTGTTCAAAGTGACTCTTGAGTTCTCATTCTGTAAATTATGTCTACTGTCTTTGTTTAAACCAAGAACTGTCTGCCTTACATATGCCTGTTAGTAGCTGTCATACTTCCACCTGGTGTATATTCTGGCTTTTAAATGTCTTCAATCTTTTAAGCTAATGCTAACCTTGAATTTTAAAGAATTCCATGTGGCAAACAGCCACAAATTCTGTTAACCAACAGATGAGATTTTTTAATTACAGCAATATTGTACATGTTGGTGAAAACTTGAGTGAACTGCTTTTAATATGGTTGGTTTGCATCATAGCACATGTTCAATGTGAAGTGTATCGTCACCTGCATGATTTAGTATTGAAAGTCTCATTGCTGCATAGCCTAATCAAAATATGCCTTCTTGTATTTAATTGCTTTTAGTAAATACAAAGTGGATTGTGCTTGCCTCAAAGAAAATCCTGAATGTCCAGTTCTCAGACGTTCTGAGCCGACAGAAAACATCAATACTGGATACGAAACCAGAAGGAAAAAAGGAAAGAAGGAGAAAGATGTTTCAAGAGAAAAGGAGACTCAGAATCAGAACATCACATTGGACTGTGAAGGAGCAGCCACCAAAATAAAAATTGCAGATAATAAACAAAGGAAGCTCTCTCCCCTCAGGCTGTCTATTTCTAATAACCAGGTATTGACACAAAGATGATCAGAAAGAAAAGCTTACAGAAACTCTTCTGTAGTTACTAAAGGAATTCTAATAGGTCACTGAAAAGTGACCTATTTTAGTGGCAAAAATAGTCACGATGGCTGAGGTGTTTAGAATTTTTTATACTATTTATACTATAAAGATACGTTGGTTCCTATACCAGTTTTAACCATACATTCTTCCTCTGAATTTCTTTGTGGATCTCTAATGTGAAAGCCTCATGTCATGCTTTCTGGAGCTCCCAGTCCATCCTGAAGTGTCATCTATTCAGCTGCATGTGTTATTTGGGAACGTAGAATTTTAAACATAAAAATTGGTAGCCCTGCTCCTAATAGCAAATAAAACTTCAACCCAGAATATTAAGTGTTGGCTGCAGATCTGTGTTTAGTAGAGCTCTGCAGCTCTGCTAAACAGAGTTCAGGGAGTTGGGATGAGGAAGGTGTGCTTTGAAGCTAAGTAATGGATAATATATGGATAGTATGGTGAAGCTACCTGGTGATACTGCATGGTAGGCAATTTTTAAATAGTCTTAGTTACATCAGTTTGAAAGAACTAGTGGGAGAGATCCATGTGATTAATCTTGCAGAGCAGCTATTAAAGATAAACATTAAATGTGAGCAGATGGTTATTTTGGTAACTATTGATCCTTTCTTTCTTTTGATGGTGATGATTTTTTCCTATATAATGTTTTTTATGATGATTTAAGGGCAGAGAACAAGGAGTTGTTCTGTGAGGGAGCCATTTCCTAGTTCTTTTAATATTACTCGAGTGAAGGAAATAAGGTAAAAACAAGCATATTGACCCCCAGTGTTCTTAAGATGATCAAATTGTTCTGGGGTTTTAGTAGCTAAATAGCTTAAACACACTCGGATGTCCAGAAGGCGTGGCATGTGACTGTTACAAATGATGATCTCCAGGGAGGCTGTTATTTAAACTTTTTATCTTAAGTAATCTTTGGGGAGAGGGGGTTGGGGGGTGGTGTGTGCTGTAACAAGTGATAACTGGTATTTGGAACCTTAGCTTTCAATGTAATATACAGTGCTTATATAGAACAGACACAGGAGAGCTCATTGTATTTCAAAAGTGAAATTAAACAGTAGGAATTGTGAGAAGACTAAAGCTGTTAAAACGTACCTAAACATAGAAGCCAGTCAGTTAATAGCTTTTTTTGTTCTTCTGGGGTGAAATGTATAATGCTAAAGAAAGCATATGGGGAAATGTAAATGTACTTTAAAGACAAATATTAACCCCTCCCCAAACTTTCTCTAGTCCTTTATGTAAAAGTGAAATTGCATATAGGACAGGTGAACGCTGCACTCTTTTCAAAGGCACTCTTTAATGGTTTGGGGTTGTTTGGGTTTGGTTTAGTGTGGTTTTTTTGCTTTTTCAAAACAGAACCATTCTTAGTTAGCTGACTCTTGTGTTTCCTTATGGTGTGACACAGCATTAGATTCTGTACTGAGAGTTTTAATGGAAAATGTGACTTTAATAGAAAACACTTTAAAGCTGAGAAGAACTTTGATGTAATTGTTAATATCTTCTTTGACATTCATTCTTTTACACGAAAATTAATGCCTTTTTTTAATGGGTGTGTAATGTAAAGTTCCTAATTCTTTGACTGGTTAAAAAGTGGCTGGGTTAGTGGCTAGTGATAGTGCCCAAAAGTTTTTATTGGTTTGGAGGTTTAATTCTGGGATATATTTTGTGGTTGGTGGGGTGGGGAGTGGGGATGGAAACCAAAAATTTCAGTAAGAGCAGTACATGACAGATTGTGTCTAAACTCAGAATGGAATAGATCTAGGCAGGTGATCATATTTACAGCTTTGTACAAAGATACAAGTGAATATTTGGGGTTTTTTACATTTTTGTCTTGACTTATTGGCTTAGTTAATTTTGATCTGAGGATTCTAAGTTCTCTGTAGCTTTTAGTTTTCCCTGGCTTGCAAGAGTAGTAGAGCTTCTATAAAGCAGTCATTTCCATCTTTCAGGAGCCAGATTTTATTGATGATATAGAAGAAAAAACTCCCATTAGCAATGAAGTAGAAATGGAATCAGAGGAACAGATTGCAGAAAGGAAAAGGAAGATGGTAAGTTGGGAAGCAAGTAGTTGCCTAAAGCTGTCACTGAGGCTTAGTGACACCTGCTCTTCCCATGCTAATTGCTGCCTTTTTGTAGGCTTGTAGAATCTGAGCATATCTGAAGTCAGATCCTTACATGAACTTCAGCTTAAAATGAAAGGCTTGCTATTTGAGAGCACTTCATCTGGCTTGATCATTGCTTTCTGACAAAAAGCTGCTTTTATCTTCACATGCATAACTTCTTATTGCCTTTAAAAAAGATGTAGAAATATCTAGAATTTATTTTCTTCATTACTACTTGTTATTTGTAATGTCCATTTTTATAGATGGCATTGGAAGTCAGGACTTTTTGTGAGGTTGGTAGAACAGTGTTATGAAAACTGGCATTTTAAAATGCACTTGTCTTGTTAGGCATTCAAAATGTGAGCCACTTGAAATTACCAGTTCAATCAAAATCTTGGCCAAGTTGTATAATGAAATACTAATATTTGGAACTTAATTTTATTGTTTGTTTAAAGTGGCACCAAGCTGTCTGCATCTGCCCAGACCTTAGAAAACAAGGGGGATGGGTTGGGATGGGGTGTACATTCCTTTTGGTCAGTTTTTTGTACTATTCTGTTGGTAGCAGAAATTACGAGATTTGTGTTTATGAGACATAAGAAAGCAAAATCTGTTCATTAAAATACATATTTTACTTACAAAATCTGAAGAATGACAACATGAACTCTGATACTAATATACAGCAGTGTCCTGTCATGCTTTTGAGGAATGATTCTCACCAAACATTGTTGAATGTACTGGGTTCTGTGGCTATTTTTTTTTTTTGGGGGGGGGGGGGGGTAGGTGGGAGGGAGTTGTTGGCACTTTATATTCTTACAAAAGTAAAACACTCTGGGAAACTTACTTACAGCACAGTTGCTGTAGTAGTTAAAGATGTAATTATTTCTGTAGCTCCATTATGAGGATTGCATATAATTGCAAGTTTGTCTGTATTTTACCAAGCAAACACTGGCAGGTTCAGTGCCAAAACATAACTTGGTTCCTCATTCGCTCATACAAGCAATATATTTGCAGGTATTCTTTCTTTGATATATACACATTGTGGATATCAATGCACTGTTGGAACTACAGGCATTTGTAAAGAAACACCCAAAAGTCTGTAATAGAAGCCCTCAGTTCTGCCACTTCTGTATCGTCTTAAGCACAGCTCTGTGCAGGTGAAAGGATCTGCTTCTGTACAGCACTAGGACCTGAATTATGAGTAGACAGAAAATTCAGTTCCTCTGTGTGACCTAATGTTACCTTATTTTGAATAGTGATTCCTGGGTGTTGATTGTATATTTTGATGTAGTTTGTGGCACTTGGAAAATTGGGTCAGAAGCTGATGTTGGTTGTTTCATACATGTTTTTTATATCTTTCTGGTCCTTAGTGTTTTATTGCTTATAAACACTATACATGCAAGTAAGTGGCTCAGAGGTATGTGTTCTTTTTTATGCTTACAGGCCAGTGATTTATTAGTAAATCACTGTTTTCAGCAAGTTCTTAAATCCAGAGCAGGACTCCTTGTTTGTCAGGATTGGCATGAATGCAAGCCTTTCTTCAGAAGTCTGTAATAATTACAGTCATTGTAACATCTCCCTTTCCTCTGATCTTCTGCTGAAGTTGATCTTCATGTCAACACAGTGAACATGTTCTGAAGTACTTAAATAGCATTTACATATATGAAAGATTGACTGAAAGTTAATTATTATTAAATCCTCAGACAAGAGAAGAACGGAAGATGGAAGCTATCCTGCAAGCTTTTGCCAGACTAGAAAAGAGAGAAAAAAGAAGAGAACAGGCTTTGGAAAGAATCAGCACAGCAAAAACTGAGGTTAAATCAGAATGCAAGGAAGCACAGATTCTCAATGATGCTGAATTTATTCAGGTAGTTATCTGGAACTTTTATTTTAAAGCTAGCTTTAAAATAGGGGTATTTTATCAGTGGATGTCAAGCTGCACTTTAAGATGTATGAAATACTTGGGTTTATTTTCTCTGAACTCAAATATATTTGACCAAATTTTATGTAGTTTTCTGACATATTAGCTCTTGATTTTTATTTTTCTTTATCCCCTCCTCCCCCCCTCCCCAAGAAAACACATACAGAATTTATTTATGAGGAATTTCAGTTGCATTAGTTAATGCAGGTGGGCACATACCCCAGCTGCATAATTCAGTCTCTCTTTGAAGTTCAGGATAGGATGTATGTACTGAGGCTGGCTTCAGGCACAGGAGATTGCTTTACTTAGGCACCCTGTATAACCAGTGGAGAACAATTTGCTTTTTCAGTGGGTTACTCAGGAACAGATTATAATTCTTTCTTTTCTTTTAAAGGAAAATAATTACTAAGCCATAGTTTGTTTTGAGTTCTGGCAGATGATACTTAATGTTTCATAAAGTTTTTTACTCTGTTGTCACTGGATACTAGTATGTTTCTTGCTTTGCAAATACTTGTACAGATTCTCAGTTCAGGTTGTTTCTGTCAACATGCTATTTAAGTGCCTTTTGTGAAAATGCTAACCACTTTGTAAACTATAAATTAAAAAAAAGGATATTAGACTGAAAGACATCATGATGATTTCTAGCTTTACGTGTGAATGAGTGTGGTATGGCAGTTTTTGCACAAATCTCTGGTGATCTAAGCAGTGGCTGGTATGTGTGAATACTCTGCCAGTGATAGGGCAGGTGCTTGGGAGGAAAATGCAGGAGATCATGTAGTTTGCCTTAAAGAAGGATAGAAATACTATCTCTGAAGTATTTTAGTTCTAACAGCAGCAGTGAAATAGAGGCTTTTTGGACCTGTAAAGGAAGGGAGAACTAATTTTAAGATAGATATGTAGCTTTACATGTGTGTGGGATCTGTTTACTAGACTTTTCTTTTGTACCAGGAACCAGCAAAAGAAGAAACTGCCACCAAGCCTACCCCAGCCAAAGTTAATAGAGCTAAACAGAGAAAAAGCTTCTCTCGGAGTAGAACTCATATTGGACAACAACGCAGACGACACAGAACTGTCAGCATGTGTTCGGATATTCAGCCATCTTCTCCTGACGTGGAAGTAACTTCACAACACAATGAAACTGAGAATGCTGCACTGGTAGCTGAGCCTGAAGCAGAAACTGTTGTTACTGAAATGGTTGCTGAAACGGAAGCTCCAGCACTTAATAAATGCCCTACTAAGTATCCTAAAACAAAGAAGGTATGTCTCTGAAGGGCTGGGGGAGAAGAGGATGGACTTTAACAGAGCTTTAAAAAATCACTGGCTGCTGCATCGCTATGCAGCTGTGTATAGGTTTTTAAAACAAAATGTTGACTCATTTATTTAAAAATCACCAGTACATAGCCACTGGCTGGTAATACATTAAGAGATTTTAAAAGGGGTGTGTAACATGCATTGGTAAAGTTAGTTTGGATTTTAAGAGACTTCCAAAATACGTCTTGCAGAACAATTTTTGAATAAGTATTTTCTAAGGGAAGTACTTTCTAAATGAGCTAAAATAATTTACGTAACCAAAACATGATTAAAGCTGTTAATTTAAAAAGGAAATAAAAGTTGCGTTTACTTCCTTTGCTCATCATATCCTTTAGAAAGTGTTTTAATGTTAGCAAACAGAGTATCTCAAAGGAAATCATTACCTTCTAATGCTCTTGAGATGGCTTTTATGAAGTGAATGCATTTAAATGCTCAAAAATTACATGCATGTTTGGAGGGCAGTTTCTTTAGTCTCATTAGTGCTTTGTGATGAGGAGTTTTCTTCTGTTAACATCACACTATTTCTCTTCAGCTGAGATGCTTGGGCTCAAGTTTAAAATTTGTCTTGGAATTCTGCTACTGAATTCATATCATAAATACAGTTGTTCTGAGCACTTGTGTAGTATGTTCAGTGAGAAATAAATACAAAAGAACTAAATGTTCTTTCCTACAAAGGAAAAAAACAAACCAAAAAACCCACAACAAATAGAACCCAAAAAGTAAAACCCCCAAAACTTCTGTATGTAGAGTAAATCTATACTGATTCTTTCTGCTGCCTGCATTATTGCAGTAAAACTGTCCTCATTCTTGCCCTGTGTATTCTTAAACTTGCAAACTGGCAACTTAGCAGTTTTCTGGTTTGTGTAGCAGTTGAATAATTAGACTAAAAAAAAACTTAAAAGCCATGGATAAAACCACTCGTAAAACACTAATTTTCTTTCTCTCTCTCTGCTTAGCACTTGGTCAGTGAATGGTTAAGTGAAAAGAGTGATAAAACGGGGAAGCCTACAGACAGTCTATCAGAAAGGCCTCTGCGCATAACTACAGACCCTGAAGTTCTGGCTACTCAGCTGAATTCTTTACCAGGTCTCACTTACAGCCCACATGTATATTCAACTCCAAAGCACTATATTCGTTTTACTTCACCATTCCTTTCAGAAAAGAGGAGGAAAAAAGAACCTGTGGAAAACATTACTGGCTCTTGTAAGAAGGTAATGCTTCCCTTCATTATGGTTGCCCATCCCAGATTGATTAAAGATGAGTCTTCATTTGTTAGCACAATTTCAGACAGAACAAAGCTGGTTAGCAAAGCAGTTCTGTCATGTGGAGCATGGTTTGAAATGGTTATCATTAAACTGTTAAGGCACTGATTTGAACTTGTTTTATTACAGCGTTGGTTGAAGCAGGCTTTGGAAGAAGAAAATACAACAATGATTGATAGATTTAACTCACCATCACAAGAGAGATCTAGAAGTCCAGCCATCAATGGTGAAAATAAAAGTCCTTTATTACTGAATGACAGCTGTTCCTTAACAGGTGAAGCTTTCACTAATACAGTACATAAGAGCTTTGTCAGAGTAGGTAAATGTGGAGGAGAATGTTTTTAAGTAACATTAATGAAAACTCCAGGGATATTTGCATTCTTTCCTTATACTTTCTTTGAAAGAAATGAGTAGTTGCACAGTGGTTGGGATTTTTTTTCCCCCTTTAATGGATAGTTGATACTAGATGAGTAACCACCATGTCTCAGTGTGTACAGTCAGCAAAAGGCTAATGTATGCTGTATAATGTATATGAAGACTACGAGTATAAGGGGTTAGATTATAAATTCATTTTCTATGCTATTCTATGTATTCAGAATTCCTTTTAAATTCAGGGCGTTACATTGCACGTAGGAGAAAAGCTGTCTAAGCTTCTAAGCATAATACAAAATAGGAATGTGCTAAAAACTAAACACACTTCTGTAAGGATACTGAGTGTATCAGGTATTTTCTGTGCGCAGTCCTGAACTTGGAATTTCCGCTTTTTAGCTAAACAGTCTTAAAAATGTGTTGAAGTTGACTTTCCTTTTCTGGAAACATAGACTGTTCTTTCCATTATCCTTTCATAGATATTTCAGTTAGTGATAAATGTGGGCTGTGAAGAGTTTTGTTTTCAGGAGGCCTGTAGGTGGTTAAGAGTTCATCTTTCAGGAAGCCTGCCCTTAAGAGGTTTTTGTAATCTTACTAATTTTTTACTCTGGAATTCATAATGTTTATGAGTACGTAAACAACTGTAATTACTGTATCTAGATCATCTCTTTTCTGATTCTAACACGCAGATCTAACCACACCACTAAAAAAACGAAGACTGTATCAGCTGCTGGAGTCTGCATTCTCAGAAACCTCCACACCTACTCCTTCTCCATATGCCACACCAACTCATGCTGACATCACTGCCTCCGAGCCATCATTGTTTGCTACCCCTCCTAGGGTAAAAACAGAAGATGAAGCTTGTAGAAATGGTTACAAACCCATCTATTCACCAGTTACTCCTGTAACTCCATGTATACATGGAAATACCATGCACTTTGAGGTGAGAGTTACAGTGAATTTCACTGTGTTCAGAGAATGCATTTAGACATTCTTGTGTAAATCAGTATTTGTACTCCTGCTAAAAGGGAATGGTTTATATTTCTCCAGGCTAAAAAAGAAATTGACTTACAATTTCTTCTTATTATTTAGAATATTTCCTCACCTGACAGTTCCCCAGAAGTAAAAAGGCGAGCTTACAGTCAAGAGGTAAGGATATTTGCCTTAAAACTGCAAGTGGTATCTTGATTTCACCTCAATGGCTGAATTGTTCTTCGTAAATGTTTTTCACCAGCCATTGCAAATTTCCTGGAATGTAAAGGGTCACTTCTCTACAGGGTTTATGTGCTTATTACTTTGTATTTCCACTTTACCTGTTTTCATTTTCTATTTTAAACTGTTTTTTCTCTCGTCTTTTTCTGTATCACTTAAAAACCCCATTAGCTGTCTTGGAAAGGAGTAACTACTGCCATTTATGGATATGAACAGAAACCCAACATTGGTACTTTTCAGGCTGTAGATTTAGATTTAAATGAACATTTCTCCTTGTTACCAACATCTCTTAATTGTTATTGTAGAGCCTAATTATGCTCAGTGTGAGAGAGCAGAGCACAAAGGTAATAAATGGCTGTAGGTGGATTAGTTCAGGAGCAGCAAGCACTGTGGCCCGGGTACTCCCAGCCTGGGGGATGGATATATCCTGCTGCAGGGCTTGAGACAGGTGGACAGTCCACTGGTGTGGTTGTGAAACATGAGAGCTTCCACAGGGACCTCTCTGCATGCATAGGAAACATTCTTCAGCAACACTAAGCTCCAGTTCCTTTTGATAATTGTGCAGTTTGCATAAAGGTGTTGAACTGGAAACTTAATGGCACCTAAAAGGAATGGGTAAAAATAAGTAATAGCAAAAAGATTCAGTGGGTTATATTAATGGAGACTTTCATTTCTGATGAGTCATGTAAATGAATGATCTAAATACTCTTCCTTTTTGACTTAAATAAGGATATTTCTTAGGTGAAAAAATACACAAAATTTTTCATACAATCACAGCTGTTGAATGAACTGAATATTGACTGAATTTAACAATCGTGTAAACTATTGTAATTGAATATTTTGATGTTTATCTGGTTCAGAAGAAGGGTTTTACTTAGGAACTTTCATTTTATAATACAAACAACTCTAAAAGGATTCATGACAAACCATACTGGTTTAGAAAAGCTGCTTCCAGCCATGGATCTGTGCTGGGGTTTTCATGGTTAAGTTTTAAGAAGTACAGAAGACGTTTCTGTAATTTAAGATTTATATTTTATCTTTTCTACAGTATACTGGGTTTTATATTGTTTCAGAAAAGCTCCCCCCTGGTTCTTGAAATACATATTTTGATGCAGAGGATCCTATTTATGCTGAATTGAAACAAGTGCTTTGTAACTTCCTGGTCAGGGACTTGTTCCTCTTGAAGCTTCTCCCCTTCCTCTCTGCCTATTACATAAATAAAACCTGGCATTTAAAGTTTATTTTGGCTTGGATTTTTAAAATGTTTTTACCTGATACACGGCAATTGTAGAAATAAGTGGCTGTAGAACTGTTTAGATAAATTCGTGGTACTGGAACACCTTTAATCCCGCTTAAAGGCACAACTGAATGTCAGAATAACTGCAGGTTTTTTTCAGGTGTGGAAAACTAGTTGACATGCTTTTTCTTCACGCAGGGCTATGATAGAGCATCAATTCTAGCGCTGAATTCTTTCCGAACCTCCAACCTGACAGAAATGGGCCTGCAAGAAATCAAGACTATTGGATATTCCAGTCCAAGGAATAGGACTGATGTCACACGGCAGTGCACTGGAGAAATGGAATCTGTGTCAGACCTCCAGCTGGGACTCGAAGTAATTGAGCAAAGTGTACTGCATAAAAACCTGGAAGCCCCCCCGCATGATAGGACTGATTCAAACAGCCAACTAGAAACTGCTCATTGTGGGCGGGGAACAATTTATTCTTCCTGGGTAAAAAGTCCCGACAGGACAGGTGTAAATTTCTCAATGAATTCTAATTTGCGGGACTTGACCCCTTCACATCAGTTGGAGGTAGGAGGTGGATTCAGAATAAGTGAGTCAAAGTGCCTGATTCAAGACGATGCTAGAGGCATGTTCATGGAAGCATCTGTTTTTTGTACTTCAGAAGATGGAATTGCATCTGGCTTTGGAAGGACTGTCAATAGCGACAGCTTGATGGATGGAAATTGCACACCCCAGAATCCTCCACAGAAGAAAAAGGTTATAATTTTAAGAATCATTTGTTCTCTCTCACATAGTCTGCTAATGATACTTGTATAACAGGAAGAACCATAATATAGTAAAATCCAGCTGATGGCTGATCTTTAGGTACTACAATGTAGTAGACATTATTCAGGGGCAGTAATGAACAGCAAAAAGTAAAGCTGCATACACCCACTAGTAAATGTTTTTTTTCTAAGTAATAGGTACAAATTCACTTTTATTTCATAAGCCTTACATGAATTGTTGAATAAAGAATTACTTCTCAGGTTTGAAAGGGTTGAATATGACACTAAGTATTATATAATCTGTTATACAGAATACATACTACCATTGTAGAGTCATTAACAAGCTGAAATTTCTGTAAGTTCATATGCTTCTTTGAAAGTTAAACTAATTTATTTTCAAATCCCAGAAGCACTTAGTGCTTCAGTAACCCTCTGCCCCCTTTTTCTTGCTGACAAGGATTCTTCCAGGGTGTTACTGCTAAGAGCTGATGCTACAGTAATCCCCCAAACACAGAATGGTGTGGCTGCCCCCTGACACTCACTGTCTAAAAGGCTCAGTTTGAAGAAATAACCAGGGAAGATCTGTCTGCGCCCCTGAAAGAATGGGGTTTAGGCTTTCCAAGGACAAGGAAACAAGGCATCTTTCACAGTGTAAAAGGGGGGATGAGGTGTCTTGTTCAGTATTTTTGTAGGAGAATAATAGAAGCCTTTTCCTAGGATCAGGTAAGACACAAATGTCCTTACGCAGTTGTTAAACGTTTTTTCTATATTTCAACATTTCTGTGGGCATTTGCTCGTCTATTTTTCTCTCACCATTGTACAAGTTCATCCATTTCAATATGGTCTTGTACATAGTGCCCACATGACAGGTTTCATCCATTCTTAAGCTGTCTTTAAGAAGTATCTTTCAAGGGATCCCAAGTATAGGATGTGGAAATCATACAAATTTTTTGAAAGCAAGATCAGTTCTACCTTTTTCTGTGAAAAACCAAATATTTGTAACTGTTCTTACCCTGACATATAGATGAGTTCTAATAGACAGATGTGTTTGAAAGCAAACAAAGCAGGATGCTGTGGTGGTTTTCCTTGTAGAAACGGATGTCTGCTCTTACTGAGGACTAGCCCAGTAAAATATGAACTTCTTTTCATTATTGCACTTCAATTTGTTGTTTTCTTGGATGGTTCAGAGTAGGATGTTGATAACCAGAAGGAAGGATTTGAAGGCATTAAATGTCATTTCTACCAAACTAGCGAAATGTCATTTAGACATTTTGACAGTAGTAGAAATGTCATTTCTGCTACTAACTTACTGAATGAAGTACAACACTACTTGCAGCTTTCTGCATCAAATCCTGTAGGTACATAGTAAAAGCACTTGAAAGTTTATTTTTCTCACAGTAATTTACTGTTAAACTGGTTCTTATTCTGTGGAAGCTTCTGTGTAGTGATTTTTATATATACATACATATAAACAAGAAGCCACTTTTCTTTCATGTGTCAGTTGTTTTTCATAAGAAACTTTACTTGGAATTTAGCGTATGTTCTTCAGAAGTCTCTTTTAGAGTGCAGTAAAGACAGAAATTCAACATAAGAATGAAAGCTTAAGTTGAGAGTTCTGTATGTTAAAAATGTATGCAGGGATGAGAGAACCCTTTGCATATAGCAGAATGAAGCAGAAGTGTAGCGGGTTTTTCATATGAGGGAGTCAGACTGAGAGCAGGATGTGACATCTCTTAAAATCAGCTTTACTGTGTCAGCATACTCTTGGTAATGCTCTAGTTCCAGGAAAAACTGTGAAGTCTCTTGTAGCTTCAACCAACAGTACAACTTCAGCAGCAAAGTCCTGGCTAACCTGCATCATCTGCTGCCACTTCCCTGAGGCAGAATGCACACTTCTTTTCTTGCCAGAAGCATTTATCTTTTTTTACGTTGTCCTTAGAGCCGTTAGTAGCTCAGTACTCTGTAAGTGCACTGCAGTTGTGATGCAACATCTTCAACAGTCTGTTGTTTTCTTTAGAACCAAGTAAATGTTGTATGTTACAGAAATAATACATTTAATCAAAACCATGAGAAAGGAAACAAGTGAGCTTCCCTTCTAATATTATTTTGTTTCGTTCTCTCCTTAGGTATCCTTACTAGAATACCGTAAGAGACAACGAGAAGCTAGAAAAAGTGGCTCAAAGACAGAGAACTTCCCTCTGGTTACTGTATCTCCTCATGCTGCTGCTGCAGGAAATCTAAGTAGTAACAATGGTGCTAATGATGGGTATAACAACAGTGGTGAAAATGGGGAGCAGACTGATAGTGCTGCAAACCTGCCAGTACCACTGCCAACTACTGCTTCTAACGCAGCTCCAGAAGACACTGGCAACAACAGTACAATTAAGGAATCATCTGCCAGTGAGAAGAATGAACCAGAAGTTCAGTGGTAAGCCACAGCACTATAGCACTGAAGTGCTGAAGAACTGCTTACTTAATTCTAAGTCATTTCTATTTGAAACCTAGTTTTCATTGATACAGGTACAGATAGAGATTACTGTTTGGAAGCCCTTCCACATTAGTAAAGAGGTGTCTTCTCTCTTTATTCTCAGAAATAGAGAAGATATGTCATACTCATTAGAAGATGGGAAACATTGCCCATAACATACTGGTTAACTTACTTCACTTTCATTATGCTTTGCTTTTTTACTTCCTAAGAGTAAAATAGAAATTGGTTTGAGCAAGGCAAGTTGCCTAGTTCTGTAGGGTATAAAATTGCATAGACAAAGTACAGGTGTCAACCTATACTTTGATGGGATGGGTATTTAGGTGTGCTCCCTCCACCATTGCACAGGTTGGGCTGTGTGCTTGCTACAGTGTGTGGAGGAAAGTGTAGCAATAGGATGGGAAGGATGCTGTGCTGCCTGTGAAGAGATTGGAGTTGGATTTTCAGCATGGCCTTGGCTCTGCACATGTTACTGTATCTCCAGTGCTTTTTCTGTGGGCTGAAGAGAAGGTTTTTCATCTGAAATCTCAAAACCTTTCCAGAAGTACTGTAGGGAAGGTGGGTGGAACAGGAGTATAATCTGTATTGATTAGCAAAAGCCTCTGGAAGACTTTAGGAGCCTGTTTTTTGGTGATCTGGTTGGAATGTATTTGTGGTGTTTGCCATTACTTAAGTGCAATGTGTAGGGCTGCATGCAGTCTGCCTAACAGTTCCTTCTGCTCAGGTAAAGAGCGCTGGTGATACTTGCATCGTTGTTTATCATCATTAAATGGTTCCCCTGTGTGCAGACCATATGCTCTGTTGGATGCCATGCCAGATACTCCAGCCACCAAAAATCCTGGGCAGAGATAGTGTGTGAAGGAGGATGAGATGGAATGACTTCAGTCTGTACAAGTGTTGCACAACATTCTCCACTGCGTTTTTGGTAGCCTTAAGGTAGAAGGTCAACTGTGGTGGCGCTGTCTCCAAAATGTTACTAGCACAAAATAAACCCTGCAGATCTTCTTCATGCGGTAGAGAAGCCTGACAGTGTTGGGGTGAACATGGGCTGAGAAGTTGAACGTCCCTCTGCTCAGAGGCTCCAGCTATTCCAGACTAGAAGGATGTTATAGAGCCAATTGAAGGGAGAACGTAAGTGCAGTCTTCAGAGCTTCACTGAAAAGGGACTGTAAGTTCCCCATGCAGAAACTAGGGTACTATATTTTAAGCAAAGAATGTGGAAACAGGCTCAACAAGGAAGAATTTATTAGTAAGTTTTTGCAGTAATCCTACAGACAACAGCACCAGTATTTATTTTAGTACAGCAGCTATTGGAGAGTAATGCTGTATGTTCTTGCCTGAAAGAAAAACTTAGTTTTGTAGAGTGCTGTTGTTCATGTTCTTCTTGATCATGGCATGACTTGTCAGACATAATTGATTATAAGAAAGAAGATGTGACTGTCACTTCATACCCACTGTCTGGCAAGTTAAGTGTAGAAGCTTAAACAGAGAAACATTTGAGGTTGTGCAGTACTTGCAAGGGTGGAACCACTATTAAAGAGGAAATTATTAAAGAAAAATAATAACATTTTCAGTGTAGGAAGAAAAGAGTTTTCTAAAAACTGAGACTACGAAGCAGTATCTGCAACCTTTTATTTTTTGAATTATTATTATTGTAGGTTTTGACTTTTCAGCTGCTTAGAAAAAGATACCCACCACCACCACCCCCAGGTCTACAGCTGCTGTTTCCATATTAAGGGGAATTGTCAGTTCTGGGAAGTGTCAGTTCTTGTAATGTAACGGGGTTGCAGGAAATCAGTTATGTTTGTAGTGGGAGAATACAGTTATGAAATACTTAACAAATCGCATTCCTTATGTACAACCAGTTACTTGGCTCCTAAACACTGTAAATTTCTTCTGGCCCAGTATTTGCATATACACTGTCCTAAATTTGGTCTGTGGGAGCACAGCCTCTTAAATTTAAACTGCTTCTCTCTTCCAGGACTGCATCAACCTCTGTGGAACAAGTGAGAGAACGAAGTTACCAGAGAGCTTTGCTTCTCAGTGACCATAGGAAAGACAAGGACAGTGGTGAGCAGATGAATCATGTTGAAGGCAGATAAATCTAACCAGTTCCCCTCTGGTAGTCCATACTCATTCTAATGTTACGTTTGGGTCTGCTTCATCTGTAGGGGGAGAATCACCTTGTAGCCCATGCTCACCGTCTCATGTTCAGTCTCCACCTTCATCTCATTCAAATCTCATTTCCCAGTTGCAGCGTAAGGTCCCTTTCACTGAATTTATGGAAGGTCAGTAAGCAGATGACCTTGTATGACACTTGCCATATTGAATAGTCTCTTACAACAACTTTAATAGCTCTTTTAAAGTCAGATATAAAGTGCTTAGCGATCTTTGCAAGACAATTGATTTTCCCACATTTACATTTCTTTCTGCTTTATGTCTGTAGAACCCGATCCTGAAAATCCAGAGCCTCCTTCTGAATGTCCGTCCCCAGATACTTCACAGAGGACTTGCAAGAGTCCGTCAAAAGCAAGCAAGGTAATGCACAGGGTGTGAGGTACATGCAGTGTGTAATGTGCAGGTGAAGATGTACATATCTGATTTACCTTAAAAGAAATGTAGTAGTGTTTTACTACTTAGAGAACAAGTACATACGTAACCCTGCTGTGCAGTTTTGGGGGTACATGCTAGCTAGCTGATTTATGTCCTGTTCTTTCAGTAGCTACACTTACATGGATTCTTCATCCTGGAAACACAGCAGAGATAATGTCCATGGATTCAGTGTCCTCACTGAGGAACTGGCAGTCAGTCAGCACTGTTCAACAACACCAAACACCGCTATGTACTTTGTACCTTTACAGGAGCTCGCTCTTGCCATGGCAGTTCAGCACTGAGATGCAGAAGGTGTTGGGTAGCTGCTGTGCTGCCTGTGCAGTATTAACTGAAGTAATTCAGGTTGTCGTGTTTAGTGTCTTTGCTTGCAGCATGCCAATTTTAAGATGTTCTGTCACTCCAGAAGTGGCTTTATTCTTGTAAATGGTCTTACCTGGAATTACTTCTTTCAGACTCAGCAGTCTAAAACTTTAAATAAATAACAGCTTCTTACTTTGCCCAGATGGGCTGAACTTCTGTTCCTGCTTAAAATCCACTTGCTATTCCTTTGACTTGGATGAATGATGCATACTTCCTAAATGTAGTGTCTTGCTAAGTTTAAGGTTTCTGTTGTCACTGTTTTTCTTATACCAAGCATATATCTCTTTTTCACCATCAGGGGGAGAGAACAATATTCTGAGCACAGAGAGCTAAGTATTTTGAATGTTCTGCACTGACTGATGCTCTTTCCCTTCCAGCCCTCATCACCGAGTCCTGTAGTTTCAACACAGTCTCTTGGAAAAACACCCACAAAGCTGGATTCGCACTGGGAACCTGCAGCTAGTGCCCCTGAGGCCGAATGTGCCAATCACCCCAAATCCGAGGGGCAGCAAAAACAGCCGACAAACAACGTCCAGGCACTTTCAAAAACCCATCCATCTCAACCGCATCCACGCAGTTCTGCTGAGCAACTCTCCCATTCACAGAAGTTGCCTTCCGCACCTTTGAAGCTGCACTGCCCGCCTTCGCCCCACGTAGAGAATCCCCCCAAGCCCTCAACCCCGCACGCGCCTGGGCAGCACGGTTACCTGTCACCAAAGCCCCACTCGCAGCAGCTGGGATCTCCATACAGACCTCACCACCCACAGTCACCTCAGGTGGGAACGCCACAGAGGGAAACGCACCGCAACTTCTACCCGGCAGCCCCGACCCTTCAGCCCAGCAGCCAACAGCAGGCAAGCGCCCCTCCCCTCTTCACTCAGACAACTTCAGGACAATCTTCAGCTTCTTACAGCCAGTTCAACCAACAAAGTTTGAACAGCAGTGCTCCCCCTCCACCGCCCCCCCCACCTCCTTCTTCTACTTACTATCAAAGCCAGCAGCCCTCTGGAAACTTTCAGAGCTACAGTCAGCTGAAGGGCAGCCTACCCCAGCAGACTGTCTTCTCATCTGGACCAAACCAAGCACTTCCTGGCGCTGCGGGTCAGCAGACGGTGCCAGGACACCATGTAACTGCAGGGCACTTCCTGCCCTCTCAGAACCCCAGTATTCATCACCAGGCATCGGCGTCTGCTGCTCCACCTCCTCCTCCACCACCCCCTGCTCCAGGACCTCACCTTGTACAGCAGCAAAGTACTCATCAGCAGCACTCTGTAGCACATGTCGTCGGTCCAGTGCACGCCATGGCCGTAGCTCCTGGATCACACATCCATTCTCAGGCTGCTGGTCACCATTTGCCACCGCCGCCTCCGCCCCCAGGTCCTCTCCCCCACCATCAACCTCCCCACCCCCCAGCTGGACACCAAGGTTTGCAAGCACAACACCAGCATGTTGTAAACTCTGCACCACCCCCCCCACCCCCACCCCCCTCCAGCGTTATGGGCTCGGGGCATCACCCACCATCAGCAGCACAAGGGTTACACCACCCGCCCCACCAAGGACCCCCCCATTTCCCTTCCACTGCTCACACAAGTGTGTCCTCCTATTCCTCGCCAGCCCCGCATCACACGACGTTAGGACCTGGACCTCAACATCAGCCTGCTGGAACGGGACCGCACTGCCCGCTCCCTGGGCAGGGTCCCCACATCCAACCTCAAGGACCAAACAGTATTGCCACGGCCACTGCCTCGGGGTTCTGTGCGCACCCCGGGGCCGTGCCGCTCCCCCACGTGCAGGGGCAGCAGCAGGCCTCGCCCCTGCCCGGCCAGCTCCCCATCCACAGAGCACAGGTGCCACCCACCTTCCAGAACAACTACCATGGGTCAGGGTGGCACTGACGAACCAGCTTCCCCAGCCTAAACATTTTTACAATGTTGTGTAAGATAACACTGTGTATATTTCCTCTGTACCTGCCCAAGGTACTTTTTAAAGCTTGTACATGAGACTTTGTATAAACGCGAACACCAGTGCTCCTCCTGCGTTGTATTCTTTCCATTTTTTGCTTTTTACAATTCCGGAAGACGTGCTGTTATAAGCCAGTATTAGGTATTTCTTTTGATTTTGTAAGTGGACATTCCAGCTGTTTTTTCGGGCAGTAGGTTTGATGCTGCATAATCTTTAAAAGTTTTATTGTTGCAGTTAAATTCATTTAGTGAATGTTTTCTATATTACTTTTATACATATGTAATTAAATAAGTACACAGGCTCAGTGATGGCACTAACAACCTTCCCCCCCCCCCCCCCCATTTTCTTCTGTCAGCAGTTCTCTGTGTGCATAGCGCTAGGAAACAAGGCAATACAGATTTTTCTAGTTTTGGTGTGGACATGGCTTTTTGTTTCATCAGTTATTTGCAGAAACTGTAATTTAATGTATAGACTGTTTCTAATGTCCCTGACGAGTGCTGTAAATACTGTATTTCTCCGGCTTGTAAAATGGCTTAAAGCTGCTTTCATTTGATATAGTATTGTATATAATAAGTCTCTTTTTTGCAAAAAAAAAAAAAAAAGTGTGATCTTTGTGGAAGTAGTACAGTATATGATCTTTAATTTTTTTTAATATACTGTCACATTGCAGCACTGGTTGGGCATTTTAATTCATGTTAATAAATCACAGTTATGTCAGTTTTAACTACTTGGCCTGCAAGGGTGCTGTGTCTGCAGGGAAGGGCCACCCCTGCTCCTCAACAGGCTCCTCCCCTGCCCTGGTTCCAGCTGTGGGTTTAACCCTGTGCCAGACAGATGTGGAACCAGCCACAGGACAGGGGTTTCCTGCGCTGAGGAAACATCACTCTAGGCAGGGTCTTGTCCTGGTTACCAACAGGCTTCTCTGGGGGTGGTGGCGTGTCACACAAAGTACTGCTGCACCAGCACCCCTGTGCTGTATACATGATGTGGTGGTACTCTGAGCTTGGCTGCAGGTCCCAGCCCCATCTGCACGCTCTAGCACAGCCCTGGACTCTGCCTGTAGTGGATCCTCAGGCCCTGCTGCATAGCAGCAGCTCAGCTACGGCTGTTGCACTTACTAATGCAGTTACTGGCATTGGGGTGTGACAGTGTCCTTGTGTCTTGGAAGTGGCTGCTGTCAGTCCTGGCTCACCTAACCTGGCCTGCACTGGACGGCTTCACCTCAGAACCAGAGCATGGCAGTGGCGTGCAGGAAAATCTGAAATCGGGCAGGATGCGGCCATGCCTGCTCACCGCAGGGTGGGGACAGACACATCACTTTAACAGCTAGGAAAAATCAGGCTACTTTAAATTCTAACTGGCCTCAACATAGTTCAGTAATTGATTAGTAAGAACAGTACGCAGCAAACACTGCCCTGACCATCTACCAGCCACGCAAACCACCCTGGATGGATAGAGCACACTCGGGTTTGCACTGACATGAAGCAAAGCAAGATTAGGCCAGCAGCAGCAGCGCCCAGCCCACCTGCACCGCTGCTCCAACACCCATGTGACAAAATCTGAGTCACAGCCCAACAGCAAACCCGATTGTCCTGCCCCCCTTCCCTCCCTCCTTGACGCTGGTCAGCACATCATCTCGGAGAGCGCGAGGTACGCACTGTACGTGGGGAAGTCTCAGCGCACCAGGAGGAGCAGATGCACTGGGCACAACAGCACTGGTGCTACCCCAGGCCCCCTGAGCTCTGCTGCCATCACCCTGGCCATGCGATGGGCAGCAGCACGATGTAGTCAGTTACTCACCTCGCTGAGCTTGCACTGGACCTGCTGCACCATTCGAGGTCTACATGTTCAAGAACCAGCTTCTCGTTAGTTGCAGCTACCAGAGGCTGGGCTGGGTGTGGAGCTCAACAGCACTTTCACCTCTAGCTCTGGAGTCCATTGTGGCATCCACCATCCTCACCAGTGTCACTCATCCTTGCAGCTGTTCCTGTGCAGGGTGAACCCCAACTGCAGGCAGGGCCTCAGCACATGGATGGGTTTCTCCTCAACCAGTGCAGCTTCCTTCTGGAGCGGTGGCTGCCCCGGGCTACCAGGCATGGGTGATCCTTCACTTGTTTATCACGGTTAAACACCTTGTACGAAACCCTCTCGGTCTGGTCACGTTTCACCTGGCAACTGCTCAAACAGCCCCCCCGCCCCGTGCTGCATCACCCCTTCGATGCTCTGATGTGCACTAGGTGGCATGGAAGTTACCACAAAAAGCTGCTTTTCACTTTGGCCAGGGTTCCCCAGTCCCTGCCCACCCCCCAGCACGGACCTCGGGCAAAGGCACGGTTGGAGTCATGGCAAAGGGCAAAGAGTCCAATGACCAGCACACGGGCTGAAAAAACAAAACACTTTAATTAGACAACTGCAAGCACCTCAAACAACGGGTTATTGTTACAGCATGGGGCGATCTTCTCACAATCTAGTTATTGCAAAGGCATGTGAATAAGTTTCATATGGACAAAGTCAAGAGAAAAGTGGCACCGTAGTTACATGAAGGTCAGGAGTCACCTTACATTCATCCCACCGACTTCTAGGAAGAGGCCAAACTACACCTCCTCCTCCCTGTACATTCCAAGACCTGTACTGCCTGTGAACTTCAGCCTATGCAGCCTTTTTGTGTCCTAGGAAACACGTAATTGTTGCGTGCAACTTACAACGGGTCCTCATCGTACGTCTGCTCGTGGCAGAGAACAAAGCTAGTGCAATTTGGTTTAGAAACATGTAAAGCTGTGAATGGAATGAGCATGATCTCGCTTCTTGGACTACTTTGCCCACTGCACTGTAAATACTGGCAGCTCTATCCTTCCTCACCTGATACCAAGCACACACTTTTATTATAAAAGATCAGTAATTTTACACAGCGTGGTTCTCATGCTCTACTTTTAATTATTGGATGCTTTTTTTCCCTTAAGGTATAGTACAACTTACAGTGCTTATAAAAAGGCAACACCATATGGTACCATGTCTTCACTATCAATCACATTGGAAGGGAAATCGCTAGTTTCCTTTTCTTAAAAGCACTTAAAATAGGCAAAAGTTCTAAAAGGGAGTGCTAAATGACAATGCATACTGTATTAGAAAGAAGTCCAGCCTTCCTTTAAAGTGCCGTTTGGGGAATGGAATCCTGTAAACCAGAGCCACTTGGTTGGAAATCCAATGAATGGGAACTGCTACAGAATAGAAAGTTTGCACAATTCCTTAAAGCAGTTTGAAGTCCACTACATGCAATTGGTTTGCTAGAAAGCTCTCTAAAACTTAAGTCGCTTTACTCTGAAATTGAGTCCCCGGTCCCATATTTAAATGGAAATAAACATTTACAGGGTGCATTTACATACACTATAATACAAGGATGACATCCCTTTGCCAGCAGATAAAATTGTACAATTCCTCGCCGTAACTCGGTTCCGCCTTGATAAATTTCTTACACTTGTAAATTATATAATATGCATCAGCTAAAATATTTTTTTTCTTTTTTCTTTTTCATAAATAGTTACAAAACTTGCCAAAACACGTGGGGGGGAGTTTCCTTTGTTCCAAAATCTGACATATGAATGCCACACAACACAAGAAACAATGCTTAAAGACACGGTAAGTGTTTTCTGAAGAAAGTGGGTGAGTAAACTACTAGCTGAAGACAGAAAGACCACCCTTCCCCAAGAACACAGTGCACAAAAGCAAAATGTCAAACAGTACCTCAAGCAAAATAAAGGTCTGAGGATTGAAGCCAGCTCACGTGTGATCCTGCTAAAGAACTGGTGACAGTCACCGCTTAGGTCCAATGCATTGGGAAGTGCTTGCTGGCTTTTATTTTACAGCTGGGAGACTCTGCTAAGAATTCAGCCACGGATGCCGAAGGCATTCTCCAGCCGAAGCGCGCTTCTCCGGGACCATTTCTAGCATGGGGATCAGGAAATCTGTAAACTGTGCAGCGTCTTCATGAGGCCAACCGTACTTCTCCACAAGCACATCGAAGAGACTCCAAGGTTTCAGCTTGGTAATGTGTCGGAGCTCTCCTGCAAACAGAAACGTTACTGCGTTAGACAAATGCCCCCTTAGCCCTGTGAGCGACTAATCCCTGTGTCCTCTTTCTCTCGCTCTGCACTCGCAGCGCCTTGGCCAGGCTGAGAGCCGTTTGGGAAAGGTGGTACGCTGCCAGCTTGCTGAGGTCCTCAAAGGAGCAGAGCACATCCAACGCCAAAACCAAGAATCGACCTACAGCGAACGCTGTGACACCCGGTACACATCACTTCTGGGGTTTCGCACTGTCTCTCCCATGCACAAAAACACTCATTCACTCGCTCCTGTGTGCTCGCATCATGGGCGAAGAACACCAAAGGCTTCTCCTTCTTAACCAGCCAACAAACCCCAACGTTACACAAACTGCCCCCATCCCAACAAGGAGGTCTCCGCACCACAGGCTGGATGAGGCACCAGAGCAGCGCTTCACTCCCAGCCAAGCCCAGCCCAGAGTCTGGCACTTGGAGACTGCTCCATGTCCCAGACAAACCCCCAGGAGGCCTGGTCTGAATCCTTCCTAAGCAGGAAGCACCTGCTGCTCCCCACGGCTCCTCCGACCCACAGCCAACAGCAGCTGCAGGATCTGAGCTCCATCAAGGAGGGGGCACTCGGCCAATCTGGCAGCGTGTTGGGGACCAGAACGAGGGAGGCAAGAGCCCTTCTGCCATTCAAACCAGCAGTATTATCCAGGTCTATCCACAGGACATCCGGCACAACAGGGAAGAGAGACCCTTCCGGCTGCTCCCTGCACCTCCACTGCCACCCCCTTTTCCCAGACACACATCTGAGCCAGATGGTCTCCACGTGACGATCCACAGAGACCCCTGCGGTTATTCTGGGATGGCCCCTGAGCTGCAAGGAGGGCGACGCGTTCTCACCCCATGCTGGACGCTGAACGCGACTCTTCCATAGCTTCACAAGCCCACCACACCAGCGGACACGGGGCACACGGGCCATGCTGTTATAAGTGTGGCTTGGTTTGGCAACTTGCTGGTTGTCCCTGGCTCTGATCTACTGCCCATAAAATGCCATCAGACATCAGCTCTCAGGTCTGTTTCTGTACATCCCTGTGGCTACAGAAGTTCAGGGCAGGAGAAAACCGCGTCCTCAGACTGTTCCAAGCAACTGAGCATCTGAATGCAACAGATGGAAACCACTCCAGGTCCAGGAGGACACAATCCTGCTGCCTCCGGCCACAGTAGAAGGTTCTAGGCCAGGTGCCAGAGCAGCTCTCCAGATGCCATCATACAGACCCCAAACCAGCGAGTGTGCAAACACTCCATCACTTGCAGGAGGAAGACAAGAGACCTGCTGGCACCGGAGTCCAGGTGCTGCCCACGGCTGGGCCTGTCCTCCTTCCACTGTGCAGGCAGGAGGGGTGCTGAGACAGGAGCAGTGACAGCAGCAGGGGTATCCTGCCGGGTTATGTCTGTGCCAGCATGTCCCACCAGTACCCACCAGTCAAACCAAACCAGGCTCTGGTTTGGGCCCACAGTCCTACGGTATGAATGAAGGGAAAGGACAGCACATCCTGGAGAAGTGCGATCATTTCCAGGCTCACTTTCAGCCCTCCACAAACCTTTGTGCAGCTCTGAAATCAGCTGCTGAAAACCTGACCCGTTCCAAGGTTTCCAGAGGTGCGCACTGGTGACCACTAACAAGAACAAGCAGAAAACCAGCTCACAAA
This sequence comes from Lathamus discolor, assembly GCF_037157495.1. NCBI lineage: Eukaryota > Metazoa > Chordata > Aves > Psittaciformes > Psittacidae > Lathamus > Lathamus discolor. The sequence goes on along the minus strand of NC_088884.1, from coordinate 29,827,759 downwards.
CATGCACAAACTCAGCTATTACAAGAAGTGATAGAAGGGAGTGACTCAGTTGCCAGTGGGGGTTAAACCATGACACTTGTTCTTGACTGCAAGCAAAAAATGGCTAAAAACGAGTAAGTGCAGCTGTGTCCAGAGCTTCCCCAGCTGGCAGCATTCATTGCAAGGGCTGTCATAATCATTTGCCAAACCAGACTGGCTCTGGGAGAGTGTCTGTGTTTCCATGCAGCACTGTCTTCACTTCTGTACTCAAATTACATCGTTTTAGGCACCTTTTCCCTCCTCTCAGGTTGTATAAAGTGAGACTGCAAGAAGAGGCTCCTGGTGTCGCCGTTGAAGCAAGTTCATACTGTCTGAATACTCCTCATTTTGTGCATGCTGAAGTACTCAAACTAAACCCAAGCTAATACCAGCGCATCCTGGGCAGTACGATGTTCTGTTGTGGTTTTCTGCTGAGGAACAAACCATTTTAGCGCTATGGGCTGGAATTTTCCTCAAGAAATTCCGTAAGGATTGCAGAAGATAAGATGCAGTAAAAATTATCTTTGTGGGGGACAAGAACTAAACTAGTGCTTCAGCTTTCAATAGGTATCATGATGATGACCATGGAATCAAAGCAGGGTGAGTAAAAGGCAATTTATACAACTGAGGTGGATGAGAAACTCAGCTTGTTTTAACGTGGTGGGTTCATCTCATTTCCACCCTGAGGCGCTGGAGAGCAGCACAGGAAATGGAGGTGTCTGACAACACAAGTTCTCATTTGGTTCATGAGGTTTCACAGAACCACAGAATGGTTTGGGTTGGAAGGGACCTTCAGATCACCCAGTTCCAACTCCTCCTGCCATGGGCAGGGACCCCTCCAGGTTGCTCAAAGCCCTGAGGACAGCAAGGCAGTTCTGATATTTAAGAGAGGAATGGGAAGCACAATCCCATCGGTCTGCCACCATCAGCAATCAGGGCATCAGTGTGAATTGTCAAAGAAATGCTAGAACTGTAACAGCAAGGGAGGACTTCCCAACAAAAGCTCTCCCTTTACTTTTGATACTGAAGCACACAGGAAATATCCAGAGAGGACAATGGAGCTCTCAGAACTGTAAAACCCCTGTGGCCAGAGTGGAGGCAGCAAAGGACCTCCTGGAAAACGGAATGCTGTCAGAAGGAAATTGCCGAGGAAGTTTCGGAGGGACCTGTGAGGGTGAAGGCGCTATTTAAAGCTCTCTGCGCTGACCAGAATACAAAACACAGAGCTCGTCTATGAAATCTGTCAAAGACAAATTTAATATGTGTCACCAGGGAAGAGAAGGATGGGTTATTAACAGTGAGAAAAGGATGACTCAAAGGATTGGGAAACAGCAGTGGGAGATAATCTGCTACTATGTACTTTGAGGACATGCTCCCGAGAACTAACGCAAGAACTGCTGCTGAGGCCCCATGGTACAATGGATGGAAGCAAGGGAGGTGGGGCAGAGCCCTCCCCTTCCCCTCCAGCAGCACTTTTCCTTGTCGCAACTTCCAACAGGCAAAGCCAGTGCCCGGCCAGCATCTCACGCAGGTCAGGGAGCAGGGCTGGCAAATATCATAAGAGATGAGACCACAGTCGAGAAAAACCAAACCTGCACTTACAGTTTGTGTGGTGGGTGAACCAGGCTTTTTGAAGAGCTTACATCCCACCCCAGGCCACAGCAGATGGTGCCTCTGAGGAATGTCACTATGGATCAGGGCCCAGAGGACAACAGGGACACTCTGCAGTGGACAATGTTCATGGAAGCACATGAAACTCCCCATTACAAACTTCCCTTTTCTGTGTGCCACAAACACTGTGGTTCTTGTGTAACTGCTGGGTCATTTTAAAGTTCTGCGGCACCATTAGAAAATGCCATCTGGCAGGAAGTGAAAATGAGGAACACAAGATGTGTATGCTTTTAGAGGGGTCAGGCTGGGGGGTCTCTCTGATTCAGTACCTGCCTCTGACAGTGGCACAGGAAGGGCAGGGAGGATGGGCACCCAGGAGGGGCACCCAGGAGCAAACCAGGAGCGTTTACCAGGCCCTGACAGGGTGCTGGAGGGTTCCTCCTGCCCAGCCTTTCTACTGCTTTATACCCTTACAGACCTTTCAGCCCTGGTTGTTCATGTCATGGAATCCCAGAGTGGTTTGGGTGGGAAGGGACCTTAAAGCTCATTGGGTTCCAACCGCCTGCCACAGGCAGGGGCACCTTCCACTAGAGCAGGTTGCTCCAAGCCCCGTCCAGCCTGGCCTTGAACACTGCCAGGGATGGGGCAGCCACAGCTTCTCCAGGTAATCTGTGCCAGGGCCTCACCACCCTCACAGGGAAGAAAATCCCAGTTAACGCGGGACTGGTTTGAGCCTGCTGATCCAGCCTCTCTCTACAACCCCCAGGCTCCGACTGCCTGCTGTGCAGGTAAGTGCCTGTTTTAAGTTCGAGTTCCACTGGGTGTCCCCCAGCTCTCACATGGTGGGTGCTAGCAAACAGCAGCTCTGTTTTCAGCTTATCCACTGACTTGTAAATCTTTATTATCCCTCCAGCAACCTTCTCCCCTCCACACTAAAGAGCCTCAGGCATTTCAGACTCCCCCAGATGGCAGTTGCTCTATCTCCTTGATCATCAGTTCTGCCCTTCTTCACACTCCACTTAACACCATGACATCCTCCTTAAGGCAATGCAGGCATGTGGATGTCCCTGCTTTGCCAGAAATACCCACACAGAACATGTGGCTCCATGCAAGGGGGGATGAAGCACTGGCTGTCTCCTGCCTCCTGACCCCAACCTCTTACAGCTCAGCCCCCCACATGCCTGATGGAGCTGGTCAGCACTGGCCCTACCAACAAACTGTGTGCTCAGCTACATGGAGTCACAGGAGAGAGGGAAGCCCCAGCACTGCTCAGCAGGAAAGCACCCTCACCATCGACCCCAGATGTTCCACATCACATGATGGGACGCTCCTGACATCCCTGTCTGTCCTTACAACACAGTGCTGCCTCATACACTGAGGGGACAAAAGACACTTGAAGCACCCCCACACTGCCTCACGTGTCAAAAACCTGCCTTTAGGAGCAGCCCGCGCAAAGATGAAGTACAAAGAGACAAAAGGACGGTCAGGCCCAGTGTGTTTGCTCAGATCAGTCACTCCCTTGTAGCAATTCAAGGGGGTTAATTTTAGAAGGGCTGCACTTGCATACGACACCAAACACAGCCAAGTGCTTGCCTATGGCTGTGGCACGCGGGCATTACAGTAATTCAGTGTCTGGAGTGAGACAGCACTGTGCATACTGAGCAGCTTTCTCCATCACGCACAGCCATCTCCTCTGTATGCTCTCTATTCAGGGAGGTTATGAGAGTGCAAGGACTGACTGCATGCAGCTGTGTCTATTGCCCAGGTATTCCGTTCCCACCTTGATGTTTCTTATCAGTAGCATCTGCTGGGCCATGACGTATGATCAAAACTAGCAGACAGACCATTTTCCATCACATTACAAGCTACGCATCACTTGATTCCTTACACTTACATGAATACTGGACAACAGATTCACACAGACATGTGTTAACAGCCACACTTTGAGTACATCCCAAACGGATTTTAAATGAAATATTGAAATGAATACTGCAAATCGTGGGTTTTTTTCAGAAAGCCAAGTTTACAGCAAAATTCTTCTGTAGTAAGAGCTCTCCATTTAAACGGATATATTTCTTCAGTACCCATAAATGAACACAGTCTCCTTTTGGATAGTTTTATGCTTTAAATTAGTGGTGCATAAATACCGTTACCTTTTTTGGTGAAAAACTCCTTGGAATATTTCCCCAACATAGCGTATTTTCGAGGGATTTTTCCCAGCAGTTCAATGATCAATGCTATGTGGTCTGCATTGGAGAACATTGCCAGCAAAACAGAAACATACAACAGTTTAATCAGTACATTGCATGCACACACTAACACTGGCCCGGCACAGACAGAAATAGATTGATCGTGGTAAAAAAAGACACGTGCAGACTGCTCAGGGGCTAATTTGGAAAGATGCTTTCAGCAAAACTTCCTTCTCAAAGCAACATCTGAGGATCAGCTGCTTCAGCCAAGTTTTGCTGCGCGATTTCAAATGGAGCAATGGTCTTTTTCAGTGTTTAGCTAAAAAAGAAACAGTAATTTTGTCAGATTCCTTCATATTTTGTTTTCCAAAAGCAGTTTTTCTTGTGTGATTTCAGGAAATGCTCCTCACTGGGCACGATACAACCAGCAACAGCAATTCCACTTCTGTCTGCATCACGGCACCTTTCAAAAAGAAGAGGTACTACCTCTGCGATTGAAGAATTCCCGAGAATATTTTCCAGATAGAGCAAAGTGCCTTGGGATATTGCCTAGCAGCTCTATGATGTGTGCTATGTGGTCTATGAGGGAGAGAAAAAAAGGATACGGGAGTGGAAGGGGCAGGGAAAGGACGGGATAAAAAAGAAGAGGAAAGAAACTGGAATTAGTAAAAAACCAGAAATAGTTTCAAATCAACAATGTTTGCAGCAAATCCATGCAGAGGTTTCCAGGATCAGCAGAGCTCTGGCATCATTAGTAGCATTTAGGAACAATGAATGATGCCCACATTACCACTGCAAAGAGCATTACAAGCAAACAAGCATGGAAATGGACAGGTATACAAATGGAAGCAGGAGTTAATTCTGATTTAAAATAAAAAATTAGTAATTGCCTAATTCAAATAAAAATACACAATGTAAACATTATTCCAGTGTCACTCTTACAAAGAGAAGATACTATAAGGTTCAGATTTGTTGTCTCTTTTCTAAACTAAGATGTTGTTATTCTCAACCAGGTTTCCACACATATGCAGTCTTACAAGAAGGGCAGTTTAATTCCTTCAGGCAGTTGTTAAGTGGATGAATATCTGCAGAAGGGAGTTTTTGCCCACCCATTGCTAGTGATGGAACTTAAAACTAAAAAGAAAAAGATCATATTTATATTTATTTATATTCTGAAAGCAATGCGTATGAACAGTTCACTCAAATCACAGAATCACAGAATGGTTTGGGTTGGAAAGGACCTTAAGATCATCTAGTTCCAACCCCCCCGCCATGGGCAGGGACGCCTCACACACTAGGCAATGTTGCCCAAGGCTCTGTTGAAGCTGGCCTTGAACAATGCAAAACTTAACCCCACCGTAAGCTCACTGGAAATTTTAGAAGAGTGTGAATATATATATATATATATGTATCTCCATATAGTATCTCAAGAGATTCATACCTTCATCCCTGGAATAGTCTTCACCAGAGTGTGGTTCAAACAAATAATCTCCGGTCGCTAGCTCAAACGCCTATAACATAACAGACATATTTATGGGTATTTGAAATAAAGCTTTTAATCTTAAATTGTCAGCAGAACACCCGAACTATCTCAGAACCAAGAGGAATTAACATTCAAAAGCTCAAGGCCTACAGCTGGATCAGACACTGAGGAGAGGCCACTTACCTGGGGACCATCATTCCTGCAGGGCAAAGACAGCATGAACACAGGCTCTGGAGCAAGTCCCACTGGGACATGAGGCTGGAGATTGGGAAACAGGCAGCACACCCAAACCCCCAGCATTTCTCCCCACTCAACCAGCATGAAGGAAAGAGATGGACCAGGAGTGTGGACCTCTGGTCCCTCCCCAGACCCCTGGGCTCCACCAGCTGACCAGAGAGTATTCCAATTGGTCCTGGTGGCTGGAAGCAGCAAACAGCATCTGGCTGTGGAAGATGATGATTCTGAGCACATTGGCTGTACGGGGGTGTGGAGGGGGCATCAGTGTAAGGCAGCATTAAACACACCTTTACATACTGATGTGCTGTCTCTTGATCGTGTTAAATATGTGTAAGTCAATGAAGCTGAGAGAGAGGTGCTTCTAAATATATAATAAAGAGCTACACTTGTATCTGAAGGTTAATTATCTGTCAGATTGCATGCTAGGGACTGAAATGAAGTCTGAATCACAAATAAAATCCACTTATAACTATAATTAATCACTTGTACTTAGCAAACAGAGTAAGCTTCCTTGATGACTCTAAATCTATAACAGTTTTTAAAAGGTATTTTTATTGAATCCCAAGTCATCAAAGTAAATACTGCCATCCTGGGGTAAAACACAGAGGCTGACACTGATGAAGGAATCCAGATTAGACATCAGGACGACAGATCCCTTCAGGCCATTCACAATGCTTTGATGGGATGCTAACCCCATGTTAGGAGAGGACAAAACTGAATTTCTTTTGATGGGTGTAATGCCTATTAAAAGCCTTAAAGTACTGAAATAACTGTAAGAGCCCATACTGGTGCGCTAACATGGAATCATCCAGCCTAATTTGTTAAACTATTCTTTCTGCTCTAGATCACCAATTACCCCAAGCAGTCACAGGAATCTAATTCTTGCCAGGTGGTTTAAACATCAAACTGTTTTCCATCTCCAAGACCAGGGAAAACATCCAATCCAGAAAATCATTCCAAAAATCAGGTAGAACTTCCTGGCACAGTCCTAGGATGGGATTTCACACCATGAAGACTTTTATTACAAAATATTCGTCTCCTGAAATTCTGTTCCAATTCCTAATCTGGAGTTGTTAAATCACCTGCAAATTTAGCCTATTTATGGGCACTTGGCTTTCTCAAGCTGTGAGTTCAGTGTCATCCAAGAGAGCTATAGCCAAAACAATTCACTGCAATCACACAGAGCAGCCAAGAAAGCAAGAATGCCCCTTGTTGACATTGAATGGGGCCTTTAATTATAATCACTAAGAAACAGTCATTCATTTTTTATTATTCTACTCTTAGCTCCAAATCAAGAGTTCTCGTTTTACACTTAAAGAGAAAAACCTCAAGGACTTCATAAACCATCAGGTATTTAAACTGAAGAGATTTTTAAAGTAGCCAGAAGAGATCACTGGTGGAGATCTCTAAACACAACATGGAGAATACTGTTATTGTCCTGAGACGAGACTGAGAAGCCCCAGGTGCTCTCACTGTCTCTCATGCCAATGTATTCACTGGAAGAGGCAGACCAACCTTCCTAGGAGAACACATGCTGCTGGGGCTGATTTCTGAGGACATTACGAAACTCACTGCTATTCAACCACATTCCTGGAGAACAATGGAAATGCGGTTGAATTTAGCCACAAAGGTAAGACTCCAAAAGAATACAGCTTCTGTCCTAAAAAATGAAGTATTAATAGCTCCATATGTCTGCGTGGGACTAAGCAGATTCAATTGGAAAAACTAAAAACTGCTCAGTGAGAAGCACAAGAAGCAAGCATACCACTGTGATACACTGAATTTTACATCAGCTTGTATATAACAAGAGCTCCAAGCTCTCATAGATTTGAGATATTTATACCACCCTTTTGCTGACAAGAAACTAAAGCTTTTCAAAATCATGATGCTGCTCCTTTTTGTATCGCCCTGACTCCATGCCCAGCATGGACTGGAGCGGCAGGGTCTCAGACATCTAATTTCCTGACTCTCCTTAAAGTACTCTGCACTGAGAATGAAGAAACTTTGGACTGCTGCACACAGATACAGCCCAGAGACAGCCTTGTCTTTTGGGTGCTGCAACATGTATCTGTTATAGTACCTTTTAGCATTCACACACAATGACATCTCACAGGTTCATTTGTAACAACCAGGTAGAAGGTTCCTAGATATCTGTAGGATGGACTAGCTACATAGTGCAAGATAAATGATATTAATCTGAACTTATTAAAAAAAAAATAAATCCTTGAGCGAGGTTTTTACCATAACATAAAAGACTCAGTGTTAAAAATGCACTAATAAGCACATAAATAGCCAGAAACTCACTGTATCAGAGTTGTTCTGCTCTTTAAGCTGATGCCCAAAGCTGTGGTGCACCAGAAAACATGTGCAGTCCCGTTACTGAGTCAGTACCACCACGAGCAGCTCTCTCTGCTGGTACTCAGAACTACAGTTTTCATGATGCACTGCTGCTTTGGATTTCAGAGCACTTGTCAGTATTTATGGACACTCTGCACTCAACCGTAGATGCATAAATCACCCAGTCTCCAATTGCTACAGTGACACTGATAAAATCAGGAGGTGGAGACCCTGACAGACACCAAGTTGAACACAGGTCAGCGGTGCACTCTTGTGGTAATGCAGTATGTATATAAGTGTGTCACCAGCCCTCAATGGAAAGTGAGTTCCCCTCTCCTCAGTACTCACATCTACACCTGCAGACTGTAGTGACCAGTTTGGGGCCATCAGTATGAGAGAGACCCTGCCAAACTGGTGAAAGACCAAGGAGGACCTCTGAGTTGTTAGGGGCTGAGCAGGAGGAGAGGCTGGGTGGGCTGTGGTCAGGTTGGAGAAGGGGAGGAGCAGGGGAGATTCAGTTGCTGCACTCTACTGCCTGAAAGGAAGTAACAGAGAAGATCAAGATACGCTCTTCTCAGTGAAAGGACAACACAGAACAGACGTAAGCAGCAAGATGGGAAATTCCAGCCAGATAAGAAAATTCTTAAGCAAGACTGGCTGGGCATTGGGACATGCTGTGGAAATGCCATCCTGTCAGCTATGTAGAGACTCAACTGGTGAGGCTCTGAATAACCTCATCTAACCAACTTTAACCCTGGTTCAAGCAGAAGGTAGACTACTAGAGCTCTCTCTCCACCTAAATTTGGCTGTTATCTCTATGATGGTACAAGTACAGATGAACCATATTTACTTTCCCTTTGAAAGTATTAATATATAAAAACTAGTTTCTTGACAGAAATCTGACTTTGAAATACCATGATCTTTTTTTACTTAATGCTGACATTTACCTCAACAGAAATCAGCATTTCAATTATTATATGGAGATAACAAATGAGATACAGCACACTCAACATATGGCACAAAAGCCCAAGGCAATCATCCATCCTACTGACTGTGCTGGCAATTGCTACTTCGCACTTTCCTAAGGTTCTTGCACAAAAAGAGTCTAGACTGCTCTTCTCCATCTGCAGATGGGGAACCTTTCAGATAAATGGTCACATTTCTGCTTTTGTAGGCTCTGGAGAGGCTATGATTCCTCTTCTGCCACGTGACTGTATACGAACCTACCACAGTACTGAACTGTTGGCATCACTGTTGTATATTATAGATCCATGTCTAATCACACAATTGGAAATAGCTACATTTTCACTGTGTGACAGCTGTGTACTCAATCTGGTGATTGAACATGGATGCATGCCTAGGGAAAGCTGTCTGGGAGAGGACGGAAGAACAATTCACTTGGACTGCATCAGCCTCCCTGAATTTCTCTTATGAAGCCCCAGCTGAAAAAGGACAAGCTATAGGCCAGAATGATTATTTTGACAGATGAGATCTGGCTCCCGGCCAGAGCTTCTCTGCCCCCACTGAAATGAAGAGCTGTGAATAAGAAGATTGTAACTGCTTTAAAAACAGGCTTAGTTTTAAGAACGCTTTTCCACCGGTAAGTGGGACCATGAAAGAGCAAAAAGCTTTCTGAGATACACACACCAGCTGACAGTTTGCTCTCCCATGGTCATCCCCCTGAAGAGCCAAGCAATGGAAAGAATATAAAAGGCATTTTGCATGGTTAGTGCTTGGTAAGAAGGGCCAGATACCCAAAACAGAGACATGCACGGGATGTCTGAAAAGAAAACAGATTTCAATCATTTCCTGTACTCTGATCTCAGAATCATGCACATACTGAGTGGCTGCTTTGGAGAGTCAGTTTCTTTGGAAAAATCACAGCACCACAGAATTGTTTGGGTTGGAAAGGACCTTAAAGCTCATCCAATTCCAAACCCTCTGCCACAGGCAGGGACACTTTCCACTAGATCAGGCTGCTCCAAGCCCATCCAACCTGGCCTTGAACACTGCCAGGGATGGGGCAGCCACAGCTTCTCTGGGAAACCTGTTCCTGTGCCTCACCACGCTCATCATTTTCTTTTTAATGCCTCGGGTTGTCCACCCACCACCTTCAAGAAAGGTGTACAGTGATTAATAACAGCATTTTGTACTGAATCTGCCTACTGAAAAATATGTGCATGGGGCCTTGAAGCTTTTCTCTCCTCTTAAGCAGATTTCTGATTTCCCATTTTTCCTCAAAATACTGCTTCTGTGCACACTGAGGCTTGTCACCACACCTTTGGTATGTGCTACTCGCACATATGAACATGATAATACTCATGATTCCATAGAAACATGATAATTTTTTCCCTGCTTACCACACAGGAAGAGTAGTTAAGGACAGTTGCTTCTCCACCTCACATGAGAGGACATCATGGTAACAAGTAAACTGGGGCCTGACCTACAAACACTTGGATGTAGGTTTAATTCTAACATCATAAATTACTATATTCTGCTCATTTTTCATTCTGTCCCTCCAAGTTCTCTCACATAAATAGAAATGCTCATAATAAAACACACCCCTGTAGGCTTGCTTGCCTTGTAGTAGCGTATCTCTCATTTTGTCTGCCTGCTTCCTTCTCCATTCACCCCCATTGTATTTTTTTTTCAGAATTTGTACTCTCTTTGGGTAGATAAAACACTAAGTATATTTTTCTCCTCCTTCCTGCTGATCTACACCTATGAGCTATTTGCTAGTTCGTATTATAAAAAGAATCAAAACTCACCACAAAAACCATCTCTGATAAGTAGTAATAAACTAATCTTGCTGATGTCATGGCTTGTGACATAGTTATCTCCTCCCTGCAGCTCAAACAAGACTGTACACAGTGAACAACAAAAGTCAGATGATTAGACTCATCATTTCAGGGGTTTTTCCTGTCTCCAATCCAAAGAGCATAAACGAGGAAAAGCAGTGGAATCATGGTGCTTGCAGTCATTTCCAGGAGCAATACAAAGGGATGCCCTCTGCCACTACAAACTCCCTTATCTTGCCAGGATTTTCTGGCAGCAGCAGTTGAGTACTGAGTTCCATGGATTTGAGATTTAGGAAATGCTAAATCATGCAGTGCATGTTCAGTTTCTGCTCCACAGAAAGTAGCCCTCTCAGCCCTGCCAATGTGGAAAATCAGCCTGATAAAATTAAATGGTCAAGGGTGGTTTCAATCCTACCAAAGGCACTGCTGGCTCCAAATCTGTTCCTTTCTTGGGATGAAAACAAGAGATGCACCTCCCTGTTGGCAGAATTAAAGTAGGGTTTAATACAGCAAGGGAACGTAGAATTTTCTAGAATTTCATAAATGTGGAGAGAGATTCCCAGTATCTAGCTTTCCATGGGAACAGCTGAGTATCCCATATAAATAGGCCACACAGTTAAGAAAAAAAGAAAGGGCACTGTGCAATTTCCTTAGCTAAACTGAAGACATGTCCAGCAAAACACAGCACAATTACTGAGACACAGAGTCACCAAAGGCTGGGGAAAAAAATGCAATTTACACTACACTGCATTGTTTGCTGCGCACGGAACAAGTGAACTCAGTCCTCCATCGCAGTCAGGGGAAGTCCACTGGCATCTATCTCCTTCCATTAGCCCCACAGCACATCATGCATGCACTGACTACCAGCCTCCACAGATAAGCAGCTTCCTCTTCTTTCCTTTGCCTTTTTTTCTTTTCCTTAAAGACTCTCAGACTCTGGTCACCTGAGCAGAGGACCAGTACTGGCCTGAGGATACTCACTCTCATCCTTTAAATCTGATACAAAGAGGTTTGAACCAGGCCACGCCAAATCATCTAAAATGAGAAGGTTCACCTCATAGGCTGTTGGCTTACAGTGCTAGTTATTCACCAAAAGAAAGAACTGCAAGGTTATTAGCACTGAGTTACTGCTCTCTCTTTTGCTATATGGCTGGAGTCCTTACATGCCTCTCTTTACGTACAATTCCAGTACAAGCAATCCTAATCAGAATCGCTGTTTACTCCCATATTAAAGATAAGCAGAACAGAGTATTCTTTCCAAGATGCACCAAAAGCATAGAGTTGATGGCCAGATGAAGCCAACTCATGTCAGCAGAGCCCAGGTGAGGAGAGTACGCCATGTAGACACAACATACCATGTCCTAAAAGCCAGATTCATAAGGGGGGTATTCTGGAAGTTGCTGTGCACACATCAACACAGATGCTTTGCATGCTCAAGGCACCACTATCAGACGCTTTTGTTTTAAAAACATCATCATCACCATCTCCATCCTCATTACTGAAGGTGCAGTAAAACTGATGAGCGAATGGTATGATGAAAAAAAGTCTGCTGCTGCTGTGAGAAAACATAACCTCTGTGCTTGATTTAACACAAGCCATAAATATTGGCCATAAATGCAAGCCGACACAAGAATCATAGAATTACAGAATCACCTTCACTGGAAAAGATCTTTAAGATCACCAAGTCCAACCCAGTAGCTCTGCTACTCTCACAGTCTGCCAATGCTATTCCCAGTGAGCAAGATTATTTCATCAGCAAGCAAAAGGCAGTGAAAAACCAAGGCTCAGAGATCCATTAAGCCCAAGACCAAGTTAAGATCCCAAGTGACTCCTGGTCCCAAACATTCCAAGTGGTCCATCATAAAATCCAGGAGACACGGAAAGACTGATGTGGCTTACGTACACATAAACCTCTCTCACAGAAACCCTATGGAGCCTAAATTATTTCAAAGAATGGCCTGTTTTTTACTGAATTTTTTTTTAATGGAGACATGATCTAGCATCTGACACAGTAGTAGATATACAGCACATAGAGAATCTCCTCAATTTTGCAAACTAAGCAGTCTTCATGTGTGCTCTTTACTACTAAGCAGTGCTCTTGACTACTTCTGAGCAAGCCCTTTTAGAAGAGCTTGGCAGCCATGGTGTGAAAAAAATATCACCCACTGAGCTGGAGAACCTGACCATCACTCTGAAGCATCACATCTGTCAGCAACAGCTACACAGATGGAGAAGTGAGGAGCACATCTGGATCAGCCTCTCAGAATACTGATCAGAAACCTCAGATTTTAAGGTTGTGGATACACAAAGCACTACAAGATGTATTTAGAATCATAGAATCATAGAATAGTTAAGGTTGGAAAGGACCTCAAGATCTTCTAGTTCCAACCCCCCTGACATGGGCAGGGACACCTCACACTAAACCATCCCACCCAAGGCTTCATCCAACCTGGCCTTGAACACCGCCAGGGATGGAGCACTCACAACCTCCCTGGGCAACCCATTCCAGTGCCTCACCACCCTAACAGGAAAGAATTTCCTCCTTATATCCAATCTAAACTTCCCCTGTTTAAGTTTTAACCCATTACCCCTTGTCCTGTCACTACAGTCCCTGGTGAAGAGTCCCTCCCCAGCATCCCTATAAGCCCCCTTCAGGTACTGGAAGGTCACTATTAGGTCCCCACACAGCCTTCTCTTCTCCAGGCTGAACAGCCCCAACTTCCTCAGCCTGTCTTCATACGGGAGGTGCTCCAGTCCCCTGATCATCCTCGTGGCCCTCCTCTGGACTTGTTCCAGCAGTTCCATGTGCTTTTTATGTTGAGGACACCAGAACTGCACACAATACTCCAGGTGAGGTCTCACAAGAGCAGAGTAGAGGGGCAGGATCACCTCCTTCGACCTGCTGGTCACACTCCTTTTGATTTGCACACAATTCCATTTAAGCAAGGTCAAAATATTTTGAACCCTCTTTTAGTGCAGGTGCAAAGAATTAGCTCAGTGACGCAGTTGCGAGCAAAGGTTTTCAAAGCATAACATCTTCGTTTTGATACTACCTTATTACACTTTGCATTCACGCTAATTCACATCATTCACATTAGTTGCAGTCTGTGCCTTATCATTCAGTAGAGACACCGAGATAAGAAAGCTCACCTAGGGTCAAAAGCATGATCATAATGAAGGTCAGGATCTGTAACTATGTGACACAGCTCCCACTGCAAAGCCACATGGCACCTTGCTTACCTGTTCATAAAGGTAGTGTTTGAAAGGTGGATCTGAGCAGAGCCATTACTTACCTATCCTGAACACAACCTCAAACCTTAGATCATTTACTAACACAGAGCTACTAAATTACAGACTTCCCTTTTTCTCCCCTTTATTTTTTATTTAAAAAGGAGGAAATGATGAATGCCACATGCAATCATCAGCTGGTAGGACACCACCTTATGTGTGCTTGGTATTGTCACACTGGGCAAAGTATGGAAAGATGTAAACTCGACAAGGAAAGTCACAGCAGTACGGCTGGACCACTCATTTCACATACTACTGCTTCCAAAAATGTCCTTAATGACTATGGACTTATTGTACAAACAAAGCAACAAGACAAAGAAGTCTCCCTGCTCTCCCTCGAGACCTGGACAACATGGTCTATGGTAATCTGACCTCTGCTTTGGCTGAAAATAAATCACCCCTTCAGCTCCTGCTCCAGCAGACAATCCTTCGAAAACACATCTAACAGCAAATGTTATGGGATAAAGTGGATTAAATATGAAACAAGAGCAAGATAACCTAGAAGGACATTTTCTGAACCACATTCAGGTACAACAAGGAATCCAAACTTGAGGAAGCAAGTGGGTCTACAATGGCATTAAATCACTTTGGTACTTCACAGTTCTTGGCTGCTTTAGGGATCGGAGAGAATAAAATCATAATTTCCAAAGAAAGCCTTAAGTTAGTTGGGAATTTGAAATTCCACATCAGGAATGTTTCCCTGGCTGTTAATCTTTGTTACAAGTCTTCTGCAGAAGGAACTCTTAAGATCTTCACGTCAATCCCCAACCTCAGAGCTGTTTTCTATCTGATACAGGATTAGCAGTAACAGTGCACTGACCCATTTTCTCAAGCACACTGGAATAAAAGCAAATCCTGAGGTGTTTTGAAATTATGAGTTTTGGGGATGAGCTTGAGAAACTGATCTCTGTTTTTTTTAACATAACTATTACAATGATGACAACTGAATGATTTTATGTCAGTGCTGTAAAGATTGTAAAATTTCTACAGCATTTTCTATGATCAAAAGGCCAAAGTCTGTGGCAGAAAACAGATTTCCAATGTTTCTACCCCAAATGTTTTACTACTGTTAAAGCTTACGTAACAAAGAAGCAGAAGTATAATTTTCTCATTAAAATATAGCAGTTTCATAAATACCTGTGAATCAGAATTAAGATACCCCCAGTGGCAGAGATAGATGCTCATGGGGTTTAAAGAACTCTCATGAGGAACGCTTATATAACATGGAAAAAGAACTGAAGTGTAAGGGGCTGGATGACCCCAAGTATTGTAAGAATACTCTATTTCCTAGGTCTGATATTGCTATTAAGTGTCCCACATTCTTTAAACACTATCTTAGACAGACTTCAGCCTTTTTAATGTGGCTTTACCTATACGACTGCATATAAAATTAGCACAGGGTAGGTACAACCTTAAAGAAAGATGAATCTAACATACTAAATACCATAAAAATGCATCAAGTTCAACTGAGCTTTATGAAATATCAGGTAAAAGGAACATAATGTCTGTAACAATAATCTCGCAGTTAGTTAAGAGTCATTAAAAAAATTAAGGATCAAAACTGTGAAATGTTTTCTATGCTTCGTTTTCAATGTAATGGAAAAAAAAAAAAAAGTCTACATTTTGCCCCAAATGAAAGTGTAACTTTGGAAATGGATGTTCTTTTCTGTGTATTAAAGCAAAAGCTAGTATTAAACTCCAGAGAAAACATATCTGCAATTTTACTTATGGGTTAGTTACTTTCAGTACATGGCTTGCTGAGCTTATAATATCTGTAGGATTTTATGTTCCTTTCAATCCTCCTCCTCTCCCTCTGAGCTTTGCAATTCTCATCACCCACGCCTGCAAACTGTGTCTAGTATTTGAGTCCTCTCCTCCTCCTCACACGCTTACTCTCTGCAGACATGTATTTGTAAAATACAAAGACTTGAATAAGTTTTCACCTTTAAAATAGACAAAGATACTTCTAAATGTATTTTCAAAACTATCTTTGATGAGAAGATGCATGTAGCTTATTTGACCTCAGGTATTACAGAGTAATTGTTTCAGAAAGTTGAATAATGAAGTTTTTACTTTTTCTATCTTTAAAAGGTTTCAAAAAAGGTGTAATTTCAGTTTAACTGTGTTAAAACTAATTCTACAGAATGTTACCACGTATTTTACTAATAAGCTAAATCCTTCTCTTTGAAGTTTAGAACCTAAAGCTGTGATTTGCAAGCCTAATCTGATGTATATTTTCACTGCACTTGGCAAGAATTTGAAGTATTTCGCTGTTTTGATACTTTATGCAAGAAAAAGGAATGGAAACAGCAAACAGTTGTATAGATTCTAAGATAGGAAGGAAACATGCAGTTGTACTATTTAGGTTTGACTTTGTAATTTAAAATACACATGTATTTCCCTATAAACTTGCATGGTTTTGACTGCAAGTTTAAAATGCATCAAATGAAAATGAAAACTGGTTAAGAATACTTCAGAAATTGAAATAGATGGGGAAAAATCATCAGTAGCTATCTGATAAGATATTATTTAAGATAATGTATTTGTGTCAAAACCATTCACATCAGGTTTCTCAGGTTTATTCTTATAAAATACACTGTATTGTTCTTACCATACATGCTGTACTCCAGATATCAGCAGGTGTACTGTAACCTGCTCCTATTAAAACCTCTATGGATCTATATTGTCTTGTCTGGATGTCTTCTGTGAAGTGTTTATGCTAAAAAAGAAAGAATCACATTAATGGGAAAAAAACAACAATAAAAAGGCCTGTTCTAAACCATGAAGGCTAAAGAGCGAAAATGATGCAGTGATACTTACCACCCAGCAGGCATTCCCCAGGTCAGCAATTTTAACTCTAATTTTATCTGCATTTCTTGGGTCCAGTGGATTCACCAGTAAGTCAGCAGCACGAGTTTTTGCTAACACAAGCAAAATGCAGAACAGTTAGTATTTTAAGCACACTATTCATTACCTCTAAGCAGTTTTGCCTTAACACTTTATCCAGTTTTGTAATTCATGGAAGACATCAAAATCATTTGCTGAATGTTACAAGAAATTAAAGCAACATAAACAGGATTTCTTACCTTGATTTCTAAATATCCTTACACATTCCAAGTACAAATTTTTTGTATTAACTGCCAAATGACTATAATTAGAATATCCAGAAGAGCTCCAAGCAGAAAGAGTCCATATGTTTCCAAGAACAGATTACAACAGAAAATGTTAAAACTCAAACTCCAAGAAGGCCACATGAAAGAGTTGTTCTTAGAACAGTTTGGTTGAGAAAATAAAATCCTGCACGTCCATTTCTGGCTAAGGTAAACAAAATATGGCTGGAGTTTTTCTTGTTTAAAAAATTGGTCCCAAGGGGAAGAAGTCACCAAAACCTGGCTTACTTGAGAGCCTAGAGGACTGTCACGCATCTCACAGACAACTCAGTGTTGAGTTAAAATTCTCTGAAAGTCCTAATTTGTGTTGAGTATGATCCAACTAGAAAGGCATAACTTTAATCTCATTAATCCTGCCATCTTTAGAGGCTCTTGGGACATTGACGATCCTAACACAGGACAGTGGATGACCACTGCTTTTCTATTTGACATACCACCCGCCAGCTCCTAAATTGAATTGGAAAGAAAGCAGTTTGACTTGAATGTGAATGATAGAAGCAGGTATCACAGATCACATAGCAGGAGAGGACTGATCTCAGTTTACTTGTCCCAAAGCTAAGAAGATCAAATTGGAAACTGCTGGTAAGATAAGAAAGAGATACTAGATCCAAAAAGCACTGGGACTCCAAATGGGATATAATGATCTGTGAAACTACCAGAAGCATTGGAAGAGGAAAGTACAGCAGACATGGGGCAAAGAAAAAATACAGCATGTTTAACGATGAGTCAGGAATGACTGAAATCAGATGAGGATCTTCAACTGCTGGGACAGCAAGGGTGATTGAGTCATCAGGGCACTGGCCAACCAGAAAAGAAACTGGCAGGATCCACAAAGGGAAGGAACGAAATAAAAGATGGGACTGAACAGTAGAAGACAGAAGCGGCAGGGACCTCAACAAGAGCCCTCTAAAAAAGCTGCAACAGTCCAAGACTCAAGTTCAAAAAAAACCCATCACTATAGGGCATAAAAGCCAAACACACAGAGAATAAAGCTGAGGTTCAGTACTTAAAAGACGGTTAGTCTTAAGTAATCTTAATATTAAAATCTTCCCTTACAAGCATGCTGCTTAATAGAGTCTTCATTTTTTTAAACACAATCACATGCATTATTCAAGAAATACCAGGACCTTTCTCAATTCACCAGCCCTGGCAAAAATAAAGAAGTGCTAGATAAATCCTTCCCACACATCTTTCTGAAGGTGAAGGACTGCAGTAAATAAAGTGGAATGAAGGGGTGGAGAACTCGTCAGTAACACATCTGAATGCATTAGAAAACAGCTTTCTTCAATCTTCTTCTAGCAGAGGGACCTGACAAGGTAACAGGCAAATGCCTACACTTTTGTGTTTTTCTCAGGAGCTCATTAAGTTTATGTCCCTTATTTTCTGAGAGATGAATGTGAGACCTTGGATTCTATATCTGACAAACGTGGATCATTCACAACTGAAAGTGAAGTCAAGAGGAGCACACTTTTTAGTAAGTACTCTCAAAAAAAGCATCCAAAGGAGCTCAACCTGAGCACAAAATCAGTAAGCATTTCTGGTTTTCACTTCTGTGTGTCCTAGTTCTGTAAAACTGAGAAATATCACCTCCTCTTCTCACAGTCTCAGCACGATAGTATACTTAGTAAATATTTAAACACTGGAATGAGGAGGAGAGTCATGAGGAAATTAATAGATCTATTTTAAGGGCATTCGGTCACACAGTGAAAACTTGAAAAAGGTAAGAACTTAAGAGCTGCTCATCCACTGAACACAAATTGGTCTGTGCACTGAATGAGGCAAGTATCTCCA
The DNA here is from genome assembly GCF_037157495.1 of Lathamus discolor. NCBI lineage: Eukaryota > Metazoa > Chordata > Aves > Psittaciformes > Psittacidae > Lathamus > Lathamus discolor. The sequence goes on along the minus strand of NC_088884.1, from coordinate 29,808,837 downwards.
AAAAATAAGAGATAATGTTACTTTATAATGTATAGCAATGCCTAGACAGCCAAGAACAAAGTCCACTTCTATACTAGAAAAGGGCACTAAAGTTACAGGAAAAAGGTAGCGCATTTAAAAATATTGAATAGGCTGCAACTTTTCTCTTTCTTCTTCTGAAACACTCTAATCTGTTTTATTACTGTTTAACCCAATATTATTATTGATGCCATTAATATTAACAACATTTAGCTTTTCCTCTTTCTGTGGAAGAAGTAAATTCAGATATGGCCAAAATTTAATCTTTCTTCTTTGCACAAGAAGTCTGTAAGATGCTGCTGATTAAATAACATCAAGGAGGAATTAAGTAGGTTTGTCTCTGCAGCTATGGAGATACATTGCTCCCATGATGACAAATCCATCTTTACTCCATGGAGGCATGACGATTTTACACATCATGCCAGGAAAACAGCAGTAGAGGCTTTCTGCCTACAAATACTGCCAGCAGCACAGAGGAAGAGGCTACCAGGCACCTAGGAACCTCTTATGTATCATTTCAGGGACTACTGAGTGTAAGGAGATGGACTGGAAGACTTACTTGCCTGGAACTTGATATTTTCCAGAAACACAGCTCTGCTCAGTTGTATTTTATTTCACATTTCTTGCCTACCTGCAGATTACCTTAGCTGTCAGACTCTGTAATAGCTGTGTGAATTGCTCTTCTAAAGTCAAACCAAGAAATACACTGACTGTACTTTTCAATACATCTCTATTTATATTTAGTAACTTCATCTGGGGCCAATGTTGATGGCAGGCTTAGTGATCTTCTCCCTGAGCTATCTCATTTTCTTCTGTCTGCTTACAGATCTAGTCTCTCAGTATTTGATTAAAGTTGAAACCCATATATTTATCATTTAGCCACTGGCGCTATAAATAAAATCTATGTGTAATACCCTGCAGCTACTTAATTCAATGGCAAAAATCCAGCTCTTTGCAATGACACCAAGATACCACCTTCCATGTCTTCACTAAACAGGACTTACAGGCAAAAGTTTTGGATTGGAGCAGTTCTGGTGGCCAGAATTTAAGTGTCCAAAACCATGATGAATATGGAAAAGCCATAATGAGTTCAGGGTTAGCAACATGCCTTGCAGAGACAAAGACTTGTTGAGTTTAATAAAAGATTAAGAGGGGAACTGTTAGAAAAGAACCATCAGTGAATGAAAACACAGCACATTACAGAATTTTTTCATGTGACTGAAGAAAGACAAGTATTTATAGCTAGATGCTGCAGCCACGCAAATCCAAACTTCAACCACACCATGTTCTTAAATTATTTCATTTGTCCAAATCAAGAGCAGGTGTCTTTTTGGAAGATATGTTTTAAGCAGAACACAAATATTACTGGACTTACTAGTTGGTGTATTATTGGCTTGTTATAAAAGGAAGTCAGGTTACATGATCTCATGGTCACCTTCTAGAAGAATGCCTACCTGCAACCACAAACTTCCTTTCCTCTTTCCTGTGAAGACTGACCTGTCAATGTGAATATTTAACCTACAATAACTTATCTCACACCCGTAAAAACAAGTTCTAGGACAGAGAAAAAGTAAAAAAAAAAAAAAAAAAAAAAAAAAAAAAATCACAGTTCACTTTTCCTCTTTTAAGACAGCAGTGGATTTGTCTGAATTTAACAAGAATGCTTTTGCATTGTCTTCCAAGTGCATCTATCAAACTCCTATTTTTGAATGCATGAAAAATCATCCAATTTACTTAAAGTAAGCTTAGCTAAGCTACTGCCTTTAATGAGACTGTTACATTTATTTCTTAACCTAACCACTGTCTTTCTATTCCACTTACTTGCCATTTTTTTTAATGTAATACACACCCATGTTACTAGACACAAGTCCTCCATCAACTCAAAGTGGGTTTCCCCCCTCTATTTCTAAAAGCCATACAAAATTAATGCACTTGCTTTTCTTCAAACCTGGTTCTAGGAGGTCAAAATCCATCAGAATGCTCTGCAACTAAACTAACCAAAAATCTCCATCTTAATTTCTAGATATCTGGTCTGCCAAAAGTGTTCTAAGATGAAATACTAAATGTAAAATACTAATAATTGAGAATTGTACGATTCAATGAGCAAAATGTTCAGTGTAGATAAAACCAACAAGATGATAGCCAACAATGAAAAAAGGGTTCTCAGCAGTGGGCTGCAGCTCTAACCCAACCCTAGAGATGGTAAGTCTGACCCTGTATCCCACCTCCTCCTTAGGCTTGCAAGCACCTAAGGAAGAGAGCATGTGGGGGCAGTCTGCACAGATTTTTCTGACTCAAGACGCTGGCACACTGGAATCACCTTTTCCAGTGGGACCTTTTCAGACAGAAGCACAAAAGCAGGCCGAGACTTAGGAGGGTCAGCACCAACCCAGAAACTAAAACCACTTAAAACACTTAACCGGTAGATAGATAAATGTCAACATCACTGAGAAGTGCTAGACCTGGTGTTCCAAATCAGGAACATGGTGTGATAGAGGTTTTGTCTGCTGCTATCTAAAGGTCCCTTTGTGTTACTGAAAAGTGAATGATACTGAAGTTTCACCAAAAAACTCCAAAACAAAAGTAAAATCTGCATATATGTGTCACTGAACACAGATTAAGACATATACATAAGGTTTAGCCCCCCTACTCATTCTACGTAAGACATCACCTATGGCTGTAAGAGACTTCAAGGATGCTGTATGCCACTATGAGGAATACTTACTTTTTGGCAAATCCCCAGTGCTTGAAGCTGAAACTGTTCTGCTCCTGTCGTGAGATGGGCTGCTCTCCTCTCTTTCAGTTACAGTTGATCCTTCAGAAACAGCAGAACCACAAGCTACAGACTCTAGAGCCCCAGAGAACACTGAAGCTGAAAATTCAGAGAACTGTGACTCAGGAATTTTATGACGTCCATTTGGCAATTCACCATTAAACTGTTCATAGGAGCTGCTATAAGAGTAATCGCTTTTTGCATTTGGCTCATCAAGATTATACTCCTCTGCATTCGGACATTCTTCCTCTTCCTCGTCTTCATCTTCAATCTGTTGTTCCAACAGGAATGGGCCATTCACGATATGGCCATTTGTTTTTGGGGATTCTATCCACTTAGGGTCTGTAGGGTCAGTGTTGACAATTTCCTGCTCAACGTCGTCATCTTTCTCAGTGTTTTCTTTCTCTGTGTCTTCTTTTTCATCCTGATCATCTGCTTCACCTGAAAAATTCCAGTGGGCAACACATCAGATCATACATCAATAATATGACATTTTGAAATTAGGCATTCATCATTTTTAACTCTTTAGTAACTACCTGACTTCTGACATCACATAAGGAAACTCTACCAATGAAATATGCAAAGACCTTGAAGTCTAAACTGAAGGCAAAAGAAAGAACTAATTAATAAGGCTGTTGGAAAAAATAAACAATGGGGAGTGGTTCAGGAGGGAACAATTCAGAAGATTAGAATGTTATCACAGAATCGTTAGAGTTGGAAGGGACCTCTGGAGATCATCCAGCCCAACCCCTCTGCCAAGGCAGGGCCACCTAGAGCAGGTTACACAGGATCACATCCAGGTGTATTTTGAATGTCTCCAGAGAAGGGGATTCCACAACCCCTCTGGGCAGCCTGTCCCAGTGCTCTGCACCCTCAACGTAAGGAAGTTCTTCCTCATGCTGGGGTGAAACTTCTTGTGCTTTAGTTTTTGGCCACTGCCCCTCATCCTGCCGCTGGGCACCACTGAAAAGAGTCTGACACCATCCTCCTGGCACCAGGGAGAGAAGATACATGAGGTCTTGAAAGCAAGCTTTACAAATGTGCAACTCAATCTGTGTCAAACAGGGAGTCATAACAGAAGTAGGAAAATTCACTGTAAGAGCAGAACAAAACTAAACCAAACCAGAAGACAAGTCTCAGCAGTTACACTTTTACAGAACAAGAACAAGTTGATGAGAAAACCTGGGAAGCCAGAATGGAGCTGGACCATAACAACTGCACTCCAAACAAATCATTGGGACTAAACAAGAACTGTAATAAGGCATCTTAACAAATTTATTGAAGAAGCTGCAGTTATTAGTACCTGACAGATCATTACAACAAACACAGTAACAAGGGGAAAGCAACAACGACTTAACTACACTGAAGTTAAAAAATACAAATTCATGCTGTTTTTCTTCTATCTCATTAAGAAACTCTGTTATGCCACCTAATGTGGCATGACAACTGGCTGTTCTACTGAATTGTCTGTGTGCTCTTCTGTGGGATTTGACAGCAAGATTGCTATTGATGTTTTTCTTCACCTCTACAGTAGGTTTGACTCCCGCTTTTTAGACTTTCTAGTTACGATTTTACCTACAGGAGAAAATGAAACTTGATGATTTAGGACCATTTAGGACTACCAGATGCAATGCTGCACTTACTGTGAAACAGTAAATTCAGGGTAAATAAAAGCAGGTAATACTAACCATCATCATTTCCAGGTTCTTCATCTACTACCTCTTCTATATCAGCTGCTTTTAGTTTCACCTCTGGGTGGTACTCATCTTCTTGTTCATTTGATGGCACAGACGAGGTTACATTTTCTTCTATTTTTTTCCTTTCGGCTTCTCGCTCTAGTTCTTCTATTTCCTGCAGGCGTTTCTCCAACAGCTCAGCTTGCCTCTTCTGTTTTTTCTTCAGTTTTTTCTTTTTGTTTTTGGATATTTTTCCAATCTGAAATATTAAAAGAAAGCAAACTAACAAAAAACCTAAAAGATTATTCTCAAGGCATCTCACAGCAAATTCACTTGCAGTATGATTACTTTTAATGATTGTTAATTATTTTCTTATAGTGGCATAAGCAAACAATACCGTACATATTTTTAATATTAATAATGGCAATTATTAATAAGTAAATATATTGTTTTCCCCATTTTACTTCAAATAAATGATGTAGGGTTACATGAGACAAAAAAGCTACTGAAATGTTACATAGTTATACATTGTTTTACGTGGCTACTTATTAGATACAAGAGCAAAATATATCTAAAATACCGTAGTGAATTTCCTATGATCCTATAAAGGCACAGTAATATTCAACTTCAATCTAGATTAACTGTTGATGTTGCATGTGGAAGATAGTCTGGTATCATACCTAACTTTTTACATGTAAATTTCATACATGATTTCTCTCTGTACAATGAAGGAAATGACCAGCAAAAGTATGCTGAGAAAAATGACACAAGAAAACTAGAGATTGAAAATGGTAAAGGATTTTAAATAAATCCTGTGCTGTTCAGCTATTTCCCTATGAAAGGAAAGCATTTTTATTATTCACTTCTGGCCCAAAACATGTGAATCACAAACAACAGATGGCCATTATGAAAAGTTTCACATTTTATATAACATATGGATTGAAAAACTCAGGTACAATAACAAGCAGAAGAAAAACTAACACATCTGAGCTAGGACTGAAACACTTTCTCATATCGTAACTGAATTCTGACTTCTATTTTTACTAATTCATAGATGAGATCTATCCAGTTCTCATTCATTGTTTAGGTATCATCGCAAGAAATCCTAATATTAAAACAAAAGTACAAGGAACAAAGGAAAATACCATTTTCTCAAAGGTTTATCTGTAAATCCTGTTATCTCCAAAAGAAGCTACAGGACAGTTAGAACAGGACAGTTAATTTGACAATCCTATTATTTTTCACCCATGTTGTATGCCCATATACATTCTGTACACACAGAAAACAGGTCTAACCTTAGATATTTCAGTGGTTATTTGCTGTATGTATACGGCAAAAAGATCTTCGAAGTCTCATAAAACGCCTTCTCCTTTAAGGCCTTTTTTATTAAGGCTTTGAAGTCCTTAAGCTATCTGCAATGCATGGTATTTAGTGTGTGCACCCATTTTTGTCAGGATCTGAACAGAATGGATTATTCCTCGAGAGATGAAATGGCAATGCTTAACTGTCTCTGACATAGCTTTAGAATTGTAAGTCTACCAGAGTTTCCATCAGAGAAATACTGTACATAAAGCTGGTAAGGCCAAAGACATTAAAAGAAAAGTATTCTTTGAAAGACAAAAGCTTAGTCAAAGGAAGACAAAAGCTTTAGTCAAAGGAAGCTTGCATAAAGGGTAGAGACTACCAAAAATCTAATAGCAACTAAACACAGAAAATAAAGTTAATTTGAATTATGTAACGATACTTACAGGCTTTTGTTGTGGAGCTGTACTCACTAAAAAGAAAAAAGAAAATTGTTTGTACAAAACCAACTCTAAAAAGGCAGAAAGTTGCAGAAATTGTGTAAAAGTAGCCTTAAATAAACATATGGCAGTGATTTAATTTTTAAGTCATATTCTTTCCCTTTTACAAGTACCTGCTGCCTGAAATCATTTGATGTCTCAGTTGGAGCATCTGGAATTGGAAGGAGTTAGCATCAATTTCACTGTTATGGTTAGTGCAGAGTTAATTAAAGTTAGAAAGGAAAGTGTGAATCAGTGAGAAGTGGACAGAAAACATTAAATGACTGCAGAGTTCTCACATATTAACTGTACATAGTCAGCTGACTGAGCAGGTATAGGCAGATTTTAGACAGTTCAGAGAACAGCAACAAAGAGAACTACTGTACTGCACTCAGCAGCAAAATCAAATACTCATGTTTCCTTCACTCTGAAACAAGGCAGTCTGACTGCCAGGACTGGAGGCATGAAGAAGTGCCTCTGGCAGAAAACACCACCACAGAAAAAAAAATCTCCAGCATGGATTTCTTCCTAAGCTTCTCTCAGAAGGATTCAATCACTGACTAGGTCTGATGAGATTACAGTACTAACTGTAAAAATGTACAGAACAGCAATACAAGTCACACAACATCCCTACCCCCACCCCCCTCCCCCAAATAATCAAGCCCAATAGAAATAACCAAATGTGGGAGACAGAGGCAAAGTGGAAGTGAGAAAGAGGAACTGAATGGGGGAGGAGAACAGCTCATGAACTTCTTCAGACACGAAAGCATATGGCAATTAACAAATGCAAAATAGAAAGTGGAGACAGTTGAGACTTCAGAGCTCTCCTATGGCTTCAGCTTCTGCTGCTAAGTTCAGGGGAAAAAATTGCTTGTATGCCTCCTGAGAGGGCAAGGCATTCAAAAACATTCTTAAACTTGAGTACCAGCACTGATCTAAAAAGGGAAATTATGCAGAACCTATTCTTGAAATGCTGCAAAGAAAACACATGTTCAGCTCCTGTGTGGAAGGCCACAGATTCAATTACAATTTGCTAAGAACAAAGTGTGATAAGAACTCCATCAATACATTCCTTAAAATAATACTTATTTTAATGTCAAGAAGCACCATATAGGCTGCATGAACAAAATCAAGTTACTTCCCACACAAATAACATACAGTCTTTAACTATGTTATTACACATTATGTAAAATTCAATACAATATATTCATGATTTATAAGATTTTGCATCTTAACATATAGAATACTGTGAAATATTTATGGATTTTGACTACAGTATTTGTTATAGCAAGTATTATTATTGTACCTCTGAGATCTTAATCTGTGATATAATTTCTGACAATATTACAACAGTATTTAAATGCTATTATTTCTCTACTGCCTGTAACTGATGGGCTTGATTGGTAAATAAAAAGCACCCATGGTACTGAAGATCACTAGAAAAGCCACCCTTCCTCCTTGTTTCTCTTCACTGATTGCTGAGAACTTCTTTACCTTGGTTTCTCCTAGCTAAACATAATATACAATTCTTTTCTATACTCCTGGCAAGTCCAACATAAGATGTTTCGCATACAGTGCTAGGAAGCAGGGCTCACCAGGAATTCAGTTAGGTACAATAAATTCTATTTTCAAAGGTGAAAAACTATGGACTCTTAAAGAGTTTTCACAGCAGTCTAGTACATTTATAACTGACGAAAAGGCAGATTATTTCACAAGGATGCTGATGAACTTGTAATAGAACCAGACACATAATTTAGATAAGATTATTGTCAGTATTAGAAATCTAAGGCTCCAGTGTGGCTAAACCCCAGCCATTAATGCTTGTGGGGTGGGAGGAGAGTACGTTTATATCAATAAACCTTTTTCTGCATCTGGAGACCCTGTAACCTGAATGTGCAAACTGAGAAGAAAGCATTTCCCTCAGTCAGATGCTCTGGACAGTTTCCAGAGCATAAATAAGAATTAACTAGACATGCATTTTTCATGTGCAATTATTTAAAATGTTAATTTCGATTAAACAAAATATCGTTAGCATTAATATATTGATGGAACTTTACTACACTGCATTTCAATATACTATCATACCTGCTGAGCCAGAGGGGGGAGGAGCACCAGCTTTTTGCCACTCGGTAGCTTCAGCAGCCATTCTACGAACATAGGCATCATCCACGCACATCAAAATGTTTTCTGGCTTTATATCCGTATGAATGATCTTGCACTTGCTGTGTAGATAATCTAGACCTTGAAGTACCTAATTACAAAAGGATGTTTTAAAAATCTATTTTAATTACCCAAACCAAGCTAAATGCATTTGTTATTAGTACAGAGATGTTCAACCGATTGCCTGCAGTCCATTTGTGGCCCAGATAATTTATTTAGCTCATAAAACCAGTTATTGAGATTTTCATGAGTAAGATACTCACTGGCTAAACTGTCTTGATAACAGCAACCTGCTATCAGACTTCCAAGTGCTCCTTAGCTGATCTACACATGTAAAAAATACTTGCTGCATCTCTCTTTGAAAAGGGAATCTAGCTGATCCTCACTGGTTGAAAACAGTTATTTGGAAAAGAAAACCCTGCAAATACTACGTGCTTGTAGTAAACCGAAGTCTAGTTTGTGAATAACCATCTTATAATTGATTATAAAAATAAAAGCAAAGAGAGAACTGTGTTGTTGGGATGAAATGCTATCTATAGTTTTCCTCAGAATGCCAAGAGTAATTCAGCTTTTAATGTGACCAACACACCACGACTTTTCTACCTGTATTTGTCACGTGTATTTTTTCACTAGTCTTTCATACTCTCTGCAGGCTAAAACCTGCTGGCTCATATCAAACCTGCATATCCAAGGTCTTCAAAATGTATTCCGGGACAAAAAGTAAAACATGATTTTTACACAATGAAAAAAAATACTCTTCAATTCTAACCGGAACAGAAATACAGTAGTTTGTGTGATTTTACACGTTTTTTAGGTAAAACCTAGGTATGATAAACTGCATAAGTCAACTGCTACAATTATTCAGTACAGAATAATGTAACAGCATAAACCAGGCTGTTATGATAATCTACATAACTATTGTAGAAAAACATCAGCAACAAAGGAAAAAAAGCAGAAACTTAGCTGAACCCATTTAAAAGACTTCTTTCAATGTTCTACAGCAAGAAACAGACCTCCAGACTCATGAGCTCCAGCTACAAGAACATCCTGCCATCCTCTGTATTTTGTAAATAAACTAACAAGCTTTTTGCTCTCAGGATCCTTTAAGACAGCGCTAACTAGGGTCAACTTTGAAAGCAAACCTGTTGATTCAAAATACCAGTAACAAAATACAAAGACATTAGTCTACCACCCAGTTCTGAGCTAGTTCCAGGACTGGCACATCCATCCAGCATACAAGGTGGCTCAAGAGAAGAGCAGCTGCAACATGCATATGATATTCACACTCAGGCTAACATATCCTAGAAACAACTCAAGTGCATAGCTCTGCTTTCTCCAAGTTCTGGAGCTACAGTAGAACAGCCACTGTTTTGAAAAGCTTTCTTTGTACGCCTAGATGAAAACTCTATGTTCACTTGAGCAGGACTTAGCATCAGTGCCAATGATACACCGAAAACCTGCTCCGTTCTTGATAATCTGGATTTTTTTCTTGTAGATCCAAAATTTGCTTAACCACTTGCCAAAGCAACTGAAGGAACATGCAGTATGCCTCAAAATAAGAAATGTTAAAGAAAGATTGGTTTATTATGGGAAGTTAGTTAGCAGTTAAGTGACTTCAAAATGTACATTAACAGCAATAGCAACATAAAGATGGATTATTATAGTCTCTTCCCTCCCCCACTACACTACAGACCATTTTACAAATTACCACTGAATGTCTATAATTCTGAGGCCAAGAAAAATAAAAGATTCCAAAGTACACAGAAAGCCATAAACATTCACAAGATAAATAAATATCTGTTCCACTGCGAAAGTGGCATTTATACAAAACCAGCCTTGGTATCTCCCACTTCAAAAAGAGTCTTCACCCCTTTTAGTAACAGTGTCACAGGGACAGCTTTGTCTTTAATATGGTTGAAGAATCCTCTTTTGGGAGACAAAAAAAACATTTTTAGAAAACCAAAACTGTAAATTAGAAGGTTGTATTTTTTCCCTTGTAAGGTCACAAGGTCAGTTTCACATAAAGAAACTCATATTTGGCAGTTTCTAATTAATATTCACTTGTTTCTTCTTCATTCAAGGAGCCACATCATATTGACCCATTAAGAAGATTTACTATATTGCAAATCCAAGCAAAAGTGAAAACCTTCATTGATAAATACATGATGCTCATTTCAGCATCAGTTTCAGAACATGATCCTCTCAAAAGAGACCAACGCTATACATTTTACAACCCAAAGTAAGGAATTAAATAAATGGACCCTTCCAATCATCTCCACTGCAAACAAGGAACTGCAGCAGCTAACCCCATTTTCAATTCTGCAAGGTCTTCTCTTGCACAACAGTTCATATAACTCTACCCTAGAGGAAAAAAAGTCTGGTTGAAACCGAAATGAAATTTCTCATTAAGAAACTCAACTCTCAGCTGCATTTTAAAACAAACCTGATTTTGCCACAAAGCTCAAAAGTACTCAAAAATGAAAAAAAAAAAAAAAAAAAAAAAAAAAAAACAAAAACAAAACCCCAAAAAAACACTTCCAAATCATAGCGTAAAAAAATTAACTTTTCAATTGTAGCATGGAATTACAGTACACTCTGAAACAAAATGGCTTGCTGCACAGTAATACCAGTGCATTAATTGTTTCATATTCAAGTTTCACAAGTAAGTTTTTAGAACGTGTACCACAGGTTTTGTCTCAGTAGAAGAAAGAATAAGAATCTGTATTCTCTTTAATGAGATGAACAACCTGGAAGTCTTACCAGTTAATGCCATTCTCATTAGTCTGAAACAGTGACCCACAAAACTCCAACCCCACAAAAATAAAACCTTTTTAATCTTTCAGGACTAACACATTCCTCTTTTTTCACATATCAAGTGTCTGAATTACCTGCAGTTTTTACCACTGCTTACATTCACGCTTAGAATGGAAGACTATGTGATTTAAACACACTAAGTTTCCCTAAGTCATACCAACTTCAAAGTTGTACCTAACCTCAAAATCAGACCAGCCTGCTCTGGAGCTTTTATGCAGTTCATTTTTAAGATGCAGACCACATAACACTGTAGACAACCTGTTCCAGTGTCTTACCACCCTACAAAGAACTTTTTGACTACAAAGAATTTCTTCCTAATATGTAAGCAGAACTTCACTTGCAGTAACTCACCTACACTGCTTTTTCTCCATGTACACTATCTCCATGTACCAACAAGAGAAGTTTGGCTCCATTTTCTCTGTCCTGAAGAGATCACAAGTTTCCCCCTTTACTAGCCTTTTCTTCTTAAAACTGAACAAATCAGTCCATATTCTATGTACTTGTATATACCACTTGAGTTAAGTTCCACAGTCATGACAATCACAGAATTCAATGAGAGCCTCTCCCTAATCAGGTGTCCTTCAGGATCCTGTCTTTGCTGACCCACTTCTCACTGGGTTGTGGTCACCATCCCTGAAGTCACCACCTGAAAGTCCTCTGCTACGTTACAGGACCCTGTGTTGGCAAAGATGCCATGAAGCTGGGTTCAGAAGCTTTCCTTCCAAAAATGGGTTGCAGTTTGGCTTACAGGCAGTGTAACTGAGGTAAGAGTAAACTGCTGCTAAACACGGTCTATCAAGAAATCACACGCAATTTCTCACATTTTGGCCAAACAAAGGTGCAACCAGCGCAAAAACATTGCAAAGAAAGACTACATTTACCAAAACCAGTGGATATTTATATGCACACTTGATACAAATATACACATTCCCTTTCCTTCACAGGCAGCTCAGTTCAGCTGGAGCACTACAACTCCTGATTTCTAGTACCTGAGCCACCTAATCGTACAGGTATTAATGGACCTAAAATTTCAACTGTAGAGTAACAACCTTGTCAAATTTGTTATTTAGCTAATTCTGATGAAAGAGATAACAGGTCGACATTCACCAGCTGACATACAATAATAATTACAAAGAAAGTTTAACAGATCACTTACTAATTTATAGGTAAAGTTGATGAAAGGCAATACTAGTTACTGAAGTGTCAGAATACTTTATTTATCATTTGTAGGTATTAACTGCTGATGCATTAATACAAAATAAGAGATATACATATGACTTTTCCTTGCTGAGACACTATTTCTCCTTAAGATCACCTCTCAGGAACTTGATTTTCACAGTATAGCGAAAGAATGCATTTTGAAAGAACATGTCCCAGTGAAATGTTCTCAACTGTTTCATCTTGTTAACCCTGACACCACAAAAACTTAAATAAAGAGAGATGACAATTTTTCAAATACAATTTTTGTTCTGTTTTATAATATTATCTCCCCCTGTTCTAAAATTTTATATTGCAGAAGATCTGATTAAGAAGTATGATGTGTCAACCAAAACCGCAATTGAACACAAATATCCTTACATCTATGAAAAAGACTTATTGCTTCAACTTTTTATTTTCTAAAGCAGCTCAGGAAACTCTTCTCAGTGGGAAACCTTGATTTAAAAAAAAATGAATAAACAGAAAAGCCCACAGCATGCAGAAATGAAGGCTGTCCACAAAGATGCTCTTGCAAACCACCCTAGAATTGCCAATAAAATTATCTTAGACATTCATCAGTAAGAGTTCAGTTGAAATATCACCATTCTAACCTCCAAACTGTTAACAGTGGTAGAAAAACCTAATTAAAACAGTAGCAAATCTTACCTGTCGAATTATACTTTTTACACAACGGATGGGAAGGCCTTGATAATTGGATTTGATTATCCATTTCAGGAGATGATGTCCAAGTACTTCGAAGACCATACAGACATCTGGGATTTAATTAAGGTTAATTTCCAAATAAACTTGTTGAGGAGATCAACACAAATGTCTGTTTGCGTACTGCTAAAGCAATCACACCCTGTTAGAGGGAAAACACTTCCCTCTAAAACGAGCAGAACACAGTATATGTTTTGGTATAATATTTCAATTGTACGTGTCATACGTAAGAACAGTGCCCAAATGCAAAACAAATGAAACATTTTCATTATACAAATCTTGTCAAGTACTTCCATACATTCACAGCAACATTAGGGTGAACGATGAAAAAAGTAATTCTAGAAAATAAATAATTATTTTTTTGTTTTATTTGAAATGGTCAGAAGTACTGATTTGGCCTATAATGTCTAGCTTCTAATGAACTTTCAATGATATAGACAGACTTTTAACAACAGAAGTCTGCAGCAACAGTGTTTCAGAAAACAAACCATACTAGAAATCTTTCTGATTAGCCTCAATTAAGAATCACTTGGCAATAAAGACTCAAGTAGTAAGAGAACGGATCTCTTACCACCTACAGTATTAACTGCAGAGAACAATGTCAATCATCAAAAAACTCAGGAACTAAGAAAATGCAGAACTTGGAAGCAACATGCAAAAAAACACAATGCCAAAAAGTTTAATTTGACCCAGCATCTACTACTGGTCCTCAACAGAGGCCAACAGAAGATGGTCAAGGAAAAGTATCAGGGGAAAAAAAAATGTAAGAGCCTCTACTGATCCGTGGTTCAAGGGCTTCCTAAGATAGAGATTCTACCCTGGGTAGGTTATCTTTCCATTAAGAAAGTATTCAGATATTCAAGGTAATTTTATCAGCCATAATATTCCCCCAAGACATTAATGATTTGACCAAGTTAATCCTCAGACATGAGCTGCAAATGGCCTTGACATCACTGGAAATCAGAAAGAATGTTAAGATCTTAACTACATGAACCTGTAACCTTGCGAAGAATAATGTAAAACAAATAACAGAAAATGAATTGACAGATACTGCTGGAAAATCTCAATGGATGAAATCAGACTGTATCTCAAGAGACCATTCATAAAGAACTACACACTGTTAGTGAAGAAATCTTACCTAACTTCTAAACAAGTTCGTAAGTTCTACTAACTAGAGTCTTGGCAATGATCTTAAGAGTCACGGTCTTAACTGCTGTCAAAATGAGATTTACCTTGTTTATCAGTTTATCATTTACATTCTTCTCAAGTACCTACCTATATGCATAAAGCTAACTTAAGTTTTGAAATCTACATCCCTTATGCTGGAAAGTTAAAAGGTCTCAAGACTGGTCAAAGCACACTGTGAAGGGTGGTAACATTTTGATTGCTGCTACCTTTCATCTCCCTTCATGTTCCTTAATTCCTGTATTAAAGGAGACAGTGAATAGTAATTTCCCAATCGTATCAATCAAATCTACTCAGAATATTATAAAACTGTTCCATGCAGAAAAGGAAACAGTCTTGGTTACTTTACCACACAAGCACCCAATGAACAGACGTCACTAGCAGAGCACACAGCCATCAATAAGGATGAGCAGAGCACAAGAGCCCTGCATGGCTTATTAACCTAGCCCACACAGTGAAGTTGCAATGGTACAGCAACACAACAGATTTCAGAAAGGCAAGACACTGCAGCATTCAGAGATGAAATATAGGACACCCGCCCACAGCCCTTCAGACCACTGCTGCTGCAAACTGTCCAGTGCACATTCCTGTCATTCCTTGCACTTAGGGAAGTGCTAAGCCTTGCCAGTAACCAGAAGAGAAATGGGTGCAGGGAAGTGAATAGCTGAAAGGCAAAAAGAGGGCACCAAGTAGGAAGATGCAAGGAGGCAAGGCAGAGGCAGCAAAGACGGGAGGGCCACAAGAAAGAGAAGTGATGTCTACCTGCAAAAAAGATGGCAACATTTTGCTGGAAGGACTCAGACAAACTTGAGGCATTGCTCAGCACTGGACAGAAGACACACAAGAGGCTCAGTGTTTGCAGTAGGTATTCAAAAATGTTGCCTGCTTTACTATCCTGACCTGAAAAATGTTAATTGTCAGCCAGACTGCCCGCTACAAAGTGTTTGGGAAAAGCTGTGCATTAACTGTTGGGAAACCAGCCTCGCATGCCCAAGGATCTTCCTATAGCACCAACATCCTGGCAGATGAGTACATCCAAAAAGTCCTCCACCAAAAATAAACCTGAAGCCCACCCAGCAGACATGCCTCTTCTGAAACACTGTGAAGCAGTTTGGGAAATGTCTGAAAGGGGGAAACTGAGCAGAGCAGCAAAGGTGAGAGCAAACATAACATGAATCAGCTGACAAGCTTAAGTACTTAAAACTGTTCTTTCTTGACTAAAAGCTTACCAGTAAGTATCTATCTATCTATAAACACACATTACAGAAGCACTTAAGAGTTTAGATGAGGGTTAGACACTGGTTAAATAAAATAAGGTTCTGGTACCAACATAGAACACTACTGGGATATATCTCAGCTGCTTCTGGACTGGCAGCATTTATGCTTTGTCATGTAATTAATGCTGTATATTCTTTGGAGGTAATCTGATAATAGTTATTATAATGTCTGATTGTGTCAGGAATGTTTCCTTCCTTATCTTTTTACTTGTCTCTCCAAATACTTGTTTCATTATGTGATTATCTGAATATTTTATTTAAAAAACACTACACTCAAATAAGCATTTATTAAGGCTCTAATTAATATCCAGTGCAGACAAACATAATAACCTACACTGACTGAAAACACCAAAGTGCCCAAGTTTGGGAATTCTGTTATTTCCTACGAAAAAAAAAAATCATAATTGCAATATTTTTAAAATGCTCAAGTAGTTAAAAAAATTATCAGCCTCGTAGTACAAGACACACTGTTAAAATCCCTTTGTATATAAACACTTCTTACAGCTCCTACGAGAAAGATGACACAGTGCAGGCCAGTGGCTCTGCACGTTCCCAGCCCTGTGCTACACAGCTCTTGACAAGTTTCCCTGTCTGGAAGCTCCACGACATTTTGTGGTATTAGCCATCCAAAGGATTCACCCACCTCTCTTCTGTCTTGCTTTAAATTTTAAATGATCTATTTAAATAACTAATGATCTAGCCTCTATGAAGCATATGTTGTTTTAATTTACAGTCAAGGAACAGATATTTAGTGACTTGCCCAGAGGAAGTCGGAAACAGCCGAGCATGGAAAAACTCTCAAATTCCTGTATTTCTCTCAACCTATTTAACTCAGTAACACTAACGTAGCACTAATAGGGTATTTTTAAAATGGAAACAAATAGCAGCAAAACATTATAATCAGTTACCTGCTCCCTCCCAAAAGAACCTTCACCAAAGATTATTTTCCTAGAAGATAAAAAGGAGTTGGTCAAATCATCAGTGCAACAAACCACTGCTCAAACTGGCAATGCAACTCAGGGTGCACAAGCTGTTCACAAGAAAACTCAAAGCATAAGATACTTGATCCCATGTTTTCACTGCCGGTTAGGACTTTGACAGACTTCCAGCTGTAATTTCAATTTGAGTGCAGTGTCAACCCATCCTGTCTGCTGTACCTTTCTGAAACATGTACTTCTCAGTGAGGCAGGAACATCTGCCTTCCACATAAAACAACTTGTGTACTGTCAGAGTTTTCAACATGAAAGTAAAACTGCAGTAAAACAAATCAACATCAGCTGTCCAGATGGTAACACAAAACTATCTGAACCCTTACTTTTCACTAGTACGTTGTCTTTTTTGGCTCTGTCAACTTAAGTGCCATATTTCAAAAGATGAAGTTCAGATACGCTTTCAAAATATTATCACCAACAAAATTTACTCTTCATACTTAGAAATGGCTCTCACCTTTAATAAAGACACATACATAATTGTGAATCTTAGTAATCATTTAAGAATGTTATTGGGAAACTGCGCTGTTAAACAGATTAAGAGTTATTTCTCTGTATAGCTATGAATGCATTTTCTTATTCCCTATTTCATATTAGAAAACAGCAAGTAAAAATTTGTGATTTCTAAAAATAACTTTGATTGTACAGCTCAATTACTCAATTGTACAGCTGTCAGCTGAAGACCTGAAGTGCTCTGGTTGAATTATTTCTCTATGAACAGTTACACAAAATAGATGTATCTATAAAATACTTCTTAATAAGCATCTCAGCTCAGCTCAAACATTCAAACCTTTTTTTTTGTAGCACAACAGCTACAAGAAACCCTCACCAGGGTTCTTTGCCTCACTGTGTTAAGCCATTTCCTTGATCACAAACCATTTATATTCAGATTGACATGACTACTGGCAACTGCATGGTTTATTTTACAATGATGATAAAACCTAGGTAATAAGCAGACTACACTAACTTACCTACATTTAAGCACATTTCTACCATGGTAGCTGACCACTGAAGTAACCAGGAAACAAATCAAAATGGGACAAAGGGAAAGCAGTTAAGATGCTATTCTGTAACTGAGGATACTTGTCCCCACACTCTCGTAATTTACGTCAAGAGACAGATGGATCAAATGAAAACTGCTTGCATGCTTCTCCCTGAAAGGATGCTTTCTAGTGGGCATTCATATTTACTGACAGTAACTTCTTAGAGGATGATAGTAGATGAACAGCACCTTAACCTGATCTGCTGAAGACTGAAGGCCCATCACCAAAATCTACTCAGTGTTAAGCTCTTTAGAGCAGGAACTGATTCACTATCTGGTAGTATGAAACCATGAACAACAAGGTCTGTTATTAGGGCTCCAAGATACAAGTATACACATAAATACCAGCTGTAACAGTAAATGAAAGCACAGTAATATAATAAGCTGCTAAAATATCTGATATAATTAGCTATGAAAACTCACTTTAGCTCAACCCTGAAACCAAATGCATTTACAGACACAAAATTTTCCCTGAGAACAATATTCCATCAGATTTCACTGTGTCTCTGCTTTCCCAACACTCCCTCCCCTCCTTTTTTTAAGAAGCTTTAAAATCTTTGCCAAAAAAAGAGGTTAACACCTGGACAAAAGAAGCTCATACAAACAAGAGAAGAATCTCCATGCCCTCACACTTCCCACAAGAAAACAAAACCAGCCTCTTCACAACACGGACACTTTTCTTTCTCTTTACCAGCCTAAAGCAAAACATATTTCCTATAAGCCCCAGCAGTTATTACAAACCTTTTCAGTAGAACTCCAATTTTTAAATGAACTATCTCTAGTTCTAGCAGAACATGACAGGATTCATGAGAATTTTCTATTCTGCAATGCGTTTAGAAAAGCTAAGCTACTTTCACTCCAGTGACTGCATTACACACTGGACTACCCTTTGCATCTAGGTTAATGCATATTTAAAGTAATACTAACTAGAAAAAAAGACAAACTAAATGCTTACTTATGTCAGCAGATCAGTTTTAATGAAGATGCCACGTTTTCAAAAGGATACGAATTCCATTCATTCCAGAAATTTTGAAGTCATCAATCAGCTGCACAACCATATCCTTGTTGGGATCATTAGGGTCACTTTCACGAACCTAAACCAAGAATGGAAACACTGGCATTTTAGGGTAAAAATCACTTTAAAATACTAGCTAGTTAGCTTTCCACATGAAGTTAAACACTATTTTGGAGCTTCAGAAATCACAGCAGCACATAAAATAAAGCAGGTATGTAGGAAAAAATATGTAAAAAGAGTTTAAAAACAATATTCTGCTCCATTTTTTAATTATTTTTTTCTGTTATTATTGATACTGAGCACTGTATTGCATGTGTGATACTTACACATTTGAGCAACTTTATCTCATCCAAGGCTGTCTCTGTATAATGTTGGGCACTTTTGACAACTTTCATTGCAACAAACCTTTTCCCCCTTGAAAAGAACAAAAATATTTTCAACACATGCTTTGAACTAAAATAGACATACTTCAAAGCTTGGGAAATTTTGAGTAAAGTATTTCTTAACCTAATATATTCTGACAGAAAACACTGCCATTACAATTAAAACCAGCTTCTATCAATACTCTGTTAACAGTTTGATATATTGAACATTCTGTCCCCTTGATGCTAATGCCTTTAAAAGAAGAATTTGGTTACATATTTTATCATTCAGTCAAGGTTTATTTTTTTCATTTAAAACAATTAAAAACAGTAGCTCCCTCCTGCATTTTCAAGGCAACATGAATTTCAAGACAACAAATTCAATAAGCAAAGCTAATTTGTCAAAGAAAACAGATATTTCTGAGAGCTTTTGTAAGCTAAACCCTTAACCAAGTGCAAAGTAAGACTGCAGACATCTTTCTCCATAAAAAGATAGCAAACATTCACAAAACTTTATCACGCATGTAAAACAAAGGATACTCCAAACAAAATAATGTATTAAGGAAAAAGTAAATGGAAATAAATAGTTTTCTTACTGCATATCCCAGCATAGCCAGACTGTAGAGAAGTGTCCCCATCCTAACTTTCTAATAACATGGTACCGGCCGTTGAAAAGATCACCGATTTTTACTGGATGATAGCCTCCTTTCATGAAAAAAATGAGAAGGAAAAGAATATTCAGAAAACAAACAATAGTTCCCAGGTTTTCAAGTAATTCTTGCAGTATAAATCTTACTCTTCAAACTGTCCTGTACTATAAATAGGGTATCTAAAGAGTATTTTACTCCAGTGTTAAAAATTCTGCCTTACTTGGCCTGGAGGGAAAAAACTCATGTCCTGTAACTAGTGTAGAGTTTATTCACCCTTCTCTCTTATGGCTTTTATTTATGGTAAAATTACCATCTGTTCTCTATTTCCCCAGGCTTATCTTCCACTTCACAGATAGCACAGGAAAGATCTACATTATTTCTTTTATCATATTTGAAGCTTCTCCAGTCAACATACTTTGGATGATTGCAGAATCTCAACAGAGACTGTTTTAATTCCCATTTGCTTTCTACTAATAACGGCAGCAATAAAATACTTCCTGAGAAAATGTTAAGAACAATGCAGACTTTATTAATGCTCTTCTGCTTGGCTCCTGACCCATAGCAGCAATGCATTTTTCGCATGTCTGAGGTTTTTACAGTGAGGAAGAAGAGAAAGCAGGCAGCTATGGGCTTTGTCTGAACTGCTTTTTAATTACTGAAGTCTGCAGTCCTAACTTATACCACTACACAGGTCCTCAAAGCCCCATCTGGCAGAAAGGCCAATGGGACAGAGCAGGCTGGAGCTCAGGTTTCCAGGCAGTGTGAGGTGTAATGATGTTTTTTGTTTCCTTTGTATTTTAAGAGCCATTCTTTCTCCCAGTCAAATACAGGCAAGTCAGCGATCACACAAGATTATTATTCAGACCTTAACACACTAACAACAACAACCACAATTTTGCTGAATTGCAAACAAATCTCAAGCTGCACCATGCTTCCCCTCCAGGACACTGCCCAGCAGCAGACTCAGAGCAGCTGTCAAGGAATCACTTCTTTGACTCTTTCTGGTCCTTCACAATGCCTCATGCCCAACTCTCCTCTGGCAGGATCCTCAGTTATTGACTATTCCACTTAAAATCAGGAAAACCTCAGACTACTTTCTCTAAGTTCCTAGATTTGTTTTGAAATCCCCTGAAAATCTTACTAGAACTGGTGCTGAGTTAAGACAACAATGTGAACTTACCACTTCCTTGGATTTAAAACAGGGGCTCTGCTCTTATCTCCTTTTTATCTGTGGAACAGCAACATCAAATCTGGATATATTTATATCCTTTCTTTGCTAATAACATCTTTTGCCTTAACAGAAGAGTTTATTTGTAAACTTTTCTCAAAGGCTTCCAGAGCAGATTAATAAGTTTAACACAACTGTACAACAGAATTATAACGATTACATATTCAACAGAATGACAAAGCTTAAGTAATATACTGCTTTCAACGATGGCATGTATAAACTGAAACTCAAACACACAGAGCTTCAACATTTGCATGTTAAGGTGTGACTTCAAGCTTAGCAGACACTCACTGGTTTGATCACATCCTCAAATACAAGCTGACCCATCTGATACACTGCAGCTGCCCAGACTCCTGCACGTAATATCCCTGGCAGAGACCCAAACAGCCTGGGCCAGAGCAGCAAGGGAGCAGCACCCACAAGTATTCCTCTCGACAGGGACCAGTCTGAACCAAGTGACAGGAACAAATAATTCCAGATGGGCAGCACAAGTCTCAGCTACATACAGCACTGGCTTCACACACCTTCCCTGCCCCACTGCCTCCAGGTTTATACCACCACAGAGGGTAGAGTGTGTTCACCACGCACAGAAATTAGTCTGATGTGCACAGGTAGCATGGACAAACACAGGGTGCAGCCTCAGCTCACCCAACCTAGCATAAGAAGCTGAAGTTCCATCTTTGCCATGAGTATTTTATACAAGAACAACCTTTACACCTTTAACCCATGAGAGTCATACACTATCACACACAGTATTTCATTTCATAAATCATTAGGTACACAGACACCACCATTTTCAGTTAAAAAAGAGCAAAGGAAAAAGAAGGCTCTAGTTCAGAAGCAGGACATGGCATTACAGGAGGACCAAGACATACAGACCCAGGTTAGGGCCAAATCCCAGGACTCCCCTCCATCACTGAAATGCTCATGCAAAGCTGTCAGGACAATCCATGTAGGAACCTAAAAAATATCTTAATTTCCACTGCTGAATTGTGTCAACCTGAATAAGAATGCACAACATTGGAAAGCAAGGAGTTCCCACTTGGCAAAGAAAGAAAACAAGTCACTTGTGGAACACCCAACCAGATTTACACTTCAGGAAAGCACAGGGGACATGGACTTACGGAGAGTAAGTGTTGACTATAATGATGCCCACTTCATTTGCAACAAGAAACTGTATTAGCCATGTAACAAGCCTACATCTATTGCAGCTTCATTATTAGAAAAATTTTGCTGAACGCGCGCATACAAATTCATACTGACAGAAACATTAAAAAACAAAACTAAATTTTGTCTATTTAACTGTCTTTGCAGTAACAGTTGATGAAAATATTTAAAAATGGATAAATAAAATCATATTTTAAGACAGCTTTTAAATGGCTTAAACCAACAACAGCAAAATTGTACTCTTTGGTAAATTATTTTCATAAAGCTGTATTCATCAGAATGAAGTGAAGGATGCAAGTGGAAGTTAAAGAACATACAGCAAGTCCATTATTTAAAGGTTTGCATTTGTGAAATGAATTAAGTCGGGTGACCTGACAGCTAGAACTACGTGAAACACTTCCACATAATTCATTATAGCAGTATCATTTCTTCCAATTTGATTTTTGTCCTGCTGGTATCATTGCATGAGAACAGTGAGAAGTATGAAATGTTATTTTCTCTGTACCTCCTCTGCAAACAGGTATGATTAAAAAACCTGAAATGTATTTAACACCAAGTTTTAACACCTCTTTATGGTTTGCAAACAGATTTTAAAATTCAACAATACAAGTATTTCCGAAATGTTTTATAATTTTCCTAAATATCTAGTTCTACTCAATCATTCCTTGGCAGTTATATGGCTTCAGATGTATAGAAAAACACTCCTAGTTCATGAAGCTTTCTGCACTGTCAGAAGGGTGTAAGTGGGCCTTCAAGTACATAAAACAATGTCCAGAAGTAAATTTTTGCACTAAACAAAGTATCTGTCTTTTTTTGTTAACATGTTAACAGCGTCACACTCGATGAAGAATTTAAATACAGGTAGACATATGCCTCTAAAAATAGCTGAGGTAAACAAGTGCCTTATAAGGCTGCCTCTTCGCAGACAGCTTTTGGCCTACTTGTGCTTCAAAGGGTCAAAAATCAGGAACTTGGGATAGTTTCTTCCCATCAGAGACAGGACAGAGAACATCCTATAGAGGAAATCCAAGACACCAAAGTCAAGTTAATAAACTGGGGGTTGATAGAGTTATTTTAGTGAAATCTACATACTGCAAGAATAACAATACTATATATGTACAAGACATGTTATTTTGGTCCCTATAGCACTGCCATAACTAATTATAGCAATACACTAGCGTATGTACAGATACCAACAGCAGCAGCATAATCTCCGAGTATATACATGGGCACGACATTTTATAGGGCACAAGACATTTTATAAGCCACAACAGGTGCAGTTTTGGCAATAACTGATCACCATTCCTGTGCATATTACTCCCTGATTAGTCACATCAGCAACATATTCATTTACAGGTTGTAAACCATCGGGTAGCAACACTTTTAATTTAAATGTATTTTAAAAACTGGTGTCATCCTACAAGAAATGTCATTATTTAAGTTCTACATGATACAGGAAGTATTTCTAAACAGTCGTAACAACAAAATAAGCAAAATTAACAGGTTGAGAAGAACAATATTGGTATTTGAAAATATACAATGTATAAGTGGCACTGCTGACAATGTAACAAAAAATCCTTGTGCTATTCACTGCAGTACACACAAAAAAGTGTCTCTCACTGCTAGACAGTGCAACGTGCACTCAAGAAAGAGGGTCAGAAAAATGAGATCATTATTCCTAAATGTCTTCTGAATGTATTGGTGATTGTAGCTGGCTAGTTCTACGTTTGTATAGGGAATTATTCCCTTTGTGAACTGGATGAATGGGAGACATCTCCAGGGGCAAGGATGATGATCAGAGAAGCAAAGAATCCAAATTACATCCATGACACAACTGGCTCTTAGAAAAATCTCCAAGTCTTTCAAAGCTTTTCAGAAAGAAGAGAAACTACCTTCACTGCCTAAGTAGCCCTCGACAAATCACGTAGTTGTACTTTTGGTATTTCCATTCCTTAAACAAAGATTTGACCAGCATTTAATGTAAATTCAATGACACCCACAGAAGTAATTTCACAGATTTAAACAGGCCCTGGAGAAAGCCCCCAGGGAACAGGGGTTAGTCTGTGCTTTACAGGGATGGCTGTTAGCTGTCTCTTTCACATCGGATGCTAATTCAAATTAATCCAATTTCCTGATTAAAAATACTGACTATTTGCTAACCACCATGTAACGTCGTGAAGATGTGAGCCCAGCACATAGGAATTTATCCTTAAACTGTAAAAAAGAAAATTAGTAACAAAAATGCCCAAGCACTGGGAAGTACAGTTAACAGGTAAAATGTTGGAGTAATTAAAAAGCTAATTATATACCACCTCATTAAAATTGCCGTCCTATGAAATTTCAGGCTGGGGTTGAGAACAGATGAAGTATTTCTGTGCCTAACTCGAAAATCTGGGAGAACTGACATTTTGGAGATAGTATGAGGAAGACAAGAGGCACTCCAGTAATCACAGAATCACAGAATCACAGAATCCCAAGGGTTGGAAGGGACCTAAAAAGATCATCTAGTCCAACCCCCCTGCAAGAGCAGGGTAACCTACAGTACATCACACAGGAACTTGTCCAGGCGGGCCTTGAATATCTCCAGTGTAGGAGACTCCACAACCCCCCTGGGCAACCTGTTCCAGTGCTCTGTCACTCTTACAGTAAAGAAGTTCTTCCTGATGTTAACGTGGAACTTCCTATGCTCCAGTTTACACCCATTGCCCCTTGTCCTATCACTGGATATCACTGAAAAAAGCCTAGCTCCATCATCCTGACACCTACCCTTTACATATTTGTAAACATTGGTGAGGTCACCCCTCAGTCTCCTCTTCTCCAAGCTAAAGAGACCCAGCTCCCTCAGCCTCTCCTCATAAGGGAGATGTTCCACTCCCTTAATCATCTTTGTGGCTCTGCGCTGGACTCCTTCAAGCAATTCCCTGTCCTTCTTGAATTGAGGGGCCCAGAACTGGACACAATATTCCAGATGCGGCCTCACCAAGGCTGAGTAGAGGGGGAGGAGAACCTCTCTTGACCTACTAACCACTCCCTTTCTAATGCACCCTAAGATGCCATTTGCCTTCTTGGCCACAAGAGCACATTGCTGGCTCATGGTCATCCTCCTATCCACCAGGACCCCCAGGTCCCTTTCCCCTTCACTACTTTCCAGCAGGTCAACCCCCAACCTGTACTGGTACATGGGGTTGTTCTTCCCCAGATGCAAGACTCTACACTTGCCCTTGTTAAATTTCATCAAGTTTCTCCCCGCCCAACTCTCCAGCCTGTCCAGGTCTCGCTGAATGGCAGCACAGTCCTCTGGTGTGTCAGCCACTCCTCCCAGTTTTGTGTCATCAGCAAACTTGCTGAGGGTGCACTCAGTTCCCTCATCCAGGTCATTGATGAAAATATTAAACAGCACCGGTCCCAGCACCGACCCCTGAGGAACTCCACTAGTCACAGACCTCCAGCTAGATTCTGCGCCATTGACCACAACTCTCTGCCTTCTTCCTTTCAACCAGTTCTCGATCCACCTCACTACTTGATCGTCAAGCCCACACTTCCTTAGCTTATCTATGAGGATGCTGTGGGAGACAGTATCAAATGCCTTACTGAAATCAAGAAAAACTACATCTACCGCTCTACCATCATCCCTCCACCTAGTCACTTCCTCATAGAAGGCTATAAGGTTGGTCATACATGACTTCCCCCTCATAAAACCATGTTGGCTGTTCTTAATGACCCCCTCATCCTTGATATGCCTAGTGATGGAGTCAAGAATAAGTTGTTCCATCACCTTTCCAGGGATGGAGGTAAGGCTGACCGGTCTATAATTACCCGGGTCCTCCTTCTTGCCCTTCTTATAGATTGGTGTGACCTTTGCCATCCGCCAATCCTCAGGCACCTCGCCCGTTTCCCACGACTTACCAAAGATGATGGAAAGTGGCCTAGCAATGACCTCCGCCAGCTCCCTCAGCACCCGTGGGTGCATTCCATCCGGACCCATCGATTTACAGATGTCCAGATTGCATAGCTGATCCCTAACCCAATCCTCATCTACCAAAGCAAACTCCTCCTTTGTCCTGACTCCTTCTGGGGCTATAGAAATCCGGGGCCCTCGGGGAGAGTCTGCAGGAGTAAAGACAGAGGCAAAGAAGGCATTCAGCACCTCTGCCTTCTTTATATCCTCTGTCTCCAGGGTACCCACTTCGTTCAGCAGTGGGCCTATATTGCCTCTTGTTTTAGTTTTATTTGCTATGTATTTGAAGAAGCCCTTTCTATTGTCTTTAACCCGACTAGCAAGATTGAGTTCCAAGGAGGCCTTAGCTGTCCTAATTGCCTCCCTACATCCTCTAACAACTGTCCTATATTCCTCCCAAGCGGCCAGCCCCTCCTTCCATAATCCATAGATTCTCCTTTTCCACTTGAGTTTGCCCAGCAGCTCCTTGTTTAACCACGCCGGTCTCCTAGATCCCTTACTTGACTTCCTACTCATTGGGACGCTCCGATCCTGAGCTTGGAAGAAGCGGTCCTTGAATGCTAACCAACTATCTTGAGCCCCTTTACCGCCTAGTACACTTTCCCATGAGACTTCCCTTAGCAGTTGACTGAAGAGGCCAAAGTTGGCCCTTCGGAAATCCAGAACTGTGGCTTTGCTAGGTATTCTATTCCTCCCACACAGGATCCTAAACTCCACCATCTCATGGTCACTGCAGCCAAGGCTGCCATTGACCGTCACCACTTCGACCAAACCCTCCTTGCTGGCGAGTACTAAATCTAGCAGCGCTGCTCCCCTAGTTGGTACGTCCACCATTTGCATTAAGAAATTATCATCAATGCACTCGAGGAACCTCCTAGACTGTGAATGACTGGCTGTGTGAGTCTTCCAGCAAATATCGGGGTAATTAAAGTCCCCCACGACGACTAAGGTATGTAGTCGCGAGGCTACTTCCAGTTGCCTGTAGAAAGCCTCATCAACTCCTTCGTCCTGATCAGGAGGTCTGTAATAGACCCCCACAACTGTATCACCCGTGCCAGTCAGCCCCTTGATTCGTACCCACAGACATTCCACTTGCTCCTCATCCGACCCCGGACAGAACTCAATACATTCTAGTTGCTCTCTCACATAAAGAGCCACTCCACCACCTCGCTTTGCTGACCTATCTTTCCTAAAAAGGACATAGCCATCCATGACCACATTCCAGTCATGTGAACTGTCCCACCATGTCTCTGTAATCGCCACTAGATCATAACCTTTAGCCCGCACACAGACTTCTAACTCCTCCTGTTTATTCCCCATGCTGCGTGCATTGGTGTACAGGCATTTCAGGGAGCCAGTCCTAGTACCCTTTTTCCCCTGCGGGACAGGGTCTAAAAAGCTATCCTTTCCCACAAGTGAAACAAGAGATTGATAGTCCTATAATTTCCAAATATTTATCTCCCACTCTGTACATACAGATAAGGTTACCCAAACCACAGAAAATACATTTAAACTAATAAAATCTATCTCAAATTAATGGAGGTAATGTATCTAAAAGCCATCCCTGGGATTCTTTACCAAATAACTTATTCATTCTCCATACTGAATAAAAAAAAAAAAGCCAAACAGGAAGTCTGTATGGCCCCAGATCATCCCAGTCTGACCATTTGAGTCAAGATTCTTATGGGACCTTTCCTTCAGCTCAACCCCAACAAACTAAAAAGAAGAAAACATACTGACCAGTCTTACTGGAAATTAGTCAGAGAACAGGTAAACTGGCGCAACAAATGCACTGTTCTCACAGAAACAAGTAATGGTTATGAAGTCAAAATGAACCAAAGTTTGAGACATCTTTAATATACTTTCATCAGCGTAATGCTTCAAGAGCAGAATCCAGAAGAACCTTTAAGCACATGCAAGCACCCTTTAATTTTTCAGGAAATGTGCAAGTATTCTTAGTGCAAACATAGTTCATTTTAAAAGCACAGAAATCTCTCTATTGACCTGCTATAGTCAGATTCTAGTTAAGCAGGTAACATAAGCAGGCTGTAAACTCAGACTACTTTGTTGTTTATTTTGAGATGTAGCTTCTCCAGATGATGACATTGTGCAAGAGATAATGGAACACAGACAACAATGGATAGTTTGAAATTAAATGCAACCCTTATTTTAGGAAAGAAGTGAGGGCCTTGAAACGCTTAATCAAGGAAATACAGATGTTTTCAAGTAAACAGATGTTTAAACCACAGATCCTTAATCACTGATGGAATATGCTACAAATACCAAAAGAGTTATCTTAAGGAACAAATGTGTTGTGACAGAAGCACATTTTTTTTTTAATTAAAAAAATACATGCTTTAGCAACATATTTTTCTCTTCCCTGCTGAAGACTTCAACATTGAGTTTCCTGTGTTGTTTTCACAACTGGTACCTGTAAGCTACTTAAGTATTTGAAATATCACATATTAATAAAACTTCTTACACCAAACTGAAACAGTCACTTGAACGAAAAAATTGATTTTTTTTATGTAAGTACAGTATGTTCTACTCCTATGGGAACAGACTAGCAGCTTCAGCAGAGACATGAAAACAAATCTAAGTACTGACCCTCCTGTACTGCAATTACGTATGTTTATACATTTAACGATACTTAAAAATAATATAAGCAACTACAAAAACTAAAGAAATCAAAAGCTAAAACAAAGATACAGAGAGCCCCAGACTATGCTGAAGACTGGGAAAGACAACATGTGAAAAAGCAGCATGTAGCATCTTGGGCCTGCGCAGGTGAGAGAAGGGGAAAGAAGATACAGAAGAAAAAATATATGTAGTTGATGTTGTTAAAGGCATCAAGAAATTTTAGAACCACTTGAAATATGGAGGGTTGCTTGTTCTGGTTTGGGTGTTTCTCTTACAACTAACATCAATCCAGAAAAGTTTCTTCTCTATTCTTGTAGCTAGAACATCAAGAAGAAATCAGGGATGCAGCATTTGTACCCTTATTGCAAAATGTATGAATAAGCTATGGCTAAGTGAAAAAGTAAAGCTGAAGACAGCTGTGCCTCTGGACCTGAAACAAGCAGTTGTTTTTAATTCTCTTATCAATAAATTCTGTAGCTGAAGATCAGGTCCTTAACAGCCACCCAAGAACTAGATCTGCATGACAGTGCCTGCCCTTGTGGACACTGCCGAGTGTACACACCTTTACAGTAATCTGCGGGATCCTCTTGCTCCTCATCGTCAGAGCCCAAGATCTCCTCTTCTGGCTCTGGCGGGGTGGGCTCCGGCAGGGGTGGCGGAGGAGGTGGTGGTGGAGGTGGTGGTGCAGAGGGAGCTTTCTGCTGAGGCTCTGGCCTGGAAACAAAGAGAGAACAACTGAGTAAAGAGCTTCCCTACAGGGTAACACAGCCCTTTGCAGGCGTAAGAAAATGCCTGGAGAGATACTGGTCAAGCATGTCTCACTTAGGCTCCCACTGTCATCTTTCATATGACCTGTGGGATCTTAGGGAGGCATTGACAGAGATGCACCTTACCTGACCAGAAGCAGGTTTCAGTGAATTTGGACTTAATCACTGAAACAGTTTATATTAACTATTATAAAATTTAAAATATTATATTCAAAAGCATATAATATTAAAAAGAGGTATATAATATCACATATAAAGCATAAAATATAAAGCATAAAATCAGACAAGCTTTTAGAATTCCCGATGAGCAAATGAGATGTTAGACCTGTCTTCTTGAGCATGATTGAGAAGAAGTATTTTTCAGAGAATAACAAGTTATTCAAAAGCTCCTGCCTGCCAGCTGAAGGAAGATCTCATTAATATACAGCAAGAAACAATCTAGGGACACTGACACAAACCAGATGACTTAATGCACTTCTCATCTTTAGCTGCTGCTGCTGAAACTATGAAAAGCTGTATCAGTATAAAAAAATAATACAAAAACAGCTATTAGGAAGTAAGAAAGAAAAATTAATCTTCCTAGGCAGCCTAAAATGCATTCCCAGAACATGCAGAGCTTGCTTTAATATGTACTAACTGAAAAAACAGAACACCACCACAGAAACCCAACATTGAGTTTTTGTCTTGCGTCTCCGGTTTAGAAAGAAAACCAAAAAATGAGATACGTTTTATATCCTGTTGTGTAAAAAGGCCATACTTGATATTTCCAAACACTTTCGAACTACACACATTTTGAAATTCTGAGTATTTTCAATACCCATACAAATGAAATCCAGGGTTGATGCACACCTGTTTGTCAAATAATTAAGAAAGCCTTCCCCAAACAGGTTGATGCTGTTAGTTTTTTGTATTTATCCTTCATACAAATAAATAATATATTCTTGCCAAATGATATACTTGCAAAATACATTTGCAAAGTAACTTAAAAACACTTCTGCCACCAAAAGCTGTTATAATTTGCATTTGTATCTACTTCAAAGCTAAGCTGTCTGAAAAATACCATATTAACAGTATTCTGTCATTCATGAGATAAAAAACCAGAAATGTGTCATTTGCTAATTTTTCAGCTCCTAAAATTTAGATTCAAGTGCTTTCCTGATCATGAGTAAAAACTGTATTTATGTTTATCCCACTCCTGTAGTCCTCCTCCTCCTCCTCACAATTCCCCACACCACCCCTTCTTACACAATGCAACTGTTCAAGTCAAACAGAGCAACTGTAGTCGAAGAGTACACAGTTGGTCAGAAACAAATTCCACTGGCAGCATGCACTGCCTAGACAGCAGCTGCTGCTATGCCTCTGCTTTAAAGGACATCACTGAAAGTTGCATGCATACCAAATTTATCTGCCTGCTACCCCTTTCAGATAACAACATTCTTGCATTCATTGACTAAACGGTCACATTGAAAAAGGAATAACTTGAAATAATTTATTAATGGTTTAAGTTATGATGAGAAATCTACCCAAATAAATTCATTTATGTAATTTCTAACCACATAAAGCTTAGGGCATAATAGAAGAGAAAGAAGGAATAAATGTATTCATTTGCAGGATAAACAATAAATATGTTTGCATGTGCTCCCTCCTGCCTAAATTATGCTCTTTTTTGCCTTTATCTTTCCTCTCGTTCCAAATAGATGTCTCAAAGATGTCCCGATGTACAACAGATTGCACACTGTGAGAAAAGTAAACAGATACAATAAATGGAAGGTACAGCACATCTTCTGATCAGTTCATCTTACTACACATTAGATTAATGGCCCTACAACAGCCTGGTTTCATGGTGTCAGCAAGCTGATGGCCCTCATTCACGGTCTGATGTTGACAAAGCTTTAATCAAACAAATCACAGTACAAGGATCTACACAGCAAACCCTGAAACCTTGTCTGCTGGGCAGAATCACAGAATCACAGAATCCCAAGGGTTGGAAGGGACCTCAAAAGATCATCTAGTCCAACCCCCCTGCAAGAGCAGGGTAACCTACAGTACTATTTTGGATACACAGATGAAGAACTATGAACACTTAAAAATTAATAATGCCAATGATGAACAGGGAAAATAAAGTACAGAAAACTAGCTTGCACTTCATCAATGTATCTGAAAACAGATACTTTGATGTGCCACGCAATACAGGCACATCCACCAGGGCTTAGACTCTTGCTTTGGACAGTACCAATATTTTACTTTGTTCTGACCACAGGTGTCCATGTTATCATTTTGGTCACATAAGGTGAAAACATACAGAAAAACTAGTGCAGGTTAGGACAATTCAGTACACGGGTTCCAGGCTGAAAATCCACTGAAGTTGTATCGATTTTTCCTCTTGAGATAACAACTTGCTGTATTTCTTCACATGATAAAGACAATACTTTAGAGAATTGGAAGCATTCCTGGCATTGAGATTCACATATTTTTGTCACTTGCTTTGAAATAAACATCAAGGAATACCAAGAATCTTCCTCCAAGAGAGGAAGTGTACAACCCAAGATTAAAGAAAAGCCAGTACTTGCATTTATTCCTAGGGAAACAGATTAAGAAACTAGAGCTGCTTCTGAGTCTTTCTCAAGTTACTATATTTTATTTTGTTTTTAAAAAGGCTTTCTCTTTTTTCCTGTCTCCAATCGTAGCTGCATTTGGTATTCAGGAACATTTTCTTATTGTCCTTTGTGGACATCAGGAAGGAAGGAAAGATATTTCCTTTATTTCCTTCTGGGGTTATTCATGATTTTATCTGTGTATAACAAAAAACTGATTTAAACTGAGGAGTATCTTTGAATTGTCCTTTTAGCTTTGCTTGCACCTTCTGAAGTAATGAAATTTTAGTACATGGAGAAGAGTGAAGGAAAGAAACGCTGCTGAGTTACATCAGCCTGACTGCTAATTTGGCATTGTTGGCTTATTTTGTTGGTTTGAGGGTTTTTTTGCTTCTGTTTCAGATTCTTAACATTGTTCTTGGATTTCTTTCACTTTAACACTTCTGAGGTATAGGGAAAGATCAAATCTTCAACACTTGACTTGGCCACTTAACTTCTGCCTACAAGCTGAATAAATCATCCTGGCATCACAGATGCTTGCTCTTCTGCCAAAACACAATTCCACAGTGTAGAGGTAGCACATCAGTTGATGAGAGAACTCCAGTTTTGCTATTTCTTAGTAGCCTTTTTATTGAATTGGTAAGATAAGCTATGATGAATGTTTCAACAATATATCCTTTTGTCATGAATGGCATGAACATGCACTTTATTCAGCTTAGATTTAATTTTTCCAGCCTAGAGTTTGTTAAAAAGTGGATTGTTTTGCCTTCAAAGTGGACTTTACAACATCTCTGGCATTAAGAAAGCTGTGAGTAATAAATACATACGCTAACCTCCATTTCCTTTTCAGAAACATAATTGTCTAAAAACTACCATAACAAGTTATTCAACAGCTGCATTATTCCAAGTTATTACTCTTATTTCCTGAAATGTCGTAAGGAATGATGTACATTAGGTAACACATGCATGCAGAAGCATATACTAAATCTGTTTTTCTTTTCCCCAAAGTAATCATTTGGTGCTCTGTGGTATACCACTATGAGGTTATTCATCACCTTCCAAGCATAAACACTTAATTAATAGAAGATGACACACCATTTCTAGACTCCCTGCCAGCAGGTACGCAGAGAACTGACCATCTCCACAAGCTACAATGACAAACCACCTAATTGTATTGAAAGAAGTGTTAAAACCAATTAGCAACCACTAGCCAGGATGTTTTATCCTTTAATTACTCTCTCTTACAAAAACAAATTTAGAGTCCAATCAAAACACAATGAAATCCTATTTTCAACTTGATCTTAGTAAAAGACAAAAGAAAAGCTGAAGCATTTCTCCTCTAGACTGAACTTGAAGCAAAATACCTGAAACGCTGCATGGAGTCTTACAGAAAATCAATTGCCCACTTTTAAGAAATGCAAAATTACTGACAACTTAATTTTACTGTTGTGCATCATGGACATGTTGCTCCATGGGGAGCATGGAACATGTTCCACTGGGGAGCAGCCAACACTGAAAGCAATCTCTGTAACATTAAAAATGCTGGGACAATTATAGCATGAGAAATTCAGGAAGAAGCATTCAGGTTTTTCATTGCTGATGTTGTGGGGTTCTTTGCTATTCTTCTGCTCTGGGAAAGGTAAAACAAGAGCCACAAGGGTGATTAAAAACAAGAAATGCCTTCCATATGGGAAGCATGTGAACACGACAGAACTCTTCAGCCAGGAAAACAAACAGTGGAGATCTGCAAAATCTTGACAGGCACAGAGAAAGGGAACAGTAAATGCCTGTTCACTGCCTCTCCCCACACAAACTGAGCCAATCTAAAGTAAAAAAAAACATGTATTTGTATAACATGTTGTTAAAAACTAAATCCACCTTCTTTTTACCTTAGATATCACAGGTGAGAGAAGTTAGCTAAGTTCAAATAGGGCTCAGAAAAATTCATGGAAGAAAAACTAACTGATAGCTAATACCAGCCCGCCTTTCACTTACAAAGCTTATCAGCCTGAGATTGCTGGATTTGGGAAAGTATTCAATACATCTGAGCCCAGCCCTGCACTCTTCCCCAGGCAACTGCTCCTGGCCAGAGGGAATGTAGACGCACTTTGAGTCTGCCCTCATACAGTCACTTCATCTTCAGACATTCCTTCCCCTTCCTCAATAAATTAATGACTTCTGTTACTAAAAACCAAAACAGACTTCAGGCCTCTTTATCCAAAAACCTCACATACAAAAACCATGGCTTTACTGTTGTTACAAAGTAATGGATAATAAAGGCATTGCAGGCAAGACTGCTATCCAAACAAGATTACTTGAAGAAACCCTCACGCTCTCCATGGGGAACAGGCACACAGCAGGAGTCCTCCTCTATGAACACTGTACTGCAAGCATGGTAAACTACTGATTTTATTAACTTAAAGACTTAGGCAAACAGAACTTTGCCTTGAATGTAGCTAAAACCTGTACCTAATTCTCCTTTAGGATAGCACTGTCTCAGAAGGAAAACAGACTGACTCAAATGAAAAAAAAAAAAAACCAAAAAAAAAAACTCGGAAGGAGGCAGAAATTGGTGGGGTTAAGCTAAGAACTACCTCAATCTGAGGGGAAACCAAAACTTTCCTTTAGAGTTTCAGAGTAACGCATCCAAAGAATTTTTTTTTTTTTTTGCTAATAGAAAATGTAATTAAAAGGAAGTTAAATAACTCCTTAATATATTTAATAAAATCAAATTTAGAACAAACTGTATTCTGACAACATTACAAACCTCCTGACATGTCCACAGAGGCTCTTTGGGGAATTGCAGATTGGGGAAAAGAAAAGGGGAAAAAAAGGAGGCAGGGGAGGGTAAACTTCAGATGAAATGTGCTGTAAACCTCCTAAGAGATGTGAGCTGTACAAAATCCCCAAGTGGGCGTGGGTCCATCTGGAAAGAGATCCCGCTCTGCTTCCCTCCAGCTCCGGAAAGCAAAATCTTCCATGTTCCCAGGCAAGGCTCTCAGGTGATGCAGAGTTTAAAGTCTGAAATCTCTACACACAAGTTTCTTCTGGCTGTCACTAACTGCTTAAGGACTCCACTATTCAAATCTCTTTCTTGTTTGTTCAAATGGTGTCTGCTCTACCAGTTGAACACTTGCCTTGTTCTTCCTCCCAAACGTCAATTTAGCTTAGACAGGTGACTTCTAACAGTGAGCTCTCTGAACATCAAAACAACCCTAAAGTTCTTCCTCAAGGAACAAAATTATGTTGGATATGTCAAGTAAAATTTTACACTGGTTATAAATCTGAATAATTTAACTTTTATAGTAATGCTGATTTTTTATAATTTGTTACTATTTTTAATTATGCCAGAGGTCATCTCATTGTTTTCAGAAACAAAGTCTATAAATCCATAAGGAAACAGAGCATAAGGAGACATGTTTTTAATAAACTCCAATAAACTGTTAATGTGAACTCCCAGAGACAGCTTTGTTTGACATGAAAAGTGATATTTGTGCTTTTATACTGGTGCAAACCGTACTGCAATTTCTAATTCCTGAAAATCCACGCATAAGAAGAGAGACTGCTGGCACGTCACAAGCATGAAACAGTATCTACATCTGGTCATTATTTCACAAAATTATCATTCCTCCTGGGACTGTTAACATTCCTTCAAAAGACAGCATCATGCCATCAAATATCAACAGAAGCTTCAGTGAAAGTCCTCCAGGAACACAGCAGGCTGAGACAGGGTAGCTTCTGTAACCTCAAACAAACAGCAGGACAGAGAATGAATTTTTCATTCCCATCCTGCTTGCTAGCCTTTTCGGGGCAACCCTGGGCGTCAGTGTATACCCAAAATCAAAGTAAACTGCCAAAGAACTCTGCCTTCTTCCGTTCAGAACAACAGGTACTATAAATAAATACCATCTGAGGTAGCTAGTACTGCAGTCTGAGCATGACAACACCAGCCGAGCAGCAGAGTGATGGCGCACATTTACACTCCTCATCACAGGGCTGCTCCCTTGCCTCAGCAGTGGACCTAGCGATGGCACAGCCATGATTATTACAAATCCATGAACTCTGTTACTCTGCAGCCACATCAGAGGCAAGGTTAGCAGGACCAGCACACTGCCAACGGCAGAGGTGAGGAAAACGAGTAGCAGCCTACAGTTATAATCAAAGCACACGTAACACGGAGCCAGTAAGGTCTGCCAGGTTTGTAGATATTACAGGAGGTAGAAAGCTCTTTTGGCTTTCTTTGACATGGAATTACACCAAGTTCCCAGAAATAATTGATTTCAAGCTCTTAAAGGCAGTCCCAAATGAAATTTTATTCTCATACACATACAATTCTGTTAGAATGTTCTTAAGACAGTGAGCCAAAAGCCAAATCTATTCAGGAAGCCTCAATCTTAACTGAACTTGCCAAGGTATTTGTTTTCTTCTTCAAACTGTTTTTCTTGCAGGGTTCTACTTCCCAGACCAATCACCTATTACAGACTTTCAGAGGGAGAAAAGGTCAACAGCTAAAAAAGAGAAAACAGACGTAGCTGGTAACACAGAAAGAAAATACCTAGAGGTATGCGTAGCAGCTTGCAATTCACCCATACTTTGAGTCACTGGAAACTGTTGTAAAGGGTGAGAAAGTTATAAAAAAAAATAAAATTAAAAAGGTAAAAATTCCTAAAAGCCAAAGAAGAGAAACACAGCTGTCATAACTGTGGAATATGTACTGCTCAATGGAGAACACAGAGTTGCTTGTATATGCACCCTAACATGTCAAAATGAAGCCTCCACCCCAAGTCAGTCAGATAAGGAATACTGCTCCAGTGCAATGATAAAGACCTAATTAAAAACTAAGCCAGTCTCATAAACCACATATGAAGTTTCATCTTCTCCAGTTGCAACAAGAGTCCCTTCTCACACTACATGGCTCCCTCCTCCACCTCCCTGCATGAGCATCCCTACTTGCGACCCATTAGAAGACCTAACAGGAATCACCAGCACACGGTAACAGCAGTAGCCAAGATCTGCTTTGACTTCTTGTCCTCTCACTATGGGTGAGCTGCATGATGGATTACTTTTAATGGAATGACTCAGAGGTGTATAAATGGAAATTAGTTTTTGACTTTCTTTTTGGTATGTTACGTTGTAGTACTTAATTTCTGTCTCTTTGGCATGTTAAATTATAGTGTTTCTAGTCTTTCTATTAATAAGATATAATCAGAAAACATGCTGTTGTTGCTTCAGTACCTTCCAGTTGCCACTAGCAACAAATCTGCAAGTTTTGAAGGGGAGGGGGAAGAAACACCCTCTGCTCTCCAACAGCCTTATCTGCCCTTGGAAAAGTTAGCAGATTTAACTTAATTTAGCATCAAAACCCTTTAAGTCAACAATCCTTTGAAGTCAAAGATGAACTCAAAAATGAATTCATAACTAAATTATGAAATGCGGGATACAGTCTTTGTTTACCAGTACAAACCAACAACTTCCTTAGAGCTAATATAAACATACATAACACTGCGAGGAAGTATATATCCAATTTATGTGTGTCAAAAACCATATGAAGACAACCACGATAACCTTGAGCAAAATGAGGAGTAAATCAACAAATGCAGTGGTTCTCACCCCTTCCTACCTATTTAACAGCTGAGTAAAAAGGATTTCATAGTTTCATAGGCACATTGAAATTGTAACCCTTCAGTTAACAACAAATGCAGTCAGCAACATAGTACCTCTTGCTTCCCCCTCCCCAAAAAGCACCCTGGTAAAATGCAATTCTGACTTCACATGATCATTTACATGAAAAAAGCATTTTTATCTCCATACTTAGTTAATGCTTGGAAGACCCATTCATCCTGTTAGTGCAAATGCCTCATGCTCTGGATTATGTCTGGGAACTCAATTCTACAGGCGATAGGAAGCAGCCAAGCCTTTTGGAAAGGACAAACACTGAAAGACATAACTAGTGGGAGGGTAAAGGAGTCTGAAGGAAGAAGGCTGCATGACTAAGAAATTAGAGGAGCCTTTCTGCCTGCAGCAAATACAAAGCACCACTGCAGCAATAAATTCTGAGTAATACATTCTGAATAATACATTCTGAATGCCATCACTGGAACTCTTATTGCTACCAAGCTTCATCCCATTCACCTTGCTTTTGAGAAGCTGGAATAAGCTTTTAACATGAACTCTTTAAACTAACAATCATACCTCCTCTTCACTAACAGACTTTGTTACAAAATGAAGGACTGACCTTAAGTTCTTCTAACACCCCGACCCCAACTTCCAACACCAGTAACATCTCCTCCATGTAACTTCACCAGAATTTTTACAAGTCTCTGCACAATTCCTACTAGCATTTTATGAAAGTACCTCTGTTTGCACTACAGTACCAGTAAATACTAAAAACAAGCTACGCAAGAGCAACTTAAAACTTTTTACCTTAAATATTAAACATAAGTTGCAAATACGCCTATAATTCAAAAACATTTGCCAGTGTTCAAGTGTAACTGAAATTCTTCCATTTGAGGTGTATGTGGCCATAAGTACAACGTATGAAATGCCTACTTTGAGTTTCTCTATATATACTGCTCATTTACCTTAAGCATCTGTTTTCATAACAGAAATATATAAAAGCAGCAATGAGACTGCAAAGTCCAGCAGCAGTCAGAAGTGAGAAAATGGCAACATTACAGACAAGTGTTTTTCACAAAAACTCGTTCACCCAAATGCAGATAAACAGTGAGCAGCTGGTTGTACATGTGCTGTATTTTAACATACAGCCTCAAATACTTTGAAGGTTGCACCTGTACCTGGAGGCAACCAAAATCATAGCATCCATTCTTCTAGATCTAGTATTACTATAAGCAAGCACTTCATTTTGAAACCTGAACACTGACCATGGTTAAGCTAGGACCAAGAAATACGCTGCCACTAAGCACAAACATGGCATGTTTGCTGGTCTGCTTAGATCTGCCCCCTGGCTTTGCTGAGCTGTCTGCATGTGGGAGACAGTTTTTGGAGCAGCAACTCCTAGAGGTGAAAAGGAATCAAGAACACAGTCACTCTTTAGCTCTGAATGACAGCCCAGAAGAGAATGGCTTTTCATGCGCAGCATGAGGACTTTCAGACTATAGTAAGACTGACTCAGTGAGGCCACCTTCATCTCCTTCTCAGGTAACTGATCATGCATTTCATGACCCATTACTTGATCTTTTTGCCTTCTTGTCTTCACAGAGGTGGTGGCAATTATTACTGTTAAACATAGAAACACTTTTCATTTGTATAATTATTTGATAAATTCACATAGAAGAAAACAATAACTTAAGTTCCTACAGACTTCACTTTCCATACTTTTAAAGGCAAAATTAACAGATGATCTGATTCCTCCACATGCCATGTTGCCTATTCAACACCTCGCAATCCTTTAGTCCCATCAACCATTTGTCTTCTGGGTTAGAGAGCCTGTTCTGGAACTCTCTTTTTGAACCTTGCGAGTGACCTTTCACTGGAGTGGATGTTCACCAAGCAGCAGCCATTTCAGGAGAGTTATGGAAGTCACTTGAGCATTTGAGAGGCCTGTACAGCTGGTTCAACTGGCTTAGACGAGGCAGTTCTGGACACCAAATACTGTGACAGTTCCTGATGAGGTTTTCAGAATCTCATTTGTGTCAGCAAGCCTGAGAGTAAGGGTTACCAGACCATCTGACTCATCCCAGCCTTGGTGTGCTTGCAGCATGGATGCTGGATGACTCACTTACTGGAATATTCCTATTTCTAACAGCAAGAGAGAGCCTCATCCATGGCAGAAAAGCACTCAAGGAATCCCAGCTGTCGTGGTATCCCAGATAAACATTCTCCCTTGTCAAAAGGATACAACTGGAAATATGCACCTACCTCATAGAGTGAGATATTTCCATATCCTATGCCTTACTAGAATACAGAATGCTGGGACTGAAGCTTCCCCTACCAGGTCAGTAAACTGTACACCTCAGGAAAGGAAGCTCATCTTGTTAAGGCAAATTCTGAACCCAGTTTACAACAGGAAGTGGACAGCAACTATTACCACCAGGAGGCTATAGTCTCCAATTCACCTCTTTTTTACCATGAGTAACCCCATCTCAGGGTTTCTTGGGGACAGACAACAATGTCTGCACCTGACCACTACACAGAGCCATTTGCAAAGCTGAAGAACTTTCCAATTCCAATTTCAGAAATCAAACGTCCAGGATAATTCTGTCAGTAAAGGCCAGAAACACTGTGGTGCTGAGTCCTAATGATAGTGAAGGATGGCAACATCATGACTTCTAACCCATGATATACTACAACCAGAAGCTGAGGTCGAAGGAACATTTTAAGTTTACTGCTGCTGAAAATGGAAACATTTAAGGTGTTATGGTGGTGGCAAAGCTTCTGATCTGACTGGTGCTAAAACTAAGACACACTACATATGTTTGCAATGTATTGCCTTGACTTTCGCTAAGCTGAGTCAATGCCAAAGCTACAGTTATCTGAAAAGCCTCAGAGAAGTCTTCAAGAAGCTACGTAGGCTATCTGCAGTAATAAGCAGAAAAGAGCTGAAGGGAACTCTAGAGATGAACCTGTGTTTCACGAGATGAAGCTGAGAGGAACTGAGTGTACCAGACTCATCTCGCCTTATATACCTACAGTTACTGCAGAGGCCAAGTTGTTTTCCTACTCCTGAATAAAGACGTGTATATGCAGTCAGTACCGCTGTGCACATGAGCTATCACTGAGAGCTTTGGTTTGGTAAATGTCTGAAAAGGTAACAGTTGAAACACATGCTGACTGTAGGATGGAATGGAGATACTCCACTGCGAAGTGAGACATCTTTAAATCATCGGCATGACAAGGCACCCAAGCCTTGGACAGCTGTAAAATACCTTCAAGCTTACTCCTGATTGCGTGGGTGTAAGACACAAGGAAGAGGCTAATATTCCTCTGTGAACATTTTATCTACTTGGATTTCTATAAGAGTTCTAGTTAGGATAAATGAGTTCCCTTTAGACATTTGATGAATTCCTGCTAGGCAACACCAGATACAGACTGTCTAGTGCTAGGGTTAGAAAGATGATGATTCACTGAGATGAACAGAACCCTTCACACTTCTGAAGAATACTGCTTCCAGTTAGGATTATCTTTTGGGAAGGTTCTGACTTCTCAGAACATCCCACTTCACTGAGGTGGAGCAAGTACTTTGCAGTGTAGGAGGCACAGAGAAATGCAAACAGATGAGCAAAGCTTCACCCTCATCCCATCAAAGATCAAAGAGAAACTTGCAACCTTGAGAAATCCCTTCTCTTAAACACTCCTGGTACCCAAGAGAAAACCTAGCATTTCTAGAAAGCTTCACAATGCCTTTGAATCGTGCCTTCCTCCCTCCTTTTTCATTACTAACAACAGTAAATAACTACCTGAAGTTCTCACCAATGTCGATTCTCTAGAAACATAATTCAAAGTATGAGGAACAGCCTATTTTTTTTATCTTAAACCTTCACTTTCTTCACCTCACCACACATCACCTCATGTCCCACCCTATCCCTATCAGCAATCTTCACAAGTACATGGAAGACAGTTTGTAAAACAAAGTCCGTAATTCTTCCAATTTCATGTAAATTCCCCTTAGATATCTATCAGCCACAACTCTTTCTTGAACACATAAAAGATGGCACCTAACAAATGGCAAGCAAAAATATAGAGAGGAGCAATTGCACAGAACTACTGGACAGTCTTCAGCAAGTAAGAGGCATGAAAGTCTTGACTCCTCACCATTCTCAGAGGGGGAAAAAATAACACAGAACTCTCCCTGTCCCTGTGATTACGCAAAAATTAGAAAAAGGTTTACTAAGTACCACTGAAAGATAGCAGAGGGTTGAAAGAACAACCAAGTGAGGATTACCTTTTAAAAACACAGAGAAAACAAAGAAAACCAGAGGGACTGGACTGCTATATAAAAAAACCCAAAACCAATAAAACCCAAGATTTTTATGGGAGTCCTCAAAGACCCTTGTGAAAATGATTTAAAAATAGTTCAAAAGGTGAAAATGAGACTGGAGAGTAAGCCAAAATTCAGTCTATTTTGTCCCTATTTTGCCCCAGTACAAAACTTCCTTTGTCCTCAGGACAGGAGACTTCCTTGCTATTGCCATGCAAACACAGCAGTAATAATCGTGTATGCATTTAACAGTGCTGTTCTGTAATGTTAGATAAAAATAAAAACTAATTTTCTATTGCAAACAGCAGTTTTCAATTTCCTTTGTTATACAGATCTGCTTTTTTTTTTATAAAAAACTGTTAAATGGTTTTGTGCCCTGAAATGCATTTCCTACCTAAAAATGTAGGTCTGCATCTCTTCCCTTGCATAAAAATACCAACCACAGCACAGCATCAGCCCTTCTCCCAGTGCCACCACGTTGCCATGGAAACTGGCCCTGATTTCTACTGCCAATATAGGCTCCATGTAAGCAGGAAAAGAGCTTCAGTAATATTTATATAATACGCAAGAGAGCTCATATATACAGTGTTTATGATTTCATTGGAGGCCCTCAGACCAGCAGAAGTGACTTAAAGCTCAGACTGTTTCTATCAGACATTCAAAGTATATTTATATTATGAGCCTCAAAATCACAGTGTAGGAAATACATACATATGTGGAATTCATGGTATTCTTTTCTCCCTCTTGTTTTCAATCAAAAAGACAGACAAGCTCCACACTTTGTAAGTAAATAAAATCATGTGTTCTTGAATTGTACTGTGAAAAAACCCAGAATTTAAGTTATTCCTTATAAGAGCAAGACAAGCCCTTCGCCTTTTTCTCAAAAAGCCATAATAGAAGACTATAAAGGCTTTTTTTGTAACTGATGTTAAAGTTAAGGAAAGCCAACCTAACGTTCAGTATTCCCCTTCTTTTAATAGGATGGAGTGTCTGTCTTCTCTTCCTCTCCAGCCCCTTCAAACATATTCTATGTAAAAATATTGCCCTGCAATTCTGGTGGGGATTTTTTGGGGGGATGGTTCTGAAGACAAGCTGGGTATGCCCCTGCAGTCAGCTTCCACGAATCACAGAAGGGTTGAG
This sequence comes from Lathamus discolor, assembly GCF_037157495.1. Taxonomy (NCBI): domain Eukaryota; kingdom Metazoa; phylum Chordata; class Aves; order Psittaciformes; family Psittacidae; genus Lathamus; species Lathamus discolor. The sequence goes on along the minus strand of NC_088884.1, from coordinate 29,765,747 downwards.
GTTGATGGGACCTTTGGAGGTCCTCTTGGTCCAACCCCCCTGCTGCTCCAACAAGGCCACCTAGAGCCAGCTGCCCAGGACCACATCCAGACAACTTACTTTGAGTATCTCCAAGGATAAAGTCTCCACCACCTCTCTAGGCAGCCAACCTGTGCCAATGCTTAGCTTTCAACACCACGCATGAGATCAGGAGACACACTGAAACTCTGAATGGCAAACAACCCACTGGTTGACGCTCAAGAAAACATCCCCGATGCCAAAGCAACTTTATTAGACAGCTTACTGTAAAATGACAAAATACACAATAACTTTCAAGTCTATTTAAAGAGACTCTTACACAGAGAAGACAAAAAAATGAAGTCTTATTTCCCTCACCTCAGACCTTCTCAAAACACTTTCTCAAAGGCAACAAGTTTTGAAAAAGAACTACTGGTCTTAAGTATTTGGGGGGTTTTGTCTGAAAGAATTTCTGAAGAGAAGTATGACAATGAGAGATGGAGCCAGATACACACACACACACACCCTCTGCAAGTAGAGAACCTGAGAAAGACTCTGTAAGTCAGGTTCAAATCCCTGATCTGCACGATCTGAACTGTAATTTTTATTTGAAGTATCTGGAGTTCTTTCCTATGCTGTAAACCAATACCCAAAGTCTATTACCAGAGTGAGGTCTCGCCCTCTTTCTTACCTCAACCTTTCTTCTGAACAGACTGGTTTGTTACAAACATTAACTAGAACAGAAAAAAAATATTTGTATCGAGACATAAATCCCATGGAAAAGGAGCAGACCCAAGAACCTGAGTGTAATAGGCTCTTTTAGGACAAATTACAGATCCACACAGGACAGCATCCTATACTCAGAAAAACAGCCCTGTGCAGATGTCCAAGTAAAAGCATAAGAGCAACCTAAACACACAGGGATCCTTCCTCCCCTAAGCAGTCCTCTGGTCTCCCACAGAGGGCAGCTCAGAAGCCAGCAGGTGGGATTCTGATGCCTTTAGTATCTCCCTCCTGATGTTTATTCCACAAATCTATCCAGTTCCCCTTTGAGTATATGGAAGCTTCCAACAGCCATATATAATGGCATGAAATTCTAGAGCACAATGACACCTTTTCAAAAGGATCATATTCTTGTGTTTGTTCTGCATCTGCCATCTCATAGTTCCAACCAACATCCTCTGATTCTTGTACTGAAAGTGCATGCGAACACTCGTTCTGCAGTCGCCCTCTCCCTGGCACACAATTTAAGAGACATCCACTGTATCCCCCCTCTGCCATCTGTTTTTCAGCCTTGCAGAGTCCTACTCAATTTTGTCTTTCCTCACAGGAAAGCTGCTCCACAATTCCAGATCCTCCCCTTCACTCTTCCCCAAACACTGTCAGGCTGTACCCTTGGTATGCAACATTCCATAGTTGATGCGTGACGCGTCTGTATTTGGCATAATGGCAACTGGACTACTGTGTTGTTTCTTTCTTTGTTCCTAACCCTGTATTTGTCTTTTTTAATCACTACTGAAGACAAAGCTGATGCTTTTATGAAATCTCTATTTCAATGGTAGTTCCCCAAATAATTATTATTACCTCAGAATCCATTATTTTATATAAGAGTTATGATTACTTTTCAGTGCGTATCACTTCAGCATTTACCTAAGGTGAATCTCATTTGCTGTTCTGACATCCAAAATGCTGGTATGAATACAGTGAACTAGGCTTGATGTAGGTTTGTGACCAAGAGCCACCAAGATAAAAAAGAAAAGCATATGCTTTCACTTATCATATAACCAAAATAAGCTTCTTTGTATCTTCTGGAAAACAAAAGGCTAGTTTCTGATTGCAGGTTTTTTCTTGCTTTTAACATCTTAAGTCTATGACTAGTGCATATAACTGTGACTCCCCAGAACTGAACTGCCTAATTATTTTCTAATGAGAGTGTGATTATGGTATGAGTTACTGCATCTTTGACTAGAAGTAGATTAATCAGTGGCTCCAAAAGGAAATGGTATTTCCTTTTAAAATATCATTTCACATAAAAATAATTATGTATCTCATGAAATTTAAGTAAATGAGATTTTAGAATTGTAGAGACCCAAAATTAAAAATATTAACTGAAGTCATACACACGGACTCTTGCTCTGCTTTAGTTAACATCAGACAGCCCTATAAAACTTACTTTGCAAAGTGAGGCAGAAAAGACATGTTCTTTAAGACAATTCTATCTTTGGCACAAAGATACTACCCAGGTATCACCTCTCTTGAAAAGAACATACACAATGTATCAATACAACCTGTGATTGTATTGATATGATTTGTATGATATTGATTGACTGTATTATTTGTATTACTTCAAAGTAGTATATCATGCCCATAGAAATTCAAGTTTAAACAATAAATGTCATTGACAGGAAGGAATTATCAACATGAAAATACCAGGTACTACAGACTAAACTAAAAGGTAATGGTGCTGATCAGTACAATTCTGCAGCCACATGCCAGGAAGATAAAACATACCTATCTAATTTAGAGAGGTGAGGAGACTGTTAAAAACCTAGTTGACTTCAACTCCCTCTACAAGAGCAGTAAAAAAGGGGCAACTCGCACATTAGGTAAGTAGCAAAACTTAGTATTTAATTTCAGATGAATGGTGAGTGCTATATTAGTAACTGAAACACTTGATTAAAATAATGTTGCTTTTTATCAGTAGTGAAGAAGATTACAATTGAGAGATGGGGCTACTCAAATTTCAGTGATAACTAAATGTTCACACTCCCAGAACATGAATAAAATGAACTGAACATGTTACAAAATAGTTCTGATCAGAAAAACACTTCTTTGTGAACAGATGCAATAAAAATATCACAGTGACAACAGGTAAAGGTAAATTGAGAATCACTTTAAAATCAATTGCATGGGCTTCATTGTTGCATATTTGCAACAGCCTGGAATCAGCTAAGCCACTGCAGGCCAGACAGGTCCAAGCTTAGAGCAGATTTTGGCTAAGCTGTCTAGGTAATATAGTAGTTGCTTTGGGCAATTTATAAATCAGCAGAAATCTTCAATGTGTTTGTAGCAGGAAAATATATTTTAATGCTTATTGAATTTTAGAGTGTAGTATGTTTCATTTCATTATTATGATTGCATAGGAGACCTGGTCTTCCTAATGTAATCTATTACTTTAAAACTGATAAAAATATATTCAGATAAAGACCCTAAAAAAAAGAGTAGCAGGCTGCAACTTAATCCAGTAAATAGAAGAATCCCTTTCCCTTCAGCTCTCTCTTTACAGACAAGTTGCTATTCTCCAAGATGCCTGTTATTTACCCATGTCTACCAGTAAATAAAAAGTTTCCTTATGAATCATTAAAATCTGTAAAATGAATAAAGGCACAATTCTAGTTTGAAAGGAGCTGCTCATTTGAGCAAATGAGAATTCTAGTACTGAGTGATCTTCGCTCAGATAGTCTGACATTCAGAAGGATCCTTGACAGTATCTTCTGTAAAAGATGCATCTTCCACTGCACATGGACAATGCACATATTTGTCAACAGCATAAGGAATTTTAAGATTAACTGAGCAAAAGACTAAGATCACTGCAATAAATACAGAAATATGACAAAATGAACAGGAATTAATCCTTAGGTGAAAACTGCTTTTTAAATGTAAAATATTAGTTTGCACTTAAATTCAATGGTAAACCTCAGGCACTTTGCTCTGACTTTGCTTTAAAGTTATTTTTCTTACTTTCAGGTCCCACTGGAAATAGTGCCATGCTACCTGATACGCTAACATACACAAAATTAGATGCAGTGAAATGGTTTCCAAACATGATCTCCCATGACCACAAGCAAAATTATTATTATAAAGCAGGGTTTAAGCTCTGTGTGGCTGGTTGGTTGGTTTTGTGTTTGGTCTTTTGTTTCAATCTGCAGAGTAAAATACCAACCTATGCTAGGAAAAAGACAGCTGAGGGAAAACTTTCCTGTTCATCTTCATGGCTTTGCTCACTGACAGCTTCAGCCTCTCCAGACCCAGCCTTCAAGCTCACATCTCAGCAAGAGCAGAAAACAGTCATCGGATATAAACAGGAAGATACATTCATTTATTTCCTGTATATTTTCTGACTCTGCTAAGAAAAGTATTTAGATCAATTAAAGGAAAACACAGATGTCAGAAATGTGACTTAGTTCATGTTTTCTTGCCAGATTTTGAATTGGAACTGGGAACTGCAGTTACCACAGCCTCTACTCAATGAAAGGCTTTTGGTCCAAGAGTGGAGATCACAGCAAAAGGAATAAACAACATATACAAAGATTTTGCCTCAGCTGAGAGGCAAAAACCCCTACATAATTTTGCCCATTCAGCCTCCGCCCCTCCTTTTTTTGCTATTTAATTCAGGCATTTATCTATGGCAAGTGTTTAAGTCTTAGTGATGTGATACACCATCCCTGTGAAAGTAAACCACAATCTTCCTAACGCAGGAATTGTCAAGAGTAGGTAAAGATTAAGCATTCCCTCTCCTTTTGCAAGGTAAAGGCTAGTTCAGTTACATAAACATTTGGTTCGCCAAACAGTGCAATATGTAAAATAATTCTCACAGAATCAAACACCCATGTCACAGTTACTCACAAGTTCAGACAGTGAAACACCAGAAGCAAGGGTGCAACAGGTGGGCTGTGACTAGGACCACAGGAGAGCAAACAGTGACACTGCCACCAGAGGCAGGGGTTGTTCTTCGGCATCCTCTGCAGCACTATGGGTTCTCTGCTATTTAACAGCTGGAGAACAGACTGACTGGTTCCTAAAATATCCAGGGCACCTTCCCCTTGCAGCATTCCTTCTCTTACTTCTCTTTTGGTCAGGTTAATGCTGGTGCCTACGTCACCTTACCAGATAAACTCCTTGCATTTGCATCAGAGCATGCAAATCAAAAAGAAATCAAAGTAGTACGTTGCAGATGTGAGGTTCAAAGTTCTTCAACTGAAAAGTTAGTAAACCCTAAACAGAGATTAAATGTTTTAGGGAAGTTTTCCAATATTTGCTGCATTTAATTATTTCCTATTTCTCAACAATGGCCCATGGAAGAGTAGTTTGCAGAACATGGGTCTTAAAAGTATGAACAAGCTGGAAAGGAAGGGACAAGATACGGTATCACTTTGGGTAATGAAACAAAAACACTAGAATACACAAACATGCAAGCAATGGAGCACACACATGACACCAACACAGATACTTCAAAAGAGACATCATTTTGTTTTGCGGGGGGTTTCATTTTCAAAAACCAGATCTGATATACAGCCACAATGCAATCTGAGGGCTCAAGAAAGAGTTTTAGCACAGTTCTGCCTCATGCGATGAAAGCAGAAGATGATCATGCTCATTTGGCAGCGACATCAGCATCCTTAAATTTTGCAACAGAATTTTATTCAGGTCAAGGGAATTCTCCAGAATGAGAAAGCACATGACCAAACTGCTGTTTTAAAGAAATATGGCTGTAATTTGCATTGCAATTAACATACAATGCAAAACATACGCAGACAGACTCCATATTGACATAAAAGAATAGTATTATTTGTGCCTTACAAAAGAAATCTAGGATTTTAGGGTCACAAGAATGCTGGGGAAGAGAGCTTTAAGAATCATAGTGTGAGACACTACTTTAGATGTCCACTAAGAAATCCATAAAAATACCTGAAAACAGGTCTAAGGGAAATGGAAAGCTTTGATTTCCTTCAGCTTACTTGTTATTTGCATATACCTATCTGGTTTAGGAAGGAGTTTTTTTAAACTTAAATTTAAACCAAGCCAAGTGCAAGGTCCTGCATCTGGGTTGGGGCAATCCCAGGCACAGCTACAGACTGGGCAGAGAAGAGATTCAGAGCAGCCCTGCAGAGAAGGACTTGGAGGTGTTGGTTGATGAGAAAATGAACATGAGCCGGCTTCAGTGTGCGCTCACAGCCCAGAAAGCCAACCGTATCCTGGGCTGCATCAAAAGGAGCGTGACCAGCAGGGCGAAGGAGGTGATCCTGCCCCTCTACTCTGCTCTTGAGAGACCTCACCTGGAGCATTGTGTGCAGTTCTGGTGTCCTTAATATAAAAAGGACATGGAACTGTTGGAACAAGTGCAGGGAAGGGCCACGAGGATGATCAGGGGACTGGAGCACCTCCTGTATGAAGACAGGCTGAGAAAGCTGGGGCTGTTCAGCCTGGAGAAGAGAAGGCTGCTTGGAGACCTCATAGCCTACCTGAAGGGGGGCTATAAGGATGCTGGAGAGAGACTCTTCACTAGGGACTGTAGCAACAGGACAAGGGGTAATGGGTTAAAACTTGAACAGGGGAAGTTCAGGTTAGATATAAGGAAGAAGCTCTTTATTGTAAGGGTGGTGAGGCAGTGGAATGGGTTGCCCAAGGAAGTTGTGAATGCTCCATCCCCGGCAGTGTTCCAGGCCGGGTTGAACAGAGCCTTGGGTGAGATGGTTTAGTGTGAGGTGTCCCTGCTCTCACTCAACCCCTAGGGGGCTGGAATTAGATATCTTAAGGTCCTTTCCAACCCTAACTATTCTATGATTCTATGAGTCTAAATGCTGTGGTCAGGCTGCATATTTGTACAGGAATGGTTCTTTTGGAAAAACTGGAAATACTGGAAAACTTACCTTGCTTGTTGTGCTGTGTTAATTCCCATGCTCTACTCACTGTAGTTTTATTAATTCATTGAGGGTTTTTATTATTATTATTCTTTAGAGAAAATCACAACTTGGATGCATGTACTTTCAGTGCTATATTAGACTACAGCCCAGAATGAGCTCAAACCACAGCATTCCCCTGCTCACAAGTGCCTTGTAAACTGAGTCATCACCTGAAAGGCGGGTGCAGACTGCGCTGCCTCCACTGCCAGGGGCAGAGGAGCCAGGAGGGGAGCCAGGGAAGAGGTAAGGCCTGCAAAGTCATACTTCTTTTTTAATGTAGAAGAGAATATTGCTGTAGCAATGTATGTGAAAGGAGTTTCTAGATTAATTTTTTCCCCTTCAGCTTGTGACAGTTCTGCAAAGATAAATAACTAAGCATATGATTCCATGCCTAAAAAAGGTTTATGGAGGTAGACTCAGAGAAATCCTTGTAATGTCTGCAATGCTCTGATGTTCTGCCTCATTGTGGGTTTAGTTTTTCTGTTTGTTTTGCTGTTTGTGCTTTTTTAACTGGAATTACTCTGCTCTTTGAAAGACACTGGAAGGAATTCACTCGCAGGAAGAATCAATTCTGAAAATTAACAGATTGCCTGAATTGTTCAAGCAACTTTCATATGAAGCACATGGGTGCTAGAAACACAGTAGTTTTATTTAGCCTATGTGTGGAAATAAAACAACAGTTCTTCTGTCTGCTTCCTTCTTCTACCTGGGATCAAATAAAGATTAAAAACTATGCCCAAATGACCCACATAAATTTGCTTAATTTAAAACATCACAGAATTTTCACTGCATTTTGCTTTACTGTACACTTGCATGAGTAATAGTAATAATTCCATCTTTTACAAGCTAAAAGTAACTGTAATGGCAATGAAAGGGACACTTACTATTTGTGTCATTAAGTACATTGCTGCATAAGTGACTATAAAGACTGGACAAACTCCTCTGCAAGAAGTTAAATGCTGAAGGTCAAAAGAGAGCATGTGGATATGAACAAAGTGTTTTTCCATATTTTCCCTCTAAATCAAAATACTGAAAATAGATCTGGAATGTAGGTCTTTGGAGGAATATAAAAAAATAGAATTTAATAGCAACTAACTTTAAAAAAAAAAAATCTTTTCTTAAAAATGCACTCCTCAGATGCCATTTTTACAGTTCAATAACCAGCCCAAACCAAAGGAGGCCATGCTTTGCAGAACTAGTCTCCCAAAATAAGCATGCAAAAAGGACAGTAAAATTTAAAATCCACTGCTGCAAGAGTGTATGAATAGAACAGCAAGTGACAGTTTTGTCAAACCAGCAGAACGCGCCCTCAATCCTTCGAGGACAGGGACTGTAGTTAAAACATGTTTGAATACAGGGACTAATCCACACCGAAAGCTTAGAAATGTGGGCGCACTCTTCTGCCAACTTAACTTCAAAGGCCATGGTAAGCCATGCTTCAAAAAGACTCAAATCTCAACTGTAACACCAACAGCTCTCAACCTTTTATCTACTTTACTTTTTTCACCTAATCTAAAATCCTTTGGAAACACTGCAAATAATTAGCTAGTTAAAACAGGACAACTGTCCTGAATGGTAGAATGAAAAACCACTTTATGTAAACTTTAAATGGATAGTCAAACCTCAAAACCAAAACAAAGTCACCCAGCACTTGTTATGGGACTCAGCCCTCTTTGGCAAGCACAACATGGTGGTGTCAAAGTTGTAAAGGCCTAAAGATGTAAGGAAGTAAGGCTAACTGAGAACTGCAACAATCTTTTAATAAACCATCCTTGATATCGGGATTGAAAAACAGACTAGGATTCAGGATAAGAGCTTTTTTCATCAACAGCAAACTGGTTCTTGCTAGAGCTGAGGAGAAAGCTCTGAGCCCAAGGACGTGTTTTCTAACTTAATTCAGTCTAATGAAAGTATACAGTATTTGGTAATGTGATGTGCACAGCAAAGTTATTTCAGAAAATCACTCTCCTGATGAAAAACTTGCATCCACCCAGATGTTGGACTGAGCACTCAGATGTAGCCCCAGCAATGGTCCTTCTGTAAACACCCAACACTTAAATCTCCAGATAAAAGCTCACAGAATCACAGAAAAGTGATTCCAACTATTGGAACTACCCAGCAGTTCCAACCCCCCTGCCATGGGCAGGGACACCTTACACTAAACCATCTCACCCAAGGCTCTGTCCAATCTGGCCTTGAACACTGCCAGGGATGGAGCATTCACAACTTCCTTGGGCAACCCATTCCACTGCCTCACCACCCTTACAATAAAGAACTTCTTCCTTGTATCTAACCTGAAATTCCTCCTGTTTAAGTTTGAACCCATTACCCCTTGTCCTGTCACTACAGTCCCTGATGAAGAGTCCCTCCCCACCATCCTTATAGCCCCCCTTCAGGTACTGGAAGGCTGCTATGAGGTCTCCAAGCAGCCTTCTCTTCTCCAGGCTGAACAGCCCCAGCTTTCTCAGCCTGTCTTCATACGGGAGGTGCTCCAGTCCCCTGAGCGTCCTCGTGGCCCTTCCCTGCACTTGTTCCAACAGTTCCATGTCCTTTTTATGTTGAGGACACCAGAACTGCACACAATGCTCCAGGTGAGGTCTCACGAGAACAGAGTAGACGGGCAGGATCACCTCCTTCGACCTGCTGGTCACGCTCCTTTTGATGCAGCCCAGGATACGGTTGGCTTTCTGGGCTGCGAGTGCACACTGAAGGTGGCTCATGTTCATTTTCTCATCGACCAGCACCCCCAAGTCCTTCTCTGCAGGGCTGCTCTGAAAACTTCCATCTCAGTTTCTCCATCAGATGCCCTTCAGCACTTCCTCAGTGACAACCGACCCAGAAAGATGCTCACTACAGGAAGACCACTTCTGCAGGCTGGCTGCCATGCTTGTCACTGCCCTCAGTTTCAGCTCTGTTCCCTGCTCACCAGCATATCCACCAGCTTTCTGCAGGGTGGGATCTCTACATTCCTCTCCGGCACTGGGTCCCAGGAATTCTGGAAGAGCACTGTATGTGTGAAGGTGCCTGAGCAGGTACACAGTGGTGAGTACAGCCAGCTCTAGGCACAGCTATCCCTGGGCACAATGGTACAGCTTACCTGGGCTACGTGCTGAAAGCACAGTAAAGGAATGCTCACCGTACTGCACTCTGAAGTCCCCCTAAGTCCTGTCATTGTACCTCTACCTGTGCAAAGGGGTACCCATACTAAATGGTTTGTAAGGTCAAACCATTACAGATACTGGCAGCTTTGTAAGCACAACGAGGCAGCTTCAGCAGATGCTGCCCTTGAACATAAAAAGCTGAGGGCTTTTGAAACTTGTATTATGGATTCTTTCTCTTCTTAAATTAAGAAATGAGAGAAACTACTGTAGCAAAGAAAATAACTCAAATGTAATGTGAAGGCATCCAATTTAGACTCTCATTTTTCACTTAGATTAAAAAAAATGTTCTCGTGAGAGACAGGATCATTGTGTTTTCTTGATGTGGATGAGTTACTGAATGGCTGTACACTAATATCCATCAAAGCCTGGAGCTGAAGTCACTCGCCAATATATCGTACTCTCTCCAAAATCAAAAGAGTTCTTGTTGAAGTAGAGCATCAGTTGCAAGGCCTGACAGTCAATGGGCTGACTTGGAGAGGAAGCTCTTTGTAACAACCCACTAGAACAGTCCATGTAAAAACTGAGCTAAAAATACCCTTGAATTTTGTGAGAAAAAGAGTCTAATGAAACACAGTGAATTAAAACATATTTTTATGAGGATTTTTTTTTTCCTCCCTTCTGGCAGAAGCAAGAAACTGCAGTCCAGAGTTACACAGCTTAGTACAGCACCCTAAATCTGAAGTTACACTACCTGCCTTCATAACTGCAAACTGGTATGGCCGAGAACAATCTTACTCTTGAGCACTGCTCATGAGCTGCCATTCACATAAATGAAAAAGGCCAAGAAGTGGGTGTAATATTCAAGCAGCATGTGCTGCACGTACACAGCAATGAAAAGGAACACTAATTCTAAGCAGACTACAAGAACTATTCACATCTATAAAAATCCAGACTTGAGAAAAATGGAAGCGACATGCAACGCAAATATTTGCTTAATATTTATTTCTAGTTTCTAATTACAACTGATTTTTGCACTTTTCCTATACTTTGACTTCCCTTTCCAAGAGAGAAGGAAAAAAAGGAAGCACATAATTTATGTGTCTATTAAGTGTGTAGAAAGAGTGCAAGAGGCACAGCTGGCATCCACACAATTCCCAAAGTCAGAGACATGCCAAATAGCAAAGCGCTGCATGGTGGTTTCTACACAACCTCACAGAGGCCTTCTTTTAGTTAGCTATGCTACACCTCATTTATGCATCTTTTAAACCCAGATTCCCAAACAAGCCTGGGCTCAAGAAAGCATTAATAAAGTTCAATCTTCATAGTTTTTTGAGATCCTGATTTTGCCTTTACAGACCCTAAAACTGGTTGTGTTACTACTATATTTTTGTAAGAAAGAAGGTATCAACAGTATTAAAAACATGTGAAGAAGATTTCAAGGATCTTTTACTTCCTGAACTTGACAGCAATCAACTTTTTTTTAAGAAACTTTTTGAGGAGTTTCAAAAAAGATGAGAAAGTGGAATAAACCAGCATTTTCCATGGAAAATATAATGAGGTTGTCACTGATCTGAACAGTGTCCAAATTTCATGACTAACCTTATAAAACTGCCTTCTCAATTGCTACAAAAAAGGGAGAGGTGAAGTTTGTTTTTATACAAGGGTGATTTTCAGCAGTTTATTGCTGAAATTCTGGATAAACACATTATCATTGCACATGGCCTGTAGCTTTCAGTAAATGAATTAATGTGGAGGTGCAACCAGAATTTTATGGCAGTTCTATGGCAAACAACAGAGTTAACTTGCGGGACTAGTCAAACTGCTGGGAAAGAGATGGAAACTAAGCTGGGAAATCATCACAGAGATCTGGAGCAAGATGTAGGATTACATCCTTTAGTACGTTTGAAAACCTGTACATTTTCATTGTGGAATTCGAACATTTTTCTTGCTCATTCTTTCTCTCAACATTAAAGTACCATCCATGTTAGAAGATGCTATAGGTGGCTAAAAGAATTATGTAATTATGACTTTAGAGACACTCTGGATGATTAACCTAAGAATCAAGATGAGATGTGACGTTTTATTCTGTTTTGCCCCTCCACCCCAGTTGATAAGGATTCAACAGCTCTGCCACTTTATTAAAACAGGGAGAACTACTAAGGCACGTGACTCATGCAACAAAACCTCCAGCAAAACAGAGAAGGTACGAGAGTAGAAATTCTATCTAAAAGATACAAAAAAGCTGGATGAGACTATCGGAAACATTTTGGAGAGCAGGAGGGGAACAGTTCAGAACACCTTCATAACTTCAGTATATATTGAAAAATAAGGTACAAGTTTATTTCTTCCTTATTCTGTACATGTGCAAATTAATAACATTGAGGGAGAAAAGTTCTGGCCTCTTGCTTAGCACCTGAAATGACTTGACCTTCCTATTCACTGTTTCAACATGGTCATCACAATAAAGGACTACTACAGAATTATTTTCCAGAAAAGGAACACGGAGTTTGTGATTTTCACTGTATACTACTGATCACTTCCTTACCTACAGACCTGACATTTTACTCAGGGATCTACACTGACCAAGTTCTTTAAAAACTACCCATGACATTGCAACACTCAATACTGGTATGCGTGATTTAACCAGAGTTCTGAACAGCTGTTATTCTACCTGTAAAGAAACAATAATCAACAGTTGCATATTTTCATCTTCAAACGAAGTATTTTTCTTCCCTGAAGAGTTTAAAAACTATCAGTGCCAAGTACGGTTCATTAACACTCAGTAAGGGAAAGTCTTGATTTACATGAGCTATTTTCACATTATAACTCAATCTCCTCAGGCATAAAACTTATTTTGACAATCAATACCTGTAGCTACTTTTGAGTTCTGCCAGTAGAAGAATGGCCACACTGAGTCACATCAAAATTCTACCTAATCCATTATCCTATTTCTGACAGTATCTCAAAGTGGACATCTTGGGAAGAGTACAGGAATGATCAAACAAACACATGACAACAGCTCAACACTGACCCAGTCTGCAACAATCTGCAAAAGGGATGTCTTAGGCCGCAAATGGGATCTTTGTATTTAACAGTCTTCGGTGAAGTCTTCTTCTATGAGCTTAGTCACCTCTTGAACTGATGAAAATTTAACATCCTGTGGCAAGGACTTCCACACACTTAACTGCCCACATTTGAAGAATAATTTCCTTTTGTGTATTCACAAACTGCCTGCAAGCTTCCTGACAATACAGGAAGAAAGTAAATTCTTATTTACTCTTTTCACGTCACTCACAGTTTCATAAATTCCATTTCACTTCTAGCAATCATTTATTATATTCTTTCTGAGATGGCAAGCAGGCACTGAGTGCCATAGTTAAGGCACAAGACGCTGCTTATTTATCCACTGAGCACAACTCCTTTCTCGACAGTCCCTAACATCCTATTTACAGTCCTGTTACAGCAGTAAGCTGTGATTTCTGTGGATCCAGTATTCCTCCAATATCAGTAATAACTGCACTAGATTCCATCACTAGTTATAAAGGCTTTTTCTCCATGAGCTGTTTTACATTTTTAACACTTTTATGTATATTATCTCCCTCTTGTAGAACTTCTTCTGAATGTTTTCAGCAATCCCTCCATTTTACTATCTGAAGCAAATCAGCACAAATCAGTAGTAACATTACAACAGCAAGTCACGCTCCCTACTCCCATTTTTTTTTTCACCTGCCTCTAGCTGTACACTCCTCTGCTAAAATCCGGAAAATCATCCTCAAAGTAAGTCAAACTGGTTAATGTTTCTGTCTCACAAGTTAAAAGCAACACACAGAAGAGTTATAAGCAAAACAGCTGTTGCAAGACAGGGCATGGAACAAACAACAGCAGAAGAATACGCACATTGCAGAGAAATAAGTCACCACCTTCCCTTCCTTATTTTTTGCAGTGGCAGGGACCTAATCTCCCCACTTCTTCCTATCCTGGGGCTGCGAGTGGATCTGCAGTTCAGTCACATGTACAGAACCAAGCTGACAGCCTGCTCCTGCCATGAGTCAGTCTTGCTCCTCTTGCTCATATAGTCATGATCATGCAGACCTGCCCTCTCCTTCCCACCAGCTCTAGCACTCCTTTATTCACTTCTTTTGGAGGTTGTTCTAGCAAGTCGAAGCATAACAAGCAAGCTGCAAATGAGTGCAAATGTGGGGATAAAGTGATGGGGATAAGACTGTGCAGAAGATGGATCAGTTATTTCAATGGTAATGAGTTCTTGGATTTGCTGTTATTCAGTATATCTTCTGAGTGATATTTGTTAAAATTATCTCCTTATAAACTGTCAGAGTAAAGCTTCACAATTAACTTAAGCTGATCCAAATTGATACTTTCCGTGAGAGGGGCTGTCCTGCCTTCTGCTTATTTCCAGGCATTTCTTCTGCCTGCATTTGTGCTTCTGCTGCTAGTTACATAGCTCCCTAACCCATATGAAAACCTCCTCCCATGTTCTGTGGCAATTTTCAGGCTGATCAAACCTTGATCCAGCTGACTGCATCAAAAGCACCAGTGCCAGCACTAGAGAAGAACAGAAACAGTAAGTGCTGGGGATAAGGTAAAATTTCAAATGTGGGCTTAAGCCATCAGCAGAACTGTGCTCTTGAAGCGTGTTTTCAGTAGGAAGTATCCTTTCCATGAAATTTTATGCAGAACCTTAAAAACTCTGCAGTAACACATATGGTAAAAATGGCTTAAAAGATAAATACACATGGTTCATTATGGACTTCTCATGAAGAACAAAACCTTGAGGTTACAATAAGCCTGGGTGACTCACCCCATCATTTCTCCTATAATGATACTGAAACAATTACACTCACAAATCTTCTTATACTCTCAGTCTGTACAGTACAGATGTCCTTGTATTGAAAAACCATTAGCATCATATGTGGGTTTCAGCATCACCTTAACTAAGCCTTACTGACCTGATTAATATTACATTCTGTATTATAAAGCCTAATAAAGAAGAAACAAAACATTTTTAACAGATATTGACTTTAATAATGTAGCGAATCTATAAACTAGTAAAAATTTTATAAAGATGGGAATTATCTCTATTTTGAGCTGAGATAATTTTACCAGAGGTAGAAAACTCTTACATTTTATTGTATTAACAAGATTCCTTTGCCAGGTGTTGTCTGTCTTCTCAGAATGAAACTGAATCGTGCAATATTTTTAGTCACTGATATTTGAACTATGATTTCTCAGGTCCCTCCTGTTCCAGAAGAGGGCAAATGGCATCACCCCTCCTAAGTCACCTTGTCAAAGGCTCAGTGAATTGCAAATATTCTTTCCTATCTCCAAACAGGACTATCAACAAGGCAGCCCTCCTGCAGTTACTAAGCCTTAAATCAAATGCCATTTCTTTCTAGCATGATCTAGCTATGTACCGTTGTAACTTTAAAGCCTCAGCATCTTTTCTGCAATGAAAATACAACAGGGTTTGGGCACAGTGAACTTTAAACAGTTGTTATGGTCTATAATGAGTGCTTTCACGTTTCAAATGAGTCTTTGATGGCATTTAGAATCTCTAGCTCCTGGGTGATATAACCAGATCACAGAAACGGGCAAAGACACACATAAGATAATTTTCTAGGGCTTGGTTCTGGTTCGTTCCTCCCACCCCCAGTTCACAAATCTTTTCCTTCAACTTTATTGTTGAACTAGGATCAGTATTCAGGAGAATTTTCTGCTCCAAGACTTCTAAAAAACCTACAGTATTGATTACAAATGGGAATACCTTTTCTCATTCTACAAATAACCATGCCACGCATGATATACTGTGTTATGCTGTAAATACATCATTACTTGACATGAATTTTAACAGGATTGCTAATGCCTTGCCTTAGCAATAGCTTCAGTTTTAGCTGTACAGAGGCAATCCACCACAGAAGGTGTGCTGTACATGCAACCCTCATAGGTGAAAATGCTACACTAGTAACCCATCTACAGCTAAACTAAACTACTAACTGAAACCTCACTTCATCCTCCTTCACTTTCAAGAATTAAGTCCCTGCTTTGGCAGATTGTAATTATTGTTCCCCTAATATGCCACAGGTCCCTGGGCAGTGGAGGTGATGTTGCACCTTACACAATTTCCTTTCAATATCAATGCCTGCATTATCAAAACTTTGTCAAACAGAACCAGAATGCTTAAAAGCCTATTCAGTGCCACTGCTGTTAGGAAGAGCCCCTGAGACAAGAAATTATATGTCTTCTACCACACAGATTAATTGCTGATGATGGTCTATGAAATTGAAGAAAGATGCTGCATTAATTAACGCTGAAGAGAAACTGTAAAAATAGAACCCATCAAAATGCAAGGACAACCAGCTATCCTGGCCACTTCTGGAGAGAGGTGATAAAATCTCATGTTCATGATGTCCCTAACAGACACTCAGAATCCAGAAGAAAGGAAAAAATGAAACATCAACCCAAAAGTGTCAACTTTCACCCTCCAAAAGTGGAAGGAATTAGGTGATAAGGCTCTACAAGAGCAAATAAGCCTGTGCTTTGTAAGTGAGCTCTTCCTCCATGTGGGCCTTCAAGTAGTGGCTTTGTAACTTCTGAGTGGGAACCATATACCAAAGAACACTTGATTATTTTTCTTACTATTGTTTCATTTTAATGTACATTAAACCCAAAATATCCAAGCAGTATGTTAGTCTGAAGATCTCACTATCTAATTGTTAGGGTGAAAGAAATGTCTACCTACATAGCATGTACATATTAGCAGAATTACTACATAACTCGGTTATGTTGAAACGAGTGCAGAGCAGAGCAAAGACTGGCCTAAGGGGAAAAGCTACAGAAGGACGACTCATCTCAGTTGCAAAACTGTTAGGCTGAGATCAGCCCTTCTCACAGAACCATACACAAGAGGTATTTATCCCTTGTATTTTGAGAAGCATAAGGAATCTGTGTAAGCTTGTCATGTCTTAGGTACTAAAATCCTGTTATAGAATTTGCCAACTGGAAATCTAGTAAATATCCACCTATAAGACAGCTGTGACAGTGTAAGATATCACTAGCTCTTCAGATACTTGTTTCTGCACCAGAAATCAGCTTTCCTGTAGGAAAATAAACAGAAAAGGGAACTAACACTATACCCAGAATGAACCCATCTTTAATTCAGGTACTATCAGAGACTGATTCCCTAATAAGCTTGCACAGACCTGAGGACAGCAGCAGTGATGCCATATTAACCAAGCAGTCCTCACGCTCACCTGCTGAGCTCCTCATGGGCATGCAGACACACACAGTGAACACCTCCTAAAACCTTGAGAACATGTGGCATTTCCCATTGTAACATCAAAAACGCCAAGAGAGCACAAAGTACATGAAAAGGTAAAATCTAAGTATGTTAAAACGAGTAAAGAATCATCACAACCATGCCTTAGTTTCTTCACTGACCCATTACCTCAGGCATGACGTGGAGAAAAAAACATGGCACTGGTTCCAAGAATGAACAAATTGGCCTCCAAGTTAAAGCAGTACAAACACAACAGCATTTGAGAATTACACGCAGGCCTTTTGCTTTGACTGTTATAGGCTGGCATCATTTCAGACACAGCACAATCAGATCCTGAGGGAGAGTAATGGCTCCTGGTGCTCTGCCTAAAACCCTAAGGGCAATTCAAATACAGTTATTGGTGAGTCCTGGAGGGAGACAGATCAAGCCTTCCTCAGGCAAGGATGTTATAGTCATCAACTTAGGTAAAAGCTAGAAACAGGAGTACAAGATGGAGACAAGCACTTACAGTCAGTGTGGGTGTGAATTAACACAGCTCACTGAAATCAAGAGTTATACCAGCCTCAGTCAGTAACTGTTTCCTTTAGGTAATGCTTCAGTGTTTGCCAACCGCAGGTATAACAACACTGGAGACGAGGATAAAAAAAGTCAACAAAACAATGCTGAGTTGTTAAGACTGACTTACAGTGCAATAGAAGCCCGGGTGAGCTTTTAAATTCAGCATCTTTTGTTATAAAAAAGGCAAGAAACACTCAACTAAGTCAAATACATTACAGATTTTTTTAAAGATGTGTTGCATTTACATGCATATATATTTGTGCTTTACAGGAAACCATTAAACATCATTTCTCAAAAATTTCTCAAAACCAAAAACTGAGAGGAGTACGTGTGTATGTGTGTGTGTGAAAACTCCTTCTCTTCAGAGTGTATAGACATATAGACATGATGTCTTTCCATCAGTCACCTTTGTTTGGAAGAAACACATATACACATCTTTCACACTGAGAATTGTTGTCTTTAAGAAAAATCGAAACATTTGATAGAAAAGTTTTAAATGGACAAATCACAGTCGTACAATCCATGAGATGTGAGCATCTCCTGTGAGTAAAACAGTTACCTTTTGTGCTTATATCATTTATGAACCTAAGTACATCAGAACACCACCATCATCTTAATTATGTTTACGGATTCCAGTTGAAGATGAGCTTGGACTGCTCTGAAGTATGCAGATACAACAGTGTGCAATAGACTAAAACTGTTCTGCTTTTTCAAAAACCAAGATAAAAAAAGAACCCTAAACAGTGCACACTATGAATTAAGCAAAACACTGCATGTTCAACAGATTACAGAAAAATTAAGCTAGTCTGGAATAGTAATGAGCAATGTCTAGACATATTTGCTAAACTTGACTAGCATGAAGCCCATAAAACTAAGAAGAAAAAGATACTGACAAAGGATATATTTATTACAATAATAGAGATATCACTGTCTCCTCCTATACATAGTAACATTTGTTGCCCCTTAACATAAATAGCGCATTTCCTGATTTCTAGTAACTGCCTCGCCTCCCAAGATTTGCATTTTGCAGTCAAATCAACATACAAAATAAAAGCTGACTTACAGACTCTCAAGTTTTCACCTTCCCATCCAGCTGGTGATTCACCCATCAAAGCACCTCCACTGACACTTTATCAACATCCTCCACACCTCTACACAACAGCAATTTCAATCCTCCAATCTGGCACAAGGAAGCCAGTCTGTATTCCACTGAAGTTCTAGCAATTTCTATTAGATGCAATGAAGTAACACTGTAATGAAAGCAGACTTATGCATTACTGTGAAATCGTAACATTGAATGCTAGCAGCAGTAATAAACTTGGAAAAAAATAGAAACTTTAAGACTTTCAATCTTCACTCACACCTTAAGTTACAAAACTTTGATTTCCAACTCCAGGAGACTTGATTAAAAAAGGACTAAATAATTTGGGGGGAGGGGGAGGAGGGAGAGATCTCAATACCTTCCCTCCTCTAATCAATTAAATCACTCGCAATGATCCATTTACATTTGGCTTTATAAAACAACTTAGCACAAAGGAAAGAAAAAAACCCAGAACAGAATCTTTAGTTTATCATCTCAAAACTATTCATAAACAATGTAAAATTTAATACAGTCAAAAGAAGAAATATCTTTCAGAATCCCCAAAGCAGTCTGCGACTGAGCATGAAAATCCTATCAGTATCTTTTTCTAAGAATTCTGCATAATCCCACTTCCAAAAAAAACCCAAAAAAACCCCGAAAACAAACCACTTTTACTTAGCAAGTATTATTTTCTTTCTTGAGTGCCTCCTAATTCTTCAGTATGTAGGTCATGCAGCAGGCTAACAGCACTACTTGAGAAGGTACAACAGGAGCTGCCATACTGTAGGCCTCTGACCCTCCTATCCAACCAAGGCAATAAACAGATCAACACAGGGCCACAAAATACACGTAGGTGGGACTAAAAAGCAAGGAGACAGCATTTTGGTTGACAGCACTGAATGTCCACAGTACACACAACATAAATCACTGAGGTTTACATTTGTATAAAAATGGCTATAGCCCACTCATTATTATAATGTGCCTATCCCAACAAAAATGCAGTGCAATGTGTTTTACAAGTAAATCCTTGCACCCCAGAATCCATGCTGACAATTAACTGCATTACACTCAGAATTAGTTTTTCACCATCTCTACATTAAAAGTTCTCATTTCATTTGAAAGTAGAGCACTTTAAATATTAATTCCATATCCTCCTTTCCTTCCATAAAAAGTTTAATTGCCAAAATCCTATCAGTGAGCTACTCAATGAGCTGGGTGTTCCATTTTGGCTGTAGTTTGGAGTAACTGCAGCTTGCATTCTGTTTCTTAGAATGGGCTGGTACCAACTTAAAAGACTCAAGTCACAGGTAAAAATAACTTTATAGGTGTTTAACTATGAAGAAATTGTTACAGTTTGCCCAGTTGTTACCTCACAACACCTTCCACTGAAACCAAAATGATGGGTTTGTTACTAGTGAATAAAGGTGAAATTGCCCCGAAAAAGGGAGTTTCTGTATTACCTGGCACATGACAAGTACATTAGTTGTGTGTGTTGAAGGAGCTATCACATCATTAATACAGTTCAGTAAAAAGCTTTCTCCATCACCATTAAGGCTATGAAATTATCATAAATAAATAAAAAAGCAATCCCACCCCCCAAATCTTATGTTGGAATCCACTGAATGTTTACTAGATAAAAGCATCAAATGTTTACTAGGAAAAGCATCAAAAATCAAGGTGCAGGAACAGTACAGTATATGCTTCTGAAATAGCCAGGACAGATGATGAACAATTAAATATCTCCCTTATCAATTACTTTTGTCCATCTGCCTACAGATCTGAGACCCAGTACCTTTCCTAGATGCAAACCAGCTACACACCAAACACCAAAGTGAATTCTAGAAACAGCCAGAGGAAAAAGAATTAGTGTTGTAAAGCTTGCAAAGCCCCAGTTACTGTCAGAAGGGAAAATGAAAGCCACAGACACAGAACTGGACCAGACAGATATTGTTTAGACAGGCTTTTTGGGGGTTCTTTACAGGGTTTGGCTTCATGGCTAATAAACAAGAATAAATAGAACAGTAGCAAAGAAAAGCTACGTACTCTCATGTGAATTTATGTGACTACTGAAAAAGGTGCTTTCAACAGAAAAAGATGACCAACTACAAAAGCAACTAGTCTTAGGGTTACAGTTTAAGTATAGAAGTCAGAAATACAAATTCCTGATGCAAGAAAGACTAAAAAAAACAAAGAAACCCCAACTTTTTTTCTTACATCTAAATGGAGTTTACTGTATTTCAGTTTGTGCCTTCTGCCCCTCCTCTGGTGCTGCCCATCACTGAGAAGTCAGTCTTCTTTACATCCACCCGTCAGGTATTTATTTATGCACACTGGTAAGATCCCCAGGAACCTTCTCTTCTCTAGGTTGAACAACCCCAACTCTCCCAGCCTCTCCTTATATGACAGGGGCTCCATGGCCTTCACCATTAAGCTCTGTGGCCCAGAAGTGGACCCTCTCTGGTAGTCCCTGTAGAGCTCTCTTGCACTGGGGATCCCAGCACTGGACACAACACAGTAGTGTGCCTCACCAGGCTTGAGCAGAGGGAAAGGATCACCTCCCCTGACTTGATGGGCAATGCTTTGCCCCATGTTTTATTAGCTCATGTTCAATGTGCTGTCTACCAGGTCCTTTCCTGCAAAGCTCCTTTCCAGCTGGCTGGCCCCAGCCTGCACTGGTGCATGGGGTTACTCCTGCCCAGGCGCAAGGACTTGGCATTTCCATGTGTTGAACTTCAGGAGGTTTGAAGTTTTCTCCAACCTGTTGAGGTTGCTCTGAATAGCAGCCACAATCCTCTGGTGCATTAATCACTCCTGCTGGTTTTGCATCATGTGTACACTTGCTGAGGGTGCACTGTGTCCTATCAGCCAGGCCATTAACAAAGATACTCAACAGCAATGGCTCCAGTAAATGATGACTTCAAGAGTACACCAGTAGTGACTGACCACAGCCCTTTAAGCCAAACAGTTCAGCTAGATTTCAAACCACTTCACTGTCTACTTACCTAGCCCAGGCTTCCTCAGTTTTATAATCAAGTGCCAAATCTTGCTGAAGTCAAGATAAACAACAGATATTACTACTGTTTAATCCATGTTAAATACATCTTAAGCCTCTAACATTTTTGTCCTTCAGTATATACTTGGACCATTTTTTGCTACATCACAACAAATCCTATTATTTCTTGTGAACTCTAATTATTACAAGCTGGTAACTGAATTATTACAAAAACTTCAAACATATATATACACACAATAGTAAGTGAAGTTCCACCAGATTTTCGTATCTCTCTCACTTCACATAATCTTATCTCTTACAAAGCATCAGTACTTTAATTTTCCAATAGCCACCACAAAATCAAAGGCAAGGGATAACAAAGCAAACATATGACAGAGGATTGTGAGCAGATGGTACATGAACACCTGAACACAAACAGGGACAAGAATGAGGACTGACTAGGAAGGGTGGGGGGGAAGGCAATAAGGGGTGAAGAGAGGTAGGGTAAAGGGAAAGCTCTGGGATAAACTTCCTCTTGTACTTGCATGTAAAACTCCACTGCAATTCAATCTCAGATTACTTTCTGCAGGAACCAGCAGACATATGAACTGTCAGTTGCAGGAAAAAAAAATGATGTTTTAGAAGCAGCTCAGAGAGCCAGGAAGTTGCAAGTCTCAGAAGCTTTCAGGAGTTAAGGAAGACAAAGTGTATGTGAGCTCCGGCTGACTCATACAAAGCTAGACCAATGGAGCAGGGCGATGAAGCATCATGCGATAACCTCGTCAGGCTTCCTAGAGAAGAAAGGCAGTAATTTAGAAGGGGGGGGGGAAAAACCTCAAACATACAGGACAAACTAAATCTAAACACCCTTGTCCTAGAGAAGGCCAGTGAAGACCTGGCAGAAGCCCGGGAAGACTGATCCTAAAGCAGCTCACACCTGTCCATGAGAAATTCCTGACCAGAGCTATTTGCAGTAAAGGGCAGGAGTCTTCAGATGCCACATGATGTGACCTGGGAACAAACTGTGAAGTTCAGAGAGGGAATAAAGGTATTCTAGCATGAAGACTTCTTTTGAAACTTGTATTTTAGGTACAGAACTGTTATCCTTAAAAAAAAAAAAAATCCTGCCTGTGATCAAGCTGCTCTCTAAAGAATTCTGTACTTGGCTTCAATCAAGGGTGATGTTTGGGTTGAAAACCCTACTTTTAGTCTAAGTAAAATAAAAGGAACATTGGGTCTTTTACACAACAGCTGTAAAAAATAAATAAATGGGAAAGAAAAACACTGTCCAAAACACACAGCAAATCCAGTCAAACTGTGAAGTGTGTGAAGAGTTAAGAATTTTAGAAATAACAATCACAAAATTAAAGGAGTTGGGGGAAGCTGTTGTAGTTATATGTGCCTCTGTGTTTTATGCAGAAAAAAAAACCCCAGCAAAAATGCTGTGTGATCTCAGGAGAGATAGTTGAGGGGCGGAGGAGGGTATGGGGGTTGGTTTTGGAGTTTTAGGGGGGGGGGTTTAGTACAGTACTTGCCAGACAGGCAGACTTGAAAACATAAGCAAAATAGCTGCTTGTTGCACTTGGTTTCTACTCTACTCAAGCAAACAGAGCTCTGTTTATGTGCTTCATAAACAAACAGGATTGTACATACACACAAAAAAAAAAATCTCACAACCCTCAAATCACATAATCTGTTTCTCTTCCTGAGAGAAGCAATTTGGCAAAGCCTCAAGTATTAGCTAGCTCTTGGGCTCTTATCTTAGAAATAATACATGCCAGGTTTTCTGAATACAGATGTCAGACAGCCAAATATTGGCTATTACACATGGTGGTCTCTGGGTTTTGCCTGCTTAGCTACCATGAAAAGGAACTGAGCAGTAGCTTGATGCTTGCAGGTCAAATTAATGACTGGCCTCCTTGTCCACCCATGAAGACATTACTTCCCTTCTAAACAAGTATGTATGATTGCTTTTTGCCTTGTTCAAATCTGCCCAAGAAATACTCTTCCATTGCTGTCACCAGACAGCTCTTTTCTGGACCAGAACACATAGAAGCAGGATGTCTAAGTTGCTTTATGTTCCAGAACTCCTTACTATTGTTACACATCCCTGCACTATCTACCTCAAATGGGTTCTACAACAAGCACAGAGGACAAGTTCAGCAAAGCAGCACTACTAGCTTGTGGTCATTGCTGAGCTTTGCCTCTGTTACATGTATGATCCTAACACCTCCAGCAGGTTTACATCAAAAGCAGAGTATATATTTAACACATCGTACGGAGATACCTCACTTTTCCTTTCCAGAATACAGCTCTATAAACTGAATAGGAGTTCAGTAGCAGACAAAACTGCAATGCTAAATTTCCATAAGACTGTGAAGTAGCAGCAAAGGAATTGTGCATTTTGTATCCTTAGCTGATGTCAGTCTTTTGGTTGCCCATGTCAGACCTAGATCCAGTTTTAGCAGATGTTATGTGGCCCCTGGGAGACCAGTGTCAGGTTATCTGATTAAAGGCTAATCATAACAGAGACAGACCCAGCAAGGATCAGTGGAAAGTAGGTAGAGAAACCTGATGAGTGAAAATGGAGCACCTGAATCAGCTATTCCCAAGACCATCAATTAGACTATACTCCTCCAGCATGAAACTCACCAAGATGAGTAAAGGAGGAAACTCTCTCCCCAGAAATACCTTGAAAACTAAAGTTTACCGCCTTAAGGAGTACAGGACTTATTATAGGATGTAGGAAGGAAGAACATTTGGGATTATGTAAAATTTATCATGGGATTGTGAGAATATGCAAGACATTATGAAATGTTTAAGGAAAAGCACTAGAGGTGGAGAGACGAGGATAAAGGTGGATGAAGAAGAAATAAGTATAAGAAAACAGCAGGAAAAAGGGACAAATGTGACAGGCTCCGTGCAAATGGGAAGCTGGTCACTGCACTTGTCTGAGCCCTGCCCTTGATCATGACAGTCTATTCTATATTGTCATTAACCCCTATTTCTGTCATCTTTGTGGATGTACTTTCTATTCTGAGTGTGTGTATGAACTCAAGCCAACTTCAAGCCAGACTGGCCAGCAAGTAGGTAAGAGGTCTATGTACCAGCAACTGGAGTGAGAACACAGACCTCACGGGTTCCAGGGTCTAGGTACCAACAACAGGGGAAGAAAACCAACAGATCAAAACTTCAGCAACTAGCTAGACCATTTAGAACTAGGGGAACCTGTATAGCATGTAAGTGAGTTTCTGTGAAAATTCCACTAGAGAACATGCATCCTGAGGAGCTGGAAAGGAGGAAAAAGACTGGGCCTTCCATACAGTTCTTGAGTGCTCTGCGGGTGCCACTAAAAGCACTAGTTTGAGTCTCTGTTGATCCATGTAGCCAGCTGCTATATGGGAGCATGTTTACACACACGCACCCTTATTGGGAATAAGTCTCATTGCTGGCTGGCCCTGGGGACACAGAATCAGAGCAGCCTTGTGCTTACCTATTTAGCTGGGACAGGAGATACGCCTCTGGGACCCACGGCCTCCACATTTGGCTACCTCTAACAACTGGCATGCCTAAAAGGGCACACACCTTTAGCAAGTTTCTTAGCAAAGCTATCAGCTATCAGTAACACTCTGAAGGTGAAGTGCATAAACTTGCCTTAGATTGGAGTTTGGGGTACTCTGTACTTGCCTAAACTGTCCTGGTATCTACTGGAACACACTCCACACAGTTTTGCTAAGACATCTGCTAAACCACTGAGTATTTAAATGATAGTAAAAAAAACATATTAGTATTCTCAGGCATCATTCTACTTCAACTGGATGTCTTCTGGTGCTTTTAATAGCCCTTGAAATTCCTATGTGCTAAACACAGTTGAAAGGAATCTCAACTGGATCTTTCCTATCCACTTCCTTTTCAAGACAGGAATCAACTGTATACCATCACAACAGAAAAGTAACACAAATAAGGCAAAAATACAGATAAAACAAAGTAGATATTTAATATGTTCCTGCAATTTAATACACAAGTTTGCCTTGGGGAAACTTGTAAACAGATTTCTGTTAAGAGCAATAGTACCTTTGACTACTAGTGGTCTGCGAAAGAATTCCTGTGCTCTCTGGCAGCACGCTACAGCCAGAGTTCTCAAAGAAGAGGGTCTGTGCTAATTCATCATCTCACTAATGCACCCACAGATATCAAAAGTACCTGTGAGAAAAGGGAAGACTTTTTCTCCTTGATCACCAGCAATATCAAAGTTCTGCATTCTTTCACTTCTGCTGTGAAACTAAGTGTTCTGAGGAAGGCTCTATCTTTTTTCATTTGGCTTTCTAGACTGATACTCTGAAACATTAATTACCTGGGAAGAAGCCAAGTGAGACTTCAAACCAAGTATATAAAAACTGTTTGTACTCTTATTCATACTGTATTAGAAATGAAATATTCTAACTGACAAACATGTACTTCTGAATCACTGTGGTTGATCATCTTTTCTGTATCTCTTAGGGAGGTCTTGGTCCAAAGCTGTATTACAGTCTTCTTGGAAGCAGACACTTCTCATATCTATGACACCAAGCAGCAGTGGAAATTCCTGATTCTTCTCACATATGCAACAGGAGCCGTCAGAAAGGCTTTACACTGTCACACTGGGGATGACAAAGCACCACGCTGAGGAAACCACCACATGTAGTCTTCCTGTGGGTAAGGTAATCCTTTTATAGAGGGAGCAGAGCTAATTCCAAACATCTTCCATTCCAGTTCATAGCATGGAATAAACAGAGGTTGATATGTCTGTTTGGTATGTGGGCATGGCAGGACCTAAATGCTTTTGTGGGCAGTGGCCACAGCAGCTCTAGATGACAGACAATGAGAATATGCAGGTCCTGATGCTGGATAGAGAATAACAAAATAGCTGTCCACTGAAACCAATAGGAATTTCAGACCCCTTTTCCACCTCCACAGAAAAATCACTGCTGGATATTTCAATACAGTAGTTACAAACGAAAATAACACGATCTCTTTATAATAGTATTAATAACAAAACCAATTTTACTAGTTCTGCCAGAACTACTAATATTTAAGCTCTGACACCACAAGCACATAGCTTAGGAAGACTTTCTGCACTAATACAGCCTTCTTTGCCCCCAGAAAAAAATATGCACTGCCCTATTCCCATGCACATTAGTACCAAGCAACAGAAGTGAGGACAAGTCCTTGCCTTCTTAGGAAGACAGTGCACATCCCAGTAGGTATGGGGCACAGGAAGTTGCTTCATGAAAACAAAGCACTGAATTCTTAAAATGTTTCGTGTTACTCTAATGACATTTTTCAATATGAGAAGTAGCTTTAAGGAATTATTCGCCCTTATGCAGAATTACACTGCTCCAGGTTTTGAAAAAAATTCTTCAAGATTAACCAACACATTAAAATACACGTTTCACAACTTTTCAGGAGAAGAAAATACTATCTTTTATTAAATGAGGGTATCACCAATTGACAGTTGTTTGCTGTTTTAGCAGACAAGAAGATAAATCTCACCCTATTCCATTCTCATGAGAGTACCTGCAGTACTGCAACCAGGGCGCAGACCTGCTCGAGCAAGTCCAGAGGAGGCCACATGATCAGAGGGCTAGAGCACCTCTTCTACGAAGACTGGCTGAGAGAGCTGTGGTTGTTCAGCCTGGAGAAGAGAAGGCTGTGGGAGACATTCTGGGAGACGCTAGAACAGCCATTCAGTACCTAAAGAGGCGTACAAGAAATCTGGAGAGGGACTTTTTACAAAGGCATGTAGTGACAGGACAAAGGGAAATGGCTTTAAACTGAAAGAGGGGAGATTTAGATTAGATATTAGGAAGAAATTCTTTACTTTGAGAGTGGTGAGGCCCTGGCACAGGTTGCCCAGAGAAGCTGTGGCTGCCCCATCCCTGGCAGTGTTCAAGGCCAGGTTGGACAGGGCTTTGAGCAACCTGTTCTAGTGGAAAGTGTCCCTGCCCATGGCAGGGGGGTGGAACCCGATGAGCTTTAAGCTCACTTCCAACCCAAACAATTATATGATTCTATGATAAAGTTATACTAAGCGCACATTTATCAGTATAGAGAGGTTATTTAAAGCACCTTCTGAACATCTTATTAAGCAAAATCATCAAAACATCATATAAACAGAACATCTACATAGGATGTGGTTGTTTGTAGATATGTAACAGGCAGAGCATGGAGTTGCACACATTTATTTTGCAATTGGAGCTTTGAAGAATAAAAACAAAGAAAAAGTGTGAAGCAAAAGAAATAGCAAATCACTATCCATCTAGTCACAAAGAATAGCATGAGTTTGGTAGACATCCCAGATGAGATGACTTTCACATTTGTTTTTAAGGTAACAGTGACTGTCTATAGATTTTTCCAGAGTTTACCCAAGCCTTAAGGGGAATCTTGATGAAAACAGAAGCACCTGGGCAGATACTGACTCAGGAGTGTAAAATTCTGGAAAACACAACCAGTAAAAGATCTTCTGGTCACAGTATCTTTTGAACAGAACAGGTATTTTCCAATCCAGTGGAAAGACTGATGCTCTTAACAGTATGGCAGGATTCACAGCCACTCACAAGCTGAGGGATGCCACAGTCTCCTGATAACATGCTTATAATACACAAAATACGCAACAAAACGGAATGCCTTACTTGGCGTACATTTGCTCAACATGCTGCTTAGAATCTCTTGGTAACTACATCAATTGCATATCAATGAAAATACACACAGCGTAGCACAGTAAATTTACT
Source organism: Lathamus discolor (assembly GCF_037157495.1). Lineage (NCBI taxonomy): Eukaryota > Metazoa > Chordata > Aves > Psittaciformes > Psittacidae > Lathamus > Lathamus discolor. The sequence goes on along the minus strand of NC_088884.1, from coordinate 29,737,271 downwards.
GAATTTTATCAAGTGCTAAATCCTTGAGTCTTCATTTGTAAGTATATAATGTGAAGGTGCAGAAAACTACTAACTCATACCGTATCACAGCACTGTGACATAGAAACAGAGTCATCTGGCATGGGTTCATACTGTTTCATACAATCTATCAGGTAACATTCCCCCACCATTTGTCAAAGGGTTTGGTGCAGACATTTTAGTGAAGTCAGGATTAAGACAGTGATTAGGCAAAAAGTTTCAAGTCATGAAACAGATTGAATTTGTGATACAAAAGGCTTTGCTAGAAATGACCAATTGCTTTTTCACTGCTATTTTACCATGAAGCAGAACTGAAATACATTTTTACCTCAGACAAAGTATGTTGCTGAAGTCATAGTTTTCAAGTATTTTACATGCATATTTATTTTAGCCACTAACTGTTTTAATCATCACTCAACTGCTTCAATTAGTTTCCCATGAAGAGTTCTCATATAGGAAGATCTCATACAACCCCCCCAGCATCTTAAATCTCTCCCTTTCCCAAATTTCTGTAATTCCAACAGTAGGTGCCAAACCCCACTATTTGTGTTGTCAAGGTTTATCAGAAACCTCCTTGTAATAACTGTCTCACAAATAACTGCATGATAAAAGGCTCACAAAAAAGGAAGAAAACAAAAACAAACACATCTAAACAATACCAAGTCATGAACAGAACATCACTGACTAGTAGGGATACTAATGATATATTGCACTTGTAATGAAATACCAAAGACACTGATTTTCTTGCATACAGCAGAAATACCAGAGAGACACAGAAAAGGTCCATCACTGAAAAATAAAACACACTGAAAACTCTAAATCTTTTCAAAGCCTACTGATGAGCTGATATAAGCACTACGAACTCTAAAATGAGTGCTGTGTCCCCTACAAATATCACCTCAAGTGAGAAAGCTGCTCTGTAAGTGGCTGCTTCCACAGACTATTTCTTTTTTTTTTTTCCCCTAGACTAGCACAATGGCACATTGCAGCATTCCTTCTCTCTCATCCCTTTCACACTTCTCTTAAAAGCCTGGCACTCCAAAACAATGAGCCTGTGAAACCTTTCATATGAAAAATATATAAAACATAGAGTTCTGTTTGGTCCAATTTTGGTAATCTAAAATTAAGTATCTAGTCTAAGAGAGCTATAGAGGTACACTGTCACCAACCAGAGTTTGGAGAGTGCCTCTCTGGACAAATAACTTAGGGCCCACATTAAGATAGGATTATTTCCTTCCTACTTCCAAGATAAAATACAATGAACAGCAGTATTAGCATGCAAGTTTGAAATAAAGGGGAAAAAAATATACACTCTTCATTGTTACTGGTATCTTATTTTAAACAAAACTGAAAAAATAAAGTTCTCTGACTACTAAAAATAAATTTGGACTGCCTCAAAATGGAAGTGAGGTAATATTTCTTTTACACTTAAAAAAAAGTAAAGCAGGAAAACAGCTAAAGACAGGATGGTATTTCAAAATTTGCTTAGAAGTTAGTGGAACAGATGAAATAGTTGCATTATTTTGAGAGTATTGTTTCAGTGTTACATAAATAACCATAGAATTCTCTTATAATGCCCTATTATCTAGTAATTATTCCAATACATTTATCTGATACACAGCAATGTCAACATAAACTAAATGTTGTGAACTGAAGTTTCCTCTACTTTTAAATGTGTTTTATTTCTGTTCTTCATTACGAGTGACACTTCTGCCTCAGGAGAAGTAATGCATCCACAATTAAATTAAATAAACCCCTCCCTTTCCTAAACCCAAAAGAATCCTTCAGCATCATAAATTTGTTCCACATTGCTTCTTACATCAATTAACATTATGTCTCTTAGAAAAGACAGGAGACAGGCTCCAGCTTTTTTCTTCCTCCTCATTATTTTAGATTTCTTTCCCCTTTAATTTATCCCTGACTGCATTCCTGGCATGACCTGATGAAGAAACCACGTAAAAGCACTAATACATTAATTTGCTCTGCAAAGATAAATCTCAGAGAGAGGTATACATAGCCCAAGGCTAAAAAAAAAATAAAAACCCAAACAGCAAAAAAGCAAAGACACAAAGATAACAGTAGTCCTTAAATCTTACACCACCCCACCCCAAATACTTCTACATATTGAATGACAAACTTTACTGACCTGTCATTTGAAAGTATCCTCCCTTTGCTACTATTTATGAAATCCCTCAAAATGATGAAAATCGAATTATACACACTCTGGTTATCTACTTTAAGACTGCTCATAAGTGGCTGCTATTAATTTCCTTTTAAAAAACAGTGAAGCAGAAATTCACTTTAAAGCAGCCTGGATATGCAGCCTTTGCAGCAAGACATAAAAAGGTAGGTCAAATATTTCAGACTTCTCAGCTTTGCTAACAACCTTTACCACTAAATATCCTGTGGTCAAAATGCACTGCTAAGATGACATAAGTTTAGAATCCAAAAGTCACAGCTAAAAAAATACGGAGTTCTCTGTACTAAAGTTTTATGAAAAATACTATATATACATTAGAACTGCAGTCTGAAGAGTAGATAGTGGTCCAGGTGGAAGAACTGACTTTTCTCAAAACAAAACAGAAACCACAAAGCCCTAAAAAAGGCAAAATAAGAAAATCTGTACAGCTCAAAGCATTGACTGCACTGTGCATGACAACAGTTGCATGATAACTCATACAACAGAAATGAAAGTATTTTTGCTTTCTTGGGGGGGGTTTCCTGAAAGACTATCCTCCTCCATCTGGCTGCTGCTACTTGCTTTCTAATGATATTTGCAAGGCTGGGGAAAATAACCTCAAATAGCCTCCACTGAAACATAAAGAACATAGGGGAACATGGTACTTAAATTACTGTTTAGTAGATAAAGAAACCAGGTGTGTGCTGCATTGTAAGCATGCGGTAGGAAAACACTTCCACACTATACTTAAAGCTTAGACATCCAAACAAATCAATTCAGTGTAACAAGCTCCAGGTTACCTGACCCACTGTAGCGTTCATGTGCACACAGGCATCTGCAGTTACCGGGGCTACCTTATCAACAAGGACTGAGGACTTTGCCACAGGCTGTTAACACATACAGCAGCAATATTAACTACTCAGAAATCTAGGACCCACAGATGCTGCCTGATTGTATCTGCTTAATGAAATATTCCATAACACATGAAAACACAGCTATCTTATCCCCTTCATCTGCAACTACCATTTTTCTAGGACACAGGTAAGGGGAAAGGAAGGATATCACTTTGAGTTAATGCCTCTAGTTTGTAATTACTTACTTTTCAAGGCTGAAATGTCTCTTAACATCTCGGAGGATCCTCAACAAAAGGGTTCATCTCACTTTCTAGCTAATGTCTCCTAAAAGCCTCTTAAAATCAAACCAACCAACTATGCTAAGAGAATGCTGCAAGATTTCTAACATGCTGATCTTCCATAACAGCCAAGACATCCATCATATTCCAGCTTCCTTCTCACGTTTTTTTTTTCCCTAGGACAGGATAATATGTTGAACTTGCCAAGTGAGCAAGAAAACCTACAAACGTTAAACTGTCTTATAAAAACAAAAACCAACCAAAGAAAGAGGCAAGTAATGAGCTTCTCTATTCCCATTTCATGTTTCTGTGAATGCACGGAGCACCTCCTCTCCCTCCCATCCTGCTATGCAAGCACTGTCTAGCAGTCTCTACTAGTGTGGAAAACCAGAAACAAGCCATGGACTCTTTCAGATCTTCCACCTGATATTTCCGCTTAGAGAATTCAAGCTTCTCAAAAAGTCCAACCATCAGAAGCAAAGGTAAAAAACAGTAATAAAATATAAAAGCACAAATTCCATTTCTGTGTTTGTCAAATACATGCATAATTTCATGTTTGTACGGCATGAACACACACTGCAATTTTGCTATAGAGCAGACTGAGGACAGTTTTAGCAGTTCAGACTCTGAATAACATGTTTATTAAAAAAAAAAAAAAACCCAAACTTTTACACAGTAATTTTAAAAGGGCCTTGAAAGGAACTGGCAGCTAATAGGAGAGACAGCACTGTTTCATAACAGCTTCCAAAAAAAATCCATCTATTTTTAGACAGTTGAAAAGAATGTGGCTATTAAAAAAAAAAAAATCTCAGATTATCCATAAAGTTGTTTTCATTTACAACTGACCACACAGATCATGCAGCAGATGTGTCAAATCAATCTGCAGATGAGCAGTACCATGTATTTACATCCTCAGAAGAAATCTATGTGCATATATAAATTAACATTCATATTTTAATCTTTATTACAAAATAAAGCATCATGCTGTTATAAAATATTACTTTTTAATGAATAGCATTTAAATGAATCTCAGACAAATGCAATCATTTTCTAACTATGTGTTATAATCCTTTACAGGGACCTATTTGTCTCGGACTACCATTAGTTCAACTACGAGCACCTTTTGCCCAAAAACAGGCTGATCAGTTTTCAGGTGCTGTGTAACATCCATATTTATAAAATAAATATCTATATTACATACCAAATTCCCCCACAGCAACGCCAACAAACGCTTTTCCAAAAAAATCAAGTTAACACCTGTTTCCTTTACTGTTTTCACCCCATCATCCTCTCCATTATCATCACCATTTTATTAGTCTTGTATTTAAAAATTTCAGGCATTAGGGTGGGATAGAAGTAAACAAATAAACCTTAAGGGTTTTGGGTTTTTTTTTTTTTTTTTCATTATTCTTAATTTGGGATAAATAAATAAATTAAGTATCTCTCAACGCTCTTCTTATATTTCTCCATTTTGGTAAGGTGATTTAACAACCCATTCCCCCCCACCATTTTCTGTATCTCTCAATGCTGATATTTTGTTATACTACAGCAGGTGAAAGGCAATGTAGTTTGATTCTGTGTATCTTACACAAATATACTTATAAATCTAATTAGGCTGCTCGTTTTGTTTTCTAAAACTATGCCACACAGCACTCGTTCATTCTGAAAGATGCCTTTTAGCCTGCTTCCTTAAGACAGCTTTCAGTGCATTATCATGCCCTTCTACACCAAGCCATTCATTAAAATATACTTCAGATAATAATTTCAGCTAAACATACAGTTTGAGTGCTTAAATATGGGGGGGGGGGGCTTTTGCCAGTGTTCAATGTTAACATGGCAAAATAGAACATTCGGATGGGTTTTTTTGCATACAGCCGAAAGGATTAGTGTAAATTATTTGGAAGAAAATAAAATCTGTTGCTTTGGATTTAAGCAATTCTGAAAATACAAATCTCTCCTAGAATTCAGCCGCAAGCAAAGAAGGAGTGAGCAGGGCTGGATCACTGAAAATCAACAAAATAATCAGCAGATTATTTTATGTCAGAAAACTTAAATGTGCATTTAGTACCCCTCAATATTTCTTCAAAACGAAACAGCTACTTGAAATTGTAATAATCTGACTGACAGATAAAATAATTGCTTTAAAAACACTTCTGAGTCATTTTGTCCTTACCTGCAGGCATGAACCATTACTGCATGCAGCGACTGCTCCATTTCCTAGCACAGACTTGAACAAGGATCACATCTATCTTACAGAATGTGACTAATTGGAGGATTTGCGATTCCTGAGCTACTTTGCAAAGGACACTCCCTTTCCACATAACAGGACATGAAACGCTTCACCAAGTTCTACCGCCTATGCATCTAAATTGAAAGGAAACCTTCGCAACCGTGGAACGGTTTCCTGCAACACAAGAATGCGAGGTCTTTAAAGGCGAATTCAGAGATGCTGTTTGCACGGCAGCAGGAAGGAGCAGGGTCTGCAGCACCAGCACACACATGCCTGCTGTAGTACGAATTGCATGCTACAGCCCGGCAGGCTTCATTAAAAATAACATAATGAAACAAATCTCCGCAAAAAACGCACAAAGCTTTACCAAAACGAGAGGTTCGATGGATGCGGTACAATAACCAGCATGCAAAACGGACAGAACGCCAGCAAACGTGCCGAGGGAAGGAGCAAAGCCCTGCGCGCTGCTCGGCAGTGCTACACCATGAACCGCTCATGCAGGAGATGCAGCTGTACCTTTCTGAAGAGGACGACTTCTCAGAGTTAACTGACATCAGCAGCTCAATCTTCTGCTTGATTTCTGGAAAAATCAGAAAATATTCACAACCGAGACCGCCTGCCCTCGCTTTCCACAGCCTTATTGCCCAGGCGACTCCGCTTCCCTACGCCCTTTTGTCCGGGAGGAGGCCGCAGGACCCGGCGCCTGTGCGAGCCCGGCCCAGCCGCGCTGAGGGGACGAGGCGAGAGGCGCCGCGCAGGACCGCGCACATGACTGCGCACGGCGGCGGGCGGAACCATTCCGCGGGCGGGGAGGGGGGGAGCGCCTCGCCTCGGAGGCAGCCGACACAGCTCCCGGGCGAGTCCTACCGCAGTGGCTGCCAGCGGGCGCGCGGAGGGGAGTTCCTGAGGGGGGAAATCCCGAAACAAAGGGTTTACGGCACGGAGGAGCTTCCCGGTTCCTTATCTAAGCTGTTTCGGGCACCCTCGAATAGCTTCAGATCGAGAGCCCTGAAAAATATGGCTCTTTGAATCATTTTTGTCACAAAGAATCAAGTATGTAATCACTACCTTCATACACGGGTTGGAAATCAGACATGGAAACCACTACGCATACCTGGGTTTTATATTTCAGCGCCCTGCCTCTAATTTCCTCCTAATGTACTTTGAACAGCTGAATTTCATTTTCCCTTATGTATTTAGTATTCATTAACCGCCACCCTGGTGCTGGTAACGGACACGCACCAGGCCAACCTGGGTCCACACCGCAGTGCTGCTGTGACCAGCACCCACACCCAGCTATTACCACGGGGACATGTGCCCTAGTCCCGCTGCCACTTACACCACAGGACGCTGCCAAAGCAGAACAGAATTCACCAGTTCTGGAATCAGGAGGTCTGTGATCCATAAGACCCCAAAGAACAATGTCACAGATGTTAGCATCCTCTTAAGATCCTATCCTCGCCACTGACTGTAGGGCCACCTATGAAAACTGTGGTATGATTTGTGCAACATCCACTTGTTTACAACTAAAGTAAACTTCAACTATTTGGGATTAGCCATTCTACAATAGGAGAGCTTCAACGTCTTTCTTCCTTTACACATACTTCAGATACAAAACCCCAGAAATTTCTGAAAACGGAAGAAGAGAAACTAGATTTTTCTTTTTAACTGCAGTTAAAAAACCATTACTACGTAGATGAGTTTATCCCCCTCATGCTCTGGTGGAAGGGTTGCAAGTTAGCAATGATCATCACCTGATTAAGCATGGTGATGATCAAGCATGCCACTTGTTCTTCCCAAAACATACTGACCAGAGATACCCCCACACACAATCTCACTTCCCACACCCAGAGTAGATGCTTCTCAAAGCTTCCAAGACAATTCTTTGAAAGTCCAGTATGCCCACAACTGGCTCCACTGTGTGACTGCAAGGACCATGCAGAATTCCCATTACCATCGCCCATCCCAGGCCGCAGGTGCTCTTCTAGTCACAGATGCCAGGAGACTTCTCTGTCCAGCCAGACCCATCCCTACACAAGCACGAGTTCAGCTGCCACAGGAATGCCCAGGCTGACGGCTGGGGAACCTCCAAGGCTCTGGGCAGCTCTAGAGATGCACCACGCTGGATAATAAGCTTGATGATCTAGTCTCTTGGAGCTCACTACTGAAAGGCCACATATGTTCTCATATAGACCATGTGCATCTTCCCTTCTGTGCCTCGGTTCTCCGGCTATCAAGAGGTGATTACATCAACTAACCTCCCCAGGGTACAGGTTTGGGTTTTTTTTAGTTAAAAAACAAGCCAACAACCAGATAAAACACCAGTGAGCACCCCCAAACAACAAATCAGACAGTTCTGTACTCAGTGCAGTCTCAAAAATGGCTATTAAGTAGGACTTTGAACTGAGCAGTGGCTAAGTACTGAAAATACTGAATATTCATCCCATCAGTGAAAGACCTACTCACATTACAGTAAAAATAAGTCTGATGTCATTAAGAACTATGCAGAACTGCATAAAAGCTCCACAAAGGGCTTTAATACCTCTTAATTTTCAACTATACAATCACACAGTTATTTTCATACAGATTTTTAGTGCAACATATAACATTGGTGTTGATCACACAAATCACACAGTGCACTGGATATATCCTTACTTATTTAAACATCTTCTGCAGGACTGAACCAGGTATTCGGAACACTGCAAAAAATGTTTCTGTGACAGAGACTGCCTTTAAGAAAACTCAGAAATAAACTACTTTGACAAGTGCCTGAATATAGACTACTTCATATTACAGAGGTTAAAAGAAAGTACAGGTACTTTTTTTTTCTTAAGGACCAGCACACCTGCATTGGGTCATGCTCTGACCCAATATGGTTCAACAAGAACAAGATACTTCATTGCACATTGTGATAACACATTGGAGTTGTCAGCTCTAGAAGCTACACCACAGACATGTCTGTGGGATGGAGAAGACTAAAGGTTCAGACAGCTTTGTGGAGAAAACAGCCTTTCAGTACTCTTGGTTTTTTTCCTCTTCTGTATGAAGGAATGTTAGAAGGCTGCTCTCTGAATTGCTTATCCTCACTTTTGGACAGAGATAAAATGGACAATTTGGAGGCGCAAAATAAAGTTCATTCCCCCTAGCACAGATCCTTGACACTGACTAAATCTGTTCCTCGACCTCTTAATGCAACAACTTTTTAATTCCATCTGAAGATACTTGCCCTGTTAAAATTTAAACTGGAATATATAAACATATTAACAAGGCAAGATTTCATGGCAAAATGATATCCACAGAGCTTGGAATAAAGTTATCAACTGATCCATTCCAGAAGCAAGCCTTTAGACAGGCTTTTCAATGGATGCCTAGAGATAATTACACTTACACTTTATTGCTAAGAACTCACTACAAGATGTAGCTTATGTCTTCAGTTTTGTTTTTAACTTCAGTTCAAACTTGGAAGTGCCTGGATGCGCTAAGAGATGCACAAGGACATTTCTCTCCAGTGGTATTCCAACACAAAATTGAGTTCTACTTTTGCCAAGTAAAACTGAGTGGCATCAAAGATTTATTTAAAATAGCAGTAAGAACCTAAATGAAATCAGGCATCACTGAAAAAAAATTCTAACATCATTAATGAGTGCTCCATTCCACAGGTTGATAAAACCTCCATTACAAGGTTTTGAGGTTTTTCTTTCTTTCCTTCCCCTCTGCTTCTCTCCTGTGAATTTGAAATATTTTCTTACTTGGGATTTACCTATTTTTTGTCTCTGCTGAGATTTTTACAAGTGGATCCATTTAGTTCATTTCCAAAAGCACATCTGTACACATCCATACTGTACCCCCAAGGTAAGTCAAATACCACCATTATTGCTTCTGATACAAAACCCATCCTGGAAATAATTTCACCAAAACACGATAAATGAGTTTTACACTGAGTGCCTTTTAGGCTAGGAGATAAAAAAGGCTACAGAAACATTAATGTTATCACTTCTTCAGTTTGATTATTTATAAATTACATGTCCAGAAATCTGGGTTCTTTTACGGAATTTATTAGAACATACAAATTGCATCCCAAGTCCAAATAAAAAAGAGAAAACCCTTCAAATTCTGCTTATCCCACCAGCCGCTCAACCAGCCTTTGCAGCCCAGAGAATGCAAATCACAGTAATAGTTGTTAACCTCCAAGTAAAATAAAAAATTCTAGTGCTGTGGCACAGGGGTAAATACTGGGTTATGTTATGAATTCAATGAACACCACCTTTAATGGCTTCTATGAGTTACTGAATGTATTGATCAGCACACAGACATATAGCGAACCTCTGCTTAGTAAGCCAACACTTCAGTTCTCACTGAAGAGTTTTGGCCTGTCCTAATTTCAGAGGCAACAAAAAGATGGCACTGTCAGTAGAACCACATCCAGAGGAACAGATCATAACACTCTGTCTGAAAAAAAAAAAAAAAAAAAAAAAAGAATGGAAATCAGTGCCTGCAGTCTCAAAGCAGCAGCTAATACAATGAACTTCCCCATGTACAAAATTACAGTCAGCTCAGGTATGGCCAGCAGTATTATTGTCACCAACTTCTTGGTTGTTTCATGTGCTTTTGAGTGATTTTACATTGTGTACAGACCAAGTGGCAGACAACTGGCGCTGGTCCAAGGCCTGAGCAAAGCAGACACACTAAGTCTCTAAAGCTGTACTATTCAAGCTGCAATTGAATGAAAACAAAAAACAAGCTCAGAAAGACTCTGCACTGCCCGAAATGGCTTCATAATCATCACATTTTTATTTTTTTAAACCAAAGCAAAGCAGTGATTAACCATTTACAGGGATCTGGGCTCAGCCTTTTGGGTTTTTTTTTTTTTAGGTCAGTTGTTTGCCCCCTCTGAGATGTTCAGGTGTAGTTGTGAGTTAGATCAGAGAACAAGGTATAAGATACAAGTTAAAAGGGGAAGGTATCTCCTTTTTGAGGGAGGTCATTTGCTCTGCCAAAAAAAGAGACCAGAGGCTTGGAAAAATGAAGAGCCCTACAAAGAGATACTGGAAGTTTCTAAACTCAAAGGGGATTTGGAGGAGAACATCATGCTAAAGGCTCCAAGAAGCCTAAAGCTTCCACAATGAATCTAGAACAAACTGCCTCAGTAAGGATAAGGGGGAAAAACTCTCAAGACAACCCAAAGAAGAGAAACTATTTTCTTTCAATGATGTGAAAGAACAAGATGAAAATTCTGATATGGAAATTGGGAACCTCTGAGGAAAATACACAATCTGGGAAAAAAAAGAACAGGAAGTAGGTCTAGCCTGGAGTTTTGTTTGTTTGGTTTTGCCAATAAAAGAAAACACCAAGAGATCCCTGCAGCAAAGAAAAAAAACAAACCAAACCCCAAAACTTAGCTGCTGCTTAAGCACAGGTGGAAAAGTGCAGACCAGGTAAACAACATATGCAACACCACACAAACTGTTCCTTATGACATACCGGTAGGTATCACCATTTCAAAGTCAACTGACAGAAGTCTTTGTTTCACTAAAAACTTAATCGTATCTACCACAAACAGGCTTACAACATATTCATCAGTCAAGATTAAAATATCTTACTGAAAGTGCACGTATTAAGTTTATCCATGGCAGAGAACCACTGTTGCAGAACTCAGCTTAATACAGCTTGCTTTTATTTCTCCCTTATTTATTTCCTTTAGACAAAACGGGAGAGAAGAAGCGGCAGCTGAACGTACTGCTTTCAATGTATTGTGATGTAAACACACCAAATTCCTGACACACCAAATTCCATACATCCCTTTTAAAATAAGCATTACACTAAACAGATGCAAGAAAAATATACCCAGTTTTTAATCTGTATGTAAACTAATCCACATTTTGTTAATCTAGGCTGGTCATAAACTAGCAGGTTCAGTGCTTTTCTTCCATTTTCTGTACAGCGAATATGTTAGGACACAGGACCGAGTCTTCCCACACACATATGTTTGGTTTTTTTCTTTTCTTAAGAAACCATAGGTTGCATCCGGTCTCCTCCTGGCAACCTTAGGTACACAGAAACACTGATTTTACACATTTCAGTTATACTGAAAATGCTACTGGAATAATTTACTCAGGTACTTTTAAAGAACATTCCTACAAGGATGCTGGAGAGAGACTCTTTGTCACGGACTGTAGCACAGGACAAGGGTGAATGGGTTTCGACTTCAACAGGGGAAATTCAGGTTAAATATAAGGAAGTTCTTTATTGTAGGGATGGTGAGGCACTGGAACGGGTCACCCAAGGAAGTTGTGAATGCTCCATCCCTGGAGGTGCTCAAGGCCAGGTTGGACAACACTAGTACTACCATTTTAAAACTTCATTTCACCATAAGGAGGACATGGGGAAAGCATGGAATACAGAAAGGAACGAAACACTGTAGGAAGAAAACATACACTGCAGGAGATCTCAGGGTGGAAACCAGAAACTTGAGAACATCCACCATACTGTCAGGTTTGTTTCTGCTTCTCTGAAAAGAAAAAAAAGGCATACAAAATACACAGATAAATTTGCCTTTCACTTGTTTAAATATTTAGTTTCCAAATATATAAATATACAGCCTAAGTCACATACTTAATACCTCTGAAGAATTTTTAACACAGTCAAATTCTTGAGCTTCTTGTTTATGTTTATATATACAAATCTTTGAAGGAAGTTTATAGATAAACATGAGGAAGCACCGGGTATTAAAGAAGAAAAGCATTAAGATATGCCACAATTACTCTAAAAATGGCCCATTATAAACCCAGGGAAACAGAATTACAGCTAACTTAAAAAGAAATTCAAATACCTAGGTTAAGTCACCCACATAACTTTAACTAAGCCATGTTGACATAAGCGGGCATTTGATCTTTTGCCAGGCTGTACTATTCATTAACAAAGGGCTGACTGAAACAAAAAGATGACACTGAGAGGAGTTCTTCCTTCCAGTAGTTCTCCTGGGTCTGCAGCATTTGCTGTACCAGATGCACACTTAGCACCAAGGTGTTGCTTTTCCCTCCCTGCTCCCCTCTCAGGCCAATAACCAGCTCTGCCCAAAGTTTGTCTGGAATTCTGCAGCTGGACAAAAAGGCATTCTTAAAAATAAAAATAGAAAATTTAAACTTCTTTTTGCTTAACTACTTCTCAGGATAAATACCAGTAAAACACAAAGGAAACATGATTAACCCCAAATATGATTGCACTTTTTATTCTCTAAGTATTTATGTATTTAAATTTATATATATATGTATCAACATAATTCATATTATATTGTTTATATGATTTATGTTGTGGTAACTTTATTATTTATATGTATTTAACCTTGTGAGAAAGTTCTGTTTGGAAGGGACAGGGACAGAGTTGAGAACATTTCTTGCAAGTTGCTGCAAAACAGAAATGTTATTCCTATAAATTTCTCCATTCCAGGGGAAAAAAAAAAACCCACCATCAAAATATTCAGGAAGTTTGTTCAAATGCATTCTCTTGTCCTTTAAAATCAGCTGCCAATTGCTTCCCATTACTAGCCACAGAACAGCTTCACGTAGAAACAGTTGTACATAAGGTTGCTAACCACAGTAGTTTAAGAAGTTATTAGTGCTAGTTAAAACAACAAATGATGAGCTGTTTTTCCTAAACCTTGTCTAGAGCAAGCCAAACGTTTTACTGAGTGTGCATGGTCAGCTTTTCTACCAAAGCTGAAAGAAATTCAATCTCTGGCATAATAATAGTTTGATAAGGTTTTCATACCCAACTACATACAGTATCTTTATTGTCTTAACTCACTGTACAGAATGAGTAATTTCTGATTTCTAGTTTGAAATACTTCTAATGTATTCCTTTTATAATCTAGTGTACAATTGTTACTGTGTTAAGATTCTTTCACTAAAAGCATTTTCTTTCAGGTCTACGATTTGCCTAAATGCCGTAAGTGCTGTTCAAATTTTCAAATACTATTTTTCCTCCCATTTCTTATATGCTTTTTCTTGAAAACTTATGGAAAAAAATTAAATTGCTCTAATGTTGCAAAATGACAAATTCCAGTCTTAAGAAAAAAAACAAAAACAGGTTTCTATTCATCCAGACTGAGTCAAGCATATGTTACTTTCTGAAGTCTAAAGCAATGACTCATAAAATCTTGCACACATTCTGATTCCCACCTCTCCTAGAAGATGAAGCTACATGATTTACCCAGAAGGTTTAAACTGGGTCACAATTATTGAAGACATGTTATAACCTTAAACACCAGGCTAGAATTTCTCCTTGCTTTTTATTATCATTCACTGTTCCAAAAAGCTTTCTGGTTTTACTTTTTGTTTCAATTTTCAGTTAGAAATCCTTATAGTAGAGACATTTTTAAATTGAGATATTTGGACAGGATATTGACAGAATGTTTTTCAGTACTTTCTGTCAAAGTTTTTATATTGTGATCATCACCACAGCATCTACATAACCGGCTTTTCAAAATACTCTTTCAAGGTTTTCAACATTCCTTATCCTGCAGATCATCAGGCTCTTACACTCCTTGAATTCTCAGCTGTAAAGATGACGTTTGCAGCTGTGTTCCTCTAGAACAAGAGACAGGACTTGTTCCACCTTTCCTGGCCTTGTAAGAGCACAAACTGTTCTCAGAAAAAGCTCCATCAAAAAAGTACCTGTCATCCTGAGCACAAAGCAAGCCAAAAACCTCTTCACTTCAGCTTGAAGTTGTGTCCCACTGGGACATGAGCCCATGTGGTGATCATCTATCCAAAGCATAACTCTTCAGGAACACAGTTGTCCCTGTCAAACTTCAGTTAAGATGTTCCTTATTGTTTACAAGGGAAGCGACAAGGCAGGGGAAACAAAAACAACAAAACCCTAAACAAACAAAAAACACCATGAAACAAAATCATTTTTTTGCAAGAAGAAAGAATGAGAGCATGTGTGGAAGACAGCAGGAAAGGCACCATCAGCTACCGTTAAAACTGCGAAACCCAAGACACTAATGTCGGCTTACTATGCCACACTTGCCAAATAACACCCAATATCCATCTGGTTTTTACCTATATAGTTCCTTCATTTGGACACTGTACAACTTCTGTGTAAATAAGCCTGTCCACTGTGCAGGCTAGGTTCTGGGAATCACTGACAGCACTGAATGAAATACTAAGGCTTTGTCTCACAGCAACCTTCCCAATATTACAACCACCTTGAAATTCTGTACCCAGCCAGTTAGCCATTCTTCAGCATGCTCCTTGCAGCTTGTTTCTCATTGAAAAAACAACTGAAGGGCCAATACAAACTCTTGAAGGACACTGAAGTCCTCTGTTAGAGCCTGTCAGGCCAACATCAATTGTGGCAAGGAACTGGCTTTGGACTGTGGCTCTTGCACACACCACTTCTGTTATCTCTGAGGTGAAGCATGCAGAAGAAACTTAACATGGAACACCACTTTCCAGTCATCTGAAACACAAGTGTGCTACCTGTAATCACACCTGCTTCTCACATAGGGATCTGCCTTCCTGCTTCCATAACCATTGCCAATGAAAGCAAAAAAAACCCAAATACAGTCTACAGAAGGAAATCATCACAGCAACAATACAGCTGTTAACAATCGCACCTGAGAAATATGGTTCTCCATAATATAGCATCTTTTTAATTTTTTAGCTAACAGATCTGCCTATTCTTACATCACATCTTGAACAAATTTCAGCTTTCAGAAACAGTATTTTTAGTCAAGCTATTATACAGAAAAATTATATTTGAAAATTATTACTGGAGATAAAATTGTACTGATGACAAATTTTAAACATGCATGCAGTGCCCACGAAAGGAGGAACCTTCTAATTATACTTCAAGTGTGTTTCTCATGTATATCATTTTCACTCTTTGGTTGCCAGTGCCCTGGATTTGCACTGCAACATGAAAAGCCACTGGAGATTTTTCTATTGGGCTTCTCCCTAGCTGAGGGTGGACATAGTAACATAGGAAAGCCTTTACTGAAACTGATACAAACGCTAAACACCCTAACACTGATAACCTGGCACTCAGACAAAATCTTAAAGGACGTTCTTCTATTTGCATTTTCTTTTTTGCAAGGAAGAGAAATACCTTTAAATCTTCATGTGCCTGTCTTTATAACATAATCATAGCATAATATATACACATATTGAACGTGTAGGAAAAAACACACTATGCTCACAAAAATGGGGAAAAAAAAGTATGAGGTGCTTCCAGTTAAGGGAGAGCTACGAAAGCTCATTTCTGAAGGGCTTCCATGAGGAGTATTTTTAATTTTATAGCTACAACATACAACACACACATGCAGATACTTGTAAAAAATATCCCCTTGCTTTGCTTTTGCTCTTGCTCTGTCCTTCAAAGAAATGCCATGTTGATTTTTTTAAAACAACATTATTCTTATGCAACAACAACAACTGACTGGAAAGTGATCTGCAGAAATATTTGCAAACTTTTACTGGGAGACTTAAGAAAAGGAATAAGAAATTTTAAAGATTCTTATCGGAAAACATTCTGGCTGCTAGAAACAAAATATTTCCATAGGAAAGAAGAGAGTGAAGGTAACCACAATAATGGAGGTATTTATATAAAGCAGAGGTCTGTCCAGACATGACATGTGATCTGGCAGTGGGTAAAGTTATTTACATCACCAGCACCATCCCACCCCCCCCCCATTAGTGTGTCATCTAAATGATACCACAATCAGCTATTGCTGAGGAAAAATTCAATGTGCTCTGGTGGCTTGGAAGCTCACCTCTTGAGCATTAAAGACTTCCAAGATTTCTTTCAGCTCTACCATTTTTCTTTTCACACCCGTTCCTGTTCTCCATCTGACTTCCCCATTGCTTATTCATCAACTACATGAGAACCTGGGTATTTCCTTGTCTAGAAGCTGGCTACAAACAGCTTCTTCTGCAGTGAAGCCACAGTGATGTAGGTGGTGAGTCATCACTATCCACCCTGCAAATGTGTGGTGACATCATTCAGCAGCTCATCATGGCCCTTCTTTCCTCCCATCTTCTCCTACACAGTATGAAGTGGATTTCGTTGAGCGACGCCACTAAAAGTTTAGATGTTCGTCACTCAGTCTTCTCCTCCCCTGCAATGCTACCAGGTCTCAGCCCTGGTGGCTGCCATCTAATGAGTCAGCAAATTATGTCACTTAAACATGTCCGTACCCAGCCAATTTCTTCTTCAGACCACCAAGTTAGGACTCCGGTACATTCATTCTTTCCCTGCATACGTGAGCAATGCAAAACACTTTGACTTCACTGCTGGCAAGAAGCATCTATAAATTTAGGTTTCAACAACATCGTCCTAATTTTGGCAGCTGTTACAGCAACACTTAAACAATGCACAATGTTGAACAGATTGCCAACAGTCAGTTATGTCTTTCAGAAAAATAAATCCTACAGGAACTAAAAGAAACTTTGTTTAAAAAATAGACCAACACAAATAGTCATAAAGACATCAAAAGGAAAAGGAAAATGGGAAGAACAAAACAAAACAGACTGGCATGTAATACTCTGTCTGCTACTTTAGGTTTCACTGAGGGCTCTGAGAAAGGGTCCATCCGTTGAGAATTTCCCTTTATATAAACACAGGGGAAAACAGAAAACTATGTTAAATAAAAATAAAAACCTCATGAAAAAGCAGTCAAATTATCTGGATTCTCTTCATATTCAGTATCCTATTCACCATTCCCTAAAGTATCTAAGTTTACAGTCATAGAAGATACGTGCTTGAAAACCAGATCAGTCAAGTTTCAACAGGGCTGGCCAAGTCTAGCCCAAACAAAGCCTCCTGGTGATCATTCTGGCTCCCTTACAGTGAAGGAAACACTTCAACGATTATATGTCTTTTAAATGCCACTGCTGCTTCACCCTACTTACAGGAAACCTAGAATATAAATAAATTTATAGAATCTTTATCTGCTCCTGGTATTTAACACCCGTCATGAGATACTTTTATATATGCATAAAGAGGAAGAATAACATGAAGCAATAAGCAACAGGAAAGGAGCCAACCTTACAAGTCAATTCTAAACAATGTCATTTTGTTAAGTCGTAAGAATCACCAGTTTACCTCCAAATGTTAACTAAGAACTACATGGAGGAAAAGAAACGAGAGAGCAGAGACTGTTGGGAGACACAGGGAGCAAAATGCAATTAGCAGAAACCACTGAGAGCAGAGAAAAATCAAGCAGGAAAAAAATAAAGCAAACAATTCTGGGAGAAGGAAAATGGAATAACGGTCAGAGGGAGAAAAGGTGTTGCCAGGGCAAAAACAGATAGATGAAGACAGTAGACAAAGAAGTATGAGAAAGCTCAGGAGAGTGTAGGAAGAACAGCAAACTAAAAAAAGACGAGGAATAAATCTTGCAAGGGAAAACACTGACTGTAGCAAATGTGCTCAACTTAAGTGAGCCGATGTGTGGTTGTTTAGGGGAAGGACGGCAAGAGCACTTTGAATATTTTGAAGAAAATCAACTTGTGCTCTTCTATGCACTGTCTACACAATACACCAGAATACGTACTGGAAAACAGCACATCCTTCCTTTCTCCTGCAAAAGGGACATGACAGTAAGCAGGTTACTACTGTCCCCGACCCTGCACTGCTCCTTCTACTCCAACAAGCCGCTAAGCAATCACAGGAGCAGCTGAGGAAGTGGCAAGTCCGTGACCTGAACCCAGCACCTGACACTTAAAATCACGTTTTGGAGGTTCCTATATAATGGAAATTGTGAGATACCAAGTACAGTTTGTACCTATTTTAAGAGAATCCACAACATATTTAGAGAACTCGTAGCATCCACTTTCTTACATTAGGAATTCAGCTTTTGCCCATGAATAAAACCCCAAACTTAAGAATAAGACAGTAGAATGACATTATGGACACAAAAAATAAAATGTACGTTTGAAAATAGGATCTTTTTCAGACTTTCATTTTGCTGTTATTTTTTCATGCTCATTTTACTAGAAGATACGGAAGAGGAGCTTGCTTTTTTCTTTTTTTTTTTTTTTAATATGCAACACCCCCAAATGCTGTGTTAAAACTGGAAAAACTCCCAATCGATGTGAGTCATCAAACCACTCCTCCAGCAGGAATAAAGTGACAGCAAGATTTAACACTGCCCGGGTTTATTTTGACTTCAAAATATGAACAGGAAAAGTGACTGAAAGTGATAAAATATCTAGGCTTGCTTTATCCTCAAAGGATAATCATTAGAATTATTTTGTTTCTTTGTTGAGCTGCATGAGAAAGTACCCAGGTGACTAGATAAAGCCAGATCCAGAAGGAGTATGTAAGAAAGCGTTATTTTACATTACAGTTGGCTATGTCCAAACATCCTCTTAAAAATCTAGCTGGAACAGTTTCAAAAGCTATCAAACCAGCATCCGTAGTGCATAAATCCCTAGAGTACTATGGAGACATTGAGGATACCAGCATTATTTTTAAAGAGAGAAGTTGCCTTCCTGTGCTAACTTGTTCTGCCGGAACTGACTGAAAAGGCACAATGATAATTTTCAACCACTAACTTTTAGACTGCTTAAATGAATTCTACTTGTTTGTGCCCACCTCTGAATTACCACAGGCTCCTTCTGCTGTAAATGAGGAAGTGGGAAGTTCAGGATAGGGTTCATCTAACCCCAAACAAGATGAATCCCCCCCCAAGTGCCAATGTCTCTCTAGGGATAATGAAGAAGTCTGGATAACCAGATCGGACATAGATGCCTCCACTGCAGACACCCACAGGATGAGATGGATTCAGGTAGCTGTATCAGTGCAGATAATCTTCACTTACTTAGTTACAGATTCCCGTTGTGATTTAACATGAGATTAAAATATCATTTAATGTCACCATTCTTTGTGTATTAATTACACTGACTCACTTCCCTTCCATAAGGTATATGCAGGGAAGCAAGGCTACAGCTTGTTTCTTTATTTTACAATGGAGTCACTCAGATGTTCACAAATTTAAGATAGAATCATAGAATAGTTAGGGTTGGAAAGGACCTCAAGATCATCTAGTTCCAACCCCCCTGCCATGGACAGGGACCCCTCTCACTAAACCATCCAACACAAGGCTTCATCCAACCTGGCCTTGAATGAAGCCTTGTGTTGGATGGTGTTGGATGTTGTGTTGGATGGTGTTGTGTTGGATGCTCAAAATGTTTTTAAATTGCTATTATTCACTGCAGTCCACATATGATACAGGTTTGAACAGGTACTAATGGTACTAATATACTATAACAGGTACTAAACAGTCCTAATATAGCTACATTAGAACATAAATTCCCATATAGCAAGCCATCAATCACATTAACACTTGCTATTCTTTGAAAAAGAAAATAACATGGATATGATGAAGTTTGAAGGCAGGAAAGGCACAACGAATCAGGGAGAGTACCAGTGGAGATAAAGCGAAGCACTTGGAACATTTTCTTTAAGAAAATGTTCTGGGCATGTTGGGGAAAAAAAAAAAAAGTTTAAAAAAACTAGACAGGGAACAAAAACAGGAATTCCTGCTGGATTTCATTCATTCTCATTCTTATCTTCATATTTGTATAAAGTAACACAGATGCTAAATAATTAAAGTCTTATGGCAAGATAAACAATGAAATATAGAACAGCACAGGGAAATTTTAGTGATGTAACTCTACTCAGGCTGATAAAGTTACATGGGATTAAGTCTAAACAGACATATTTGTGGATTTAAAGATACATACAGGACTATAAGAACATTTCAGCCCTGTATGGCTCCAAATCTCTATACACATGAAACTTCTGGTCATCAAACCAAACTCTTAAAACCTACACTGAGGGCCACTGCAGAATCAGTATTTTTATTTCCTGCTCCAGAGAATTTAAAATTTCAGTGGGAATAAACATACTGTTATAGTCATCAGTACAAGAGAGCTATCAATGGAGCCACTGTATTGTCCCCAGAGTGCGAGTGCTCCAGAGCAGGTACGGTCAGGGCCTGTGTTCTGCAGCCAGGGCCAGCCTCTGAAAGACTCTGGATGTTGCCACATCCAACCATTATTGACTCTTTTCAACTCAGTTGAAAGCATTTTACATTCTTCTTTTAAACTTTGAAGCAAAAACCATATTGCGAGTTAATGTATGATCTTGTGAATTAATGTCAGAAGACAAGGTTTTAGACACACAGCAGGTTTGAGACACAATCCTCAGATTGCTACTCACTGGAAGGGCTTCACTATCTTACAGTAGGGCACATTTAAGCAAACAATAATCAAAAAGTGACTCAATGGAACAGTTAAACAATAAAAGACTTAGTCCTGTAGTCATTCATTGAACTAAGGTTTTAACAAGTCTAGTAGGAGGTGGCTGAATGATGGAATAAAAACCAGTGTTCCACAATCCAAGCAACAGTCAAAAGAGAAAAAAGGCCAATGAACAAAGATAGCACCTTCTGCTGTGTAGCAAAGCCTATCCCACAAAGGGCTGACATATAGTGTCTTTCAGTTCCGACTTACCACTTTTATTATAAATGTTGATACTGAAATAAATTATGCTGATGGCTTAAAGTATAGCTAATATACAGTTATAATTGAAGCCAAAAGTGTGATCTAAACTGTAGCTAGCTTTTATTATTAAACTATGTCACAAAGTATGAATTTAATCTGCCAATTAACCTTGTGTCAGAACACCTATGTATCTTCAAATAAGCTAACCCGGCTGTTTAGTGATGGCACCAGGGAGGCAAGGCTCATGGCCTGCATATTGCCATGCATACAGGTTGGTACCAAAGCGAACCCAGGCATCTCTATAGTACACTCCTGACAACAGCATAGGCATGCTAAAGTGTCCAAGCAAGTACAGTTGTGTGATATACTTTTAATTAGATTTTAAAAATAAATACATAAAACACAACCACCCTGCACTACTTTCTGTGCATTTCTGGCACAGCACCACAAAAAACAGTCAACAAAACACGATTTGTTTTCTCTCTACTTCACAATTTTTTTCTTTTTTCCCTTTTAACCTCTCCTCCAAGACGGGGGTATCAGTGTTCTGCAAAACAGCCTGAAATAGCAGAGGGATCACACAGGAGTGGGATTCTTAGTCATTACAAGGCTACAAATACCAGAAGTACCCAACTGTTAGGTGTTAGCCCTGAAAGTCTCAGTGTACAGCAACTGGGGCAGAGCCTATTTTTGCCTCTGTAAAGAAGGTTCCCTTTATTGATTACTTTGTTTGAAAGCCAGGGCAACACTGGCATGTTTTTCATTGTTCTTAAGGTCTCTGCTCAAACCAGAGCTTCTAGCCTAAACTGGTTTTTCAATACTGCTTGTCACGCAAAGCTCTCGCTTTCGTCAGTATGAAGAGGACCTTCCTCCTCCCTCTTGTCCTTGCAACACCCACCGCAATCAAGTATTTCAGATTGCTGCTATTTTCACAAATTTTGTCTTAAAGGTTTGAAAGTTTACAGCTAAGATCTAGCCCTACTTGCCAGTTAAAGGGGTTTTGGCAAGGCTGAACTGCACTTAGGCCATGCAAGGACAGATAAAACCCTGCACAGAATTAGTGGCTAACACACGCCGAAAGCAAACCTGTGATCTGCATGTATGACTCACATGTGGCGTTATTAGCCAGAATCACAGTTTAAGCCCTCTGGCAGGCCGTTACTTGTCTTTCCTCACTCAATTCTGAGTATATGTTCTTAAATCATGTCAGCTATTCCTTTTTTTTGCCTAGCCCTTAGACTATTTTGTGTACCACACAGACTATCTATGTGTTCTAAGCTGCATGTTCACCTCTTGAGATCCACTCAGAGAACGTGCTCAGAGAAAACAGGTTTCAGACCAGTAATCTCTTTTATGTTGTGTGGAGATATTTAATTAGATAGTTTTTAAAGGATGTTTTTTTTTTCCTCAAGGACAGCACAGATTAGGTAGCAACAGCAGGATAACATTAGAGACACACTTTTGCCAAAATCTGAACACTAGAGATGAAACTCAACCCTTTAGTCTGGAGAAAAAACATGAATACGAATTAAAAACAAAGCAATTTTTTTTTTCCTGATGGCAACTTTATCAGGCTGGGTTCATTTTCTCATATAACTTTGTTATCGATGGCATTGCTCTGACTGGCTCAAAAACCAGGGACCTCCTGCTGAATTTGAAAAGAATATATTAATAGCTATGTAGTAACTAGGAAAACAAACATGGTGAATAGTTGTGTTTTCCATTTTTAAACACAAAGCTGTATACCCCACAGCTACCTGAAACGACTGTTACTGATTAAATATCATTCACTTCAATCCATCAGACCTTCTCAATCAGTTCAGTGTCTCCCAGGTTTGGAGATCTCACAAGAGGTTTCATCACAGGTTTCCAATGCTGAAACAAGAACCATTTCAGCCTTACTATATCAACAGAGCTAGACCAGCTGTTCGAAAGAAGAGGACATGTTTATCACTGACCTAAGTTCTGCCCTGTAAGACTCATTTTGACAAAGTACACGCTAACCCTCAATAAAAACTTTCAGTAGGCAGTGCAGTGGAAAAAGGTTAAAAATCAATATTTTACTGCAGTCCATGTTAAACACTAAATCCTTCCAGTAATCCCTGCTACTTAACAGTTTGCTTTACTGCTTTAAAAAAATCATTACTCATCTTTTCATTTGGTATTCCTCAAGGCAGACTGATTATAATACTGCCTTCTCTGTCTTTGTAAGCAAAATGCTGCAGAGGACACTTGGCACTAATGATGCTGTTGAAGCACTGCTTTTCTCTCATCTCAGCTATACTGCATGCAGTTCCTCAAAAACTAGAATCTGCCATGGAAACGTAGAATACGAGGTTGGAAGGGACCTCAAGATCATCTGGTCCAACCTTTCAACTATGATCATGCCCAGTATCAGGATACATTTGTTTTATTGACACAGAAGTTCACTCAAAAGACAAATATATTGTATTTTTCTAGTGACTGCGGAAAAAAAGGGACCTTGACACGCTTGTGAGGTGGGCTGATGCCAACCTCATGAAGTTCAACCATGACAAGGTCCTACACCTGGGTCGGAGCAATCCCACACACAGCTACAGGTTGGGCAGAGAAGAGATTCAGAGCGGCCCTGAGGAGAAGGACTTGGGGGTGTTGGTCTATGAGAAAATGAACATGAGAAGGCTTCAGTGTGCGCTCGCAGCCCAGAAAGCCAACCGTATCCTGGGCTGCATCAAAAGGAGCGTGACCAGCAGGTCGAAGGAGGTGATCCTGCCCCTCTACTCTTGCTCTTGTGAGACCTCACCTGGAGTATTGTGTGCAGTTCTGGTGTCCTCAACATAAAAAGGACATGGAACTGTTGGAACAAGTCCAGAGGAGGGCCACGAGGATGATCAGGGGACTGGAGCACCTCCCGTATGAAGATAGGCTGAGCAAGTTGGGGCTGTTCAGCCTGGAGAAGAGAAGGCTGCGTGCAGACCTCATAGCAGCCTTCCAGTACCTGAAGGGGGCCTATAGGGATGCTGGGGAGGGACTCTTCATCAGGGACTGTAGTGACAGGACAAGGGGTAACAGGTTCAAACTTAAACAGGGAAAATTTAGATTAGATATAAGGAGGAAATTCTTTCCTGTTAGGGTGGTGAGACACTGGAATGGGTTGCCCAGGGAGGTTGTGAATGCTCCATCCCTGGTGGTGTTCAAGGCCAGGTTGGACCAAGCCTTGGGTGGGATGGTTTAGTGAGCTGTCCCTGCCCATGGCAGGGAGGTTGGAACTGGATGATCTCACGATCCTTTCCAACCCTAACTATTCTATGATACTATGAAAGTGGAGATCCCCAGTGACAAGTCTTCATTCTGAGTACTGTTATATTGCCTTCCAACTAAAATCACGTAGGCTTTTCTCATTTGCACACTGTAGGCATTTTTGGTACCTTCACAAAGAAATACTCAGGTAAGCGTGCTCCAAATGCATATCCTTGTTACAGTATTAAAGCTGGTTCAAGATTCACTTTCATGTTAAGTCCTTATTTTTATCTCCAGCATTACAGCCATGGAGCATTTGTATCAGACCTCAAAGCCTCCTAAGACTCCGGTTTTCCATATTCTAGCTCCAACACTGCCATCAGAGAGAGTTCACAGCAAATGCTGAGGCTCCTATTTACACCAGTCAGAACACCTTACATAATAATGTATTCTTATACAGCATTTACATTACATTAGCCTCAGTTAAGGTTTGATCACACTGTTCCCTATAAAAACACAAAGACAAGACTGCTTCTTCAAATGAAGAGTCTACAGGAATGCAAGGAGTATACTGTGGACGGAAGAAAAGGCAGCCATAGAGAGATAAAAGTATTTATAAACGCATCTACACAGGCAACGTTTATAAACTACAGTAATGCAATTGCCAACCATACCCATCGTCCTCTCATCTCCTTATGGGTATGATGGTAGAAATGGCTAAGGAGGTTGAAGAAGAGCAGTGTAGCTGCTACAAATGTTGGTGATGAAGGGTATTTATAGGAAAAGGAACACCATGGGAGGAAGGATGGAGTATTTACAAGACACAAGCAATGAGTGGGCAAGGCTTACAATGTTGACAGATATGAAGAGACAGACAATGCAATCAGATTTGCACACAAGGGAGGAACACAGTGGGCAAGCGTAGATGATAAAAAATGAACTGGATCAGCTTAACAGCAAATACTGATGAAAGATTTTAAAAGGCTACTTTGGCCAAAATAAGCAATAGGATACATTCCACATGCTTCTTGCAAGGATTCAGAGGGATGATCCTGCAGTAATCAATTTGGTGGATAAGATACATATTTTTGCATAAATTGCTTCTACTCACTTGAGAAGCTGCCTTTTAGCATATAAATACATTTTATTGCTCCCAGCCTCAATTAAGATGCTCTTCTGCATTTTGTATCTTAAGTGATAGCATAATATCAAGCACTGGCCTTTAGTTTTTAAAGAGCTTTCATGATTCCATACTAGTTTCACATAAAATGAACTGGTAGTCTAACACGATTTCATCTGCGAGATGGTCTCTTTAGCAGCACAGTGTTCTTTAACATATGGGATTAATATTATGCAAAACAGAATTTTGAAGGAGAATGCTGTAATGGCTCAGAGAGAAGAATATGAAAACATTACGAATTAAATGGTTATGTCTTCTTGAACCATATACTTTAAAATACCCTCCTCTATTGTTACATGGCATCATTAGGATGACAACAGCTACAAAACTTTAGTTAATGTACATTTCTTTTAAATCTCAACTGAATTCAGTATTAGATAATAATATGCCTGAATGGTAGGTTACCAGAGATCCCTCAGTAATATCGTTTAACCTTTAAAACACCGGGGCATACACTTAACACTGTATCTGCTTTTTGCCTCTATGCATGCGGCAATATGGAGAGGCCGCCACAGTATGTTTATACTTGTGTGTCTCGATTCACACATTTGTTTCATGAAATGAGTAACCTCACAGTGTCACTGACTGCTACTATTTATCAACGTCACACAACTAACCAACTTCTCTTCCTACAGCTGACCCCAAACCACAAAAGATACTAAACTACTCAACTAGCTCTCCAAAAGATGGTTACAGGTCTCTTCTCTCAGTTCTTTAATGACACTAAAGAAATCAAAGTAGCCTTCGCCCACTAAAGCTTCCGCTCTTAATCTACTCTCAACATCCAAGGTTACAATAAACTCCTCTACCTAAGAGGGCTCTAAGAACCACTTCAAGGACAAACTTAGCATGCAGAATTGCTAACTGCATGTGGCTTGCCAATTCATGCAAGAGAAAGGTTAAACAACAGCTTAATGTATACATGTATAAAAATCAAAGGGTATACACCTAACGATTGCCTATAAATAAATTCCAGCTAATTAACAAAGATCAAAACCTTTTTTGTCTATCAATTGCTTCTCATTCTTGAGCAGAAAGACCTATTTTAAATTAATTCAAGTTATGTTAATTGAGTATAATGCTCTTGTAGCATTATCACTGTCATAAGCACTACCCGCTCACTGAAAAGAGTCTCTGAAGACTTCAAATTGTAATAGTCATCACACATGGATGAGATGGCTCCAACTCTCCTTATCACCAGGACAATACAGTTCAAGTTCCTAGCTTTTCTAGCAAGTAAAAGCAATTGATTAAAACAAATTCCATTAAATTAAATCTAGAAGCAAGAAAAACCACATAGAATGAAATTACTCAAACTGCTGAGTTTTAAGTGAGGTTATCAGGTATTCAAGGTTAGGGACATCTACGATATTAATTTCAAAAAGTTTATGTCAATTCTGCTGGTTTTATGTTGACATATAGTCTGCACTCAAACCTGAATCTCAGTGTCTTGCCTCTGTGGTAAGCTCATTAACTGAACGGTGTATTCTATCTATATCCCTTTCAAAACAAAGAAGGTAACTAGAAAGGCAGAAGTGTAACTTCTGAAACCTAACGAGCCAGGGCTTCACAGGATAATGCTTTAATAGCTGTAGATCACTAATCAAACCTGCAAGGCCACACTTAAAATAGTTCATTTTCAAAGCAGTACCTATTGCAGTTATTAAAAATAAGTGGACTATTGTACATTTAATCATTGCAATCAACACAAAAATGTAGAAGCACTATAACTCTTCCTGAAGAAAGATACCACAAGCAGCAAACCCCAGCCCTGGTTTTGTGCTTGAGGTATTTTTCCATATGAGAAAGATGCATCTCAAAATTCAGAGCTGCTGTTACTGATGAGGGAGTTCATGAGCCAGCCTGAGACAGGCATGTCCAACAAGGTCTTCAGAGCCCTCAGCTCAAAATTACTTTCTAGGAGGAGGCAAATGAAAGAATATAAAACCTACTAAGAGGATAATTTAAGAGAAAGCAAAGTATTTTTCTCTGTCGGAGAGCTGGCAGACGGTGAGCTATTACAGCGTTCAGTATTATTTACTGAAAACAATTACAGAGCTTACCATGATCTACAAGATAAGTCACTGCATCAGGGTTAAACTGCAAAATGAAATACATGCACAGGAAGAAAAAAATAAAAAAAGAAGAGATTACCCACAAAGCTAAAACAGAACGTACATACATTACACAGTACAGTAGCTTGATGTATCTCTTAAATGGCAACATGCTTATTTTCTCCTTGCTTTTTAAGATGACCATTCAGACTCTAACAAAGCTAGAAACCAGTCAGGACTGAAGCAGAAAGAAAGGTCCCTGTACAAGACATTGGGTCTTGAACTTTCCCTGGCTAGATCACTGTAACTGTGCTTAGGAATTGCCTAGTCGATACCAGTCTACAGATGCTGTCCAGTAGCATCATGGTGTGAACAACTTGCAATTCAGCCACGAATGGGATGAAGAGTTTCAATGAGTACACAAAGCTCAGCATTGCTAACTGTTGATTCAGGTCATACCATAACTGTTTGCCAAAGGAATTCCAGACATGTGTAACACCATGCAATCCTTACACAACTCGGTCTTCTTATACTAGTGGCCTATGTCCTGAAAGTGAAATCAGTGCCAACAGGAAAAATCAGATAAAAACCTGGAATTAATAAGGCTCAGAACAACTTTTTTTTTCTCTTGGAATGCAGACTAAAAACCAAATACTCCTCCAAATTTAAACATCCTGAGAACATTCATAGGAATTTATCCTTTCCCTTTACTTAGAGCCTATTAGCTAGCTAATTACTTTCTTACCAAAGGAGTGGAAAAGGTATTAGGACTCTTAAGTTTATAACTATACAGTTAAGCTAAAGATACTGCTGCACAGAAGAACTAATATCGAGTCATCTCTAACAGAAGTATGAACAGTAGGCAAAATGAGCAAATACTTTCTAAAACACATATAGTGTTAAATAGATAAAAGATTCATCAGTCCACAAATGAGTCTGACAATTCTACTTTTGGAAATTCTGCAGCACACATATGTCACTTGAAGGGATAAAACCAAATACATGTCCCGTTTAAAACATCACAAGCATTAAACCCACCCTCTTATTTTTTATCTGCTTTAGATCTGGCAAGTAATTCCTGCTCTGATGGAGAATCTGACTGTACAAACATTCCAAGCGCCTCAAACAGCATTAAACTTTTATTTGGTAATTTAATAACTGTAAATGAGATGCACATAAAGAAGGAATTTATTTGGAGAGTCCCACTAGCTCATGTCTGATATGGGAATGAACCGTCTCCTTTGTCTACCTAAATGATGCTTTTCTAAGTGACCTCTGACATGTCACACATTGAAAGGAGGAGCCTAAAGCTTTCACGAATCTGAGGTTAATTTATTAAAGGTCGTGTAGGAATTTACCTAGCACAAGTTACTACAAAAACCCCAATGTTTTTTTCCAATTTAGAATATCAATGTGCTACAAGTAACAAAAAAAGAGCAACATGAAATGTACAAAACAAAGTTAAATGTAGGTCTTATGCAAAATAAAAATGTGATTTACTGATGCATTTAAAACAGTAATTCAAGAACACTTGATTCAAACATATGCATTGCTACAAGTACCTAAAAATCAGCACACCACCACTGAGGTTATAAATCTAATCATATTCATCTCCTTATAATGGATTTATTAAATTACCAAAGTTCTTGATTTCACTTCATCACCAGTAGCATCACAATCAAATAATGAAGCAAACTCAGAAGTAGGCTCATGCTGGAATAATTTACCGTGACTTAATATTTTAATTATGCATGTTTCAGCCCCCTGTAAGTGACTGTGAGGTTTCTCCTTTACAAGTCAGATTATCCACCCCCACCCCCCTCATTGCCTAAATAAGTAGCTAAGTATTCCTAGTTGCTTTGGGTTTATATCTCCACGGAAGTCTTCACATAATATGAATAAATGCCCTAATGCCTGGTTTAAAACTTCATTCCCCAAATCTGACCCAGAAAAATTTAATATGCTAATTTCTATGATTACATTTTTTTAAATAATTCCCAAGCAGCCTCCTCAGTGATCTAATTTATTTAAAGCAAAATTAGCTTCCTCTCCCTGTTCTGCTGGTATTAAAATTAAGCTGTGCCCCCTTGTACTTTTTGGTGGCTTAATT